>NC_137466.1:137022608-137680726 GCF_964235325.1 Thermobia domestica | reverse complement strand
CTGCAGGTAGGATGGACAAGTTTCAGGCGTATGGATCGAGAATCAATTATGATTTGTAATGATGACTATGTCAGAAGTGTAATACTAACTTTGAAACAGCTTCGACGGAATATAATGTAAAATAGTTATGTAATATGAAGAATTTAAAGTAATGAAGAATATGATGTATGATGAATATTGAAGGATAAGAATAATAAAAATGTTTAACGAATATTTCGATTGTAAAGATATTATTTCGTAAAGGCTGTCAGAAAGTTAGAGAAACAAAAGTCAGATAAAGATTCATATGCTGTTCTGTGTGTACTTGTCTGCGTAATATGAATGAAAACTTATATGATTTTATGAACAGCTTAACGACCTAATCACCAGTTATTCATATGTATGTCAACAACGTTACAATATTGTACTTCGCTTTGAGAGAGAGAGAGAAGTTCTTTCTATAGTATAACACGTGCGTGCGTTGTATTTTAAGCTCACGCACAAACAATACTTGATCCAGATATGGACGATAGGGTCCATGGTGGCTCAGTGGTAGAGCGTTCACCTCTGGTGCATGAGGTCCCCGGTTGAAACCCTGCTCTTGCCAAGTGAACTTTGTGATGGAGAAACACCGTTGTGTGGGTTTCCTCAGGATTCTCCCGTTTCCTCCCACTTTCTTCATTTCATCATTTTCATTCATTTCTCATTATCACTGTCTCCTTTAGCCTAACCGGCATAATCATTGGACGTAAAACTCAAAAAAATCATTTCATTTCAGATATGGACGAATGACGTACCCGATCAACAAAAGCAAAATCGGGGAATCCCCGTTTCTCTTTTGTGCTAATCATTTGATGCCTCACTGCAACAGGAAATCGATGCATATCTTTCAGTGCCATCTACAGACAGTGGTGCTATTCAGCCGGTTCGCACCGGTTCGCCAGAACCGGTTGTTAATATATTTCGAGTTTGTTAAACCGTTTGTTATACCAGGCATAACAGTAAATTTTATCCAGTTATACCCAAGAACGACCAAGTTTCAGTTTGTTTAGCTTTGTTCTTAAAAATTCTTACAGCTACAGGGTTAGATATATAATCTCTCAGAATAAGGTATAAGCTATTTTTTCTTAATTTCAAATGGGCTGGTTAGATATCAAGAAGGAAAACGGATCACATGAGTGCAGTGGTGAGGGTTATTTACATTTGAAACGCATACATACCATTATCAATAATTGTTGATCCATTGCTGGGTTAAGGTGTTTCCAATACTTCTTGACAAACATCTATTTTGGATAATTCGTTTCCAAGATATTCGCAGTGCTACCTAATTTCGTCACAACACCTTATATTAGGTTGCTGTGTAGGTCTCTACTTGTCACTTGTGGTATCCAGTGAAAAATTTGTCTTTGTCTATCTTGCATGATTTGCTTCCTAAGAGAGAGGGAGAGAGACAGGGGCGTAAATAAGGGCCCCGCAGACCCCGCATTGCGGGGGGCCCATGCCATCACGAGGCCTCCAAATTGCGATGTAGGACATAGAAAAGGGGCCCCATTCCACGTTGTCTGCGGGATGGCCCCCAAGCCCTTAGTTACGCCACTGGGGAGAGATATCTTTCTATGTATCCACCTACTATGTCTCTCTCTCTCTCTCATATATATATATATATATATATATATATATATAACCAGTCACCAAAAATTAGAATAGCACCACTGCCTACAGATATGGAAGAAAACCTCCTTCACTGGAGGAAATCTCATGTCAGTGAATTTCCAAAATTAGCTCTTCTGGCTTGTAAGTATTTGTGTAGGTACCAGTGTTCTATCGGAAAGTGGATGTAATAGTTGTGGATGCAATATCGTAACTGATGCTCATACTTCACGTACAGTTAGTGCAGAACATGCGAAACAACTGATTTTCTTTCCATGAACAAAAGAGCTCGTTCCTAAATAGCAGTGTCATGAACTTCAATGCATCATACATTTCTAGTTGAAAACTGTGCTAATATGCATATTTCTAAACAAGACAGTTATTGTTCATTTTTCTCTGTATGTGTGATGTGTCTGTTTGTGTTCTTCTAAGTTAATTCGTTAGCTTTACAAATTTAACACTTGGACTTATTATTTTGTAGTATTCTATTTTAATATCCAATTAAAAAAAGAACGCGATCAATCGAGATCTCTTTCATGTTATTATTAAACTGATAATCTTTTTGTATTAAAGAGCTGTACGCAAAGACGTGACATCTCCCATATGAAGAGGTTTCTTGTTATTGGTTTTGTGCAAACTCATATCTAAAAGTGTTCATGTTTTTATTAAATTTAGGCTAAAGCTTACGTCCTATATCATTATTCAGTTCTGTTTGTGAAATTAATTTAGAGAGGTTCTAAGTCATTCCTAATAACAGTGCACCTAATAATGCATATTCTAATACTTAAGCAAATCCAAAGAAATAGGGAAGTGTTAATACTACCTAAACAGAATATGTAGGTCTGTGTAGTGAAATGACAGAATGGAGGGATTTGTTTGTTTTAGTGGGCTGAATTATGTGGCTCAACTTACATCTAGTAACCACATACAAATAAACGGAAAATTACTACTTTGCACAAAAAACTAACAAATTCTTGTTTTCCTGTCTGTTTAGATTTAAGCAAATTTTAGCACAGGCATTTGATTTTTCACTCGCAATGGCAATACAGCACAAACATTAACTGTAGTGAGGATATCAAGTTGACTCGGTTAAGGAATACAGCCATGTTAATGATGAGAAATATTTTGGAAGGCATAGCTCCCCGGGTCTGCACTAGTTTTGGTTTTATCTTCGAAAGGAACATCATTTCTGCCCAATACAATTTTTACACAAAGTTTGGTTTGATTCGGTGAAGAAGTGTAGCCGATAATATAAATTAAGTACACAATATTTATGTGGATTAAGTAGACGTAGAAACATCTCTACCCCACCGCCGCCGATTTGGACTATCTTCAAAAGGAACCAAATTTTTAACCCATACTAATCCTCTGTAAATTTGGCTTCATTCTGTTAAAAAATGAAGTCAAAAGAGAAAACTAAATATTAACATGGAATGCTGGGAAGCATAGTCCCCAAGCCCTACATTAATTTGACCCATGAAACGGAGCGTTTTTCTGCCTCATACGAGTATCGTGCAGTTTGGTTTCATTCGGTTAAGAAATGCAAATGCAGCTACTATCGCGAGCCAAAAAGCGTTATATATATATATATATATATATATATATATATATATATATATATATATATATATATATATATATAAAGCAAAACCTGCCGCAATTTTTTCGAGGAAGTGTGAAACACCAATATCGAATATCGATATTGACGATATCGGATATCGATATCGAATATCGACAATATCGGATATCGATATCGAATATCGACAATATCGGATATCGATATCGAATATCGACGATATCGGATATCGATATCGAATATCGACGATATCGGATATCGATATCGAATATCGACAATATCGGATATCGATATCGAATATCGACGATATCGATATATCGACGTCGATATTTTTGCGATATCGATGATCGATATAAGATGATATCGATATCGACGATATCGATATATCGACATATCGCACAGCCCTAATTACATCTGTTGCTCTTGTGTATAACTTGCACACTGTTTATACAAAATTAATAGTTACTAATTGGTTTGAATGTATCATCTTTTCGCCCGTCCCTGTAATTATAATGACACACTTTACGTCATGATCCATCCTATGGACACCTCTTTCTATTCATAAGTAATTTTCTAAAATAGCATGGACATTTACTGGAAAAACTCTTCGAAACAAATAAGCTGTAATTCACATTGTGGAACCACGATAAACTTTTAAACTATGAGAACTCATTACGAAATTGAAAGCGTTAGATCTACTACTTACGTTGTAACAGATACGAGTAAATAACGTAAAGGATGTAACCTATTCTTTAAATTTGAATCCATGTAAAAATACAAATTCTGATTATCTGTTACAATTTTCGGTCTAAGAGAATCAGAATTGAAAATGAATGTTACATTAGATTTTTCCATTTTCTTCTTTCTAGGCAGATAGAGGTCGAGATCAAAGGTATTTTTGCGATATTAAACCGATATTAAATCATCAAAAAGTCACTTTTTTGCTATTAATTATTTTTATTCTGTACTGATCAATGTTGAAATTGGAAATACTTTACTTCTTCCACGTTTAACTTGAATAGAGGATTGACAGATGAGATAGAATATATTCTTGCCTCACTGAATCCATGTCGAAAATCCACTTCGCAGTATCTATGACCGTTTTTATTCTATAGAATAAGCGTTGAAACCGAAAATCGTGCCTCTTCCTGTTTGAACAGAATTATAGGAATGAAGATAAAAGCTATTCTCTGAACACCTAACCCATTTCAAAAAATATTCTCCGCTGTATCTATATCATTTTTGCTCTGATACCAGTTTACAGACAGACATCTGATGAACATAAGCATTCATTAACACTTTCCACACTTAAGCATAGCATAGTTTGGAAATCTAAAATAGTGGTTCTTAGAATGAACAATTTCATTCTACAAACTTCTCGTAATCATTCGTTATCACTGTCTCAAAGTAAGAGTTGCAAGAGCATGGCTTAGATACCTTACTTCTGTCAATTAAAATATGTATATTCTTTTTTATATTACTATTACTTTATATATAAAACAATTAATTGTTAAAAATCGCCAGCAGAGTTAGAAATGAACAAAATACAATTCATGTTCTGATGGTGATTTCATGGTATGTTGCTAAGTCCAATGACCTATGGTATTATACCTTAACAGAAAAAGACTTAGGTACAGTACCGTTATTTTTCCAAGTTTCGTACTGTTGTCTTATCTATTACAAATTGTTCTAAATGTATAGATCCTATTTATAATACTACTTCTAGATATGTTAAAAATAAATTCACAAATGTTGCAGTTGCAGTGGCGAATACCAATCAAAACTTGGTACTACTGTTGAAACTCGTACATATCATCATACATATGACCAATAATATTTCTATGAATGCAATTCAGTTACAGCTGTTAATAAGGAAATATCACGTAGTTTTGCTTTACTGTCTACACTTAAAAATATAACTAGGTATATACTTTACCAGTTGCGGTTGGTTCTCCTAAAGATTGAATTTCGTCCTTCAGCAACTCTGATTCTTCAATCTCTACGTGACCCTTTTTCTTCAGTTCAATGAGCAAATCCACGAAATCATTTCTTATTATATTATTCTTTGCTCTATATTCTATTGTCTCATTCACAACTTTCCTGAAGAATCGATCAACTTTCTTCTCCACAATACGCACTTTAAGAACACTAGCTAAAGCTGGCACAAACTGAACAATCATAAACTTTAACTGTGAAAATTTACTAGACGCTTGGAACACTCTCTTTCCCATTTCAAGAAACTCCGCTTTGGGATTCTTTATAGAATTACAGTCAATGCCCAAAGCACAAGAACCAATAATATCAGACGTTAATCTTGAAAGTATATCTTTCATGTCTAGTTCCTCATTTTTTCTTGCGAGTTCTTCCAAGTAACTATTCAATTCATTAGCACACTTCACCATCAAGGGAAAAATCTTTTTCATTTTTCCTGACGTAAACGTTGGAGTCATTTTGACACGAAGTTCTCTCCATCGCTTTCCCTTCAAAGCAAATATAGTCTTTGCCATTAACGGATCAAGTTCTTCGTCCACTCGGAAATTATGGTCATGAAAGTAATCAAAGTCCTTTACAACAACATTTTTAATTAATTCCAAATCCCGTATTATCAAGACTGGTTTTGAAAAGAAAAACATCCCACCAAATTTCTCGCCATCAAGTGCTTTATAGATGGTAACTTGGTCTTCAACAGCTGATCGTCTTTGTAATGCAGACTGAGTAATGTTTCCAAAGAAATAGGTTGGCTTAACGTATGGAACTCCTCTTCTCTTCCAGTGTTTAAATACATAGTCATAGTAAACGAAAATAACCAGAAATAAACTGAACGCTAGAAAACCAATGTCTATTACCCATGATCCTGAAAAATGGCTCATTTTCACTTCACTGACATGGGCAAAGTTTCTTGTAGTTACCACTACAAAAAAAAAATCACCTGTAAAAAGGAAAAGGAAGTGAAATTTAAGATTTATTGCACATCTTTAAGGAAATGTCACATTGACTAATTCTTTTTACCAGATGACATTTTTAAAAAAAGTTTTGTTACTTCCAATAAGAATTACTATATACTATAAATTCACCAATTTTCATTCAATGCACAAAAAATGTTAGAAAAAATATTCAACTTCAGTAGTGCGGCTTAAATGTAATAATTAATGTGTACAAATAATAAATAAAATATAACTAATATATTTTGTAACGTTCTGATGATCAACCTGAATAGAATACCAAATGGAACATACATTGATTGTTCCAGAATAGATACCTCAATCTGTTTCTTTGCAGGTCACATCAGAGACAGATACTTTTAATATACGAGGGTATTTTATAACTTCCTGCAAAAATTCCCGATAGTGCGTTGCTGTGTAGGAGATCGTGATTGGGAGCTAATTTGATTTAGATATTTATTTGAAGAAATAATGTGCAACAGATGGTTACACATAAGAAAAGTTAAGTTCGTAACAAAAGTTAATACTAATTGAAATCTATCGGGGCTGAACGTTTATAGAAACTACATAATGGATGTTAGAACAATGATGCGGTTTGTTGCACATTACAACACTGGCAAAAGTGACGTGAAACCAAACTATGTTCTGCAGGGCTATGCAAAATAGTGTTGCCCATGAAATCGGACGAACATTTTTTAACATCTCGTAAGTTTTAGTACAATTCTAATCTCGTCTGTCTCGATTTTCGAAGAATTCTTTCCTATCTCGTTTTGTCACAATTCTCGAAAAGCATTCCTCGTCTACACTGCGAAAAATCCGTTTTGCGGACAGCGATATATTGTAATATACGGTATATTGCACAAATATACGGAATCCTTATGTTTACCACGGAAATCAGTACGCAGCATACATTATCCATATGCTATACAAGCACTGCCATTAGATGTTACATCTTCCGTATATTACATACATATACATATGTTACATACGTCAGCTATATGTTACGTCCGTCTATCTGTATGTGAGATTCTGACCGCCTATACACAGTTCTTTCGTTCGTAACGCTTATTCGAAACACTTATACGCAAAGTACATTGTATTTTTTCAGTTATACGTTTGCTGTACATTAAGTCCAAAAACTACAGGATTTACACATGTAACCAACATTTTTACGTACGCCACATAAGTTTTTTTTTTCCTCTGTGTAGTTTTGTAAATTTATATACAAATTTTATGTCCTGATTTTCTTCTTAATTTAATCTCGAAGTAATCAAAACCCTTCGGCGTCAAGAGAGGTCCACGAAGATTGATATAACATCATTTAAACCATAGATCAATTTATTATTGAAGTATACTCTGTAATGACTTGCGTATCTTTAAACGTTGATAAAATACTTTTCACTGTGTTCATGCAGCCTCTTTATCAATTTATAGTTTTTTTTTTAATACTGTCAAGATATGTGTATTTGGACACATAACGAAACATTTTATTTCGAACTATGGGACATTTTGTTTTAAAACTCATTATAGTGAAAATAATAATCGTTTATTTAATGTTGAATCACTTTTCGATTTTTTTTTCTAAGTTCATTTGCTTTTCCTACCAGGAAGTTTTCTTGCTGTCCGTCATTTCTTTCTTACACTTGTAATTTCTCAATCAATAAAAACAACAGATTGTTTTCCTATCAATATGCCTATCATCACCCCACCTTGGTTAATCTATGAGCACGCACTTTTTCATCAAGACGGAAGACATAGTCAACGACCGAGAATATCAATCCGGAAGGAACATTGAACAAAAACCTTTGGGACACTTTTGGAGAGGTAGTCCGGATCGCAAGAGAAACGGATCAACATATAGGAGCACGAACCACGATTTCGTTTTTACAAGAAGTTTACATTGCTGTGATTCAGAGAGCACTTCGCCTTAGCGTTGTAACTATCAGTTGCGACGGAAAATCCGTTAAAGAGTAATTTCAACTTTGATTAGATTTACTGTATTCGCAACGTTGGTTTTTCTGCCCGCGTTTCGATAACCCTTAACTCTCAACTACTTGAACGACCATCCGACCAGATAGAAGGATAGACGGACATCAATCCACTGGAAGGATCATCAAGAAGGCAACACCAAGATTTACAAGTAAGTGCAAGTAGATTAACCAGTCCTAAAAGTTGCTCCCTTCTCACACTTTTTAACCCCTTTGACATCACGATCTGTCTCTTTTTGCACATGTTTGATTTTATTTACACGCAACACAGGTCAGATCCCGTACCTTACGTTTTGTCAAATTCAATGTTTACAAAATCCTGGGCGCAACTTGTCAGTTCTGACATCCCCAATTTCACTATCTATAAGTGCATTATCTGAGCTCTTGGACTGACAAGGGGCGACTGCACAATACTACGAATTACGTATAGTTGAAACAATGTTTAAGATATGTATTAGTGCTTCCTGCGATTCGAGACTTATGACGAGAAACTTCTCGTCTTGTGAGCAACACTAATCCATAGCTGTTATTGCATCTTGATACGCTTGGCGCATAACAAGGGAACCGCGGACAAAACTCGAAAATGCAAAATTTAATTTTAACTGAGATTGTGCTTTAATATACAGTGTACTGTAATTGTGCTATTGCTATCTGTTATGGTTTATTTAGAATAAAATATGGTGCTTTATTTTCAGAGCAGCTTTCGTATAGAGTGGTGACCGTCATCCAGGATTATGACACACTTCTAGTTTTTAAATAGTGATGGGCACGAAAACCGGTTTTTAGGTTTTAGAAAAACCGAAACAGTTTTTTGAAAATTTTCAAAAACCGTTTTTTCACCGAAAGCAGTTTCGATTTTGTCCAAAACCGGTTCGGTTTTTCACCGGATCTGGTTTCGGTATTCTTCAAAATCGATTGCTGTTTTATTCCAAAACTGGTTCTATTTTTGACGAAAATACTGTTTTGTTGTTCTCCGGAAACCGATTCCGTTCTCACAGAAATAGTTTTATGTGTTTTCCAAAAGTTTTCTCCGAAACCAGTTTCATTGAAAAACCGAACCGGTTTTTAGAGAAAACCAGAAACCAGTTTCGGTGAAAAACCGCTTTTTGAAAATTTTAGAGAAAACCGAAATGTCCGTTTTCCGGGTTTCGGTTTTTCTAGAAACCGGTTTCCACTTTTCATAAAGACCTGTTTTGCCCATTCCTATTTTTAAGAACGTGTGTTCCCAGAAAAGCAACATCTACTTCTAAACTCTTTCGGCGTTTCTTATCATCCCTAATAATTTCCTCCCTCCCCCTTCTCATGTGATGAAATATCTATTGGTTACAAGAGCTGTTCTTTATAAATATTTAACTCTTGTACAATTTAAAGTTGCTAACTGATGTAAATGTCTTACTCTTCGCTCACTTTTTATAGAACGAACCTCTCATGGATATTCATGGTCGATGATTTTAAGAGAGAGACGGAGGGAGATTCAAATGTGGGAAAAGAAACGGACACATTCACATATGCAAGGTTAGAAGTGGAGAAACAAATTATCGGATAGCAGCAATATTCTGGGGGGAGATTGTGATTTTGTGAAGCATAAGAATCAAGGTTTCTCAGTCGAACAGTAGAAGTTCGAGAAATGAAAGTTTTTAGTTTTACTTCTCACGATTATTCCTTATATGCTAAAAGAGACGGGTGTTTTTTCTACTCTCCCACCGGTAATTAAGCCCGAGGCCATGTTCACGAAAGACACATGGTTAGCCACTTAACCAGTAAGCAGAGCTTATAAAAGACCAACACAAATGTCCAAAGAAAATTTCCCATTGATTACAATGTTAGCTTTTATTTAGATTCTTCTGACTCTTATACCCTTTTATCAAACTTCATACTTTTACTAACTTAGGATAATATTTTACGAACGTCATGTCTAGTTCCCAGATTGTTGGGTGAGAACGTTTACTTCAGAGACTTGTCGTACTCCACACACTGACCTTTCTCACCTACCATGCACTTTAAACATTGTTTTATGGACATATTGTAACGCCTGTTTCAGTATTTATGATAAACTGCCATTCCTAATAGAAGTAATAGTGTATTTCCAATTTACATACCTCGAAAGTGTTGACATTCTTGAGGTGTGCGAGAAGAACGAGGTTCATCAAGCAGCATTCTCCGTGGACGAGTAATTAACATACTTGTTTCATTGCCGAGATGTTCGAAACCTATCACCGAAAACTGTGAATTTTGTAATTCCTCATTCTCCAAATGCTAATACCTTTCTCTTCCTGCGTAATTGTCTGATCCTTAAATAAATAAATAAAATAAAAAGTTCTCTACCTTCATTCGACAACTACGGATATAATACTTTCAGGTTCAACTGCGAAAGTTTGATTTTTATGCGTCACAAAATTACAATTTTCCTGAGAATATGGATACTGTCTATCGCTTGTTTATCCAATTCTAAGCTTGCATATGTGGATTTATCCTTTCTGTCCTCATATTTGAATATATCTCTCTTTGTCACGAACTAACATGGCCTAGGATCAAACATTCGAGTCTTGAAACCAGAATAAGCCTCTACCAATGGATATCGTGACTCCGTACAGATTTGTGTCTTGTAGGCTACGGATATTTAGACGTTTCAAACAGGAAAAATAGACAAAAAAGTCAGTAAAACAGTCGCTTTCCTTCAGAAAATTTCGATCTTCAAGACGCTTCTCGCAATGCGCGAGCAATCACAGAAAAAGTGCATGATATTCTGACAAAAGTTGAGGAAGATGCATGTAAAAAGTCATGACATAGGAAATGACATAAACATCCATAATAAGTGTTTAATCATTTGGAGAAACCTGTCTGAAAAGTAGTCTTGCCACTTCGGTACTCAACCTGACATATTTTGTTGAATTTTCGGTTGCCTTGCATTTTAGGATAGGTTTTTCTCAGGGGTTGAAGGAGTCACTTATTTTTTTTAAATTAATAATTAATTGTTATTCCTTCAAGTTTTTATACGTGTTAAGCTCCCTTGGAAATAGCTTTTCGATTAGTAAAATGCGCATCAAAATATGACTAACGGTTCTAGATAATTGCGTAGATCCATACATATACATACACATACAGGTCAAACTAAGAACGTCCTTTTTTTAGTCGTTTAAAAAGCATACCAAAGGTATTGTTTCAGTATATGAAAGCATTATAAAACTATCATGCATATATATATATATATATATATATATATATATATATATATATATATATGTGTATATTGATTACTAATTATTATCAGGGGGAAAACGGTTTTGAGTTGAGTTTAACGCCCCTTGCAGCAGCGATGCTATAGGAGATGGGACCTACTGATTAACGTGGAATCCGAACCACATGAACTCCCACCAGGAATCGAATCCAGGTCTCCCATGTCAAAGGCGGGAAAACTGTGTTTCAGTCGTAGAGTGTTTATCTTAGGTACTTGGGTTCCTTAGTTCGATCCCAGACTAAATTAATTTGTGGCGGATAACATTGTGTCCATGGGTTTCCTCGGGGCCCCAGACCCGTAGTCAGCCCGAATGTAGGGGGGCGATGGAAGTTAGGTGGGCCCGATCCAAAAATATTAGTTCATTCCATATTATAGTTCATTTGCAAGCCTACCGTGAAAATTTTAGAGGGGGGCCAGTAAAAATTTAGGGGGCGGCCCTCTAGACCCCCCTGGATACGGGCCTGGTTCTCCCTCATTGTCATTCCACCAATTCTTTCAAATTCATTAATCATCCATCTCCTTTAGTCTAAAGATGTTTAGTCCTAAATGTTCTGGAGCGCCCTAGGAAAGTCATCCGTTGAAATCTTGTTCACTACCGCCATCATATTCACTTGAATCGATACATCATCCTCAGAAACACTCCCACTTGAGAACATATTTGAGCTTAAGAGCATGAAATCAGTTTGCACCAAATCAGGTGAATATGAGATTGTTGAAAGACCGCAACCTTTTTTTTTTTTTAACCAAAAACTAACACCAAAAGCAACCATTGTTAAAACGCGAGAACTATTTGAACACTTTGCTTCAGCTAACACAAACAAGCATGTCCATACGAGTTCCGCATCATTCTGTACGTTCGCTACATGGCGCGTTTACTGCAAAACAAGAGTTCATTACAGCACGTTTACTCCATTCTCTCAATAATAACAACGAATAAGGAAACGCAAATGTGACGGAAGTGCTTAAGTGGATTAAAGTGGATGACTCGCCTCGGGCGTATACGACCGGCGCACAGTGGAGTATTTGACCCTAAAACCCGGACAAAAGTCGAAAAAAAATAAAATTTGAAAAATACATGAAATAAAGTTAATTTCTTGTTCTTCGATAACTGGCAGATCTTGTAAACATAAATTCCATTATTTAAATATGAAATGAACGTAAATAATAATTGTTGAAGTCATTCAATTTTTCTGGCAAGCGAACTTAAATTAGTGTGTACAGTTTTTGAGGTGTTAATTTTAGTAATTGTACTAAGGTCATTATCAACAAAAACTGTATTGTTTTAAAGGGCATTGAAAGAAGTTTTAATTTTATGATATATGAACATTTTAGCTAATGTTAAGAGCTTTTTTGCAAGAAAAAAATATAAAGTTTAAAAGTTAAGAAGTGTTTAATGTTTACGTTCTGATTCTAGTTGATCAATGATTCCTTTTGCATTTAAAAGTTCAATCTTTCGTTAATTTAATCCAAGAATAAAATTTTGACCGAAATTTTGCCTCATGAAAATAAATAAATATTTATAAATTATACTATCTAATTTGTTCTCACGTGAGTTCAGAAGGCCTTACAGCTGTTCCCTGAGTTTAATCTTTAGTTGATTGAGTTTATACAGAAAAATAGAACTTATTTATTCAAGTAGGGTTTCACGCAATTAATTCTATAATAAATGACATCTACTGAAACTTTTTAAGTTCATAAACTGCACCATGAATTATGAGGCATGAAATTTGTTGTCTGTCCTTGTTTCGGTTGTCTGTCCTTCATACAAGGATCAGGTTTTTCGAATCAATATTACACTTAGCCTAGAAAATCTCTATTAAAAATGGTAAGGGAAATCAGAAGAAGAGAAAAACCATAAAGAGACGAAGAAAAGAAATTCAAACCAGTTTCAGAAAAGACATGAGTTTGTTAGTGCACGTCCCTAAGCAAGGCCACGGCAATACGAACGAAGAGAACACTTCGAGGAGGGTTTTTGCTGACCACGAAACTGCTGCCCGAATAACTGGTGTGGATTCGAACTTCATAAAAGAATTCAATATTATTCTGCAAGCAATTTCTAGTGGCCATGAAATAGACGTGGAGAAATTTCAGAACTTCGCTACTGCCACTGCTAAACTTTATGTGAAACTATATAATCGGTACCCGATAACTACAGCCCTACATAAAGTTTTAATTCGTGGTCCAGCAATCATAAAATATGCTATTTTGCCCATTGAGCAACTCTGAGGGGAGGCAACTGAGGCTAGAAACAAACATTTTCGACTTAATGGACGCAGTTCAGCAATAATAGCAACTGTCTTCAATGAGCGACATCCTAATCGTGCCCTCCAGACAAAAGAATAATTTCGATTACTTCCTCTCGAGTTAACATCCCATCCTGCCTACAAGAAAACAATTAGAGACAGTCAGTTTTCATCCATACATTGGTCCACACATAACAAAATTTAAGTCTGAGTGACAACATAACCTATTCTAAATTCATTTACAACTTCAAAACCGTTGCAGATTTTGCAAAAATATCTTTAGCGTTGGATTTTTCTTTGAATGGGAATGTTGTTTAATATGTCACATGATGATAGTCATTTAAAATAATAAAGTTGATTCCAATATGGCGGCCACCAAGATGGCAGACGACAACATTAACCACGTCATAATGTTTATCCCTACCACCAACATTGATTCCAATTGACTTCGAATTGACTGTATTTCAGTTTCTTAAATATCTAGCCCGTACTTTTGGCCACACCCTGTACAACATATCTAAAAAAGTGTATTGCTGTTTCTATTTTATGTGTATGTTACTTTTTTATCCATTATTTGATGTAGCAAATGTTAATTAATAGCAAAATAGCAAGAATTTTCTCTTAAAATGTTTCAAAGTATTTACCATAGACAGTTTAAAGCAATAAAAAAATATGGAATTTCCCTGATTTTCCTGACTGTTCAAAACTGCAGGACCAGGTTTCGGCTATAATATATCTTTAAAACTATAGGTAAACACAAATTAATGTAATTTAATTGATTATTTTACGATACTAAATGGTAAATATTTTTGTCCGGGTTTGAAGATTAAATACTCCACTGTGTGGCGTAGCGAGTTTGTGGCGCGGGAAGAAATGTATGTAGAAAACTAACGTTGTATATATATATATATATATATATATATATATATATATATATATATATATATATATATATATATATATATATATATATACACATATATATATATATATATATATATATATATATATATACATCGTTAAGTAATCAATTTTGAGGAAGTTCCGGAACTTATTGACTGCACTGTGAATGTTTTGTTCTACACAGCATGGCATAATTCCGACAGTACCATTCGTATTGTTTCCAGTGGTTTTCAAACAAATTTGCAAGTAAAACAAATGAGATTTTCTACATGGTGATTTTACAATATGGTTGTTTTGTATTGTCGCACTAAATATTATGATGAAAGGGAAAATTTTAGTTTTTTGTTTAAATTTCCGAAGCTAGTAACTCTTAAAATATTAAATAGATTAAAGGTAAGGAAACATATTGCTCAAAAACAAATATAAAATACAGTGGTAACTAGTGTTACGAACGCCTCTGGTTGCGAACACACTTTCCGAACAAATTTGATTCGAATGCTTCGAGGCGTACGTGATTTTGGCGCCATGTTCCGCGTTGTTCTTGATACGATTTTCCCCCTGAAGTAACCTTCATTAATGGCTCGTAAGAAAATGAAAAATATTCATGGAGGTGGTGTAAAGAAGCCACAGTATATTATAGTACAGTTTATATTATTGTATATGTATATTTTTTTGCCTCAAGTAAATTCAAAAGGAAGTCAATAAATAAATAAATAAATAAAAGGATGTTTCTAGGGCAGGCGAACGAGTTAATTGGATTTGCATTAATTGCAATGGTAAAAATTGTTTCCGTTCATGAACGGAGTAGAAAAAGGAATTTAGTTCGTATCCCGAGGTATCACTGTAATACCTACCGATGCTTTATTTACCTAACAATAATATGACTCATTCATTACTTTTACTAATGATAATATAGAAGTGAGCGAGACATTTTACTTTTTTTTTCTAGGGGATTTTTGTTTCACTTTACATTTCAATCAAACGTATTGAAAACACAGTACGTAGCTACATTAAACATAAATAAATAAGTAAACATTCATTTTTATATACCTACACTGTAGTTATCATCACATCATCATCACTGATCACATCATCACATGTAATATCTTCTTTTCCAGGTTTATTCAAGTACTTAGATAAGACGGCAATGATGTAAAGATACTAGCAAAGGATGAGCACAGGTCGAGTGTTCTAGCAAACAAAGTTCCTGAAGAAAATATTTAGCCACAAAGGAGATGAATATAACAAAACAATATAGAACGTTACACAATTGAATTTCCGAATGGGTACAGTCACCTATAGAGATGTTAACGTGAGTAATGTAGAATATTAATTTGTTAGAGCTTCCTTGTAAACTGAACAATTCAAGGCAGAATTATTCACTACGAGACAAGACACAAATTTCGTGACAAGACACAACGTAAGACAAAGTTCTTTCATTAAAATCAGATAAGTTACAGTTCCCCTAAACAAAACAAAAATAAATCCAAATCATATCATCATAAAAAATGGAAAAGTGTAATAACTGCAAGCCTATATCATCGTGAAAAACTTCATGAGTTACGTAAACAGATGAAAGCCGACATATCAAAGAATGAAATGAAATCTTTAAATTTTACGTCCCACGTTTATGCCGGTTAGGCTAAAGGAGACGGTGATTATGAGAAATGAATGAAATGGTGGAATGAAGAAAGTGGGATGAAACAGGAGAACCCCGAGAAAACCCACGCACACGGTTTGTCCACCACAAAGTTCACGTGGCGGGAGCAGGGTTTGAACCCTGGACCCCAAGCACCAGAGGTGAACGCTCTACCACTGAAGCCGACATATCAATTGCGTATAAAACATTCATTCTAGAATCTGAACTTTTTATTCATAATGATCAGGGCCAACTTTGGAGTTTTGTCAATAGCAAAATCAAACATGTCATCAGTCTCCTTGACTTACAATGAAAAAGAACTAAATCCTGACAGTGAGATAGCTCAAGCCTTCGCGCATTACTTTCAATCTGTTTATAACAATGTCTCAGCAAAATGTGACGTAGACTGTTTAATATCTAACAAGACGGAATGCAGTAGTCTGTTGGACAACCTTCAACTTGGAGAAATACAACTACAAGAAATTGAAGTGGCTTTAAAGGCACTTAAACCAAAAATGTCATGTAGATCTGATGGCCTTCCTCAATATGTTGTCAAAGGCTGTATTGATATATTCAAACATCCGCTCCATAGTATATTCAATATCTCCATAAGAACAGGCACTTTTCCGGACATATGGAAAGAAAGTTTAGTGTGTCCAGTGCCAAAGTCTGGAAATAAAAGCGAAATACAAAACTTCAGACTTATAGCTATATTATCTCCTTTTGCCAAAATCCTTGAGATTATTTTATATACACGAATTCTGAATCACGTACAGCTAGCTATATCAATATATCAACATGGTTTCTTACGCAATACATCTACTGCAACAAATCTAACAGTTGTAACAGATTTTATACCAATCGAGTTAGACAAAGGCGGCCAGGTAGACGTTGTTTATACAGTCTTCAGTAAGGCATTCGATGTCGTGGATCAAGATGTTCTAGTGGCGAAATTAGTAAACCTAAACTTTACAAAGTCGGCAATAGAATATATTGTGTCGTATTTACGTAAAAGGAGACAATCTATTCTATAGAAGGGACATATCACTAGAAAATTTGCTACTCTGTCTGGGGTTCCTCAAGGATATCATCTGGGTACTCTACGATTTCTCCTACTTATTAATGATATTCCGCTTTTTATTGGAAACTGAGAGTCTGCTATTCGCTGATGATCTCAAATTATATTCTAAAATTAATTCAACTGAAGACTGGATACAACTACAACAAGATCTACAGCGAGTTCAAACATAATGCGATGACAACAAATTAGTAATAAATGTATCCAAGTATAAATACGAGAAAAAGAAAAAGAAATCCCATCATCTTTGACTACACACTGAAAGAAACTAAACTAAACCAAGTACTCTCAAAGATTAAGGCGTTACTTTTGATCCTGAACTAAATTTTAATCAACACATAAATATGATAACAAACAGCGCATATAGAAACTTAGGTTCAATTTATAGAATAGGACAAGACTTCTTCAGTGAGACGTTTGCAACACTTTATTAGATGGAAATTAGAATATTGTTTCATTATATAGACCCTCAAGAACAAAAAATACTCCCAAGAAATAGAAAGAATTCAAACGAAATACAAAAAATAAAACTAGTTATTATCCCAAATATTTTTCCTACAATGATCTAGAATTAAGTAATTTATATATGTAACATTTACTGTATGCACACAACATTGTAATTGGGCATTAAGCCTGTTGTGTCGTATATTAAATAAATAAATAAATATCACTTTCACAACATGTCAACTCTTTCCTCGTAGCTAATTCGTGAACAGTTTCCAGTATTGTACAGAAATACTTTCTATGGTAAGTTCAATAAGGGCTCTTGAAGGAAATCCCGCCCGCGAAAAAATAACATTATATCGTTACGAGCTAAGATATGTACTAAGTTTTGGATACAGCTATTTGTAATCAAAACTAATTCCCTTACACGCTAATGATAAAATGTTATTATTATTATTATTTTATCGATGACACTTCCCTCAACAACCATTAGTGGTCAATTCCCAGAATCTCAGAAGGGTCTTGCCTGAAATCAGTAATGATTTCAGATTTCTGCGGAAGGGATATCAATAAATCCGGGGTGAAATATAGTATTACAAAAATACTTGGAATCAGCATTGAGCACGATAGGTTATATGGTCCCGGGGGTTGAAATTCCTCCCTCCGGCGTACCCCCTGAAATCATCATTTCCTCAGATGTAGTTCTTCCTCCCTAAGTAGTGCTTCGGATCCCGTTTTAAGCGGTAAATCCGTTCTCATAGACTTAAAGAGTTGAAAAGGACGTCAAACTTACATCGATAAGTTCGAAAGGTTTATAAAAGAGCGGGACGTAATGAAAACTGTAAGTTTAGGAAAGCTATTGGTTTGGTAAGATACCTTTGGATACATGAACGTGTGAGAAAATAGGCCTAATATCGCATAAAACACGATAGACAAAAGCCAATCTGATTGGATTATGGATTAGTTCTAATGAAGTTGAATCTAAGTTTCTCAACCTGTAATGTTAATTCCTCTAAGTTCCTATCTATTTTTAACGACAAAAATCATGAGATTTTCACAAACAAAAATATCACATATTTATGTAAGTAAATCTTAAATAAGGAAATGCAAAAACACATCTCAAACTTACCGTGATATCCAGTGAACAAACATCTACACACTGTGTTATAGGAGCACAGATGATTCACTGTGAAAGAAACAAAAGAATTTCTGAGCGTAAAGGAAGAAGGTCTGATAACGCGGAAACACTTGTAGATAAGACGCTGATGTCTTTATTGCTCTTTCTCTCTCTGCTCTCTCTCCTCTTTCTCTCTCTCTTTCCTTCCTTCTTTCTTTCTTTTAGACGCACACTAACTCAAGTCGCTACGAAAGCACACAAAAGAACTTCAATTTACTACCGCGATGTGCTCAAGGCCTACTACTCGGTGCTCTTGGTGAATAAATACTTCAAACGAAAAAAAAAAAAAAATCACATAGAAGAATGTAAACAAAAAAATGCGTAAGACATGATCAGCTGATTTTCTTCTGATGGGCGTTTTCCTCTATCAGCGAATAACGCGGCGAGAATTGTTTGTAAATTCCCTAATATATTTGTGTTGCATTTATAAATAATGCAAATAACTGTCATTACTATCGATATTAACAAAATTTACTTAATAATGCGGCTTGGCTCTCTATGCATGGGCGCCCGCAGTAGTGAAACAGGAAGAGCACTTTGCCCCTAGATAGAGAAATCACTAATCATACGTCCTGAGTAAACGGGATGTCCCGATTTGAGAGCACAAAATATTGTCCCTATTTTTTTTTTTAAAGAAAAGAATACATTAATGACTTTCAATAATAATCTACTAATTATTGTATTTTCACCAACGCAATTAGGTAGTTTTCGCGCAGAGCAAAAACTCGCCTTAGCGTCCCCCCTAACTAACCAAACCAAAACTCTCCCCGACTACACCTGGTATTAACATCACACAGTAATTCTCCTATTCCATTTTCTCTTCAAGTGGTAGGTCAGTGGCGGCCTTAGCGAGCAGGCCGGGTAGGCACGGGCTTACCCAAGAATTTTGAAAAATATACAAACGCTAAGAGATAGAATACAGAGTAAATATATTTTCCATTATTTATATTAATGGTAGATAATTATTTAACAAATAACATCAATCACCACTGTAAAAGTAATTTCCTACTGTCATTAATCAAATGAATATATGTATCCATAAACGAAGGAGTGAGACTACCCAAAATTAATATCCTGGATAAGCCACCCCTGGATAAGCTTGATTTCAAAATTGCAGTACATAATTTAATTGTTAGTACAAGATGAAACACCAAACCAATGAACATTTGATTGCCAAATAATCTGAGGGTAGCTTGCTTAACATATCGTAATAACTGCAAATCGGAATTATATCGGAATGTGCGTATATGTACTGTGCACGCAAGGAAAGGTGGTTTCTGACAGTTGGGTAGAGCAGGTGGAGTATTGGAGGCGGTGTTGCCAGAGGCTCAGCAACAGAGACAGCAGCTCTGGCAACAAACGTAAGACGATAGCAAGTCGTCTCAATTATCGGCAACAGCGCGATCAGTGACCTTCGTTGTCTAGAAACAGCGTGGAAGAATAGTGCTGTGATTGGCGAACAATCCTCCCTCTCGTTTAGTTTACAACATGTGCCGCTATCTGTCAGAGGCCACCTTTCAGTTTAGATAATAGAATGAAAATGAAATGAAATCTTTAAGTTTTACGTCCCATGGTTATGCCGGTTAGGCTAAAGGAGACGGTGATTATGAGAGATGAGTGAAATGGTGGAATGAAGAAAGTGGGAGGAAAAGGGGGAGAACCCCGAGAAAACCCACGACCACGGTGTTTGTCCACCGCAAAGTCCACACGGCGCGAGCTGGGATCGAACCAGGGACCCCAAGCACCAGAGGTGAACGCTCTACCACTGAGCCACCGCGCCTCCTCGATAATAGAATGAATCAACAGTCTGTTGCTTTAGAATAGAATATTTAATTATGACAAACAGTCAAGCTGTTGTCTCGAGTATTATACCCGGACATGTTGCAAATCTCTTAAATCGATCGAAGTTAAATAAAAACACCAAAAGTTGGAACTAAAATTTAACTTTGGGGCCTTTTGACTGCAAAGATTTTTACAATATCCTCAAAAGATAGCTTTGAAATTAACTTATGTTCCATGGATATGATTCTAAGGTTGGTGAGTCGCTGTTGTCCTGTTAAGTTTCTGAGGTAATTTTTTATGATCTTTAGTTTGCTAAAACTCCTTTCCCTGCCTTATAGTGAAAAAATATATTTGTTCAGTTTTGCCCCTCCCACACACACACACACACTTAGTTACATCTCTGTGTGTTTTAGAACAGTTCCTGTTGTCAGCACAATATAAATTATAATATATTTGCATGTTCATTATGTGACACTGCATTTATATTTCCTACTGCACGATACACAAGATTTCGATTCATATTTTCACTTGTACTTTCGATTTATATTTTGTACTTCTCTCTCAGTATGAAATTATCAATTTATTCCAGAACGAGCTTTTGCCGCAATTTATTTGTATATATGCGTCCGCTTTCTCTTTATTTCTTTATTTTAAGTTTAAAGTTCCACGTTTATACCCTGAGGCTAACGGAGATGGTGATGATCATAAGGAACGAAAACTAATATAAAAAAGAGAGGACACTGTGTTTGCTCACCACAAAGTTCACTTGGCGAGTAGCAAACGCAGGGACAGAACAATTTTTGGGTGACAGCTTTTCCTTTCGTATATCCAAGAGAATAGTATTATGGTTCTGGGTCCACGTTTCATTAAACGTCTGGAGGCCGTCCCCTCTTGCCCCCCTTCTGGCATTGTCGCTTATGTTTATTTGTGTATGTATATGCGTCTCGCTATTAACTTCTCAAAAAATAGTAACTCTATGGTGCTTAGGTAATTTTCGTAGTACTAAAGGACAACCAACTACTAATACCTTCTTTATGTTATCAGAAACACCATTCCTAAAAGGCATAACCGTGGAATGTCAAACTAAGAAATTTCATTTCATCATTCGATCATCATTAGTCATCGCCTTACTACTACCATCTTCCCATCATTACAAAAGTGCCATAACAAATCATTTCTCACAGATTATGAGGCTCTTGTTCAAAACTTGTCAATCACTTTCCTTTCATGTAAGGAACGTTAGCTTTTATAAATTGTCATAAAGTGTTGCCCACGAGATGACATGAGATGAGAAATGTTTTCTCGTTTCGTAATTTTACGTAGTCTCGTCTTGATTCTTGAAAAAAAAAATTATCGTCTCTTCTCGATTCTTAACAAGCTATTTCTTGTTTCGTTTCAATAATGCATTATCTGTTATCTTGTAAATATATTTATTTTAGCATCTAAAAATGGAATTTTAGAACCTAAATTTCCATAGTCAGTATTATCTGTAAGTAATATCTTTATTATATCATAATTCAACGTTGTATATTATTATTTACTTGTGAAACAGTAATGAGAGAGATATTTCTGCTGAATTGATAACTCGTATTTAATCAATTTCACATTCTTTCACTAAAGTGTGCTATACTATGAAACCTAGAAGACAAACAAAACGAGTGACTATTCATGCTGATAAACCTATCCACTATGTAAACCTTTTGAACAATTCGAGGACGAATTCACAAGACAATAACGAATTCTAATGAATCCTGTTTGATAATGAGGTAATTGAATACGAGGTTCTGTGAAGCAATTGACGTCAGCACTCAGTACATGTAAATGTACAACTCTTAAACGTATTTCTTCTCTAAATGTTATCTCAGCGTTTGTGAACGTAATATTTCATAAACAATTATATAAATTATTTGTATACCTAATTATATATTCGATATGTTGCTTCCAAACATAGGCATATTTACAAATAGTTAAGTTTATTTGGCTCATATACGCCAAGATGAATAATCGGCAATAGTAAAGCTAAATGAAAGCGTGTCTCTTGGCAAGTAATTGTTGTACCCTAAAATTTATACTTACTGTTAGAGATTTAAAGCGTTTGTCCATGAACACGTATTGTATTCTTTCTTCATCAATATACAATAACATGCAGCGTCGTAACTTAGATTTTTTTTCTGGGGTGCAAGTATTAGCATTTGGCACCCTAGCAAAAATCGTTTTTTCTAATTCTTCGACCCCTTCTTTCCATCTTTCTCTTACTCTTTGTGGCCCCCACTCTCCCGGCCGTTAGTTATGCCGCTAGGCCTGTTCCATTTATGACAAATTAATTAATGGGACAATATTGACAAATCACAAAGCCATACGAATAAATATTGTTTCTTGGGCCCCTAATAGTAGACATTTTTTTACTGACTCGTTTTTGTTTTATTTACCTTTTGTATCCTGTTTTATTTTAACTTAAAATGGGCCCCCTTGAACGGCGGGGAGATTCCCTGGGAGAGTAGTTGAATCCCTGCCCCCCACAAGTTACGGCCCTGATAACATGGCATAATATACGCACGTACGGGAATAGGATATTATATGGTAGTGAACTCATTTTTCAGCGAACATTTGTGTGAACTAATGCCATTTATTTTACAATCTCAGTTATAATGGAGTCGTAGTTAGTAAAATATCGCGTGTTATACGATGAGTATGTTAGAAAGGCGACTCAGTGATTGCACCTTAGAGGCTATTCAACGGCACTTCAGGCACCTCAACGTATGGTAGCATGGAGCAGTTCAAGCGTAAGACTGTCTTAAAATACTTTGGACAGCTTCTACCACATACGCTGTAATTATTTTTTCTAAGGGGGGTTAAACGTACGGTGAGACCACCAGAGAATGTGGAAAGCAGTGTAGCCAATTTGGGTTAAAAGTCGCTAAATCTTGGGGGTTTGCTTTCCAGGATAGAGACAAAAAAAAAAAAAGAAAGAAAAAAGAAAAAAAATTCCGATTAGCTACTTTTTTGGTGATTTTGGAATGACGATTTGGCGACTTACTAACAAATCTAGCGACATTTGTGCTGCGAACAACTTGTCCCGTAATCAAGTACTATTAGATCGAATTAGTTCAGATATATGTTTAGTTTCCTTTTGCTTATTTGAATCAGTGCAGGTGTTGACAAGTTGGGAAAGTACGTAACATTTATCTCTATATTCCCGCTTTGATTGGTTATCTCTTACTTTCTAACGGGGACTAACCCCAACTTTTAATGTTCTTTAGGGTAGGGACATGCCAAAGATACCTCGCGACCGAGGTCGAGGTTTAAGTCGCGGTCGCTACCTCGATGTCTAAGTCGTGATGGATGAAGGGCGCACATAGCGAGGAGGTTGCACCCTCGCTGTTAAGTTCTCAGTTTAAGGAGAAACATTGCTGTGAGGCATCTGAAATTACTCCGTCAGTGCATAAAAATCACTGCAAAACCACATTTGGAAATTGAAAGGACCAAACAGTTTATAAATAGGGATGGACGCGAGACGAGATATGAGAAATACCAAAGTCTCTTGTTTCTCAAAAATATTTGAGTCTCATCTCTTGTTCATCTGTATCAATATTCGGAATCAAAGACTTTTATCTTTTAGTCAATTTTCTGTGAAGAAATGCCCTCTTTTAGCATTCAGGCGAGAAATCGTTTCCCAGTAAAATTTAATAAATAAATCATGTATGTCTTCACGTTTCGACGTGGAGAGGGTATTAACTGCAGCAAATGAAATTTCGTTACTGCAATTCCATTATTCGACGTTGCCTGCCTATGGATACGTGCCTGTCTTTACAGGCATTTTTTTACCTTATATCAATAACGAATTTAGAAGAAATCCTTTTCATTAATCTCGGAATTCGGAGGGGGGGGGGGAACGTGAAGTTTTTAAGCATAGATATGATTAACAATAGCTTCCTTTTTCCTTTAAAAATTCTACAATTTACGGACTTCAGCCCAAAAGCCCCTCCCTGTGACCGCCACTGCCTTGTATAATAATAAGCTACAGTATAATTCTCAAATAAATAACTTATCTGACATTCCCACTTCAGTTGCTATTTTCTTCCATTCTCTATTTAAAACGTGCCTATTATGATGTTGTTTGTGTTTCTTATTCCATATTGCTGGAACATTCATCATTAGTTCTATTAATATGTCTTTCATAATCAAATATAATAGTGCAGCAAAACTTTTCGAGCATAGACACACACAATCCTCTGCAGACGAAATTCTAAACAAATGAAGACTTTATTCCATGCAGCGCTTCAGGGAGAGCCAATGAGAACACGAGCCACAGCGATGCTTCCACTGAACATCAATGTAAAAACAAACTCAGTTGTTCATCATCGCGACCACTAATTCACCCTCGCGGCCGACCTCTAGGTTGCGATGTAGCGTACATCTTCAGCATAAGCTTACATATTTGAATCCATGTGTTTGTGTCAGTATCGAGAGTGCGACCGCGACCTAAACCTCGACCTCGATCGCGAGGTATCTTTGGCATGTCTCTACCCTTGGTTTACAGAGCTTCCGTTTAGAGGCACAAACAATACATTACCGATACCAAACAGATTATCTGTAGAAGCGTGAATAGAAGTGAAGGAATATTTTTCTAGACCTTTAACTTTGTTTTTCTAAACTCATTTTTGATATCGTTGAAGCAAAATTGATCATAAAGTTAAAAATATATAAAAGAGTGAAATTATTGTTAGTTATATATCAGTCTTTCATATACGTTCTGTTAGTGTAGATAGTACTATGGCTTGAATTGATCACGTATCTTACACACACACACACACACACACACACACACACACACACACACACATATATATATATATATATATATATATATATATATATGAAAGAGGCAAAATTCCGCGAAAATTTTTTTAACGACTTTTCACCCAAAATTGGGGTCATTTCATCACCTATTTATCGACTTTTTGTATCAACTTGTTGGCAACACTGGTGGAAAGAGTAAGAGCAGTATTTCTCCAGTCTCCGAAGGCTGGTTTGGCACCATTCACTAGCATTATAATTAAAAATGAATGTATTTATATCACCATATGAAGGTAACATTTTGTCGTATGTTGATCAGTTTGTAATTATGATTATTTCTTCCTTTTGTCCACTTTTAAATACATAGAGTAAAAGGAAAATTTGAGGAACTTGAGAGCTATTAGCTATTGAGTGATATCAATAAAACGGAGAAGTTACTCATTATTCCCAATTTTGTAGTAGTTACTCGCATTGGTATCAATAAAAAGAGAACTGAACACTACTCGCCTCGGCTGACCCCTTTTGAAGTAACCACACCTCTATTCTCGAGCCGAGTAACGTCTGATATCAATAAAAATCAAAGACTCCTCTGTGATGCTAGTAACTTCTCCAAATTTGTGGAGCAAGCTAAATACGTAGGTGACTCCGTGCGAAATATAGCAGAGTATATGATTGTTTCGCTACGCAGAAAAACTTGTAAACTGCATAGAAATGTTGCAAATGGAGATTACAAAAAAAAAAAAAAAAAAACATTATAGGTTCATGAAAGAAAATGTAGAGTGGTTAGCACATTTTTTTTTTTTTTTTAGGAGAATCAACAGAAATTCGGAGTGGTGCACTACGTAATGAGGAAAAGATGCGGGTTTTCTTGCGTTACGTGAGTGATCCGGGATTCCAGGTCGGAATGTCAGAGGATTCTGGTGTGTCTCAAAGTACTGTGTCTATGACTACTACAAGTGTAATGGATGCGATTATTGCGAAATCTGAAAATGGGTTGTTTCCGGAAGTGTGTGTAATATGAAAACAGCAGAGTGGCAGGAACAATATACATTTCCGGGTGCTATCGGAGCACTTGACTATACACACGTGGCAATAAAGAAACCTAGTATTTTGGAGACGAATACACTAATAGGAAGAGCTCCTTCGTCGCTAAGCGGTTAGCGTACACGCCTTTGACATGGGAGACCCACGTTCGATTCTCGGCGGGAGCTCATGTGGTTCGGATTCCACGTTAATCAGTGGGTCCCGCTCATATAGCCTCGCTACTGAAAAAGAAGTTAAATTCAAAATCAACTCAACTCAACGTTGATAGGAAGAGTGTACACACGAGAATGTATTTTGTTTATATCAAGGCGAAAGGGGGCACATATCGTGTAGAAAACACAATCGGATGGACGTGCTTTATGACGTAACTGGCTGGTCTTCTTTTAAAAGGAAACAAAGAGGCCAAGTGTCTGATTTCGTTCTTAAAGCCAAACAATCTACAAAGACCTTGGTCAACACGTGATATGCGCTTGTCGTGTTAATCTTGATATTGCTAGATTCGGATCAACATCCATTAGCTCCAATAAATTCGTTCACATGGTTTCAGTGCTACTTTCTTGTTTCCCGTTCTTTTTTTAAAAAATTCTCGCTCGAATATTAAAGATTCTCTCTTGGATTTGTGTTTCAGTCGTAGGTGTATTTGATATTTCGTTGCATTTCACTGTAATTGCCTTTGAAGCTTCGGCTTTCCTTCGTTTGCTTTTTGGTAACTGTGACTTTGAAAGTACCACTGGAAACTTTTTTATAGAATCCACAAATGCCCTTTGATTGAAGCTGTCGTTGCTACTTGCCCGTTTCATGGCGTTTAGGATACTACGCCATAGGCTAAAAACAACGAAATGACCGCGCGACGGATGGGAGAAATGAGTAATCACTTCTTTTATTGATACGACTCACTGCTACGCGCAAAGGAAACGCGAGTGAACATTCATAAATCTGGAGCAGTCTAGACCTGGGTAGTGGCTTGTTTTATTGAGACGAAATTGAGGGAGGCAGAGTTGGCGTGGTCAATGAAAACTTGACCCACGACCCACTGACCCACCACCCACCATGACCCATTCTGACCCACGACCCACCGTGACCCACTCTGACCCACCACCCACCATGACCCACGGTGACCCACTGTGACCCACCACCCACTGTGACCCACCACCCACGGCGACCCACTCTGACCCACCATCCACCATGAACCACTCTCATCCACTTTGACCTACTCTGACTCACCAAAATCCATTGTCATCAACTCTGAACACGATCCACGGCCTCTTCTGAACTGACTAAAGAGTTTACACTTGTAATAAAACAAGACTGTGAAATTGTCACTAATCGGAGTTTGAATTTCTAGTCCAGCGTTTCCCAACCGGTGTGCCGTGAATGGGCCGCTGGTGTGCCGCGGGGAAATCGAAACAAAATTATTAATTCTATAGTAATCAAATTGCAAGACATAAGGGAATATGTATATTTGTATTTCACATTACTATGAACCTCTACTATGAATCTACAATTTTAAGTTTCATACCGTGTACAATTTTAATGTTGAAAAAGGTATTTATCATTGTTATGACCATTGTTGCTCTATTATTGTTGCAGACTTTTTCGTAACCTGAAATTTTAAAATATAATTCAATACTTTCGACGAAGCAAACATACATACAAATTACCTACATTTGTGTTTTAAAAGTAAAAGAGATTTGTTTGTCCGTTCGTTATTTAGTGATCTATATTCTTAGTGAAAGGTTGGATACAGTTTTCGAAAAAGAAAGCGTAGTGTTGCAAACCTGAGTCCAATATTTCATTGAACTGTTTTCTATTTTAAAATTAGAATGAAAAGTAAACATAATGATTAACCACGGGGGAAAACCAGTGATTGAGCTTTCTTTGTGAGAAAGGTCATTAATCAGAGAAAAAAAAAAATATACCACTGTATTTTATATTTACAAATAATAATATCTACGAGCATGCCGCGAGAATTCAAGTTACACCCATAGTGTGCCGCAAGTTGAAAAAGGTTGGGAAACGCTTTTCTAGTCAATCGCTCAAGTACCACTCTGTTACAATAACGGTGGATCTGACCTTTACGATATAAAATGGTAAAGTCTTTGTCAGTGAGGAAATTGAAACAGTTCGAGGTGGGGGGAAATTAGTGTGTGCCTAAAATATACTTGTACTAAGAGAGTATTCTTGCAAGTGTTAATTTCTGAACGCATTCCACAAGAAACTTCTATTCGCAGGAAAATACTCCTGTACAATATGGAAAAGGTTATGGTTTCTCAGTTCACAATATTTTTCTCACAAAGGACTTGAAAAATCAGTTGTTCATAGGGTATAAAGGTGCTCGGGTACCCTATGTGAGAGCATCTCCATAAAGTATGCTCATAATTGTAATTTGTGTAATCTCTAAAACATCACGTTAAATTTAAGATACAAATATGCATAATTGCAATTATTATGAATATTTATTTCAAAGTAGTTTACCTAAAGCAAAGAAGAGACTTACTAAAAAGTAGGTACAAAGTTGAATAACACAAATAAGCCATTAGTAATACAAGTATACATTTTCCGTAACTCGTAATTTTCCACCTTAAAACAAATCTGAAATCGGATTTATTTCCTGTTGGTAACTTTTTGGCGGTAAATCATCCGCAGTGGAATGATGTCCATCCTTCAGCCAAGAAATAACTAGCTCGTCTACTTTGAGCTTGTCTAGCAGTGGGCCATTAACATTGATGAACAACAAGTTAGACAATTTAAGCACTTAATCTATTTCTAATATCAGTCATCTGTAAATTCATAAGGAGAAATCCCCGTTCGCACTCTGTCGTGGAAATTGATAATACTTCTACCCGATTTCTGCAACTTCTCATCGACAATCTACTTGTTAGACTTAAGTCTGATAACGATTTTTCTTGCTCAGTTTTGAAATACTCAGCAAGAAGTATCATCTCTCTATCACCATACAACATCTTTTCCATATCGACCATGTCAGTTGGCAATGTCGACCCATATAGAACAGAAACTTCATCTACCACAAATTAAAACCTGATAAACTGATGATTTCTTATTTGTTTATAAATATAATTTTTGTAATTACACATAAAGGTTTGATACCATTACCAAGTTCCCTCCCCCGTCTAGAAAGCGAAAGCGAACGAGGTTTCTGGAAAGTATTCAGAGGTGAATGGGAATTTCCCTCCTTCTTCAACTTCAATTACCACACTGCTGTTTGCCATGTGCCAAATTACGATGCATTTCAATTAAATTATCATAGTATAATTGTTTCCTTGTTGAATTATCAGTACTTTTCAGTGGAAAAAAGGATGAAATTTCAAAATTCCAAATCAAAGTAAGTAGACCAACGTAAAGGGAAAAAAGTGTAAAATTTTCCATACAATTATGCGTACAATCCAAACTTCAAATTTCCGTGTAATTAAGCTTACAGTACAAATTTTATGCCTATTTTTCTCACTACTTTATGTGTTGATTGCCCTGTGCTGTGAGCGCTCCATATAATAAACATAAGCTTCAGCAATTATTATAGCAGAAAGCAATGGATATATGGAGCCAAGCACTGTTTTTTTTTCTGATTTTTTCTTAAATAACATCGATTGTTTTCGATCATTGTTACAAACCAACTCACTACCAATTTTTCCATATATAGAAAATCCCCCCCCCCCCCATAAAGGAGAATTTAAAAAAATGCTAGGACACATTCTGTTTATTTTCAATACACTGAATTTCAGCTCCGTAAGTTTAAAGGCTTGCGAGATAATTTTTTTTTTTCGCAAAAATTCGGATCCTCACTACCTCCTTAGGATATTATGCATTATAATAAAAGCAATATAACATCTCAGTTTGGATTAAGGCCTAACTATATACGGAAAGTAATTTCATTTGACTTTGCAATTTGACCGTGATGATCAGGTACACATAGTTACATTCAATTTTTATATAATAATTTATATATTACAGTGATTCAAAAAAATATTTTTTCCAGTAGTTAGCTCTAAAAACCCACAGGTCTCGAAAGCCAAGTTGTAGTGTAAGTCCTATTGCTATTATTACAATTAAAAATATCAATATCCAAAAGTGTCTGAAGTTGTTTTCTCACTTGGTTAGATATACTCACCTCAGGTAAGTAGACAGAAACAAATGGAAAAGGAAGGGAAATGAAGGTCTTGAAAGTAAAACGGTGACAAATTTACCAGTCTTCAGAAGGTACTCTCTACAATGGTGAGTGGTGGGTCGCAGTGGGTCACAGTGGGTCATGGTGGGTGGTGAGTCATAGTGGGTCACATGCTGTTGACCCACGACCCACTGACCCACTCAGAAAACTTGACCCACTTGATCCACTGACCCACTCCATCTCTGGAGGGAGGAGATTACTCCAGCTGTAGTTACTTCGATTGTCGAGCAGGACTTCTCAGGAGCAGTTACTTATTTTTATTGATATCACCCATTATCATCTGCAACCGTTTGCTGGAGGCATTTTCATGATATTTTTATCGGGGCCCTATCTGTCCATTCCCAGAACCATGCGAATGTGTCTTCTTTGTTACCACTGTTTTAGATATGCTAATCCGAATAAAATCTATTGTCAAAAGAGAGCAGATAGGGCCCCCGACAGAAATATTATGAAAATGATATATCCAGTCTATTGATAGCACAACCCACCAAGATTTACTCAATTTTACGACTTTTGTCCGGTTAAATTCCATTTTCAGACCACTGTGCGTCACCTTTTATATCCAGCGCAACCACATTGCAAAGGAGAAGCGTTTGCACCATGCTGATGTAGGTAGCGCAGTGAAGGTTCATAAATTCAAATGCCAAATGAAAGTTCATAAATTCAAGACAAGTATGGCTTTCGAAAAGTGATTTTAGAGGCTGAATGTATGATATATTGACACTTTCCTGTGATGTTCTCACGGATGTGGTGCTTCTACATTTTACACTATTAACCATGCTATCATCCTATGACTTGATTATACAAATTTTCTAGAAGGTGAATTTTCAATAGTCTAGTACTTGCTAGAAGGGGTTAGTAGAGGTCTACATTTCCCTAAGCAATCTACGTATTTTCTCGTCCCACTTTATCCCTTTTTACGATTTGCGGGTATTTTTGTCCAACTAACTTTCATTTTCAGACGTGCGTAGTAAATTTTATGGGAATCAGTATAAGAAACAATTAAACATCGTATGAACGTGATGCTTTGCAGTAAGTCAATTTACAAGTTATGTTTGGACTGTTATGTCTTAAATTACAGAATCGCATTGTTCTGTGTACTTACTGGAAAAACTATCAAGAATCATTGTGAAAAACGGAACACTGTTTGAGGCCCTATGCAAACGAAACTCCAAACTGTTGTCACCTGTCACATAGAAACCCACTTCTGTCAGCTGATTCTCTAGAATACTTGGTGATGTTCTTGCTCTCACAGTATCCTGCACAAGTGAATGAAGACAGTGAGCTTCAGCTACGTAATCGACTCAAAGTTACTGTAGAACTCTGCGGAGCAAGTGGGTAAAGCTGTTTACAGAGATCACCTATTTCGTTCGCAAAGCCGTAGTTGGCTCGATAGAAGATTCAATGTATCCCGGAATACTATGACTTCTGTACTACCTGATAAATTACTCAACAGTACCAGGCCTAAAGGACGACCAGCCAAAGTCTTTTCGTCGTTGACAGATAGATCCAAGCGATGAAAAACAGAAAAAAACTACCGTCGGAGACACCAACTAAAGATCTTATATTTGCTACTAAATCAGTTCTTCATTCAAAAGGGAAGCACTCTGCAGCAGATCTATTGTCGCAATTCACAAAATTTTCTTCTTTACGTGCGGTGAAAATCTGTCAGATTTAGCGAGAAGCCAGAGTGCAATAAAACCAACCTACGCCATTTTCTGATGATGAAGCATTGGCTTTCCTAATAAAAACAACGATGTCAAGGTTCCAATATTCACATACCGGACAGGAGGCTAAACGTCGAAACGCAGACATCTATTCTCTATACCAACGTTTCTTAACCTTTTTCAACTCGCAGCACACTACGGGTGTAATTTTAATTCTCGCGGCACACTCATTTGTAAATATAAAATACCATGTTTTTTTTCCTGTGATAACTGATCTCCTTCTCACAAAGAAGAAAGTTCGATCACTGGTTTCCCCGTGGTAAATCATTATGCTTATTATTTCATTTTAATGTAAAAATAGAAAATAACTGCAATGAAATATAGGACTCAGGTTTTTTAAAAATAAACTTTCTTTTTCGAAAACTAGATCCAACCTTTCATTAAGAAGGAAGATCACTAAATAACGAACGAACAAACAAATCCCTTGTACTTTAAAAATATAAATGTAGGTAATTTGTATGCATGTTTACTTTTTATTTTAAAATTTCAAGTTAAGAAATTGTTTGAAACAATAAAGAAGCAATAATGGTTATAACAATGATAAGTAATTTTTTTCAACATTAAAAATGTACAGAAAAGTAACACAGTATGAAACTTATAATTTATTAACACGGTTAATATAGGTCTACGTTACAATTTTTAAATATTATACAAAGGTTAGAATTGTTCAATAATATTCTCTACAATGTGACAATTTTTCAATAAAATCTATTGAAGGTTAGAATTGTTTATTAATATTTTCTAATATATGAAGATTACAATATTTCAAAAATAAGGAAAACAGGTTGCTGCACTAAGCACAATTAATGTGCAACTTGAGTACAATATTCTTTCATAATCTTCTTCAATTGTGGATGGATAGTTGATAAACACACCCTCATATCGTGTTCCCGAATTAACAGTTGTGACCTGTTCTTATACTTGATTGTGTTCATTGCAGAAAATTCTGCTTCACTTAAGTAGGATGTAGAAAAGGGAATGACAACTTTCACAGCCTTTCTAGAAATAGCTGTAGAAATGTGTAAGAGACTGCGGAAAATAAAATTCTGTTTTCGAAATACTACTTGCTACACAGTAATGTATGCACAATGATATATTACAATTACAATATATATAGCAGAATGTTCTTCTACATGCCGGCCTGTTAAAGACTCAAAAAGGATTTAAAAACATGAAGGAAGGGTAAAAAATTGGTTAAAAGGTTAGGATATATAAAAAACAAATCTTCTGTCAAATATTAAAACATACGTAAATAGACACTCATTGACATTGTACACTGTTATTCGCTGTTTTCTGTTCTTGCTTTCCAAATGGTGAGAGTATGTAGTGAAAAGATTACTCCAAATGAGTATTTCTCCTCTAACCAGATTAAGTATGGGAAGTTCTTTATGAATATAATATGATTCTTTTTTAAGTTTTCGTTCCGTCGTTCCGTTGCTGTTTTAGCTTTTTCAATTAAACATGATTCCACGATATGATGGTTATAATCTCTAAGATTCGTTGATAAACCGGATAACTGTTGCGGGTTCGGAGATTTTGAGGTACGAAAGTGTTCAGTTATTCTAGTAGAAATGTTCCTTTTTGTTTGACCTATATACACTTCATCACACTGATATTTCATTCTATATACGCCACTGCTTTGTAAAGGGTAAGTAAAAGTGCTTTAAAAATGAAATGAAATCTTTGAGTTTTACGTCCCACGGTTATGCCGGTTAGGCTAAAGGAGACGGTGATAATGAGAGATGAGTGAAATGGTGGAATGAAGAAAGTGGGAGGAAACGGGAGAACCCCGAGAAAACCCACGAGCACGGTGTTTGTCCACCACAAAGTTCACTTGGCGGGGGCTGGGATCGAACCCGGGACTCCAGGCACCAGAGGTGAACGCTCTACCACTGAGCCACCGCGCCCCCCAAAAATGCTTTAAAATTGGTGATGTATTCATCTATAGATTTCGGAGCAACTTCTGAAATTTTGATGTGTCTTTGCAGAATCTTAATTTTTGTTGAGAAATGTGGAACCAAAGGGATATCAATCCATCTGTCAGTTGCGGCATCTGTTGTTGGTTGATGGTGGATGCCGACGATCTCCTATTGTACCTATTTGTACCGTTTTAATAATAAAGACTTTTGGAAACCATTTTCTTACCCAATCTATATTATAAAACTGAAACTGACTATGTTTGTGACTCTTAATCCCTTGAACCAACCGACTGATCTCGATCAAATTTTTAACGTAGATGCGGTTCTGGCCTGGGAATGTTTTTAGCTATTTACTTTGACGGTAAAACTTGGGGGGGGGGGGGGGGCAGAAAAAATAAATAAAACATAATAACTCTTGAACCACGCAACCGATCTTGATCAAATTTTTAATGTAGATGAGTTTCGGGACTGGAATGGTTTTTAGCATTTCACTTTGACGAAGCAACTTAGGGGAGGGGGAGAAGGGGAAGATATACAAAAATCAATAAATATAAAAATAAAAGTGACTATGTTCGTAAATTAATAACTCGTGAGCCACCCGATCGATCTCAATCAAATTTTCAGCATCAGCATATATGAAGTTTGAACCTGGAAAGTTTTTTATTATCTCATTTTGACAGTAAATCTTAAGGGAGGGTAGGAGAGGAGGGGAAATATATAAAGATGAATAAACCTTAATAACTCTTGAACCACCCTATCGATGTCGATCAAACTTTCAACATAGATAAGGTTCGAGCCTGGGATGTTTTCTTCATTTCACTTTAACGGTGCAAAATAAGGCATGGGGAGGGGGAGGAGGATATATATATATATATATATATATATATATATATATATATATATATATATGTAAGAAGAATAAAAATAAAAGTGACTGTCTCATCACGCTTAAACCACCCGACCGATCTTAATCAAATTTTCAATATGGATGAGATTCGGACCTGGGGTTGTTTTTATCATATCATTTTGGCGGTAGAACTTAGGTTAGGGGGAGGAGAGGTGACAGATTTATAAAAATAAATAAAACTTAATAAGTCTTGAACCACTCGACCGATCTCGATCAAATTTTCTACATAGATGAGGTTGAGGCCTGGAATTTTGTTTTATATATTTTCACTTTGACGGTAGAACCTAGGGGGGAGGAGAAGGTGAGATTTATATATAAACATCAATGAAACTTCACTCTTGAACTATCTGACCGATCTCGATCAAATTTTCAACATAGATGAGTTTCGGGCCTGGGATAGTATTTCTCTATTCACTTTGACGATAGAACTTATGGGAGTAGGTAGGATGGGGAGATATATAAAAATAAATAAAACTTAATAACTTTTGAACCACCGAACCGATCTCGATCAAATTTCCAATCTACATAAGATTGAACATAAGATGACTTTTTGTCATATCACTTTGACGATGTAACTTAAAGGAGGGGGAAAGACATTTACAAATGATCGAAAGTGACCAATATTAGTGTCGAATTTACAGTTTTTCAGGTCGCTGAGATAAACAGTGACACTTCTGATGCCTTTTAAATCCAAATTCAGCCCCGCAAATTATGGGAGGGAAGGAAGGATATACAAAAATCATCGAAAATGACCAATATCAAGGAGCGCTTAGTAATAGTAAAAAGTGACTGACTAACGAAACATATTATGATTTTTTTTAAAATTTAACCCAGCGAAGCAGGTAATTGATGCTAGTTTGTACTTTTGATACTTCTAGATAGGAAAATTGTTAAAATCATATGGGACTTTTCTAAATTTGCACAGAAAGTATTTCTTCCAAAATAAGAAAAATATTAAATTCTCTTTCCAAATAACTTTATAAACTGTATCAAATTTAAACAAAATGACATATAAACCTTCAACCAGGTTGAACGAACGAAATATTTTGTGGGTTGTATGTAACACCCAAAAAATTTGTTGAGTTTATTTAGCTATGCAAATGTAAAATATGCCAACTTTTTAAACAGTAATATTTATTGTTTCGTACACAACATAAACTTTACAAAACAAAGTCTTCTCTATAGCATTGTATAACATTGTGGGGAAGTTTCCGTTTGGCAAAGTTAGATAACATAATCGTGTTAGACATAGATAATAAAGCTAAATACCACATTAGCTCATAATACAAGTTACTACAAATCAACACAATACTGGAATAAATAACCGGTAATTGGAATCCAAAGTTATTTTAGGTAACACGTCATCGTATGGACGGACACCTCGAACTCACTCAGTGTACTTAAAAATAAAGGAGTTACTTAAAACTTTGTTAGAACATAAGCAACGTATGGCAAGATAACTTCCCCCTCCCCCCCTCACTTTAGAAAATTGAAACAATGACTAGATCATTCTTTTGGACTACGTTTTTGCCGTTTGTACCGAAAACATTTTCGTTTGTACCTTTTTCCTTATAGGGTTACTTGAGAGGTCAATTGGGGGGCTATCTTGGCGCCCCCCGTATCACAGCACAAAAAATTGAAATACACCATTCGAAAGCAACTCGTTTGTACCGAAAAAAGTTTTGTTTGTACCCTTATAGTTTTCGAGAAATAGGGGATGACATTTGTGGGGGCTATCTTGGTATGTCATCCAATATTTCTCGAAAACTATAAGGGTACAAACGAATGACCTAGTCATTGTTTTAATTATCTAAAGTCGGGGGCTATCTTGCCATACGTCCATAAGCATCCATGTACTCACGTACATAAAACACATAAGAGTTTTCTTGATTTCTCTACAAAAAGCCGCAATATTGTTTGTTGATTCCGAGCTCACAAGAAAGTCAACGAAAACAACCACATCTACCGCCAGTAGCACAAAATTGTTGACCGATTAGGCAAGTCGTTAGATACATATTTTATTTAATTCAAAAACATGGAAGATACAATTATCTTTGATATTCTGGCAGAGGTGGATTAACTATTAAGCAAAATTAGAACGTGCCTTGGAGATAGGGAAAGAATCACCACATAAGTGTTGACAAACTTGAAACTGAGATGAAATTAAGAGGACAGATATACAAATTAATAGCAGAAAGATTTTCTTTTTAAAGTGATGTACCACATAATGTAACTTTGTTATCTACTAACATTGCAAAGTTGCTGTCAGAAGTTGTTTGATGCTTACTCAGAGGACTTCAACAATCATTTCTGAGTTGAACTTCAGTAGTTTCATTCATACAATATGTGCGTCATGAGGTCACAGTACTGTAAATTACGGATATGTTAAAATATCAAAAAATACTTTCAACAAAGTGGATACCTTCAAATATCTAGGAGGATCAACATTAGAAACAAAAACTATCCACGGAGAAATTAAATGTCTATTGAAAGCAGAGAATTCGTGGTATGATTCAGTCTAATAGTATATTTTGTTTCAACAAATTCTGTCAAAGACTTTAAATATATAAAGCGATGAGATGTGTGGTTGCGAAGCATAATCACTTACTTTGAGGAAAGAACACAGGCGGAATGTATTAGAGGACAAAATCCTGAGGCGAATATTCGGACCAGGAGCGTCATTTAGGGCTCTAGGATGAGTGAATTGCTCCCACCTGAGTTTTGACATTTATATACCTTTTAATTCATAAGATAATAATATCCTAATGGAAAATCTGAAAATCTACTGACATCTAGGGTTCTCCCTCCCAAAGCAAAATCTGAAATGACGCCGCTGGTTCTGACTCAACAGGAATGAGAATGGAAAATGGCGGAAATTTAATAATGAGGAACTGAATAATTTATGTCATTTGCCCAACATTGTCAGGATCATTAAATCTGGAAGGCTGAGGTGGGCAGATCATGTAGCCAGAAAGAAAGAAAGTAGGAATGCTTTCAAAATTTTAACTGGAAACCCGATTAGAAAAATATCAATAGAAAAGGCTAAGCACAGAAAGGTGAACATTAATCTCACTGAAAGAGTAATACAACAAGAAACTGGATCCAGGTTGCTAAGTACACAAGTCGATTGAAAGTTTTTGTGAATGCAAAGTTGGACCTCCTGGTTCCATAAGCCATAAAGTTGGTTATTTAGTTTTGAAATAGTTTCAATGTATTTTCCTCATAAATTTTCGGACTTATTTCTCTTTGTAACTTGTAGCCAAATCCCACCTTTAGCACAAAGTACCATCGCTCTTGGGTCAAACTGAATAGGTATAGTTGTTTTGCTACACACTTGATATTCATATTTCCTGAGGAGGTATATTAATCCAATTTTCACTTGAACAAGGGCAAACCTCATTCCTGAAAGAAAAGAGTGAAATAAAATTATAAGTATTGGAATATGAACTGTACTGCATTAAATTAAAGATTATATTAAATGCACTCTTTATGTCATTTTTTTAAGCACTATTAGTAGTTTTAAATCGTCTAATTGTGTACACTTTTCAACACGCAATAGATGTTAAAAGCATACATTTTAGGCCTACTTTTAAAATAAATTAAGAAATAAAGCTCATATATTAATTTATTTTTTTTACAAATTCAAAGCCGTAAGTATGAAGCAAATTGAGTATGTCAACAAATTATAAAAAACAATCGTTTCATGCAGGTAAGCCGTAACATACATAGAAATAAAAAAGCTCAGATTTCTATGGCATAGCTACCACAGTTTTTATCCTGGCATGCTTTTACATGTCTAATTAGATATAAACACATTTCTCACAGGGGCGTCATTTAGGGGCCAGGGAGGGGCAATTGCTCCTCCTGAGTTTGAGATTTATATAGATTTTATCAATAAAATAGTAGTAAATCAGTGAAAAAAGCAAAAATTTTACTTATATCAATGGGTCTCGCTCCCCAAGCAAAATCTGAAATACGCCCCTGATTTTCCACTCTTGTGAATACGAAAATACGACTTTCTTGGTATTCTAAATGAATATTTGACTTATATTTAAGATTTATATCAATTTTGGGCCCAAAGTGAAATAAAAGTATATTTCTTGTCATATTCTACGTAAGTTTCACTTCTTACACTGAAAAATATTTGCCAATTTCGGCAACGAGGACAGGTTTAATAAACTTTACTCTTTATTTGGTCAGTAATGTGTTATGATCGAAGTTTAGAAGCTTAAAGACATTTATTCAGGGCAACATAAGTCTGTCAACTTGTAAAATTCTTAAAAAATTGCTATTCTTAAGAACTTATTTTAAACATTTATTCAGTTTCTTATGTGTCGTTCTGTCATACTACAGATCATTTTTAAGCTATAGAAATCCGAGCCATAAACATAAGCCTATTCTTTCCACTGTTCAAAAGGAAAGACATACCTTAACCATTTCAATCGTAATTGTTTTGCTAATTCTCTGAAAACAAACATCCAAAGAAAAGTGGTATGAATCCCGCACAATTTAAAATGGAACGGTGAAAGTAGCCACTGCAGAGCTACCTATCAGTGGATATGAAATTAAATACACAAGAAACATTAACTGACTAGTAGCATATGCAATCGTAAAGAAAATGAAAAGAAATACCAAAATTATTCTCCAAATCTGTAGGACATAATGTCCCCCTGCAAGCGAAAGGGTTAACCATATTATTGGACACACTGTAATTGATAAACATATTGTAGAGGATGTGAATATGGAAGTGTAACTATTTTAGAAAATCGTCCTGAGTCCCGAGTAGGGTCTAAACCGCAAACAGAATGTAAATGTCTCGTTTTTGACTTGTAGTTACACAGTATACTTATAGCTTCTTGTATGGACTTCAGTCTATAAATAATTCAATCATCAAAGTATTATGAATTCAAATTATGTTCTGATGGATATTGTCTATTGTTCTGTTAGATATTACGTAAGTTAATGGTTTTATAGGGGAGAGTTCCCGATATCACACCGGATTCTAAATCGCACCACTCCCAGTTTTAAAAGAACCGTAGTTAATCAAGCCATTTGGTAGTTAAATTAAGTATACGTTCAGTAAGTTGTGTGTGTGTGTGTGCAGTTGCAGTACAATATAATTGGAGTATTCCTTACTAATTTTTTGGGGTATTTCACAGTAGAATAGAGATTAAGGTGACAGAATTAGCTTATGTTTCAATATGTAGTAATATACAAAATACTATTAATATTATAATGACAAACTCAAGTTACTTTTTTTTTTAATTTGTAAGGTATGTAAAGAATATTTTTTTAAAAAAATATATAGTTTCCCAAATCGCACCAGTTCAATTATGGATCTCGTGATGAATTGTTTTTACTGGTTTCTATCTCGTTACAATTCACACAAGGTGGGCACATGGCAATATAGAAAATGGTCTCCGAAGTCTATGAATCGTGCTTTGAAAAAATATATAGAAAATGAAGTGACGCTGCCCAGCCCAATAGCAGGAGGAACTAGAACTACCAATATGTAACCAGAAAGAACAGAAGTACTCTCATCAAGTCCTTACAAAAAAAAAAAAAAAAAAAAAAAAAAAAATCTTGAAGAATAACGGCAAGGGCAATCAAGAGTATCCAAACGTATGGAGAGATCTAATCTTCCTGAACTGTTAGCTAGGTCTGCAAGTGCTTCAGGAAACCTTAACACCAAAAAGTGTACTCGAAAAGTAGATACATTCAAATCACGATGCTCCGAGCTACATATTCGCAGTGTTTCAAATTTGGCTTTTGAAATCAATGTACAAGATTGGTTTTGTTTCCTTGGTCAACAAAATTTAGTCAAAGATAAGGTACAGCGTGTGTTGTGCAAAGTCAAGATACATGAGTCTTGTGCGGGTGTCTCGGATGAACGTGCATTCCAATATAATTTTTGTGCACATAAGGTGTACTTGTCTGTTTCTCATAAATATAGATACTTTACGTTTCATAGGATTATGAACAATATTGCTCATTCGATCAATAATATGGATAGTTTTTCTTTAGTGGTGTGTTCTTCCTTGTATTAATAACACCCTTTTCTCTTTAAAGATGTATTATTCTTCATCTTAATATAACATAAAGAAAATAATGCGATATTCCATGGAAATGCTAATTTGTTTTACCCATATGCATTACTGTAAAATATGCATATATTCAAATGGCGGTGCGATTTTCACATAGTGCAATTTGCTAAACCTGTTGCGTAAATTGCACCAATCACCAGCTTCTAAAATATCATCATTTTTATCATGATAATGGTAATATATCGTTATGAAATCACTGTAAAAGAATTGGAAAACTATAAAGTTCAATACGATCAAAAAATCATTTTAAATTTCTTCAAAAGTTTCCAATTAAAACCATTTATGCAAAAAGTGGTGCGATTTTGGCTATTCTCTCCTACGTTCGTATTCAAAGTTTATTAATGTAAATCACGAAAATTCAATTTTACCTGTAGATTCGATGTCCTTACACTTACCTGAACCTGTTTTCAGCCATTTACTTGATGCCGTAATTTTGGTGCAGATTTATTGTATGGATCCATATATAAATTCACTGCAAATATAGTTCTTTCATTTTCAGTAAATCAACTCTCTCTGCATCTTAGCTAAATAATTATTTTTAGAATGTGGATTTTCATTCCGTTGTACAGATTCACTTTACGAGTGCTTGAGTATAAGTACATGATAATAACTATTGTTCAAACGACACTAACCATCTTGTGATAGGTAGGCAATAAAAAGCACGGATGGTATCTAACCGAGTCAGGCAGGAGTATAGCACGAAGTTGGGCACGCTAGTGCAGAGATGTATCTGTAGGGAGCAGATGTGTCATCGACGGTGTACACATAAATGAGGATTGCAAACAAACTGTATATGGTATTAAAAAACTTATCGTACGTGTCGGATTATGTGCTTATACTTACTATGGATGTTATAGGTAATATTCTGATGTTTTTATTGCTTGCACATTTGTATTCAAAAATAACGTAGCATAAATTTCACAAACATTGGGATCCCCGAACATTTAGATCCCTAAAGTCACGGACACTTCAATGATTGTGTTACTTTAAAAAAATGTGAAAGAAGAATTTGGCTAGTGTTAGTAGATTTAATTACTCCTATCGTAAACTATCTGAAATAGTATATCTCAAGTAATTAAAACTTCTGTGCTCACTACATATAAATCAATAAACATAAATCTTACTTGGAATCGTACTTTTATTCTGAATACTTCTTAGCAGTATTCTCTCTTGAATCTTACATATTCATATACTTAATTATTTCTTCTATTCTTGTCATCACGACATACAATCTGAATCTTCATTATATCTTGTTTATCTTGGCAATCTCTAGTTTCTCTTAACAATCACAGATTACTAACCTTACTGTACACAGCATGTGTACTCTACCATAACATTTCTTACCAACTAGCAACTCTGAAAACTATGTCATTTCTGGCAACCCTGGAAACGACATCTTCATTATACTTGTTCATCCTGTTCTTCATCGTTCTACTGACAACCCTGAAAACTACGCCGTCTACACCTTTCTTCTCCTGCCCTCTTGTGCAGTTAAAGGTATTATCCCGACTCGACTTGTTTGCTCTAATCTTCCTCCCAACAACCTCCGCTTCACCATTTGCGCTGTACTGCTTAGCTTTCCATACTTTCTCGTCCATCTTCCTCTTCACTTCTTCTAATTGACGACTTGCAACATTGAGTGATGATTGATGATTGCTGGGGGTCTAGGTCAAAACCCCCACAGCCAAAACCCCCATACTCAAGAAATGTCAAAACGCCCACACGATCGGTCATAACTCCCACACAAATGGACAAATCCCCCAAACGCACGAACGGTCAAAACCCCCACACTCAAGAAATGTCAAGACGCCCACACGATCGGTCATAACTCCCACACAAATGGACAAATCTCCCAAACGCACGAACGGTCAAAACCCCCACAGCCAAAACCCCCACACTCAAGAAATATCAAAACGCCCACAAAATCGGTCAAAACTCCCACACAAATGGACAAAACTCCCACACATAGCAACGGTCACAATCTCCACATAAATGGACAAAACCCCCACACAAATGGACAAAACTCCCACATGCAGAAATTGTCACAACTGCCACACAAATGGACAAAACCCCCACACAATCGGACAAATCCCCCACACTCTGAAATTATCGTGATTGCACGTCTTTGTTGCGGCTCTTTACGACGCCCACTTTAGTGTTTCTGTCATTACAAAACAGTACAGTTGCAACATCAGTTTAAGTGGAATAAAAAATGTTATTAAAAATTACAAGGGCAAGACATACAACCAAGATCATTTCAGAGTGTGGGAGATTTGACCGATTGTGTGGGGGTTTTGTCCATTTGTGTGGCAGTTGTGACAATTTCTGCATGTGGGAGTTTTGTCCATTTGTGTGGGGGTTTTGTCCATTTATGTGGGGATTGTGACCGTTGCTATGTGTGGCTGTTTTGTCCATTTGTGTGAAAGTTATGACCGTTGGAGGTTATGACCGATTACCAGTGTGGGGGTTTTGGCTGTGGGGATTATGACCGTTCGTGAATTTGGGAGATTTGTCCATTTGTGTGGGGGTTATGACCGATCGTGTGGGCGTTTTGACATTTCTTGAGTGTGGGGGTTTTGGCTGTGGGGGTTATGACCGTTCGTGTGTTTGGGAGATTTGTCCACTTGTGTGGGGGTTATGACCGTTTGTGTGGGCGTTTTGACATTTCTTGAGTGTGGGTGTTTCGGCTGTGGGGGTTTTGACCGGTTCCCGCTTGATCTACCCTTAACACTTTTGCCTGTAACTGGATTAGATTAAGATTTTTTTTTTCTTGAGCAACTTTTGCAACTTCGGTGGTCTTGATTTTACGTTTCCACTCAAACTTGGGATTTAACCTCTTTGTAAAACATGCCCTTGCATAATGATCTATAAAAAGACATCTAAAACATCGTTTAGATGTAGCTGGACATTTCTTATTGTTGTGAACTCGCTGACATTTTGAACACAATTTAACACTTGACTAGAACTTAAGGATGTACTTTGATGGTCATTATATGTTTGATTAATCATTGTATTTGGCTGCTTACACGTTATTTGTCATTTAAGTAAAGATATTTCTTCTTTTAAGACAGTTATCTCCAGATCTCGTCGATGAAATTCTTCTGCGATCCATTTCTCAACTTTCGTGTTCACCATTTTCTGTATCTGTTCCCATATACTCGACAGCATAGAATTCTTTGAACTTGACTGCGCCATTTGTTACTTTATAAAAATGTGAAAGGAGAATTTGGCTAGTATTTGTAGATTCAATTACTCCTATCGTAAACTATCTGAAATAGTATATCTCAAATAATTAAAACTTCTGTGCTCACTACATATAAATCAACAAACATAAATCTTACTTGGAATCGTACTTTTATTCTGAATACTTCTTAGCAGTATTCTCTCTAGAATCTTACATATTCATATACTTAATTATTTCTTCAATTCTTGTCATCACGACAACAATCTGAAGCTTCATTATATCTTGTTCATCTTGGCAATCTCTAGTTTCTCTTGACAATCACAGATTACTAACCTTACGCTACACAGCATGTGTACTCTACCATAACATTTCTTACCAACTGATTGCACGTCCCGAGTTAACTCGCCGATTCCAGATACTCCATTTCACTTTACTTTGTACAGTGTAATTAATGGCTGTCTTATAGCCGAATCTATGCTTAACAGGTTAGATTTTCATTAATGTGTTCCTACTAGATAAGCATCTCACAGGTAAGAACACAACATACTTCGATTACTTGCACACTGGTCTACTAAAATATTATGTAAATTTGTTCTATAAACTTACAAATAGGTGGATCCATACAGTAAATCGGCACCATAATTTTAAACATTGATTATAAATAACTCTAAAAATAATTAAGTACTTTATGACTTTAGTACCTACCAATACAAATCCTTGGGCCTTCGCCAAATGGTAAATAAGTAAAATGTTGTATTCGCAGTTTTCCTTCTTCATTAAATCTTTCTGGATCGAATCTATTGGGTTCAGGATAGTACTTGGGGTCGTAGTGTATAGCATAAACAGGAACTTGTACTGATGTTCCTTTCTCTATAACAATATCTGTATCAGGAATTACGTAGTCTTTCGTACAGGAACGTGGCAACATGGCAGCCGGTGGAAATTTTCTCAATGTTTCTTGGAAAAAAAAGAATAAAATAAATTAATCACATTATCTAATATAATTAATTAATATCATAATAGTTATTTAAGTAGACAATAGAAAAATAAAAAGTGTTGTCTCAGTTTAGATAAACAAACTATCACCATCGCTGACACGCCTGCTCTCTACGAAAGTACTGCCCCGCTAATGCGTGGGCATCACTACTGCGCTTCTGCTCTGACACGTTAGACAGAATTCTCTTTTTAGCGACCATTTAGCACAAGTTGTATAGAATTGTTTCGCACTGTAGTTTTGAAGTCACCACGCTGTACTTATCCCATAATGGATAAGTCCTTCTAAAATTAGTCTGCACCCAATAATACCACTTCCACCTTATGAAACACCTTTTAAGTTAGTAAGAGTAAAGTTCGTTATACAAGAGTGAATATATAATGAATATAAGTCTGTATACTTAAACTGGGAATGCACGAATATACGTATGTTTATGGAGACACACAATTTTTCTAATTAAAAACTAAAGGATGCAAGCTTCGAATTGATTACCCGAGATTCATTCGCCATCTTTCATCACCATCAATCGTTTCATCAATTTTTACATTGAATTTACCATGTTACACACTAATTATGACAAAAGTAAGTGGTATGGATAACTGGGGCCTAGGTCTGAAGCTGAAAATATAAGACGTAAATTGAAGCTATGAAAGGAAAAAACCTGCCGTTTGACTTAGGAGAGCGAAGTTTTAGATGGAGTGAATCTTAATTGAATCTTATTGACATCTGTGGACCGGCGTAACGTAGTCGCTGACGCTCTCGCCTTCGGTGCGAGCGGTTCCGGGTTCAATTCCCGGTGGGGGCACTCGGTACCCTCATCCGTGACTGGCTAAATGACCTTAGATGCCCAGAGCCCAGAAATCTAAATTCCAATTCTAATTCTTATTGACACCGATAAAATAGGCCACAGTTTGATACTGATCACACTTTTGAAATGCGTGAAAAATATTATACAGTGTCTATTAATGGTTTGGTCACTTGCGTAACTTCAGAAAAAGTAGTAGTGGCTTTGCCTACAGAAATATTTGACCGCTAACTTCTCCTAGACTACTGAACCGACTTTCATAATTTTTGTACAAAAGTGGACCATGGCCTAACTGAGGGTTTTATCCAATACTTTTCCCTAAGATTATATCATAAGGAGGTAGAGGGAGTTAAAATATTTACGGCAAAAGTATAGTATCTCGCAAACCCGTCAAGTTAAAAAGATAAAACTCGGTATAAAAATTCAATGAGGGCATTTTTTTTAAATCTTAATACATAAAAATATATATCTATCTATGTTGCAGCATAACTCTGTAGCAAATGAGAATTTCAATCTAACTTGTACACACATGACTTCTAGCTTAAGAAAATATCATGGTGTTAAAATATCTCTACCATCCTAGGGGAGTAGGTACAGAGTTACAAATAAAAATAACGGAAAACGACCTACTTTAGTATCGATTTCATAGTAATGGGGGTAGCTAAAGGGAATAGTAATAATTCTGATGCCGTTTAAGTTCAAATTTAGCCCCAGCAGGGCTAAGACATGTCCATCCCTTCTAGAGATGGTGTGGAAGAGTGTGACACGTAAAAATAATCAGAAAGGACAGATATTTCGGGATCGCTGAAATGAATATTGACACTCCCACTACTGTTTAAATTCAGGTTCAGGCCCAATCGCTATGGGGTGAAGGGTGGAGGTAGGAAGGAACTAACACATAAAAATAATCGAAATAATCGAAAAGTAATCGAATCGTTTTCTATGATATTTATAAAACCTTGCAAACAAATCTTTCTTTACGCATATACCCACTCATTGTCGCTAGCGCCCCACCCCTACGAACGAGCCTACAGACGAACCCAACAGCTTCGCCCTACTTTGAATAAAAATAAATACAAAACTATCCATCACAGGTTGGTTACTTGCTACAGCAAACAACACCAACTGGAAATGCCAATGTTAACAATTACCTCAACATTTCTTAACCTAACAATAAACCTTCAATCATAAATATTCGCAGTGATTAGGAAAGACTTAAAATCTACTAACTATGGTACGCATGTAAAGCAGTTTGGTACTATTATAAATATGTGGTTCCAATGTCCGCTGCCGTTTAAAACCTTTGGTGTCAGTCACCACTGGCATGTATACCAACATTGAATTTTCTACGTGAGACGTGCAAACTATGCCGAATGCATGTGTGGACTGTATCACTTGTTTCTTGGATGGAGGTACCTGAAGTGATCACTGTTGACAATGGATGGTGGCTTGTATGACCAGAAACTCCTATGAACGATGCACGTAATCTGACATCTATTACCGGATCTCTATTTTGCAAGTAAGAAGATTACACTTACCGATGTGTGCAAAGTACGACAAAGGTGTGAGAGCCTGTTAGAAACTCAGGACATAGTGTGGGTCTACCATGGGCAAGCGACACGACGAAGCACATGAGGAATGATACTTTGGAGTCCACTTGGTGTTTGGGAAGCCACGATTCTGCAGAAAGTTACTAGAGTTTATTAACTGAGACTGGGGAAAGCTACTGGCTTGCAAACCGTTATAAATTGATGAGCAGGTTTGTAACTGCAGAACGATGAGATGAACACATCAGATAAGGAAACAGTAAAACATCGCGTTCATCCATAAATCGTATAACCGCTGCCATATCGAGTCGCGTGTAAATCTGTTTGAAAATGGTTCCATGTAGCACTTGCCGTCAGAGGACACAATCGGTTTCGAAACTTCATCGATGTACTATCGTGTGGCCAAAGATTCGCCAATATGTATTAGACACTAGTGGTAATGAGATTCAATGATACTTCGGATCACATCACCTGTTTCCAGACCACTGTGTCTTTATCGCACCGCCAGAGACAGACACAATCATCGTGATGCTGCAGCCAGAGGAGACATTCATTTGAGAAAAGGATGTTTTTCCAATCAGCTCTCCATGTGTGATGTTCGTTGAAATGACGATTGGTGGGTTGCATTTGCGTTTAGCGTCTCTTTCAGCAATGCAGCTACATGAATCGTGGACCGCATAACGTGAAATCCGAATCACATGAATCCTCACCAGTGTCAAACCCAGGTGTACCATACCAGAGATGCGTTGTAGGGTGGAGTGAAAAAATCAAAATTTCGAGTATCGACATCTAATAGGGTTCAAAAGTTGCGTATTTGCGTGATAATCAATGGAATAATAACGAAACTAATCGCACTTTGGACCTTCAGTTCGCGCAAATGGCCTAAACTTTTAAAACAAAAGACAAAAAACACCGAAATTTACCTTTACACAAGGAACATACATATTTCTATACATATACATTATTTCTATAACATATACATTAGAGCATTCTATAACATAATTTCTATAACATATACATTATTTCTATAGAGTCTAAGTTCCTTATTTTAGTTGTGAGGTCATGTTTATTATTAATTCGTTAATGCGAGTGATTTTATACATTTTATTTTCATAATGATTTTGCAGTTCTTTGCCCGTTTCTCAACATTTTTTTTTCTCCTTGAAATCACCCAGAACCACCACGAGGAAGTGTCTGCAATCCGAGTTCCACCAACAACTTACCCAACTCTCCTTTCAATTGTGGTGTGCTAAATTATGTTGTTGCTAAATTATTAGTCAAGGACGTTGTCTTAAATTCAGAGTTTTAAAAATCCCACCAATCGCCGGCTTGGCACCAATTTTGGCATTGTAAATATTGAGAGCAAAATTGCTCTAATGTAGCCATCTCTGTTTTCTTGTCCTTATGCTTTCTCTCCAGACTCCATGACAATTTCGACACAACTTGCAACTCCCTGATTATGACATGGAAAAATTAAGAAGTCAAACACATGAACAGATTTTTCATGCATAAGTGATAAGATAGTTTCTGTTGTCAAGCTTTCGAGCACTGGAGAGGGAGACAGCGTACAGTTTCTCCAATCTATTAGCTCACTGTAGTCCGTGGCATCAATATTGAAAGTTCTAACAGTTCTAACAGATTTCCCTTTCCGGTCTTCATTTCTTGCACTAGCACTCTCCTGTAACACAACTCTCGTGCATGTTGTCTCTCAGCCACTGTCATAGCCAACAATATGTTCTCTGAATGACAGAAGAATGTGTTTCTTTCAATCACAGGATCCATGATTCTTTTAATGTTGTTTTGCAAATGTCTAATTGTTTGAACTACTTCCAAAATATGTTTAGGTCCATATTTCACTGACTGATATCTCTCTGTATGTCGAACCAGACAGGAGCAATGTCTTTATAATGTAGTTTACAAGCGCTTTCAGTTCGTTTGTAGGATTTGTTTGAGAAACATACAACCGTAAGAGAAGGTTTACACATGTCAGCAATCGGAAGTAACTGAGAGGTCCAGGATCTCTTATGCGACATCTGGAGTACACTGCCCTGTCTGTCTATCTTCAATAAATTTTGATGCCACGGACTACTGTGAGCTGATAGATTGGAGAAAATGTAAGCTGTCTCCCCTCCAGTACTCGAAATCTTATCACTTATTCATGACAAATCTGCTCATAAGTTTGAGTTCTTAAATTTTCCATGCATAACTTAAGAAGTTGAAAGATGTGTCAAACTTGTTACAGAGTCTGTAAGAAAAGTGTGAGACAAGAAAACAGAGATTAGAGCAACTTTGCTCTTAAGACTCACAATGCCAAAATTTGATTAAAAAAACTGAATTTATGACAACGTCCCACTGGCGCAAATCCCGGGGGGACGAGGGGGACATGTCCCCCCCAATCTTGGACCTGGGGGGGACTGTACCCCCCAATAATCTGATTTAAAAAGTGCTTTTTCGGATAAGTGTCATTATTTATGTCCGACTGCTCCAAAGGAATGTAAGATAAAATTGATTTCTCTTGGCTTTTCCATTTTTTTTTCTAAAAAAGAATCGTATTCTGTAGTATTTCAAACTGAACGTCGTGCTGTAGTGAGTTTAGTAGTCTCATCAATATGTATTAATTCCGCTTCCGCTATTTGGGCACAAATTGCAATAAATGCCAGAGGAGGATATGCCCCTCTCCTCATGCTGGAAAGTTGTCTCAGCTGTAGGTACGGGCACACATTCCGGGGAAATGGGGAGACATGTCCCCCCCCCCAACATTGGAACTGGAGGCTCTCCCAATAATCCGATTTGAAAAGTGCTTTTTGCAGATAACTGTGATGAGTTGTGTCCGACTGGCACAAAGGAAAGTGAGATGAAATTTGTTTCTCTTGGCTTTTCCATTTTTAATGAAAATGAAGGCGTGCGACTGTGACGTAACCTGATATGAAATCTTATCTCCTCCTCTCCCCTAGACCCTAGCACACGAAGAGTATATAGACTATCCAACGTCAGTAGAACACATCTTTTCAGTAAATGCGCATTTAATCTATTTGTAGTATCAGCCTAGGCATCTACTCATGCTTCGTAAGCTAACTAACTCTATAGCCTATGGAATCCGGAGGTTCAATGCCGCTTTCACAAAAGCTCTCCACTGACTTCTATTTTTAGCCAACTGGATCCAGTTTCTAGTTTGTATTCCTATCTCTGCGAGATCCATCTTAATATTGTCTTCCCATCTGCGCCTAGATCTTCTTAAAAGTCGTTTTCCGATTGGTCTTACTGCTAACACTTTGAAAGCGTTCCTACTTTCTTCCATCCTGGCTACATGTCCTGCCCACCTAAGCCTCCTAGACTTGATGACCTTAACAATGTTTGGTAAGCCGTATAATTTACGTAGTTCGTCGTTATGAAGTTTCCACCATTCCCCATTCCCGTTCCTCTTGGTCCGAATATTTCTCTCGGGATCTTGTTCTCAAATACTTTCAGTCTATGCTCTGCACTCAGTAAGCGACCATGTTTCGAAACCATACAGAACAACAGGTATGATTATCGTTTTATACATTTTAAGCTTCAAATCCCTCGACAGAATTCGCGACGACAAGAGGTTTTGAACTGAATAATAACACGAATTCCCTGTTTTTAGTCGACATTTAATTTCTTCGTGAATATGATTTTCGTCTGTTAATATTGATCCTAGATATTTGAAAGAATCCACTTTATCAAAAGTATTATTTAAAATTTTAACACATACATGAATTGCCGTATTACGGTCCCGACGCACTTCCATGTATTTAGTTTTCTCTGCATTTATTTCTAAACCCATGTCCATGCAAGCGCGTCTAATAAGACCTTTGCATTTCTTTCTATTTTTCTCCTATCATCCCCTACTAAGTTTACATAATCAGCGTACGCATAACCTGGTGAACACTGTTCAGCTCTAGGCCCTGGTTGCTATCTTTGATTTTCCTTATAGCGTATTCCAGGACAAAGTTGAATAATAATGGCGACAACGCATCTTCTTGTTTCAGGCCATTGTTAACGTGAAAGCTCGTGGCCAAAAATTTTCCTACCCGGACTTTACTTTGGGATTCATTTAAACATGCCTTAATTGATCTAATTAGCTTTATCGGTATTCCAAATTCTGTAAGAACGTTGTACAATGTTTCTCTCCTAACCGAGTTATAAGCCTTTCTAAAATCAATAAATAGTTGATGTACCGGACTACTGTATTCCCGCTTGTTTTCAAGTATTTGGCGAATGGTAAATATTTGGTCGATAGTTGATCGATTTCGTCTAAATCCACACTGATAATTTCCAAACATTTCATCTGCGTATGGGGTCAATATTGCTAATAGAATGTTTGAAAGGATTTTATAGGATATTAACAGAAGAGAGATGCCTCGATAATTATTGCAGCCAGTTTTGTCGCCTTTCTTGTGGATTGGAACAATGATTGATTCTTCCCACTCTTGTGGCAATTCTTCCTTGTTGTAGATAAGGAGAATGAGTTTGTGTATCTTGTTCCACAATTTTTTTGCCTCCAGCTAAAATTAACTCAGCCGGAATTTCGTTTACACCCGAGATTTGTGTTTCTTTAATTTCTTTATAGCGATTTTTACTTCTATTCGATTGGGTTCTGGAATATATGGTTCTGCGGTGTGTATCTTCCTTTCTCCACGCACATTAGTTTTTGGCTGCGTGTTAAGCAAATCGTCAAAGAAATCTTTCCATCTATTTAAAATGCTGTCTGTATCAGTGAGAACTGTTCCATCAGCTTTCTTTCATATATAAGAACGAGGTTCATAGCCTTTCTTAAATTCGTTGATCCCTTTATACATGTCCCGAATGTTTTTATTTTTACTATTATCTTCAAGTTCCAAAATTTTAGCTTTCAAAATATCGCGTTTCTTTGTTCTAAGAGTTTTGGAAGTTCCTCGCCTGATGTCTACGAAATTTTGTGTAGTTATTTCATTCGGATTTTGTAGCCAACGTAATTTTGCCTGTTTTCTCTTCTCTGCTAGTTCGAACCATGGTTTGTTCCTACGTATTTCCGCGTGTCCCAATTTTTCTTTTGAGAGAAGATGTTTCGTAAGCAAAGAAAAGAATTCAATTGCTGGAACATTTTTCTCTATAATCTTAAGGTTACATCTGTTAAGTAAAGAGTATAACATGCGTCAGATTTCCGAAACGATTCCTGTAATATTATTGAGATTATAATCATTTTGCTCAAAGAGTATTGTTGCGTCATACATAATTGATATTCTTTCTTCATGGTTTTGGGGAAGGCGTCATTTATATTATTATATTACTATAAAACAATTTTAACGTGGATCTTTGTGGATGCCTAATTAGAAACATACCAATTATAAATATGCATGTATTCAGATTTCAGAATGTTTTCACATCAGTGATTTGTAATACTGATATGTACTACTACTTTATCTACATCACCTAATATATAATATACTCTACAACAGTTGATCAGATTCATCTACCGTAATATGAGTTTCATCTCCCTTATCTAGAATAAGCCTCAAATCTGCCCACCTTCCAATGTTGAAGACAACCAATGGCGTATTTAGGATTTTCTTTCAAGGGCTATGCCCAACACAAGGAAGGAAGTGGGCAATTGCCCACCTGAGTTTGAGAATTAAATATATTTTAATTTATGCATTTTGAAGTTATAATGGCAAGAATTACAGATCGATAAATCCTATATGATATGATACAAAAATTTAGAGGTGAATCTAACCCTTTATTCTATTCATACAAGAAAAAGAAAACATCCTCTTGGCCGTCCTAATTTCCCGGGCTAATTATTCCCCCGTTTTGATTTTCTTTAATGCAAACATTTCCTTCATTTAAAAATAACTAAACGATATAATTGTTCCTTTGTTATAATAACTAAAGTCCTGTCATGTTGATATCCGCGCATGTTGGTGTGGTACATTAGTTTCGCTTATCAACTCTTCTTAGTTTTGGTGTTACTGATGACGGCCAACTTGAATCACAACTGACAACGGTCGATAAAGTATGATAGGCGAAATGAAAGTAGTAACGTCAAGAAAAAGAAACAGAAAAATAGAAAGGATGACAGAAAGAACTATTAAGGACGCAGTTCTTATATGGAATGAAATTTGACAAATATAGTATTATTTCTGAACAAAAAGCATAAGAAAATGGAAAGTCAATGACATTCTTAAAAATGGTAAGAAGGATTATTGTTGTACGTGGAATGCGTAAAACTAACAAATTATTTCGAGGGGAGAATGAGCCCGATAGCCTCCTAAATACGTCACTGAAAACAATTCTGCTCCCCTGATCCGTCAGAGCATTGTTTTTCAACTTCATAAATATTTTGAACATCGTATATATATATATATATATATATATATATATATATATATATATGTGGGAACGTCTTACCTGTCCCCCCCAATGTTGAAGACAGATTTGCGCCTTTGCAACGTCCTTGACATAATCAACTTAATTTAGCACATCCTAATTGATAATATGGTTGGATAGGTTGTGGGCGGAGCTTGAATTGCAGGCACCTTCTCGTGGTGAGTTCTGGGCAATTTCAAGGAGGAAAAAAAAATGATTGGAAAATGGGCGAAGAACTACAAAATCATTATGAAAATAAAATGTATAAAATCACCCACACTAACGAATTATTAACAAACATGACCTCGCACAACTAAAATAAAGTAATTGGACGCTATAGCAATGAAAAACAGTAATCTGTATACAGGGTGGCCCAAAAGTAGGTATATACCCCTGAGTATAACATACTACTTTATGAGTTTATTTGCTTCGACTCTTCCGAGCTTAAGATGCAAGTAAAAACACATTAAGAACAAATAATAAAGAAACTAAGTGTACCTGATGGATAACAATAAGAAATTATATAAAATGCAGTACGATACTGTATACCTACTTTTAGGCCACCCTGTATTTCTTGTGTAAAGGTAAATTTAGGTGTTTTTTCATTTTTTTAAAATTTTAGGCCGTTTGTGCAAACTAAAGATACAATGTGTGATTATTTTCGTTATTTTTAGATTGATTAGCATGCGAATATGCAATTTTTGAGCCCTATTAGAACTCGATACTTGAAAATTTGATTTTTTCGCTCCACCGTAATAAGTAGGCTAACCATATAGTCAGGAGCAAACTCTCTTATTCGTGGCAATATTGTAATTGCACACGATTATACTATGCAGTCATAGGGAACAGACGTAATAGGCGCCGTGTAAATATGCCTCGCATAGAAGTCGACGACTGGTGACATTGGTCGTTCCGCAATAAAACCGAACTTGTGGTTTAATGTTCGGGATATGACTCTCTTATTCTCCATACGCATATTCAGAGGAAGCCTGCCTTCCGGGTTCACGTTATGACGGCACTTGGTATCTTTTTTATGTTGTCAGTATGTTCTAAACTCCTAATAAGTACTTTCATTAATTAAAAGAGGCAATTAAAATTGCTGATCAAAACAAGTAGTATATATTTTGTTATCAGAATTTAATGTTTCCAATACACTTTTGTGTCATAATCTTCTACTGAATGTAGTAAAACTAGACAAACTTCATTTTCAAGTTATTTCGTGTGAGCTGTTTTAGAAACAAGGAGCCTTATGCAGAGTTGTTCTGACAAGTGATTAGTATCAACTAAAGTGTTGGACTAACATTTGTTTCTTGCAGTAGTCATGCCTTTAGTATGACGCTAATCATACGTCAAAACGACTGTGCATAAGGCGGAAGTTGTTTTTCGTTTGGTAATTTACTTTCCTCTGTTCACGAATTTTTTAAAAAAAATCCTGAAGACAATTTATGTTCCTTGCTGCTAGTTTTACTTATTTATTTACAAGTTCCTGCATAAATCACTTTCACATTAACATACACTTTTCAACAATAAAATTTGATAATTAGCATTGATTTTACGTTTATTCAGGTGTCCTTAGCCTACTTTCTGCTCATAGAGAATTTTGTTGGCGTCGATGAAACAAATATATATGAAAAATTTCACCTATGCTGTCAATTTTGACAAAAATTCTCCATATCCCTATTCGAAAAATTAATGTCAAATAATCCCACAATGTTTTTTTTTTCCACGAGTTGGAATCACTGGTCAAATAAAGTTAGGATTGATCCGCTGCGATTTGTACTTTGAAATTTGGGATACTAACGCCATCTCGTGCGCAAAGTGCTGCAAGACTTCTTAGCAGGATAACACTAGAGGGTAAAGTTGAATTGATTTTAGTTTAGCGTCCCTTTCAGCAGCGAGGCTATATGAGACGTGGACCTACTGATTAACGTGGAATCCGAATCACATGAGTTCCCGTCGGGAATCGAACCCGGGTCTCCCACGCCAAAGGCTCGTATGCTGACCGCTTGGAAACGAGAGAGCTCTAACTACTAGAGGGTGAAAGGGGCCCCCGACTGCGCCTGATGTATTGTGGGATACGTCAAGTATTGTATCACTATTATTTTCGATAAACAAAAGAAGAAAACAGTTGCCCACTAAAAATGTCTGCTCCTCCACTTGCTCTATCTCCCCGAGAAATTAGACCTAAAGCTGATGTCATTGTTTCTTAGACGACCTGACATTTTTAAAACATTGACTACTCTAACCTGTTTTGATTGTCTAACACCTCAGCCAGGCAAAAAGGCCAGAAGTTACTTTCATTCAAACATATTTGTAATCAACATACTATGTAATAAACAGATAACGTTTGAACTTTACTGTCTGCACTCAAAACTTCTACCAAGTGCATTTGACGGTATAAGTACGAGTGAGTAACTTACCTGAAACAACTTTGTCGAGATAACGCATTTCCTGTACAGCATCATAAGACAAATCTCCATTGCATTTCTTAAACGTTTCCTCAATCTCTATCAGAAGCTTATTTTGCACTTCTGGATTCAAGGCCAGCTCATAAAGCGCAAAGGAAATTGTGGTGGAAGAAGTTTCGAATCCACCCGTGAAGAAGTTAAGAGCCTGGGCTGTAATATCATCGTCCGTTAATTCTGGAAATAATAAACGATTTGTGTGTTTTGTATGAATAATGATAATAAAAGATTTCTATAACAATATAATAACAACTAAAATACAAATTTGCACATAAATATCTCCGAGAACACATAAGATAGTTAATTGGAAAACTGAATTTCTGATTACTACCAACCAACAGTTTGGCGTCAATAGTATAAGGATTTTTTCAATGCCTCCGTAATAAGGGTTTCTTCCGCGTCCTCCTCCTGGTGTATGCTTACAGCGTGTGTTATTTTCTCAGTGGAAAACACAAGATGTAATAAATTGTTACTACATTTCACTTGTGCAAAATATAATGAAGTGGTTTCCAAATTATGCCCAGCACGTCCATTGTGGGCGTCCATGAAATAACATTTAGGAAAGGGTAGCTTTAATATTTGGCAATCCGTATATTTCTGGAATGACGGAGATAATGGACACTATACAAACCAAGTCAATATTTTGTTTTCCATAATAATATAGATAGATCTCTAAGAACTTCAGTAGAATTTTATCGTGTTTTGATTTCTAGTGCCGTAAGAATACCCGTTTTCCTGTTCTGAGTAAATGACTTGATTTTAGCTGTCAAAATTATAAATATCTTGAATTCATTTTTTAGTCCCTTAGCCTTTGTGCTGTAGTTAAGTAGTCTGAAACGCTACACTGACGACCATGAGGCGAAACGTTTCAGGCATTCGAAGTCTTTCTGAATAGCATGGGATCTTTTAATCGTCTCGAAGTTTCTGAGTTCGCCCTGTACATCCCTGTTCGATTGAAGTACATAGAATTTATAGTCGAAATAAACAAAAAAACGTTTAAGAGAATAATTCCCTCATTTTTTTCTAAATCATGCTCAAGTGCCTAATAGGCGTAATTTCTGTGCCCATGATGCCAAATTCATGCAATGCTTCGGATACAAGTAGTGATTGGGGATCTTGTTCTTTAAGCAGTGAATTTTGTCTGAGGTATCCCTGGTAGCCAAAGTATTCAACCAGTCAGTGATACTATCCTGAACCCCTCACCACTGCTGAAATATGTGTTTAACAAATTCCTAGCGCTTCTGGTTAACTTGAGCCAGGCTGCGACAGTAAAAATATATGTAGCCTTGAATACATATAAAATTTGACATTCTCGTAAAGTAATTATAAGATGAGAGGGATTTTGAACAAATACATTTTAAATATCAAAATGGCAGTACAACAGCTTCCGAAGGTAAGAGTATTCTTGGTATTCTCAAGGAAGCTGTAAGTGATTAGTTAACTAATCCTAATCTAAATTAGAAACTACGTATGCATGCATCCATTGTAGGTTCTTATAATAATTTCCTGTTATTCATGTACCTACGTGTTTTCATAGTCACGTTATTTCTGCTCACTGACTTAGTGGGTAAACAAACTCAACTACATTAGATAAAGGATGCTACAAGGCAGTCGAACGGACTATGAACCAATGAGAGTGCAACGTACTATTGACAAACTTTAGCTGAGAAATTGGGTTTCAGCAAGCAAGTATATCATTAACATGGTACTCATCTCACTAAGAATACAAAACTTATACCTGCGGAAACACATTTCCAAATCATAGCGTGAGAAATGTTGCTATAAACGGACTGTTCAATCTGAAAGAAGCTCTCATTATCTAACATCATTCCGGCTGTCGAACCACAACACACATACAAAGAAAATAAAGTAGAAAAGACAAAATAATATGAAAAACTTACTGTCTTGTGTTTCTTCAATGACGTTGTCAGTGCCAGTCCTACTATCGTCTTCCAGACGACCTTTCTTCTTAAGTTCAGTTAACAAATCCATAAAATCATTCCTTTTGAAGTTATGTTTTTCTCGATAATCCATTGTGTCTTTAACAAGATTTCTGAAAAACCTCCCAACAGAAGGTGGCGTTATTTGAATTTTCAAATAATTAGCAATTGTTGGCAAACACATTAAAAGGAAAACTTTGATAGCTACCATAATTCCAGGAGTAAACAACTTCTTACCCATTAGCCTAAATTCGTCATTTGGATTTTCAAAAGAATTACATTTTGTTCCAAATACACATGAGGCTATAACATTTGTGGTGAATTTAGCTGTTAAATCATTCATTTCTAACACTGTACTATTTTCAGATGGTTCGCTGAGAAAGCTTTCCATCTCTTTGCCACATTCACAAATCAAATAAAACATTTTCTTGATTTTGCCAGAAGTAAATGTTGGTGTTAGTTTTGCACGTAAATTTCTCCATTTATGTCCCCTCATGACAAACAAACTTTTCCCTTGAAGCGGTTCCGTATCTTCATTAATGTAAAAATTACGATCATGAAAATGGTTAAAATCTTTCACTAAAATCACTTTAATCAGTTCTGGATCCATAACTAACAAGATTGGGCTATGCAGTACAAACGCTCCTCCATACTTCTGTCCATGCAACTGTTGGTATAAATCCTGCAGTAAGATACCCATGTGTTTGCCTTTAAATAAAGCGTCCCATATGTTCCCAAATATTATATAAGGTGTCACGTATGGAACATTCTTCCTTTTCCAGTAATTTCGTTTGCGGAAATAGTCGAAGCAGATGAAAACTGTTATTGTAAGAAAAATTAGAACCACAGTAGTAAGTAATTTGATGATAAACATACTTGTGTGAAGTTAACTATCAGCTAATGAACCTGAAAAGGAAATGGAAATAATATATAAATATAGTAATACATATTCGTTGCGTTTTCTATTTAATTTAAGATTTGTTCACATCCGAAGTACATGTACAGTAAATAGGAAAGTTAATAGTAAATCATAAGACATAATTCTAATGTAATTTTTAATACTATAATCTCAGTATTATGCTCTCCTAACAGGAAGATTACTATATATGAACTGCCTCATTTTATTCGCTTAACACAAGGGATTATTTCAGTGTTGAATGTGCGCATAAAACTTAAATTTCCCTTGGGCGCCTTGCGAAACAATACCAAGGTTGTACTTAATTCCTGACTTATTCCATAGAATGCTGGTGACCAAAGTTGAGATCCTTTGAAATAATCCAGTTGGTGATCACAGAGATCCTTTGCTTGAGGAAAATACAATAGTTAGAATTAGTAATTTTTTCAAGCAAGGGATCTTTGTGATCAGAAGAATCACCCCAAAGATATTGCGATCGAAGAAGAGGAATTGGTGTATGATGATGAAAAAGGAACTCAATATACTCAATATACTCAAATCAAGTACTACAATCCATCACAGACATGCGAGGGAAGAAGACCACTGAAGACGACGACATATCAGCAGATTAGGAGATAATGCAATATAAGTACTGACTTCACCTATTAACAAGATTTATTGGAGTGGAGAATTCACAAAGGATTTTTTTCATGTTACAATGTTTGCATTACCGAATAAAAAGCAACCAAAGAAATGCGGTGATCACAGAGGCATTAACCTTATTTCCCATTCTGGAGAGATTATTGGGCGAATACTGAACAGGTGGCTGAAAAGTAAGATAGAAGGGATGATGAAGGAAGATCAATTTGAATTCTGGAAAGTAAAATCGCCAGAGATGCTATTGGCTTGATGAGAATAATATAAGAACAAGTTCTTGACGCAAAGGAAGTTTTGTGTTTGTGATTCATAATCTGGCGAAAAGCTATCGAGCAGGTTAATTGAAAGAAACTTCTGAAAATACTTAAAGAAATCGGGGTCAACTGGAGAGATCGATGACTCATTAGCAACCTGTACATAAAACAATGAATGAACTGTTTTGAATCAGAGGGAAACTAATAGTACGGAGGTCGGAAGAGGAGTCATGCAAGGATATAGTATGTCGCTCCAAATTCAACATTAATTACAATGAATATTTAATGAAATAAACATTAATGGGAATTGGAGGGCAGATCATTAACAAGATAAGGTATGCAGATGATAGCTAGAACAGAAGAAAGAATACAGGAGGTGATGGACAAAATAGTTGACACTGGGAAACAATATAGAATGGGAATCAACGTCGAAAAAACGAAAACCATGAGCATATTCTGTGAAAACGCGCCCTTACGGGTCAGACTTGAACAAAGAGAACTTGAAGGGTAAATCATTAGAATTATTTGGAAAGTATTTTGTCAAGAGACACTGCACGAAAGAGATAAGGTAAAGAATTGCCATAGTCAAAGAAGTATTCAACAAGAAAAACACCATCCTTACTAGCAAGGTTAATATTGGACCAGGGAAGAAGCTGGTCAAGTTCAACATGTGAATATTGAACTGTATAGTTCAAAGACTTGGAAATTACAAAAGTTAGAGAGTAAATGTTTAGAGAGCTTCGAAATGTGAGGTTGGAGGAAGATAGAGAAGATAAAATGGATGAAGAAAGTAACGAACTAAAGCCTGTGACAAACATCTTGGCACTGCAGATAAACTAATAAAACGCAAGCTTTGGCACGGCGTTGCCAAGTGGTGAAGGGTGTGGCTATGGCTAAGCAGACAAACTACAGCGCGATCAGGTGGCAGGGGATAGACGTGGATGTGTACAAAATAAATGTGGCAATACTGCTGGACTCTCATTTGCTAGCACCATTTAAAGGGAACTTGGAGCGCCGCCTTCAAATGCCAAGATATTTGTCACGCCGTTTAAGATGTTTTAAAGAAGAGTATAGGAGAGAAGAGAGGACGCGACCAATTGACTTGGACACATCTTGCAAAGCTATTGTCTTCATACCGCAATAGAGAGAAAGATTGAAGGAGAGCGAGGAGTAGGAAGAAGAACAAAAATGATCAATTATTTGAAAAATGCAAGAAAATGTTGGGAGCTAAAAGATTAAGTTTAAGATCGAGAAACGTGGAAAAAACATTTCCAGGACCGAACCTAAGACAGAAATCATTAGTTCTAGGAACTGCCAACAGGTAAAATATTTAATAATATAATAATAATAAAGAATTCAGTCCTTCGAGGAATGGAAAGATACAACCAATTATACTTTTTTAATGAAGAGGAATAGTACGTAACAATTCAGATCTCAACTGTGGTCACCAGTATTCTATGGAATAAGTCAGGAATTAAAGTACAACCTTGGTACTGTTTCGCAAGTATTTAAAGCGTGAGAGACAATCGATTGCCTATGGGCTAGGAGAATAGAACGTACGCTGTGACACGACTTTGCCATATAGTAAAGGGGCACGGCTAACCACACATACTCAGTGTGACCAACTGTAGGGATATACCCCTATACATAGAAATATTTAGACATTTTTGTTAACCGTAGGGACGCATTTTGTAAATTTGTAGGGAACGTAGGGATTTCTTTTTACCATTATTTAGTGAATGAAATCAAAGTGTAATTAACATAATATTGGTAATATTAATTGATCAGTATCACTATGCTTAACATTATACTGACTAAGTGTAATTGTACCTGCGTTACCAATCCTGTTTTCGAACGATTTGGATTCTAATCGAAAAGAAGGAAGAAAATGCCACTTTCTCCCGTAGCTATCAAACTGTAGACTTTGGGTTCAATAACGAATTTCCTCTGTGTGAATAACTCTTAGAAGAAAGAAAAGGAATCAAATTTTGGTAAGAGCTTAATTCACTTTACTTACATTTTTTTCCCCTGAAGGCACAAGAAAAAGTTTGATATGATAGATCAGAACAAACCTCTCTCTACAACCAAAGTATTATAACTGTAAGCTTGGTCGTCACGAGATTCAATGCTAGAGATACCGTACTGGAAAAGAGCTTAATAAGGAAACAATCACATCTTTTAATGCTTCCAGTAAAGAACATAATGGGCAGGAAATACTAGTGTGCATGAAAGATTTGTGGTGAGTAAAAATACGCATTGTGTAATTTCATGTTGCAAAGTTATACACAGGGCGTTTCAGAACAACACCGACAACGCTTGGGAGGTGATTCCTCACACAAGGGTAAGACGAAAATTATTCAAAACCCTGGGTGCAGAAACGCGTTATTTCGGAGTTATAAGCTGCCGAAAACATGCAAAAATGACTTTTAAAGGTGCATACCTCCAAAACTATGGGACCTACCGTAGTCGGGTCAAAATTTCACTTAGGAATTAGTAAGTGACCTATCCAAATATCCATGTTTCAAAATCCTGCGGTACTTCTGCAACAATGTTATTAGAGGTAGTTTTTGAGTACCGTAAATGCGGGCTACTTGGACCCTTAAGGGGCTACTTGGACCCATACCAAAAACTCGTTTAAAGTCCCATATGCAATGCAATAATGAGTGAGTTCAGAGTTAGATCCGTTAGATGGGGTCATAATGCAGGCGTACACACATTGAAACTAGTTCTGTGGTAGGCTACGATTGAGCAGCATTGGTGAGAAAGGTCGTTGACGAAAAGAGTGTATTTATTGAGCGCCAAACTTTTATGTGTGGACACTATTTGCAAGGAAGTGGAACCAATGCTAAGTAAACACATAAGTAGTTACATATAGGTTAATGAAACTCACATGGTAAACTTTCTCATATACAATAAGATGTGTGCGTAATTGCATTATACAGTATATGAAGTGTGTACATATGACCTGGAAAACATGGATATTTTGTCCCACATCTTTTGTTATGTTTATCCTACCCCATCCTTTGTTATCTTTATCAATGAAAAATAAAGGTCTGTTGTCACGTGTCACATAAGTAAGGACTTTTCATTGTTTCCTTAAGGATACCGGTACAAAATGATACATCAATATAAAAGATTGCCTTCAGGTCGAAATTATGCTGATTTTTCATAACAGCTTGAAGAATGTTTACCAGCAATTCACTTCGGGGAAAATGTCGCGAAAAGAAACAGAAGCTCACTTCAAGATAAGTCGTTCCACCATAGAAAGAAGATTAAAGAATAGGTCAAGGCAGAATCCGGACCATCTGAAAGTGTTCACTGAAGAAGAAGAATTAGTCTTCGCTAGTCATCTTGATAAAGTTTGTGATTTCGGATTCCTCTTTAATTAACTTGATTTCAGATTTATTGTGAAGTCCTATTTAGCCATGCATGAGAGAACTGTCATTGCTTTCTAAGACAATCTTCCCAGTCAAAATTGGGTGAAGTTATTTTAGAAACTGCACCTCCAGTCAACGACTAGATTCGCTGCTAATATAGATAGGGCTCGTGCAGCTGTAGAAGAAAACGTAATCAGCTATTACAGTCATTATATTTGATAGTACCTCTTAATATGTTCTCTTTGTGGTTTGCAGTAAATAAAAAGTGTTGTTCTTGGAACATCTACGTCCTACTTAGTCTCAGAGCAGATTTCAGTGGTTTTCTGTAGGAAAATATGGGGGTGGGTTCAAGTAGCCCGAACGCGAGTCTTACTTGGACCCATTTTTTACAATAATCGCCTGTGTTTTGTTTTCAATATATGTAACTAAAACTGTCCTCGATGTGTACAATAAAGCCTGTAGTTCCACTTAATATGGGTTATGACAATAACTTTGGAGTTTTCGTGGATGAAAACAGGCCGAAAGAACGAATTTATTGCAAAATTGGGTCCAAGTAGCCCGCGTTTACGGTACTTCAAATTATATGTCCAGAACCAAACTCCCTCTTTAAAAATTGTTGCGGAAGTATCGCAGGATTCTGAAATATGGATATTTGGATAAAGCATATACTAGTTCCTAAGTAAGGTCTAGATTCGACTACAGTATAATCCGCATCTCAGATGGTTGCAAGTCTACGGAATTCGGTCTTCGCGACCCTTCCAGCTGAGTTTCTTCACCCATCCCGGCTGTGAAGATTTTTTTTCAGGGTGGCCAGTCTTATATATACGAACACTCTCTATTTCTTGAAATGGAAGGGTCTTGGAGAAAAGGAAGCAAAGAATGTAGTGTTAGGTGTGTGTATTGTCCATTATCAACATGGCACTTGACACAATCTGTTTCACATTTATCACATGGCTATTGGTTCACATTTGTGAAGACTACTCTCATTTCACGATAATTTAGAATTTGTTTTAAGTCCTCCCAGTGAACTTTTTAAAGTGTATATCCATTCGTGCTTCAAGATAAAGGATTATCTTGTCACTTATTGACAATTCATCCATAAAAAGTATCCTACAATATAGAAAAACTAAGAATACTAACTGCAACTTTTTCGTTTTAGTTGACCGAGATCCCGCCTCTATGTTGGATACCAAATGCCCAAACTCTTCCTGTTTTCCTTTTTCATATCAGACAAATACTGGGACAGGCACTTAGAAAAGCTTGAGCCACTTTCTTCCTCATTTTATGTCATAAAATGTAAGCAGGTATTTGGACTTGAGATAAAAATATACGTGCAAGATGCCAACAAAGGAAACAATGTGAAGTCTAGTCTAGTGGCATTTTGATGTTGTCCAACAATCGCAAGTTTTCTCACCTTTCTACATATGAACTTATACATAAGAATATTAATTAATAATAATGTCCTCAGCTAAATCTATCATCCATAAAAGCATTATGACGGAATTGAAATAGATAAATGCAAAACATTTTCTAAGACCCCCCCCCCGAAAAAGTATGTCTTGATCCCGGTCGTAGGTAAGAGAGTTCTTTAGAGAACTCTTTTTATTGCACTTATTAGACATAGCTGTCCGTTAGATCATTGCACGGGTTTTGCTCTATCGTAAGTTCCTCTTAGTTATTTTATCCTTATCCAAGGGAGTCTAGGGGGACGGATCCCTAAAATGTTCACGGTAGGTTTGCAAATGAACTATAATATGTAGACGAACTATGGTTGGATCGGGCCTCTCTAATTTCTACCCCTTCCCCCTACATTTTTGGGCTGGCTACCGGCCTGGCCTTTCCCTTTAGTTATGATTTAGTCTAGAGTTGAAGAACTCTTTCGTTTTGTGTAAGCCGCAAATTGAAACAACATAAACTAAAAAAGATGAACTCGAAAAAGTTTTCTAATTACTTTTCCTTAATCATCAACAAAGCACCACTCCATAATCGAAAAAAATAGTGTATATTATATTTAGGCTAGAGGCATATATTTAACTCTTATCCGGGCAACCGGGGCCTCCCAGGCCCAGTAGCTTTATTTTTCTAAACTTTCTCAATAACCATACATATTTCGAAGACATAAAATACTGAATTCTTCTATCTTTCGTCGAAGTTAAAATCATGAACATATCGAGTTGGTAAAGCTAATGTTTTTTTTTTTTTTTTTTTTTAATTTGAAAATCTTTTCTTGACATAACCGGGCAATCGGGGCCTAGGAGGCCCCGTATAACTTTAGTGAAATTCCTGTCAAATATTAGATCAAATTGTCACATAATTATATATTGAACACGTGACTATTGTAACCTTTAGTCGGAACAGTATGCGGCAACAGACATTGAATTTTGAGTGTTCTGCACTTAAAATATATACTGGGCCTGACAGGCCCCGGTTGCCCGTTTACGTTACAAAAATGTCTGGACCGGATTTGCTATTCTGCTTGGCTTACAAAAGCGTGACACGAACTTTCGCTACTTGACAAAAATATATACCGGTACATTCTAGACTAGTCTAAACAGTAAGTGACAATAGGCATTGATTTTGTGTATTCTGCACTTAAAATATATACTGGGCCTCACAGGCCCCGGTTGCCTGTTTACGTTACAAAAATGTCTTGCCCGGATAAGGGTTAAGATTTGATGGCTGAACTTAAAGAAAGAATATTTTTATTGCTGCGGGTGGGGTGGTTATAATGTATCTAATTGCTTGGATTGTATTCCATTCTTAATCCTTCTTTGTTCATCCTTTAAAAAGTGAGCATTTTTAAAAAGTACTCTTAATTTGTCATTTATTTCCTATATCCGAATGTTAGTAAATATATAGTTTGTACGTTAAAGGGCATATATTTAGAGTATGAACAGAAATATCATTTGATTGTTACCTTTCTGTTTCTGCTCGAGTTTTTTAATTTCTGTTTTCACTAATCTTTTAGAATGTCTCATTCCGTTTATTACTAAATTCTACTGCTTATTTGTATGCGTGATAAGTATTTCTATTAATATGTATATAATTTTAATCAGTCTGAAATTTGTTCAGATTCCGAGTCAAATCTGATCAATTGCCCCTAAATTTACCCTTAATAGTCAAGCATAACTGCAACTGAAATGAATAATTTTGGGTCAAATCGCTCACGTTCGTAAGTAGTTGGATAGTTCTTTCATAACCGTAATTACAAGTATTTCGATCCGATACTTAAAAAGAAAGAAGGTTATTTTTTAACTTTGAGTAACCATTCGCAATTAGTTATTGGAATTTTGTTCACAAAACAATTTTAAAAAAATGTTTGGAAAAACTTCCTTTAAAAACTGTAGGCAGCTGTTGAACGATAAGATAAAGATTTGTTGACAATTTCCTGTTTTGACCAATCAAAAGCAAACATTTACATTAATATTTTAATTACATCCTATATTATGTATTCTAGTAACTACCCTTTCAGTTTTGTGTAAATTATCCCCATATTTGCATTTCCATCATTAATGTTCTTAAGAGCTGTAAGAAAGTTTTGGGAATTATAAAAATAACAGTTAATTCCTTTAGGTAATAAGCCATGATGATATTCTTCTTCAGGAAGAAAGCTACGAAATTAACAAACGGGTAATCACCAAGAAGAACAGTAATCACAGATCCTGTCAAATTTTTAAGTTTAAAACTACTTTAAACCAAAATATAAGAGATAATAATAATAATAATAATAATAATAATAATAATAATAATAATAATAATAATAATAATAATAATAATAATAATAATAATAATAATAATAATAAGTTGTTTGAGTCAATAATGAATGCTAGCTGCAAGAAGTATAAATTCAATGGTGATGAGATGTAAATTGATATATAATTTTATTTTCTGGCTATGGAAGTATCGTGACTGAAAAATGTGTCAAATTATATGTATTTATTTTTTCAAGCAATCTCTCCAGATTTTCCCTGTAGTCTAATAAATTAAACTGTAGCAAAATGAGTAACATATTTACTCTCAAATACAATATATTCATTGACAAGTCTTTCAAACGCGTTTTTTTCTCTTTTTTTTTTTTCGTCCTTCATTCTAAAGACTAAGACGGAATTTCTCTGATCTTTAACTTTTGGCTAGCCATGTGTCAGGTGTCACTGAAGCTTGATTTACAGCATCTCCTTCCTCCAAATAATCAGAAGGGAGCATTTCTTTGGATTTCACACAAACATGGCATACCTGGCAACTCTGAGATAAACTATCGTAGAAGTTTCCAGAGGGTAACAACTACATCCTCCTGTCCCCGCTTCCTAACCCCGAACTTGTATTCTTCTCTGAAGGCGACATTAGGTACCACAGTATTGGAGCTATGGACCTTTAAAGTTTTTTTTTTTTCATATTTTCGGCAGCCTATAGCTCCAAAATTACGGGTGTCTGCACCAGGTTAGTCTACACTTTTCGTCTTATATTGGTGTGAGGAATCACCTCTCAAACGTTGTCAGTGTTGTTTTGAAAGACCCTATATTGCAGTGTTGCCCGGTGCACTTAAGTAAAAGTTTTATCATGATAATTTCAAAGTTTGTTTTTCGTTGTTTTCAGGAATTGCATAATGTAGACAGATCCTTTATACACCTTTTGATGCACTGAAACATCAGCAGTGTTGCCAATTCAGAGTGTTAATTTATGAAAACTACGATTTTCCTAGTTCCTCCTTATACAGGCCCCATCTGACTAGTTATCGGTGGAAGTGAAAAATTCTTTTTTCCGATCCATAGTTTCCAAGCTACTCCAACTAAACAAACTGTAAATTAACGACAGAACATCCATACGTATGAGTTATGAGTCAATTTACGTGTTTTGTAAAAAAAAGAAAAAAAAAGAAAAACTTACATCTTCCGTTACATCTGGCTACACTGTGTGGTTCCTAGTGTACTTCAATCTCTGCTTTCTAGTTTAAAAAAATATACACGTAAAGAAGGCTTTACTTTGGTGTAACCATTATTTGTGTATCGTTTCAGATTCAAAAGTTATGTTATCCTAAAAACCGGGTTGCGTTGTATATTGGACACCCTGTATAATATAGAATTTCCAACCGTGATAACGGAGAAACTAAAAGAGACATAGAAACGAGACTTTGCACGAAGGAACTAGAGAAAGAACGACATCTTCCCGTGTATGGGCGAATATCATTGGAGTTGAGTTGATTTTGGGTTTAACGTCCCGTTCAGCAGCGAGGCTATATGAGACGTGGACCTACTGATTAACATGGAATACGAACCACATGAGCTCCCACCGGGAATCGAACCCGGGTCTCCCACGCCAAAGGCTTGTACGCTAACCGCTTAGCCACGGAGGAGCTCACCGAGCATCATTGGATTAACAGTGTTGTCAACCCAAGAGAAAGTACTTTTTGTAAATAGTATGACCTAAATCATCATCATTGGAAGTAACAATGAAAATAAAGGCAAAAGAGATTGTAAACGCAGATCAGTGTTGCAAACTTCTCGAGAAATAACGTGAAACATGTGTTGTCGCACACAGGGAGTGAGGTATTAACATTTTGTACACCTTAATGATAAGAACTGTTTACGCTTACTCTAAGCCTAGATGGATCCGCTGCTGGCGCGGGAGACCCGGGTTCGATTCCCGGCGGGAGCTCATGTGGTTCGGATTCCACGTTAATCAGTAGGTCCACGTCTCATATAGCCTCGCTGCTGAAAAGGGACGCTAAACTGAACTTCAACTCAACTCAACTCAAGGATCCGCTGAACAGTGTTGCCATCAACATAAGGGAGAAATTGAGTTTGGAAGAGATACAATAATTCGGAAAAGTCACTAGTGCTGTATGGTTTAAAACCTATAATGCAAGGCAGAAGAGCATGAGGAGTAGTGTCGTGGTTATATGAGATTGATAAGTCACGTACTGACAGATATATTTGGTATCTTGTTTAAGCAGAGAACAAAGGTTTGTAAAAGATGACAATGCTGCACAGCGGCGGCTTTTTTACTCTTGATGTCATTATGGTTATCAGCGTCCTCAAAAGCCCACGAGTACACAAACCCATGCAAATTGAACACTGTTTTCATATTTTAACCACGTTGTTGGTATTCAAACTCGCTGTGCAGCGTTGCTACCTTTCACAAACCTTTCACTTGTCAGCTTTTACAAGATATTGTATATCTTGGTCAGTTATCGATCTCACATAACCACGGTTCTACTTCTCATGCTCTACCACCTTGCATTATAGGTTTTAAAGCATACAGCACTAGTGACCTTTTCCGAGTTATTGTATGTTTTCCAAACTCATTTTTTCTCTTCTGTTGATAGCAACACTGTTCAGCGAATTCTTCTAGACTTAGAATCAACGCAAGCAGTTTTGTCAATATCTGATTTAAGGTGTACAGAACGTTAGTATCTCACTTCCTGTATGCGCCAACACATATTACACGTCCTTTCTCGAGAAGTTTGTAACACTGATCAGAGTTTATCATCTATTTTTTTCTTTATTTTTATTGTTGCTTCCAATGATGATATTCAATTCAGGTCATTCCATTTACAAAAACAGAACTTTCTCTTAGGTTGGAAACACTGTTCATCCGGTGCCGTTTGTCAATACACGAGCAGATGTCGCCCTTTTTCTAGTTGCTTCATGCAAAGTTTCGTTTCTCTGTCTCTTTTATTTTCTCCATTATCAGGGTTAGAAATTTTAAATTATATTATAATGTGGAAACGCCATTTCATGACTTTGTCGTCAAGTCGGCATGGGTTAACGTTCTCGTAGAGAGCTGCTATTTCACTAATGCGTGTTTATGGTCACATAGAATACATTTGGGGGTGTGCGTATCGCAACAAAAAATTACCCATAATAAGGGACACCCTAATATCTATATCTATCTATCTATCTATCTATCTATCTATCTATCTATCTATCTATCTATCTATCTATCTATCTATCTATCTATCTATCTATCTATCTATATCTATATATATATATATATATATTTACAGAGAGGGAGAGAGATAAATAGATAGATATTTGTCAACATAAAACATTATAATTAAGTTTTATTGTAATATATGTTTGTTATGTAAAATATTGCTTTATTATGTTTCCAACTACATAATAAACTCTTGTTTCATGTTTTTATTTTGTAGTACTGTTTTATTGTGAAATTATTAATTTATACCAAAACTAGCAGCGTTCACCCCGCTTCGCTGCGGTCACCCCGGAACGCAATAAACTTTGTTACTTAGATAATTTTTACTTTTTCGCTTTCAAATTGCAGTAAATGTTAACATTATAGCGCCTGTCATTTATGTTAACCCGCCGAGTGACCCGCTTCGCTGCGGTCACCCCGGAACGCAATAAAGTTTGTTACTTAGATAATTTTTACTTTTTCGCTTTCAAATTGCAGTAAATGTTAACATTAAAACGCCTGTCATTTATGTTAACCCGCCGAGTGACACGGTCATGCGGGTTGCATATAAATACGTTTATTTTAATACCTATGATGAACTAATAACAAAGGATTTGTACGTATGGACACTTGAATGGTCAATTATCTCAAGACACTGGTAATTAAAAATTAAAGTGATATGATAAAAACCATCTAGGGTCCAAATCCTAATAACCCCCCAAAAATAAAAGAAATTGGTTCAGCCGTATTAGCGTGATGAGGGAACAAAGGTTTTGTACGTTCTCTTTTATAATATAGATAAATTTTTGCTGCAATCCTTATTATTCAAAAAACGTTATTAAATAATCTAATAGCCATTTACAAACCTTTTCTTCTTTGGTGTACAGATCATATCACAATTTTGGAATTGAAATTGAATCTTTCAGTTTTACGCCCCACAATTATGCCATGTAATCTAAAGAATACGGTGATGATCAGAGAATGAAATGGTAGAATGAAGGAATTGAGAAATAACGGGAGAAGTCCGATAAACCCCACACACATGGTGTTTGTGCACCACAAAGCCCACTTGGCGCGACCTGAAATCAAACCAGGCTCCCCACGCAACAGAGCTGAATACTGTATCACTGAGCAACGCAGTCTTCCAAACTGTCTCACTTGTTAGGGACCAAAATATATACGGTATACATTATGCGAAAGATCTTGAAAACAATTATTGATTTATATAAAATAGAGTTATGTAGATAACATCCGGCTCAATTCGTACATTTATTATATTCTTCCTCAGTGGCGGACCTACAAGTAAAAACTGAGGGAGCAGCCAGAACTCAGTCTGCAATAGGTACATAATGAGTTTACGCAAATTATTTTAATTTGAAATCCGTTTACGCACTTTGTTAACAGGAACTAGAAATATCTAATATCTCAAACAAACAAACAACAACAAAAAAAAAAAAAAAAAAAAAAAAGAATAATAACAATGCTTACTATAAACTTTCAAAAATATATACAAGAAATACTTTAAATATTTTAGTCACTTAAAAAAAGTACGGGGTGCTACCCTCCGGCCCTGTCTAATCTGCCACTGTTCTTTCTTGTCTTTATATTATTAATTAAAATTCAGAGAAAGTGAGAATGAGTTTACGGAAGAACCTGAACTGTTCAGATTAACACCCTATATATAAATATAATATTGCTATATTACTTGTTCGTCTAAAGCTATTTGGTCATTAACACAATATATAAGACTACAGAAGTAAACAAATTATAAAAATTCTATATAACCTATATTAACCGAAAATTTATTCACAACAGAAATAAAGTATGGGTTATGAGATTTCGTTTAACGTAGGTTGTTTTTAATGTGTAGCGTATACACGTGTACAATCTTTGAAAGTAAAAGTAACATGAACAATTATGGGAGAAAATTTACGAACCTGCTACTACAGCTGTTGCTTTCAACGACCGCTAGATGGTGGCACGCAGCACTTCCTCCGCGTGCTCTTCATCCAGTGATGCCAATTCCTTCAGAACCGTTTTCCCTTCACAAGCTTCAGAATTTCCCTTTTCCGGACAAAATTTCCCTTCATCCAAACTGTTCAAGTACTGTATTAAGTAAACGTATTTTTAATCATTTTCGCTTCCACCCCATCACCCCAATCTTATAACCACATACAAGCAGATACCTGACAGCCTTCCTTTGAGCTTACACAGAATTTGAACTTGATTTGTTGTTTAGGTATCTAAGGCCTCGCGATAGAGGAGGGGAAAGGATATGGAGAGGTGTAGGCCAGGACCTATGTTAAAGGTGCAATCTGTGCATTTGCCTGGTGTGACTGAGGAAAAACCCTATAAATATCTCGGTCAGGACGGACAACCTAAATAAATCATTAAAAAATATAAAATAAATATTATGTAAATTTAATTTTTATCCTAGATATCATGATAGATTTTAATATTAATGTAACCTAAGGTACAAAGAAAATATTAAGTGTATATTTGGTATGTACTTAAGAACAGCACTCCCATATTTACTGAAACGAATATGAACAGTTACAAAGAAAACTCTAGCTGCTACTATCTTTGGCTGTATACGAGGAATGTTCGTGAGCACAATACAAAGTTTAGAGATGCGGAATTCTTAAGAATTTATAATTCTGTGTGCACAGTTACCAGAAAATTTGTAAACTTACACAAACACACATAAACTAATGACCCAGTATTCGCCCATATAGACATATTTACATTCACGACAGGCAGATTTTCTTCTCTTACATCGATTAATCCTCTTCACAATCAATTTTCTGGTTGGGAAAAACATAATCTGATTGGGAAAACCAAACTGTTATAATAGTTGGAGTGATAATTTAATTGAGAAATATTTTATCTTATTGCATTGCATTTAATTCAACAATGTAAAAGATTAATTTTGATAAAAGATTTTAAATAAGCATTGTTGCAATGTTTCGAATTTAATTGAATATGTTGATCGATGTGTAATGTTGATAAATATTAACGAATGCAAAGCAAGATAACTTGTGAGAATTTATATGAAATATGTGCAACGGATTATGTTTGGAACAAATAGGATGTTGAATTTATACTGCATTTTAATTAGATTAGTCAGATACGTAAATACATTCAATCTGTAAATGATTGAAGAGAGGTTCAAATTTCCCTGCAATATTGAGAGATTACAAGCAATTTCCCTTTTTCCCTTTTCTCCAAAATTTACTCAAAATTTCCCTGCGCCAAGGGAAATTTCCCTTCAATTGGCATCACTGTCTTCATCAACTGGGTTGGCGTCATTCCTCCTGGTTCACAGATGACGTGATGAAGCAAGAGCAATTTAGAAATGGAGAAAAGAAAATGAAGGACAAAAAGAATACCTTTTTTCTCTACTCTACGCATACTACAATCAATATCATCCTAACTTTCCCGCTTGTTCGTAATCTGATCAGGAGCGTCATTTCAGATTTCGCTTGGGGGGGGGGGCAAGATCCCTTGATATACGTAAAATTTCGCGTTTTCCACTAATTTACTATTATTCTATTGATAAAATCTATATACATCTGAAACTCAGGGGGGGCAAATGCCCCTCCCTGCCCCCCTAAATGACGCCCCTGAATCTGATAGTGAAGTCTAAATAAATACTACACAGGACAGTGGCGTATTTAGGATTTTTTTCAGGGGTGGTTATGCACAACACGGAGAAGTAGGCGCAGCCCCTTATTTACGGGGGGACTACGGTGGGCCGGGTCCCCTTAAATTTTCTCGGTAGGCTTGCAAATGGACTATAATATGGTTGGGTCGGACCCCGCCTAACTTCTACCGGCCCTCCTACATTTTTGGGCTGGCTACCGGCCTGAGCAGGCGGGTAATTGCCCACTTGAGTTTGAGAATTTAATGTGAAACTCCCATGTCAGTGGGGCATCTTAACTTCCAGGCAAATCTGCAATGGCGCTTCTGCAAACACACGCTGAATATGTAATCTGTGTAATCCTTACACATCATGAGCATGTAATCCTTACATAATCCTTACCTGGGTCACTTTTGCGTTCTATTCCGTTCCGTTCCGTGCAAACAGCTTGCTGGACTGGAAACGTTGCCTTTTCAATAAACATATAACAGTTTACTAATGTAGAGCCCAAACGGGTGGTGTGATTGTAAAAGTTCTACCATTGTAGATTAAAAGCCATCTATTTCTAACAATTTTCCTTTTTCCATTTCTTCATATCCAACCATATTTATAACGGAGTTGGCCAATGGCCCGGACACTTGATACACCCAGTAGTAATACGTCAACATTGGCATTACATTTGTTACAAAAAAGAAAAATCTGAGCACCAGTTTATGATATTATAGCTCCCGGTAAGCATAGCCGTTCTCCAAGCCGTTCTTTTCTTTTTTGACACTTAACATAATTTTACAGTACTATGGATAAGTATGGAAAGTGCTATGGAACAGTTATGCCTTATTGTCTATCTGTCTATTGACAGATGGCAGAGCAAAACCGTTTAGAAATAGACAGAAATATATATTTGGAAACGATTCAGTATCACAACAACATGTTCCATCTCCTTCCTTAACTCTCTATTCAAACCGAAAGTGATAGACATTAACATTTCCGGTTTCAACGTTGATTGTCATAAAACAAGATGGCGATCGCAGTAGAGACTGAGAAGTGGATATTTTGAAAACGATCCAGTGTCCTTAGAACACTTTTCATCTCCACCCTTAATCTTTGTAATAAAACCGAATAGGGTGGAAATTTACCACTACTTCCGGTCTCAATAGGTTGATCTCCACTGAATAAAAACGGTAAAAAAAAATTGAGAAATGGCTTTTTGATATCGATTTCATCTCAGTTATTATTCTAATAATATCAGAAGTAATAAAAACTAACACTCAGCTTTCAGTTTTAATATTGTTTTTTTGTGAGAGGAAGTGAGAAATTGTTTTTGATATGGATGAAGCGTCCGAGAAAGAGGTTGCAACTCTGACACTATCTTTTAATTGCAACCAACAGTAATTAATATATACCTTTTTACTTCCGATTTCAGTATTAACCAAGTTTTCGGTAATTTTACAATCTGAAAGGAAACGTACTGGTTTCTTTTGAAAAGACCAATGAAATCATCTGCATTCCATCGAAATTATTCTTAAGCGAGAACCATTAAACTAGTTAATTAATAGAATTCCACAATTTTCATAAATGTTCAAGGACACTACACTTTTTTTACTCTTTTCTTCATTTCTTTCTTTGTCTTTGGTCTATTTTTCCTTTTTTAAGTAAATTTGAATAATTAAAATTTTGTTTTACTTTGTTTTCTACTCATTACAAGTGCTGAGTCACGACGCCTGGGCCAGGGAAAGGGGTCGAACGCTCCTCTGGTGGCTACGCCCGACCCTCTGCATGCCTTTCAAAATCGTAATCTTTTAATATAGGTCAAATAATATAAAATTATCCTCTTCGGTATACAGAGAAACAGCTGTCCCCCCTGCAAAAAATCCTCTGTCTCAGTTTGAACCCCTAAGAAATTAAAGCTGCCGTCGTCAGTGGCTGTTCTCTGCTAGGAATTTGAAACTAGATCAGAAAGTCAACAAATTATCGAAACTTGATTGACATACCAAACTATTTAAAATATAGCTAGGTTATTGGAGATATCGATAATATGGAAATATCGAATCAACGACATTCTTAAATTGATATTTCTATATTCGCGGGTATCGATTGATCCATATGCCGAAAAGTCACATTTCTCTACTTTTCGGTCGCCGTCTTCTTGCATGTAATTCAACAAAATCTACGTTCGATTTGGAAACTACAGATAAGAAACACACAGACATATTTCTTCCTATATTATCAATGGAAATTTTAAGTTCCGTGTTTTGCAAAAGTACCAGCCAATTAATTTGGGCAATATCAGCAAAGAGCTGCGCTGTTTTTGACATCACAAATAGAAGAGAAAGAAAATCATCCGCTTATCAAATTTAGAAGTCTTACAGGGAAAAATAAATGAGAAGGTAGAAAATATGTATTGAGTTAAACTAATGAATTATCTTTCAATAACTCGTTTCTCTAATCAAAATCAAAATCATGCCCGAACACTTTCACTTTTATACTTTATACGTGCGCATGGGCGCCCGAAGGGGGCGGTCCCCCTGGCTTACGAAAATGTATTAAATTTCTTAAGATTTTCTTAATACAAATAAAAATACCAAACGTAATGTAAGAATCAGGGAGACGTGACCCGCTAGAAAATTTTCTTCAGGCGCCCATGCTTATACGTCACTCCAAAGGTCTCATTACATTCACTATTAACATTTCACAACATTCTTCTTTTGCTTCTAGAAACTCGACTACTATCCATTTCATAAAGATAGGCCCCTGACTTCGCGGTGCTGCCGTGACGTCCAGTCAAAACTTATATTTCATTGTCATACCTCGTTGGAATTGCTGGAATGTTGTCTTTTCAATACTTAAGATATTAAAAATTTTCTTTATACTATGTAGTAAGAAAAAAATAAAAAATTAATGAAAAAGTGCGTATTTTTTCGTACTTTTTTGGTAGATCAATGTTTATAGAGCTATATCTCAGAAAAGAGATCACGTGAAATAATTTCCTATGTACAGTATGTAGATGCATCCATTAACTGTAAGATGTGAAAAGTTCAATTTTCATCACTTGATATTTTTTCTGTAATTAAAACAAATGTACGACGCTCTGATCTCCTTTACCATGATAGGTAGAGAAACGTACAAAACACTGTTCGAAAATTTGGAAGTGTAGTGTTCCAAATATTTGGAACTATAAACAAAAAAGGGTTTAGTTGGTAGAGTATTTATTTTTTAAAAAAAAATGTTTACTTCAACATATTCTCTGCGTTAAGCGGTGAGCCATGTTGCAACCCAATCTTTAAATTCCCCGCGCTTATATGAAGAAACAGCATACAGTAAATGGAAGTGCGGCAATGCTGTCGTGCACTGTTGTCGCGTTCAGGAAGCTTGTAGCGCGAAGCCTACTTCATAAGAATGTAATAGGAAAAGTATTTATTATAACCTTTCACAACATCATAAAAATATTAATGCATGCACACTTATGTCCAAAATTATTGTCGCATGTCTATAAATATGTTATTGTAGGAATATAATTTGATAACGAATTCGTCTGATATTTCTTATAATGTTAGTATGTGTATAATCGGCAAAGACATGTATGTGGCAAATTTCATGTCAAAAGAGCAGTAAATAAGAACAATAAAACGAAACTAAAATTTTCTTATCCATTTAGGAACATTTTGTTTTACTCATGCTAATTTTCGTATTCTTTTCCTATGAAATTTATTACAAATATACATTTCCCGACTCTACATATAGTATCAGTATTAAAAGTACCCTGCAAAATCATTATCAAATTATATTCTTACAAGAAGACAGTTATAGATATGCGACAATAATTTTGGACATGAGTGTACACATGTCAATGTAATCAAAATAAAACGTTGAAGAAACACATCCAAAAACTCATCTCTTAATCTACTTACTTCATTCACTTTCGTCATGGCTTTGTTGACTCATCGCTGCTCCTGCTATCCTCCTTAATATTTATAAACAATGGCTCCATTTCTACCTCAAGATTTATCAGTATACACACTCTACAGCTTACGAACATGTTAAAGGTTAAAAAGAAATATAGCCCTACTGTAACCTTGGCAATCATGTGTTCACCCAAGTTTTGCGATCAATTCCCCTGCCGAATGTAAAACACAATGAGTCCTTTGTTTTCTTTCAACGAAAGTAAACAATGCAATGAGTAGGTGACGAGGGCTGTATTTGCGTCTAATCACGTCGCACTGATTAAATCTTCAACACTTCCCTTCGGTTCGTAGGCGTCAAAAACTTCCACACACACTCACATCATATGGGTTCATTGCAATGAAACGGACGAATGGGCATTTATATTTTTGTGAGTATATCTTGTGCTTTTTGATTGAAAAAAAATGGATATTCCTTCACGAGCGGCGATATTACAAAAAGAAGAGGCAAAATGTTTAGCGATAATGGAATTGCAGAACTGATGAATGACTCCGACTCAGACGGTTATGAGTTAGTAATTAATAGTAAGGACATTGATTATTCTGTGCTCAGTGGCGTATCCGGGAGTGAACAAGATAGTAACTCTGTTTCAAGTAAACCTGAAGCTGCGCCGAAAAAAACAAAAAAACGCGTCATTCCTATTCAAAGGCAGATTCTAATGTAGCTTGGAGCTCTTAGATCTGAAAACAGATTTTCTGTGAAGTGTAAACTCAATATTACATATCAACTAAGGTTGTATCATATAATAAACTTTGTGCGTGTTTTTGTTTCTGTGCAAGTGTATTTTTGTACTGCGTGCAATAAGTGAAAAACTGACAAAAAGCAACAAATTTTCGAGGACCATCACATGCAAATCCAAACAAGATAAGAGTTTGCTTTTCTAATTTTGAACACTTGGTACATGTACTGTATATCCTGTTAATTTCTAAGATATTGGTTTAAAATCTGTGGAGACATTACATTTTAAAAATATCTCTAAAAAGTGCCGGACAGTGTGCGTGACAAGTTTAAATACCCGTCCGGCTGAGAGTCTATACGCGCCAGGAAAATGTGGCAACGTAGCACTCCGTATAAACTTCGATAGCGAAGGGCGCAAAGCAGAAATAATCATAATGTCATATTTGTGATTGTTTATCTTTTAAAACAAGTCAAAACAGTTTGGTTGAAAAAGCTATTTTAAGATCTTTCTAAAAGTTTTTTCAGATTGTTAATACACCGCAGCAATTCAGAGATAATGATGTCTCACTTTTTACTGAATAACAAGAAAATTACTACGTGTTGAGTAATGAAATTTTCAGAACTTACAGGTAATAGATGCACCTACATATCGTGCACAGGAAATTATTTCATGTTATCTCATTTCCGAGATATAGTCCTATAAACATTGATTTACCAAAAAAGTACGAAAAAATACACACTTTTTCATTAATTTCTATTTTTTTCTCACTACCCACTACAAAGAAAATTTGTACGTCTTAAGTATTAAAAAGACAACATTCCAACAATTCGAACGAGGTACGACAATGCAGTATAAGTTTTGACTGGACGTCACGGCAGCACCGCGAAGTCAGGGGCCTATCTTTATGAAATGGATAGTAGTCCCGGGACACATGATTTCAATTTATTGTAGAAATTAATTGTGTGCATACTGTATATACACCTTGGGCTCATTCTTATTGCTTTCTGCAAAATTTATACTGCTATACCGCTTACTGCAGGTCCCTTGGTTGTGTTGGAAACGATGAGTAAACTTCCATGTTCAGCCGCCCGAGCGCTGTTGAAGCTAATCTGCTAGTGACATCTTGCGCTTCAAATTTGAACCTTTTCCTCAACGATTGAAAACTGTTTCAAGCGATTGTAAGCCCAGAGAACTGCGTACCCCCTTCAATACATTTTCCTGTCTCCTTTACCCTAAAAGGTATAACCCGGTAATGGGTAAATTCCCGGGAAGATATTTTTCGGGAAGATTCTCTGGGAAGATTCCCAAAAATGGGAATTTTCCGGGAATGGATGTACAATCACAAAGAAAATTCAATTGTATTACTATATTATGATTTCAAAGTTAAACTCGTTTTTTTTTTTATCACAGTATATTATTATTATTATTGTCTCCAGAGGGTTCTTTAAAATGTATATTCTGAATCTTATTATATTAGTTTATTAATATTTTATTTTATTTAGAGAGTACACATAAATGTATATTTACTTACAAAATGTTCCATGCAAGTAAGTATGCGGAAAAATGGTATAATAAGTCCACATATTTTCACACCGCTAAACAGTTTAAACTTACATGTAAGAGGATTTTCTAAACTTGACCCTACTACTGATATTATAAACATAAAAGTTTTAAATGTTATAAACGAATTAGGTTGGGTAACTGCCAGAAGACACATGTCTCACCATTTTATCAACATTTCCGCATACATGTTTATATTCACAATATTTGCAAAATACTGACTTATGCTTATAATTTTGTGCATAACGTTGCCACACACGATCTTTCTTCCTACCTATTTCTCGAAATTTCATGCGTTAATTCACATGTAAAAGAAGTCCGAGTACCTATTCGGAAATTCGAGTCAGAGACAGGAGACAGACCGACGTCTATTACTAACGGTGGTTTGGGATGTATTAATAGTACTTTATCTCTATTTCTGCATAATTTCTACATTACTTTACAAACTGGTTCTTCTTCATCATTTGTAAATTAGTATTTTGCTACTTTTTAGTGCAAATGGAAATGGTACTTAAAAAATCATATTATTAGATATATCAAGTGCAGTCAACGAATTTTAATTTTTTAACCTCCAAATTATTTAAAATAAAGAAGTAAATCATAATAAATGAAAATAAAGTAATTAGTCATATGGTTCTTATAGTTTGGAAAAAAAAGTAAAGAAATGGAAATAAATTGCTTCCCGGGAATTTTCCCATTTTTTATTTTCCTTCCCACCGGGAATATTTCCACTGCCCATCACTAGCATAATTACAGAAAGCTGAACTAAAAGGAAAAAAATTCAATATGCTGCTATTGCTTTGTATTATTATTATTATTATTATTATTATTATTATTATTATTATTATTATTATTATTATTATTATTATTTGCAAGTAATTCAGTAACAGTAGAATTATCATATCATCATCATCATCATAGGTATTCTACCTTTATTGGCAGGTCACTTGCCGCAGCCAAGAAGCTTCCATGCTCCACGGTCCTCCACTAACTTCTTCGTTTTCGCGTATGATCTTTCTGTTTTTATATCATCCATTAATTGTAGTCTCCTTCGCCCCCTCCCTCTCTTTCCCGCCACCATACCCTCTAGGAAGTCCCTCATGATACAATGTCTTCTTAGGCAATGTCCCAACCAGCTTCTCTTCCTAATAATATCTAAAAGTGTTCTTTTCTTTCCCACCATTTCTAACGCTCTCTCATATGTTGAAATAAAATACTGAAACAGACCCGCAACCAAGTTGGCTATGGGACGCAGCCCCCTAAATTTTGCTTACCCCAAACCACCATGCGTTATGTTAAAAATAATACCAAAAATAAAATTTTGATATTTGCAAGAGATACTTTATTTTAGATTTATTTCAATTCCTTTAAGAATGTACGAAATGAAGAGATGTAGACACAAGTGATACATAGTTGATATAAGAGTTGCGAGTTGCGAGTTGATATGATTAAGAATGTATGATTTCGGGAAAATTAGATGTGTCCTCCCCTTACTTTTTTTTTAATATATAAAGTAAATAAGAGTAGAGCTTTCACGTACAATCTGCATTCCAATATTATTTTATGCGCTTTCCATTTCTGCGTTTTCTTACTTTCGAACGTCGATACGAGAGATGAAAGTATGATGATCGTGAAAGTAATAGAATTCGCAATCTCAACAGGTTTACATGTTTCATATGGCTCTTATACGCTGAAAAAGAGATTATTCGATCTATCTGTCTGTTCATCCGCCCGACAGATCTGTTCGATCTGTTTGTTCGTTCCGATTTACACACACAAATTTTATGTCTATTTTTGTCACAACTTTAGGCTTGATTACCTTGTGTTCTGAACGCTTCATATAAAAAACACAAGCTTCAGCAATTATTATAATAAAAAGTAGTGGACATAAAATGCGAAGCACTGTAGTTTTTGTTTCTCATTTTGTTTCTCAACTAATATTGATCCTTTTCGATTACTTTCACAAATCAACCATCCACCAGTTTCCCATATAAAGATAGAAAGTGTTTCCTCCCCCACCATGAAACAGATTTTATTTTAATGCTGGGACATGTTTTGCTTATTTTTAATAAAGAGTTAATATACCGAATTTCAGCTACCGAAGTTGAACGGCTCCTGATATACTCAATTTTTTCGCAAAAATGCAGACACCCACTCCCCCTTAGGATATGTATTGTAATGAAAGCGATATGACAACATCCCACTTTTGATTGGAGCCTAACTATATTCGAAAAGTCATTTCATTTGAGTTTGCAATTTGGCCGTAATGATCATGCACACATAGTTACATTCATTTTTTATATAATAACTAGCTGAGCCTGCGCTCTCTACACAGCGCACCATTCATATATGAGCATGAATCTCCTTGTTATCCCTCACAACATCTGTACATGTTCCTGTGCAGACACAAGTTAAAGACGTCTTGATAAAAATCGGCAAATGGTATCATAAAGGAGAGATTTTTCGATTATTTTTTCCAATATCTCGCACCATTTACAAGATTTGAGTCTACTTCCGGTTGGAGTTTCTTATTCATGTATGATACCGTGTTTTCGTGTTTTTTTCTTGCATGCAGTATGTAATAAGCAAATACATTACACACACAATTAATTATACTTCAGTGATATATGGTGTTCATTGAGCAAAACACTCTAAACAATAAAGATTCATCTTGGACTGGAGAAATGCTTATCCTTCGTTTTTCAATATTATTTGGCCTTTAAATAAACGCCTGAAATATACAAATATGTGGTGTTGGAATGTATAACCCGTAGGATACGATGCTTTACGTTTTTAAAACTTCATCACATCCAGTGTACCCCCTAAAGAATCTAATAAAGAAATTACGACCATGTTTTTTTTAAATATTCAATTAGAACTGGACGATGTACACAAAATTCAGAATCGACGGGTGGAAAGTGCACGTTTCTAGCACTTGTGTCTTCCAAGATATTGTCGAAAGGATTGGGGACAAACATATAAACTTTTCTTTGGAGACAAACATATAAATCTAGCATTTTAATATATAGATTCTATATTATAGGTGATTCAAAAATATCTGTTTTCCAGTAGTTAGCTCTCACAGGCTGTCTCAAAAGCCAAGTAGTAAGTCCTATTGCTATTGTTACAATTACAAACATTAATATGCAAAAGGGCCTGAAGTTCATTTTTCACCTAGATAGTGATGAGCGCAAGAGTCTTGGTCTTGCAGTTTTCGCAAGAGTCTTGCATGCAAGACCAAGACCAAGACCAAGACTATGACAAGGAATACCGATGCAAGACCAAGACGAAGACCAAGGGGTGCAAGACCAAGACGAAGACCATACTGCAAGACCAAGACCAAAGCCAAGACTCATGCTCAAGAGTCTTGCACAAGTACTGACAGTACTTGAATTTTTTTTATAGAGTGCAAAAAAGGAGAAAAATCATTACATCTTTTACCTGAATTTTTTGGCTTCATTAAAAATGCCACTGTAGTGAATGTGTTCCCAGTAGTTTTATGCAATCCGTGTGAGTCGATCTGCCCCTGTAGCATATAGCTACAATATATCGTTTCCTGAATTGGTTGTTCGCGTTTTCTGTAGATATTGCTCATTTTTAAGCCACACAGGTGTCATCTTGCGCCATGTAAGCTATTTTGGTGGACAAACATCGTGTGCGTGGGTTTTCTCCGTTTCCTCCTACTTTATTCATTCCAACATTTCAGTCATTTTCTCATCATCACCGTCTCCCTTAGCCTTGGTGCATATCTGTGGGACGTTAAACTAGATACTTCATTTCATTTCAAAGCATACTAGTGGTGTTCTCTTCCAAAACTGAAGAGAAATGTAGTATTGAACATCGGTAATTCCGTCCGAGACTCAAGCACCCGCTGGAAATTTTTAATGTGCGCTCATAAAATTAATATCGAAATAACATTTTCATGACATTGACAAAAACTTAGTGCATCTGACCGCAAGTTTGATTTCATGGGCGGATGCTTATATGTTAAATAATTGTTTATCAATATAACTTTTAGCCTCCTCCGGTATACGGCACATCGAGGATTGAGCGATATAACATTATACTACAACAGTAAATCTGTATTATAAAACTGAAAGTGACTATGTTTGTGACTCGTAATCTCTTGAACCACCCGCTCGAAATCGATCAAATTTTCAATATAGATCAGGTCTGGGCCTGGAATGTTATTTGTCAGTTCACTTTGAAAGAGCAACGTATGGGAGGAGGAGTGGAAGGAATACAAAAATCAAAATAAATAAAAATAAAAGTGACTAAGTTTGTGACTTAATAATTCTTGAACCACCTTATCGATCTTAATCAAATTTTTAACATTTTTAACATTTTTTCGCAACTGGAAAATTTTTTTATAGTTTCACTTTGATGGTTGAACCTAGGATGGAGGAGAGAGGGGGGAGGTATATATATATATATATATATATATATATATATATATATATATATATATATATATAAAACTCTTGAAACACCCGACCGATCTCGATCAAATTTTTAACATAAATGAAGTTCAGACCTGGCACGATTTTTATCATTTTACTTTGACGGTGCAACATAGGCGATGAGGAGGAGGGAGATATATGTAAAAAATAAAAGTATAAGTGACTGTCTTTGTGACTCCATCACTCTTGAACCAACCAATCGATCTTAATGAAATTTTCAACATAGATGAGGTTCGGACTTGGGGTGTTTTCTATCATATCACTTTGACGATAGAACTTAGGTTGGAGGAGAGGAGGGAAATAAAACTTAATAACTCTTGAACCACCCACCCGATCTCGATCACATTTTCAACATTGATGAAGTTCGGAACTGAGATGGTTTCTGTCGTATCACTTTGATGGTGGAGCTTATGGGACGGGGAGAAGAGAGATGTTTAAAAATGATCGAAAATGACCGATATTAAAATGGAATCTATAGTTTTGTGGGTTGCTGAGATAAACAGTGACACTTCCGATGCTGTTTAAATCCAAATTCAGCCCCGTAGCTTGGCGTTGGGAGGGAAGATATCTAAAAATGATCGAAAATTAATATTAGTGTCGAATTCATAGTTTTTGGGGTCGCTAAAGTGAACAGTGATACTTCCGATTCCGTTTAAATGCAAATTCAGCACCGCAACTTGGGAAGGAGGAAGAAGGATATATATAAAAGTTATCGAAAATGACCATTATTATCAATGTCAAATTCATGGTTTTCAGGGTCATTGAGATGAACAGTGACACTTTCGATGCTGTGACTTGCAAGATGGAGATGGAGATATATAAATTTATTGAAAATGACCGATATTAGTGCCGAATCCATAGTTTTCGATGTCTCTAAGATAACAGTGACGTTTCTGATGCCGTTTAAACCAAAATTCAGTCCCGCAACTTGGGGAGAAGGAGGGGAGAAAAATATAAAAATAATCGAAAATGACCGATATCAGAAAGAGCTTTAGTAATAACAAAAAGTGACTGATTAACGAAACATATTATTATTATTTTTTTTAAAATTTAACCCAATGAAGCGGGTAATTGATGCTAGTAATCCATGTTCACAAGTGAGACTGGTTTTGTACAGTTATTTTAAATAACTTGTAGTTTCATGTCATTATTTTCTATTTCTAATATAGGTCAAAAGTATTTATACAAATTGAGTTTATAAAAAAAGACATAGACAGTTGAGTCGTTTTTAGTTTTCACTCAAATTATTCTAAAATTTTAAGTTTTGATTATAATAATTATTTTATTTTTTTCTCTTTTTTGATTGATGTGCTAAACATATCATCATAATCACCATCAAAGCTATTCTACCTATTGACAGGTTGCGTGCTGCAACTGAGAAACCGCGATGTACGATGGTACTCAACTAGTCTCTTCGTCTTAATGTAGCAATTTTCTGTTTTAATACCTTCCTTCAACTACAATCTTTTTTGCTCCCTCTCTCTCGTTCCATTCACCATACTTTCTAGCACGTCCTCCACAGCCAATATCCCAACCAGTTCCTCTTTCTCCTTTTATCAGTATCTAAAATTCTTTTTTCTCCTACTGCTAATATTTCTAACACCTCCTCATTCATTTTCCGTTCAACACAGCTAATTCTCTCCTTTTTTCTGCATGCCCATGTTTCAAAAGTCTGCAATTGTTTCCATCGCTTTTGCGTAATGTCCATGTTTCTGTCCCATTGGAATTAGTAAAACAAAATCTCAATATTTAATTATAAGTTTGTTTAATATAAAGATGAGCTAATTCTGGTTTAAAAGAAAAATCTGACGCCTTTAGAGTGTAAACGTTATTGGGTAGTTCATGGTAGACCCTATTTTAATAATCTGTACCGTTTTGATTTTCTTTCATTCGTCTCAAGGATATCCTTCCCAGTTTGGGAACCAGAGGAGTGTTAGATCTGTTAAAAAGTATAAAAAGATTACGAAACGTCGTGGTTTATCTTATAAGTAGTGAAGCGTGGGCACCCAATAAAAAAATAAAGGTCATCACTTATGTTTTACACTATTATCATACATGAAGATAAACTATGTTATATTTAGAAACATACATTGTATTTTCGTTACTATTGGAGCATTGTAGAATTTATTATTCCTTATATCCAGAGTAAAATTTACCTATGAAAAGCATAAGATTTCTTAAAAGCAAGACTTGCAAGACTCTTACAAGCAAGACCAAGACCAAGACCAAGACTGGGTGTGAAAGACCAAGACCAAGACCGAAGGTTCCAGTGCAAGACCAAGACCAAGACCAAGACCACCCTGGTCTTGGTCTTGGTCTTGCATTTGCTCATCACTACACCTAGATATAGGCCTACTCATCTCGGATAAGTACCTAAATAGAAATAAATGAAAAAGGAAGACAAATTGTGGACTTGAAAGTAAAACGTAGACAAATTCAACAGTGTTTAGAAGATGTTGTCTACAATGCACTGAGCAGAGTGAATCGGTCGGTCAAAGTTGGTCAGAGTGTCTCTGTGGATCAGAGTGGGTCAAGGTGGGTAGTGGGTCGCAGTGGGTCACGTCCTCGATCCACTACCCAATCACAAATCTTGACCCACTTCATCTCTGCTTAGTATTCTCTAGGACATATTCCTAGATATGAAGCTTTCATTGTTTATTAAATTCATTTCAGCTTATCATCCCTTTTCAGCACCGAGGCTGTATGAGGTGGGATCTACTTATTAAAGTGGGCTCTGATCCACTAATCGAGGTTGTATTAAAGGCAACTATTACCACCGGAAATCGAATCCAAGACCATGTGCGTTTGTAAGTCGGAAATGAGAAAATAGGGTTTTATTTTTAAATACGTAAAAAATAATAAATACAGTTACAACACAATATTATATTAACTTTTTTTCATAGAAATTATGATTGAAATTAAACGTTAATAATTTATGTTTCCATCCAAGGTACTACAAATATTACTTTCTCCTCAAATAAGTATTTTAGTGTGAAGGATTTTTTTTTTTTTTTTTTGTAATTATGAATACATTTCTTTGCAGTACGCACTTGATTTGCAAATATATATATATAGCAGCCACAAGATATTTTTAACCTGTTATTCATCTGGATCTGGGTAGATAGGATGTGTTTATAATCTATAGCACTAAACATCCCAACGTATTCACATTAGCACCAGAAACACAATGGCTATCAGCATTTATGTGAAATGTTTTAAAGATTTAATACTTAGAAACAAATATAAGTGCAATTAAAGCAATTATTGTTATGATGTTTGTAATATTTCTTGGCCAAACTATTCAACATTGCTGAAATAAAAATGCCACACATAGCAATACTTTTTCTCAGGCTGCTGAGTAATGATTAACTTAAAATTTAGCATCAGAATGTTTAACAGAAAAAAATCAAGTACTTCCAGCTTATTGACAAAATATTTTTGAATAATTTTCACTTTCCATCTACAGTATATCAAAGTAACCAATTGCTGGGAGAAAAGTCTCTGAATGATAATGGACATTGTTTAAATATTTATAGTATATTTACTTCATAAAAACGTAAAATGTTGTGCGAAGTTCTAAACCTGAAAGTTATTCAGAAAATTCAAAACATACAAGGAATACGGTATTAAAGTAAGTTTAATGGTCGACATGCTTTAATTCAACACCATTTGAAAAAAAAATGTTCAATAACGTTTACAGTTAAGCTGAGAAAATGTATATTACCATGTGAATCCATCTAACTTATTTAACCATTTGTGTTTTCTTACATTAACTTAAATTACGAAAGATTTTGATACCAAGTTTACTTGTAAGTACAAAATTATTAATATTCTACATTTTATAGCAGTTTCTTTCCTGTTTTTAATGTAGTTATTTTAAACACTATTGATTTAATTATTGGTAGAATTACATTTATTTTTAATTAGTATTACGGTCTAGTAGTGATTTTTAGTATAAATCATTTCTTACATATTCTGCAACTCTTAAGACGTTATAAAGCATATTAGTAGCTGCTACATTAAATATTGTCATTAGTTCAACTATATAAATGTATTCACTTTCCATTACGTATACGCTGAGGGATTAAATACATGCTAAAAATAATTAGTATATTATTGAATATAGGGCCAAATGGCCCAGACAGACACGCCACTGTTATTCGGTCAGTACTGTGAAGCAGTGATGACGCCAGGAGGGACAAGAGGGATGGCTGCCATCTGGTCACTAAGTCTGCCTCTCAGACATAGTGTATTGTAATTTAGACCAGTCAGACCATGAAATGAACTTTATAGAACACGTTTGGGCTACATTTGACCATGTAGTGGAACGTCATTTCCTGAAAGGTTTCGGTGAAGAGTTACTGTGCCGAGTGAATTAACTTTTCCTAGGTTCATATACCAGAAGTCGCCGATGTCATGGCAAAAGGATTAAAGTAATCGAAGAAAGCAATCAACGAGATGACCAACTAGCAGTGTTCATAAATTGCATTTACTGTATGTCCAATGACTGCAATTTAATAAGAGACGACGTTCTAAAAATCATAATGCATTTTTTCGTAGATAATGTGTAGTATTAATGAATCAAAGCCAAGTAGGCTATAATGATATAATCCATAGAAATAATAATATGTTACGTTATTTTGTTTTTATTTTACGAAAATATATACTTCGTCTTGTTCACCTCAACCATAGGTTGGTGGCAACCTGGAAATTTTAAAACTTTTCTCTCGCTTGGAAGAGCTGTTTTATACTTTGATAAGTCCTCTTCTTCGTAACTCCGTCTAGATATTCTACTGTATCCTTGGTTTTCCTCTTCCTGGTTTTCCTTCTGCCTTTCCTTTTATCAGCACGATGATCCAATCGGAGTGCCGAATAAGATGACCAAACATGCTGTTTCTTCTTTTTCCTATTATCTTCATGATCTGTCGTCCTTCTTTAGCTTCCTTTAGTACGTCTTCATTCATTTTCCTTTCGGTCCATGATATGCGTAGCATTCTGCGCCAACACCACATTTCAAATGCTTCCTCCTTAGATATTTCAGCTTTTCTCAACGTCCACGTCAATCAACTTTTCTCTGATCCGTACGGCGCCACGCCAGTGTTTTAATAAATCGTCTCTGATCTATACCAGTGTCTTAATAAATCGTTTACGAACTTCCAACGACACGTTTCTTGATGTTAGTGGTCCTCTTTTCCTATATATATATATATATATATATATATATATATATATATATACTTACTTACTTGTCGGCGCTACAGCCCTTGTAGGGCCTTGGCCTCCCTAACCACTCTCCTTCATTCTTCTCAATTCTCTGCCTTTCTTCTCCAGCCTCTAATTCCTAATTTCTTTACATCCTCTTCTATGTCGTCTATCCATCTTTTTCTGGGCCTGCCTCTTCTCTTTCGACCGACTGGTTTCCCTACAAACACTTTCTTAGGAGTTCTACTTTCCTGCATTAGCTGTACATGTCTGCCCATCTTAGTCTTCCTTGTTTGATTCGTGCAATTATATTTGGTTGGTCGTATAGTTCTTGCAATTATAAATTCATTCTAATGCGCCATGCGTTATTCTCCCTTATTGGTCCATATATTTTCTCAGGATTTTTCTTTCACATCTCGCTAGCCATTCCTCCTCTCTCGTGTTTATTACGCAACTTTCCGAACCATAGATAACTATTGGTTTTAGTATGGTATTGTACAGACTTAACTTTGTTTTTCTGCTGACGTTTCTAGATTTGAATACACTCTGTAATGCATAATAGCATTTATTTCCGTTTCTTATTCTTTCCTGTATCTCCTCTGCTGTTTTATTGTCTTCGGTGATTGTCGTGCCCAGGTACCTAAACTTTCTTGTTCGTTCTATTTTATGGTCATCCATATTTAAATCTCCTTCCTGATTGGTCCTTTTGGAATCCTCGAGTTTCATATATTTTGTTTTGTTTGCATTTATTTCTAGCCCTATTTCCCTTGCTTTATTTTTCATTACTTTGTAATTCTCTTCTAGTGTGTGTTTATTCCGTGCTAGGATTGCTATATCGTCTGCATATGCTAGAATTTGAGCCGCTCTATTTAAAATGGTTCCTCCTGGGTTAATAGGGAGCTGTCGTATTACTTTTTCCAGCGATATGTTAAGAAGTATTGTTGAAATTACATCGCCTTCTCTTAATCCCCTCTTAACTTCAAATTCTTCAGTCAAGTCTTGTTCTATTCTTACTTTACATAGTAGATTTTAAGGTCATTTTGGTTAGACTGACTAGTTTCTTTGGGATTCCAAATTCTTTCATTATTTCGAATATCTTATTTCTGTACAGACTGTCATATGCTTGCTTAAAATCTACATACATCTGGTACAATGGCTTGTCATACTCTTAGAATTTCTCTAGTATTTGACGTAATGTGAATATTTGGTCAGTTGTTGATCGTTGGTTTCTGAATCCTGCCTGATAATCTCCTATTATGTTTTCACCCCAGTGTTTTAGTCTTGTCGCTAGTATCTTGCTAAATACTTTATATGCTACATTTAATAACGTTATTCCTCTATAATTTCCACAGTCTGCCTTATCTCCTTTCTTATGTATGGGGTGTATTATCCCCATACACCACCCCTCAGGGATTTTCTCTTTTTCCCACTCCTCCGTTATTAATTCATGCAATGTTCTTGCGACGACTTCCCAACCTCCCTTCAGTAGTTCTGCTTCTATTCCATCTTCTCCCGGCGCTTTGTTATTTTTTAACCTTAGTATTTCCTTTCGTACCTCTTCCAGTGATGGGGTATGGCTTCTTCTAAGTTTTCCTGAGGCGATTTTTTACTTATTTCTTTCTTTTCTTTCAGTTCTTCCCTTTCTCCATTTAACGATTCGCCAAAGTACTCTTTCCACCTGTCTAGTGCCTTATTTTTTCTCTCCTATTAGGTTACCTCGCTTATCTTTGTAGAACATTTCTCTTGGCTGGAATCCTTTCTTTATTTCCCTTGTTCTTGCATAAAAGTTTTGATTTCCTTTCTCTCGTTCATTTTCTCTAACTCTTCTATCCTTTTCTTCTCATATTCTCTCTTCTTCCTTCTACATAGTTTCTTTGCTATTGTTCTTTTCTTCGTGTATTCGTTAACTGTTTGTCTTGTCCGCCTCTGTATCATTCTATTTCTGGCTTCGTTTCTTTCTTTAATCGCTGCTTCACATTCTTCATCAAACCATTCCGCTCTCTTCTCCCGTTTCTTCTTTCCTAAGGTTTCTTCAGCTACGTTGTTGATGCTGCATTTCAGCATGTTCCATTTTATATCTAAGCTACTTTCTTTCCACTTTTCCCTTTCTATATCTAGCTGTTCCTCTAACTTTCTCTTATATTTATCCAGCAATCCTTTATCTTTCATTCCTTGTATGTTGTGTCTTTCCTGCCTTTCTCCTTTTATGTTTTTCATTGTATCTATTTTTTGTTTATATGTAGCTCTAACTAGGAGGTGATCCGTATCCCTATCTGCTCCTCTACAGCTGCTTACTTTCATTATGTCTGATGCATGTCGTTTATCTATTATGATGTGGTCTATTTGGCTCTTTGTGTTTCCATCCGGAGAAGTCCATGTTTCTTTATGTATATCTTTCCTAGGTTGAGAAGTGCTTTTTACGATCATGTTCTTCTCACTGGCAAAATCTATTAATCTATGTCCATTATCATTGCTGTTTTCATGTAGACTTTCCTTTCCTACCGTGCTTCTGTAAATCTCTTCTTTACCTACTTGCGCATTCAGGTCTCCTAGTATTATCTTAATATCATGTCTTTGAACTTTGCTTATTTCTTCTTCTAATTTCGTATCGAATTATTCTTTTTCGTCCATACTTGCTTCTTCTGTTGGTGCGTACACACTGAATATTGTCGTATTGAAATATTTTCCTCTTATTTTTAGACTACACATTCTATCGTTGATTGGTGAGAATTTAATGACTTGTGGTTGAAGCGACTTATGTAACAAAAACCCTGTCCTTTGGTGTTCGTGTTTACTCCACTGTACATCAGTATATGATTCCCGGTCCTAATTATTCCTTTTCCTTGCCATCGTACTTCCTGTAATGCAGTTATGTTCACTCTGTATTTATCCAGCTCTTCTCTTATTAGTTTTAGTTTTCCGGGTTTGTTTAAGATTCTAATGTTCCATGTGGCTAGTATTATATCCTTTATCCTTCTCATTATCCTTTTCCTCTTCCTCTTCCGTTCCGATTCCGAATTTCCATTCCAATTCCGAGACTGGGTTAGGGTATCCGCAACAATATTCTTTTTACCCTTACGCTCAATCCCCAACCTGGAGGACCAGGATTTTCTGTCAGGGTTTTCTCCCTTAGCCGTATTGTCCGCGACTGCTTATTCGTCAGGTCATTCCTGCTTATTTCGCAGCTAACCCCCATATCTGAGGGCCTTTCCACTATCCGCAACCCGTGGACACGCCCGTTCGCATCCGATATATATCGTGTGTGTGTGTGTGTGTGTAAATATACAGCAAAAAATACAAATTTTGTTTTACAATGTTTTGTTTTTGATTCAGGTTGCACAGTACAATATAATAATGGCGGACAGTAGACTTATGTTGTAGCAGATCTCATTTGTGACTTGGTTCATTGAATCACGCTCCCTTGTTGGTTTCCAATTACGATTCCGAATGGAGAATCATTGTGCATGGGAACCATCCACCAAGTCCATAGGACGTTATGTTGATCAGTTCAATACGACTGGTAATGTTAGAGGACTTCGAAGAGGGGGATCCAAATCAACCGTGCCTACAGAACAGCGTATTGCAGTAGTGCGAGCATCTGTTATGAATAGCCCGACTAAATAGTCTCTGCGACGCTTGTCAGCATTAAACACAATATCTGTAACATGGTGTTGGCGTATTCTGCGAAAAGACCTGCAAATGCTCCCCTACGAGATGCGATGCTTCAAAAATAATTAGATACTGCCGAAAGAAGGCGTCTGCATTTTGCAAATCATTTCAGTGCGTTAATTGCTGCTTGCCCCGACATTATTGAAAAGTTGTGGTGTACAGATCAAGCTTACTTTTATCTGTCAGGTGAAGCAAACAAACCAGAAAATAGTAGACTCGCCTCTGCATTCGGAAAAGGTTTTGGTTTGGTGTGTTGTATCAAAATGTATCATAACTGGACCTTTCTTCTTTATGGCTATGTCACATCAGAAAATTATTTGAAAATGCTTGAGCACTACTGCAAGCCTGGCCTTCGACGTAAAAGGTGTCTACTTCGACGGCAATGGTTTCAGTAGGATGGAGCTAAACCGCACACAACAGAACCTGTTCCTAATTTCCTTCACACAAAATTCCACAATCGTGTGATCTCTAATCGGTATCCATTGCTTTTTGGAACAGGATTAAAGTGGCTGCCATACAGCCCAGACATTAACCCTTGTGATCTATTTATGGTTTTACGTTAAGCAGGAGGTATTCAAGCTTAAACCCCGATCTTTAAACGAATTAAGAGCATTGAGCAGTGTACGGCAGCAGTTAGTCACGTTATCCTTGGGAAGGTTTTTGATAACACGAGCATCAGGGTCAGGGTAGAGTCCAATCATCAGGGTGGACACTTTCAACATATGTTACATCAAATTTTAGTGTTACATTAAACTTTAGTATTTCACTTATCATAAAATGTTAATTTCTCTTACTATGGTCATCAATAAAATACGTTATTGCACTTCAAAATCACGGCTTTTTCACTGAAACACCTGTTATATATATATATATATATGAGAGAAAAAGAGAGAGTACTCACAAATAATAATAATAATAATAATAATAATAATAATAATAATAATAATAATAATAATAATAATAATAATAATAATAACCATTATCGCAAGAGAAGATCTAAGATGACTTCGAAAAGTGAAAAGAAATTCTTGATAGTGACAAGTAAATAACAGCGCCCATGCCCATAGCATAAATTGTTTCTATAGTAAAAAGAGAACTTCGGGATGCAAATCTTAAAGGACATGTTGTGGCGAAGACACTTCTACTTCTTCAGATCTATTAATAAGACTATAATTGGGATAAATATTATGTATATCGGCCGTTAATCAGTGAAAAATGTGTGTTCTCTACGGATAAATCAAAGATCGAGCTATTGGACATATAACACTTCCAAGTTTGTTCGTGTGTTAAACTAGAATACATTGCACCATAGCACATACCTCCGACTGTGCTAAACACGGAGAGTTTGTAGTAATAGTGTGGGACTCATTTGGAGGCAACCTGACAGGTAATGTTGTAAAATAGAGGAATCTATGAAAAAGAAACATAATCAAAACATTTCTGAACACCATGCAAAACCTCCTGGTATACATCCAATTATCCAAGGTTTCATTGTGAAGCAAGGTAATGGTCTTACTGGTCAATACTATGTAAAATGTATGCTGAACGATTAGGAGGAGGGGGGACTGAAGAACATATAGGATGGTATGGCCTCCTCCAAGTCAAATCTGGAAACCAACTGAACAGCTCTCGGATCATTTGGATATAATGATCATGAAGAAATCTCTAACAAATGTGCATGCATTGTAAAGTCGTTTGTATGAGGAAGGGAACACGGTACCAAAGAAACTTTTGTATACTTGATAGAGAGGAACCTAGAGTGTGCAAAACAGGATCAAACATAGGGTTAGTTACTATGAAGAAAGCAAACTAGTATTTGTTAATTTGATTGAATAAATATTTCTGAACAAATATCTCAATGATTCTTTCTTTGTTTCATGTTTGTTTCTGAACAAATAACAAATATGTTTCTGAACCCGATTTTCTCCATAAATCTTTAAAATTAGCTATGCTCAAAAACTTTTGAGAAATAGCTATGCAAAGTTAGTATAGGGTTAACACTATAGGCTATTTCTATATGTAATTATTATCTTAAATTTTAATACACTTATATATTTAATATTCATGTGAGAATATTAATCATTTCTGTTTTGTTCTTTGTATAGGATATCAACCACCGAAATCTTTATACTCAACACCATTTCAAGATGAGCTTATCGCTAGAATGGATAATTGCAATTATTTCTATAATTATGGGTCTTATTGTTTGCATTTACAAGTTGTCAGTAAAAAATTTCAGCTATTGGGAGAAAAGAGGAGTTCCCTTCATAAAACCAGAGATTTTGTTCGGAAACCTGAAAGAGTTATTTAAAAGTACAAAAAATATATCCTTTCTATATCAGGATTTTTATAACGAATTTAAAGGAGAGCCTTTCGGTGGAATTTTTGACCTTATAAATCCAGCACTGTTAGTAAGAGATCCTGAAATTCTCAAAGCAATTTTGGTCAAAGATTTTGACTCTTTTCGAGATCGAAATATTGACTTAGATGAAAATATTGATCCAATGGAAGCTAAAGGTGTGTTTCTTCTTCGAGGGGAAAGGTGGAAAAATGTACGATCCAAACTTTCACCAATTTACACTTCAGGGAGAATGAAGCAAATGTTTCCTTTAATGGAGGAGTGTGCCGAAGAGCTTAATAAATATTTGGAAAAGCTAGCTGCTAATAGAGAAGCAGTGGAAATGAAGGATACATTCGCCAGATTTACTACGGATATAATAGCTTCATGCGGATTTGGTGTTCAAATTAATTCTTTGAATAATCCAAAGTCGGAGTTTAGGGAAAGAGGAGCCCGCATATTACATGTCGCTGGACCGATTCGTAATTTAAAACTTTTAACAATTGTATTTATGCCTCAACTGGCACGATTTTTGAGAATTAGATTTACACTTCCTGATGTAGAAAAATGGATAAGATCCTTTGTGCTAGATACCTTAGATTACCGAGAGAAAAACAAAATTAAGAGAAATGATTTCATGGATTTGATGATGCAATTACGAAAGACAGGTCATCTGGATGATGATCATACAAGTAACTCCCCACGTGTCTGTGGCGCTTCGGACTCTGGAACCACGAACGAAGGTACAATTATAATAGAATTGTAGACAACAAATTACATTTAATCTTTGCTTTAATGTAAGTAAAAGTATGTGTTATGTATTGTGATCTTATTAGTGGCCGTTCCACATTAGTAAGACACAGGATAAATTCTTGTTGATTGATTACAAATATAATTGTCTTTTCAGCACAAAGACTATATGAGACATGGGCTCCCAGCTTCAAGCCATATGAGCTGTTACCGAGAACCGAATCGAGGTCCCTCATGTCGAATGCTTGTATGCTAACTGTATAGCTAAAAGGGAGCGTCTGGACAAAACTGACTATATATTTTGTATTAAGCCTATATAGAATTTATATAAAATTGTCTTGATTACTGCATTTGACTAAATATAAGATTACAATCATGATTACGATTATACGTTCTCAATCACAGCACCCTACTGGTTCTGAATGTTATACAAGGCCCATTTACCAGATGCTTTCACTCCACTGATCTTTGTCCAAGAATCAGTTTCATATTTGAGGCTTCTAATAGATTTCTGTCAACTGTGCTATGTGGGAATCTTTTAATGAAGGAAGTGTAGAATACACGATTTGTTGCTATCACAGGAATCAAAACTGACAACTGGGGAAGTATCCCAACATGGCGCTGTAGGAAGATCTGTGAGATCTCTTTCTTAAAATATACAAATCCTAAATACTTGTATAAAGATAAAAAATCTTTTTTTTATAATTGCATGTACTAGAAAATTGCAGCTTTACATTACAAGTTACAAGTTCAGTAATTATATTTACAGCTGTAATGCGGGTACTGGTTTCAATGTAGAACAATTTCTAGAAACAATATAGACTTGTTAAATTTTGTGGAACAAAGTATAAGAATCAAAAATTAAATTTCTTCAAAAATGTAACTGTTGCTTATAACTTTTTTATATTTAATTTCCTTGGCAGCGTTATCGATTGAAGACATTACAGCACAAGCATTATCTTTCTTCTCGGCTGGCTTTGAAACTTCGTCCATAACAATGAGTTTTGCACTATATGAGATAGCACTGAACCAAGATGTTCAGAAGAAATTGAGAGATGAAATTGATGACATAACGGAAAAGAATGGAGGAAGAATGACATATGACAGTATTCACGCAATGGAATACTTGGATAAAGTTGTTTCAGGTATTATCCTTCATTTCAAAATTTAATTGAAACTTGATTAGGTATTATGAATATTTTGGAAACTTCTATATTAAATTCAGAATGGTTTGAAGATGTTATTTTAATCTAGTTTAATTAAGAATTTTCAAATTGAAATATGTCATACAAACACAAAATAAACATAATTTTCTTACAAGGCTGTCTATATTCTTTATTATAAATTAACGAGAAATGTCACAGTTTCGGAAGTATATCACTTCCTTCTTCAGACTACTACAAGAGTTGGAGTAGTAGTCTGAAGAAGGAAGTGATATACTTCCGAAACTGTAACATTTCTCGTTAATTTATAATAAAGAATAAAGACAGCCTTGTAAGAAAATTATGTTTAATTTGTGTTTAAGATGGGCACAAGGCCTTTTTATAAAAATATCTATGTCATACAAACTATTTACACATTCTCACTTATTATCTTGCGGGATATATGTGTGATTCTGGTCATGAATCTCTTATTTTATGGGCTATGTGTTGACGACATTATACACTTGTGTTTGAAAGTCACTGAAATAACAAATGTACTTGAGTGCTTTTGTTTTCACTGAGTTTAATCTTACTAACCGTTCCTCTATACACTGCTATAAGTTATTTTTTTCTACGAACATTATTTGTTTGAAGCTATAGAAAATGCTATTCTTTTATGAATGTTTCCACAATTTATAAAATTGAACGTTAACTACTTCTTCCAACAGGAAAACTTTAATATTTCCACATCATTCCTTAGAAAATCCTTTCTTACAAACCTTAACTACTCACAGAACATATCATGAAGAAAAGATGAAAGAAAAATAGTAAAAAATGTCATTAATAATTTACAGTTTTTGAGTAGTTAAAGTTTCCTACCTATGCTTTCAATATACCATAATTTTCTTTAATGGATTAACATGGTGATTATAATGTCAAATATAATGAAAAATTAATGATAAGGGTTTATGAACCTTTGTCAAAGATCACACTATAAGAAATCGAAGTACGTTACAACTGAAGGATAGTAATTGATTTACACAGGCGAATATTTTGGTAATGAGACCATAATGGCTCAATTCCCTATCCTACTATACTACGTGTCATTGTCGTATGACATAAACCAATGATTTTGTGAGCATTGTTGCCAAATCTTTGGCAAGGAGTTTACTTTCAATGGGCGAACATTACGACATGTGTCCTCACTAAGAGCATACACATGTAGGCTGCATCAAATTCACGTATCACAGCGTTAGCAACGCTACTCTACGTTGATTGGTCGACGCGATAACAACACTCAAGTTCAAATCCCGCTCGGTTGCCGTGGATAATACTGCTCCTTAATTTTAAGTTTTAGTCTACAATCTGTAGAGAACACGAACTAGTCACCCTACATCTGAATATAAATTTAGTGGCTCTATTACCCATGTTAATCAAAATATGCCTATCTGTCTTCAGGCAGAACACCTAAGACAAGTGGTGCATTTTATTTTAAAGAGGAGTATATACAGGGTGGTAAAGATAATATGCAGTCAAATTAGAGCATGTAATACTACACATGAAATTAAGCAAAAAAATGTCTAATGAACATGGTTTGAAAGCTACACTGTTTTCACACGATATCTGTCAAAAACAGAGCGATAGCGATAGTTTAATACAATGCTGAATACATCATAATGCTTCTAGTGCGTGGAAACATTATATGAATTGCAATTTCCATTCTGATTGTCCCAAGGAACGCAAGCTTTCACTAAGGAAAAATATAAAAAGAGCGCTATTCAATATTAACATGTTGACTCCTATTATACCTATTTAAGGTATTCATTGTTTGCACCCTAAAAGTTGTTGCTTATACATTGTTTCTGATGGAAGTACTTTTAATACCATTTCTAAATACCGAAAATTGATTTTATATATTTAAGATCTCTAGGTAACTTATCATAAATTTGTATTAAACTTGATTTAGTACCATATACTTCATAAATTATTATTTAATATAGTCTAGATCAGTTCATCTTTTTCTTTGTTTCTTTGTTCGTATAGGCCTAACATATGAAAACTTCTCCTCTTTTCGTTAACACTAACTACGGAGTATATATTGTACAAAATTTTGAGATTTAAATCTTTGAAGAGCTGTTACACATGTGTTATAATTTATACAGAAGAATAATATTAGATAGAATTGTTTTTCATGCAAAATACAAGTGCGCTCTTCAGTACTGCAGTTGAACCTGATTTTGTACATGCACATGTTTCAGTGAAGCGGTTTTTTTTCTAACAAAACAAATTCAAATTTTCGAATAATTTTGTTGAGTCGATAATTTGTCCTGACTTAAGATCTGCATCTCATGGTCTATTAAGCTTCCTTTTGTTTGTTATGATGCCACAAAATATACTTATATATCTATATCTATATCTATATCTATCTATCTCTCTCTCTCTCTCTCTCTCTCTCTCTCTCTCTCTATATATATATATATATATATATATATATATATATATATATAGATAGATAGATATATTGTATATATATATATATATATATATATATATATATATGTGTGTGTGTGTGTGTGTGTTTATTTATTATCATATTGTTTTATTTTCTGGTAACAGAAACACTAAGGAAGTATCCACCTGGAGGTTTAATCGGTCGCGCTTGCACCAAAAACTTCTTGATACCAGGGACAAACGTGGTTATAGAGAAAGGAATTAACGTCCATATACCTATCTACGCTTTACATCATGATCCACAATATTATCCAAACCCAGAAAAATTTGATCCTGAAAGATTTAGTGAAGAGAACAAGAATAGTAGACCGAACTATGTTTATCTTCCTTTTGGTGGTGGTCCACGAATGTGCATAGGTAAGAAATATAAAATAAATACATAAATAAATAAATACGAGCCTCGTACATATTATTATTGCCTACTTATCTAACACCTACTACACTAACTACTTTCCGGATTAACCCGAATAATTACGTTTACAGATAACATGTAAAAAATGGATCAATCCGAATTATTTTGGGCATTATTTTTCTTACGCTCTGATTTGGATTAATCTGAAATATTTCCTCGTGATATACTAAATCATCATACAGAACAACTATTTGCACTCGATTAAAATGTATTGCCCTGTAGCTCGCAGTTTTTTTTTTTTTTTTTTTTTTTTGGTCAAGAATGTAGTACACGGTGAAAATTGTGTCAACTATATATCGCGTTTCAGACCGCAATTGAGCTTAGTATGTTTATCAAACAAGATAATCTCTCCGCTTAGGGCGACCAATGTTATAAAAAATTCCAAGTAATATTATAAAAAATTTTAGCCAAATTGAAATGATTTTGTGTGGAAGTCAATATTTGGCTAAGCTTCTTTCTCGCACACCATAAACTATACTGATTCATTCTGCTTTAGGGAATTATTAGCTGCAGTGGTAAGACTTTCTACATGGTCTTCTCAAAACTGTTGCTTACCAGAGACATACAATGTCCAAAATATTCTGAAATTCTTTGCCCCAAAGTCGTTTATATCTCAGATTTCAAGTGTCAATAACCGTTAAACTTGAAATCGGTACAAATATGAGAAATTTCGTGTTTATTTTTGGCAGTTTGTTAATCCAAAGTAAGACTATTCATGGCTTTGGATTAATTGTTTTAACAAAAGAAACACTGGCCAAAGCTTAAAACTTTACTTTATTTTTAAATTATAATTTGTAACTGTTTCGGATATCTAGCATATCCTTCTTCAGAAACAGTTACAAATTATAATTTAAAATAAAGTAAAGTTTTAAGCTTTGGTCAGTGTCTCTTTTGTTAATCCAAAGTAATGGCGAGAACACATCATAGGAGCTTCGTTTACACTGTGCTAATATATCAGTAAGAACCTGCATCTAGAAATAAAAATGGAACTAGTCAAAATCACCAGCATGTTCCTGGATAGATAAATGAATGTCTTACGTCGTTTCATTTTAAACGAACAGTTTTTCTTACGTGTCAGTACCATCAAAGATCATATAATAATAGAAAGGCAATGAGTTGCTCCTCGAATTATAAGTATTTAATATACAATCAATTTCTATAATGTATCTCGTGTCGTGTGATTTGAATGATCAGGATATAAAGATGGAACTGAATGTTTTAGGTACCATTTGAATCATTCATTCTTTCTTTTTTTAACCAATGATGTTTCAACATCAAAAAGTTGAAACGGGGGTGACATACCAAGAGTAAAGAATGCACGCCTGGACCTCAATTCAGACCGGATTTCTGGCTTATCTTGTCGATGCATTAACAACTACGTTGTACAGAGGTTGTTCAGTCTACATTTGGCCAGTTTCGACTTACCTAAAAATTTAGAAGAATCCATGGCGCCAGGTCCGTAAGTGCTCGATGTGTTTCTCTTGGTTCCTAACAATAGCCCGACAGCGTAATTTCCACTGTAATAGGCTTCTCTGAAGAACTGGGAGGGGAATTTTGTCCCATTCCCTTTGCACAGCTTTTCAAAGTTCTTCCACAATTGTCACACGCCGTTTTCCCAAAGCCCACTTCAGCAATCCAAATCCACAATAGTCCGTAGACTTGCATCTGGAGATTTAACAGGTACCTCATTGAAAGGTATCACCTGTATACTGCTTGCCTCCTTCATCTCCTTGTAGAATGCGAGGAACGATCTGAGGTGTATGATGAGGCCTTGTCCATGTGAATGCGCACCAGATTGGCGTCATTTCCGTACATTGTTGGAATCTCATGCTCGTAGATCGGCCGCATGAACTGCTCCTGAAAATACTGCGAATTTATTTTGCAGTTCTTCGCCACCCTACGAATCTTCAGTTTACCTCGGTAACAGTAGCCAGTAACAACCATGAACCCTTTTGGGAAGGATTCTTTACACACCTTCTGAAGTTCCTGAAATAGCCTTTCTCTTGGTACGTGATGGCTCTCGGTTTGACGCAGTCGGAAAGGTAAATCCATGCTTCATCGAGCGTTCCGATGTACATCCACCTTTGTTTCGCCATATGCCGTTCGTACAGCTTCCGGGCGTTACACTTTCGTTCCTTTTGGTGGGCATCCGTGAAAAGATGGCCGCGAGCTTTCATGACTTTTTCCAACTTGAGTTGATGGTGTAACGTCCGGCTCACAGTCCCCAAAGACACGTCAAAAACGATTAGCCATACACCTTTGTGTTGGCGGATTTTCTTGCATTGCCATTTTGCGAAGTTTCCTCTGCATGGTGGAGGTGGCCTTGGTGCATTCCCGCTTCCTAGGCAACTTCGTTGGTGATCCAAATGGTGGAGCTTTGTTGCCCTTGTACATTTCAATAACATTTTTTATTCCACTTAAACTAATGTTGCAACCATTCTTCTTGCACTGTTTTTTAATGACAGAAACACTGAAGTGGGCGTCATAAAGAGTCGCCGCAAAATAGCCTTCCCAAAACCGGCTTAGCTTGGGCGGCATTTTGGTCACAGAGCGGAAATCCACACACTTGGAAACAAATTTAACACAACACTCACAACAATGTTCCTGTTTTGTGCGTTATTGTCGTTCGCGCTGAAAAACAACTCAGTTCCCAGAAAGCCACTGTACAACACTGCAGGACGCCATGAGCCAGGTCGGGTGTGTCCATTCTGCCCGGGAGCGGGAAGAAACGAAATCGGCCGAACGTAGGCTGAACAGCCTCTGTATCAAGAGCGATTGAATGTATGATTCTTGTACGAGCGTACTTGGTAGTGTAATAGTACCGCCTTGCACAGTGAGCCGAAAACCCGGGTTAAATTCTCGATCCAGGCGTTTTTTTTTCAATTCGTATCTATAGATAAATTGATGTTATTCATAGAATCAGTTCTTTCTTTGTAGCTTTTGTTTTTTATAACGAAGAGTTACTAGTAAAATAGTAACCCTTCTGCACCAGATAGGCAGCACAGGTAATGACACCTATTAGCCCGATTGCAAACTAGTATGAATTACGTTACGCACAGACTTATACATTTTGCTTCTTGTAATAAGGATTGCTGTTTTAATAAATACCTGTCTTTGTTTTTCATTTTATTTTGCAGGAATGAAATTTGGTTTGACCCAAGTTAAACTTGGAATAGCATATGTTTTATCCAAATATGAATTTAACGTATGTGAGAAGACTGCAATTCCTATTAATTTCAAAGTTCAATCAATTGTTGTGGACTCACCAACTATTTGGCTAAAAATTTCTCCAAGAAGTGATATATTATAATGGACGTTCTTATGAAATCCAGGCAAATGTGCTTATGATGCTTGAGTTTTTAATGTTACAGCAACTTATTTTTAAAATTGCATACACATATCTTATCACATGTTAGACCAATCAATGTAAAAACTTTAACAATCACAACTTTTTTAACACTAAAATTCTTGTTTCCAGATTATTTAGTGATACATGTAATCCTTTTCTTTATCAAGTATAAATAAAACTGTATAAGATGGTATTAAAGTGTGTAAATAATGGAAGAACTGATGTTTAGCAAAAATTTTGAACATTAAAAGTCAATCCTCATGTCCATTACTTGAAGAACGTGATAAAACCAGTGGCTGGGAGGATTCCCCTGGAGCATGACTCCGATCATACTAAATATAGATTTCCAATGTTTTCACAATGCTATTTTCCCTTGTATTAAAAGATTACTGTATTTTCCCTGGGAAAATCGTCTGAAATCATCACGCTTAGAGCATACACTGTAATAGTTATCATCGCTATCAGGAATGGTTCAGATCCAATATCTTTAAAGCACATACTATCTGACCTGTAAATTGCTCTAGCAAAGTTCATCAAATTGAACTCCCGGGGGCCGCGGTGGTTCAGTGGTAGAACGTTCACCTCTGGTGCATGGGGTCCCGGATTCAAAACCTGCTCCCACTAAGTGAACTTGGTGGTGGACAAACACCGTGTGCGTGGGTTTTCTCGGGGTTCTCCCGTTTCCTCCCACTTTCTTCATTCTACCATTTCATTCATTTCTCATCATCACCGTCTCCTTTAGAATAGCCGACATAACCGTGGGGCGTAAAACTCGAAGATTTCATTTTCATTTTTTTTTAATTGAACTCCTGTGACCATTTCGACCATTCCAAAAGAATATTCCTCTCCAAATCCATCGTCAGCGAAGTATGTTACCAACTAAATAAGCACGATTTTTGCATTGTGAGGTATTACCAATAATTATAAACTTTTGTCCTAGCCCTTCATAGTATTAGTCTTCACAAGGTAATTTATTTGCCGTGTATATTATGTAAATTTTGCATCAACTTTTAGTAATTCATGTTAATATCAAGCTCGTTGCATTGCTCTTGTGTACACACTGCGGAAGAAATTTCTTTACTACTGCAATCCTGAGTTCAATTTGTTCAGACAATAATTTGTCAAAAGCATAGTAGCCATTTACAAAGACCAATATAGTAATTGAACTGAAAAATGTGTGATACTATTCAAGAAATGGTCACTTGGGTAAAGTTGTAATCTAATATAATCCCAGTTTACTACATAGAAGGTGACCTATCAAAGAAATGTTTCAGGCAATTGTACTGGCTTAGAAACACTTAAATGTGTAAAGCTAGAGTCCAGTTCACAACTAGTTGATCCCATGAAAGATAAGCTATCAGTACTAAAGAAATGTTTCAGAAAATGTATACGTACATTTTTTTCGTATTATCTTAGAATTTCGTTGAGGTAATTATATGCAAATGAGTTGAATATTAACTTATCTTGGAATGTAACATTTACAAATAATTGTTCCTAAGTAACAGAGGGTATGAAATGGAAAATAGGAAAGGTGTATAATAAAACAGAAGAAATATTTTAGAAAAGATGGACTAAAGTGCTGTTCAAGTTAGGTTGTGATTCACATTTCATGTATGATACAGTATCTTCTAAGGATTTCTTATGCATTATCACAGCGGTTTAGAAAAATACAATCAGCCATCTATTATACTGTTGCATGTAGGCAGAATTATTTGTAATATAAGAGACACCACCTATGTGTGATTTTTTTAATTTTTATTTTTATTTTATTTTTTATTTTTATTTTTTATTTTATTTTATTTTATTTTATTTTATTTTATTTTATTTTATTTTATTTTATTTCTTTTTGAGAGATTAACCACCCCTTAACCTATATTGAGTAGCGTCCTTACAGACCTGACACTTCTTAGTCTTCATCTGTGTATTAAGTTTCCAACTCAATCGGCTGAGTAGCTTTGTGCTGCAGTATTTGCTTATTCATAGGGAACAGTCTCACTGCAGTCGAATCAATCATGTTTAACTGTAGTTGTTACTGAAACACTTCCTTCTGAAATATGAACAACACTATAAGGCATTTTGGGAAAACTTTATCCTTAGAAAGCTCATTTTTAAAAAATAACTGCTCTTTGTGGATTCTTCATATGAAATGACTTATGTTATATATTTTAGGGTTATTAATGAAAATATTTGTTTCTAAAATATGAACAAGATCGCCTGGGTCATTTAAAAAAAAATCGTCAAGAAACTCACCTTAAAAATAAACTACCCACTGTAAATTTCGTAGGATAAGTGAATTATGTCATGCGAGGTTACGAACAAAATCATCTGAGTCGTTTTGGGGAAGATCATCCAAAATATCTCACTCCCAAAGATAAACTGTCCTTCGTAGAGTTTTCCAAGACAAATGAGGCATACCATGTTGTCAAGTTATTAATAATATATGAACAAAATTGGCTGAATCATTTTACAGAAAATCGTCCAATTAAAGTTCACCCCCAAGAATAAACTACATTTTTTTTTCAGTATATAGTTCAATGTAGAAATGAACCATACTAATCTATACATCGTTCAAATCAGTAAAAAATAAATTTAAAAAAAGTTATTTTGATAATATCACACATGTATGTGCAGCAACCTATGCATAAGGAATAGTTTTTTTCTTTTTTTCTTTCCTTTTTTCTTTCTTTTCTTTTTTTGAATTTGTTAACTACCCCTCTTAACCTATATTGAGTAGCGTCCTTTGAGACCTGTCACTTCTTAATTTCCTTCTGAGCTCAGTCAGCTGAATACTTTTTGCTGCAGCGAAGAGCAATTGTTACATCTATTCGTCTTTCTCTGAAAAGCTTCTCCTTGCAGTCGAATCAATTAATTTCTCACAAAATGAGAAAAATTCCAATATATGCAAACGTTCATTGTTCCCCATGTCAAACGCTCACAAACCGGATAAAAGAAAGAAAATTCGTATACTAGCAGAAGGTCATGAAACAAATTATAACAACCTTCACACAAATGAACAGTTTCCAGACTTAAAAATAGTCATACTTCTGTAGTAATAGGGTGTTTATCCACTTACATGGGCGTTAACTGTTTTGATTGTGGGGATTTTGCCCATTGTATAAAGTTTATGACCATTTTCACATTGCGGATTTTGTACATTTGTGTTAGTGTTATTACAATTTTATGCGTGTTAAGTGTCTTGACTATTCGATTCATGAAGTTTTCTTCGTGTGTGCCAGGTCTCTCGTCGGGTTTATCGACTTTCTTATATTTTCAACACATGAAACTTCTGACATGTGGACTGTTTCGTTGTATGTGGAAGTTTGTCCATTTGTATTCTGGTTTTGTATACATTTCTGTGAGGATTGTTACCAATTGTGTGTTCAATTGGTCCCAATCTATGACCGTTTTCAAGTGTGCAATTTGTCCATTTGTGTAGAGGTTTTGTACATTTATGTAAAGATTATGCCCGTTTCTACATGTAAAATTTTAATCGTTTTGGATTATAACTTTGTTTCGAATATAAGAGTTTTGTCCATGTATACGTATAGAGGTTTATGGCCGGATTCATATTCCTAAATCTGGGTGTTATAGTTAAGGAAATTATGACCGATCGTGCATTTGGAGGATTGGCGTGGGAGATCCGGGTTCGATTCCCGGCGAACGCTCATGTGGTTCGGATTCCACGTTAATCAGTAGGTCCACGTCTCATATAGCCTCGCTGCTGAAAGGGACGCTAAAACTAAAATCAACTCAACTCATTTGGAGGATTTATCTTCTGTGTTAGGGTTATTACCGAGAACCTATAGCTTCCACTTTATTCTGTGACTTGTGAACAATATTCCTCTTCCTTCTTCCTCATCTTCTTCTTTCTCTTCTCCTTCGTATTATTATTATTATTATTATTATTATTATTATTATTATTATTATTATTATTATTATTATTATTATTATTATTATTATTATTATTACAAAGACGTACTCTCAGTGAAATAGGAAGTAGCTATTTAGGAAATATTTTCTAGTACTTTTAATTAGGAATATTTTAAGTCTTTAAAATAATACCATATTATTGCTTTCTTTTGTTTTCTTTATAGAGACCAACACCATGCCTTTCTTTTAGTTCTTCCAAACAACTCGTAATGTATTTAGTTTAGTCTAAGTCAGTGGTTCTCAAACTTGTTCTTACCGCGACTCACATTAAATATTAAAACTATTTTGTGGCCCACCTACTTTTATTCAAATACACATCGTGGTGCATTCCAAACCAATTAAATTTTGTAAATCATATTTCTAATTTTTTCCATAGAAAGGTAACTCAGAGCTAACAATATTCCCAACGCAATGCCCTACCCCGTGACAGATTTTGACTTACCCATTCTCTTTCCATCCTAATCCAGCATCTCTACTGACTGCACGACAAGGCAGGGCTCTGAGCAATCACTTACTCTTCACCTCATTAACAAACGCTTGGAATTTTCATTTCCTGATTGGTACTTACTTTATAACATATTTCTGCATCAAAATAAAATTTTCATACTTAATTTCAAGCGACCCACAAAAGCATGGCCCGCGACCCACCAATGGGTCGCGACCCACACTTTGAGAAACACTGGTCTAAGTCATAAATAAAACAATTACTTAGAACTACTATTGTTGATTCATTGTTCTCATGTAATATTTAGGCTATCATAAAATGTCATCGTAATGTCATTTTAAACTAAATAAGGTTGATATACATTGTCCCTCTTATCTGTATCTGTATCTTAGCTTACATCTGAGATCTTGTTATTTAATTAAAGAAGATAAAAAGAATGTATTTGTTTCCACGCGTTATTTTCTTTAGTTCTTGTTTGGAATGTAGTTATTCACAGCGCGACGTTGCCAAGACTTCTTACAATCTTGTTTCTCATTCACTTGCGGGAACAAGTTGCTAAAATGTTCGGTCCTAACATGGCAACATACGTTATTAGCTTCTGTATGCACTGATGACAGAATAAATGGCGGGGCACAGAAAAATATGCTTGTGGGTTTTGATTTAAAATACGTAATATGTTATCTGCGTTAAGTACTCCTTTCAATCAGCAACAAGAGGCAAGAAACGCAAGGACGACCCATTAATTATGAAATTCCTGATACCTTGTGTAGTTTCACCAAAGTTTCTGATTGGTTGATTACATTTATTTGAAGATACTTGGATTTATTTATCTAAAATATTTTACTATAATTTGTAGTTATGATCTGTAAACTCAGTTATGTCATTAACCTCATCCGCTACAACTTCGTCCTTTATTACCATTACCATTACAAATTTGTTTTTTATGACCATTAGTAGCTAGAACTTTGTCCTTTATGACCATTAACAGTACTAACTTCGTTATTTACGACCATTAGCAGTTAAATAATTATAACTTTCTTATTTATGACCATTAGCAGTTACAACTTTGTTTTCATGACAATTAGTAGCTACAACTTTGCTACTAAGTTATACAAGTTATGCTACTACAAGTTATACTTTCGAGCAGGGCCGCCCACAGGGGGGATGTATGGCGCAAGCTGCGCCACTGAGAAAAATTTTGGGGGGGATTTTACTCTACTTTCGAACTAGCAATTTTACTGTCGAAATAGCATTAAAACACGATTTTGAGAAGCTAATTTTCAAAAATTTTCCGGGGTGAACCCCCGTACCTCCTGCTTCGATACTCGATGAATGAAGTACCGCACAAGTAGCCGTATGAAAGGAAAGGTTGGTTCGTTTTAAGAGAGAAGGGCCGCCCACAGGAGGGATGAATGGTGCAAGTTGTGCCATCGAGAAAAAAATTGGGGGGAATAAAAAAATTGGGGAAGAATTTTACTCTAATGTCGAATAAGTAATTTTGCTGTCGTCAGAATAACATTGGAACACGATGCGATTTTTTTTTTTTAAATCTCGAGAATGAATCCCCCTACCCCTGCTTAGAAACTCTATGAATGAAGTACCGCGCAAGTTGCTATATGAAAGGATGGCGCCAAGTTCTGGTGAACAACAGTTACAAACACTCAAGGAATCACTTTCAAGTTTAGATTTGAAACTTGCCTATGTTGTCTGTTGAAAATTATAAAGTAGTTTGACATAATTGTGAGCTAGTGGTAACCATACAGACAACAGCCAAGTTTCAAATCTAAATTTGAAGTGAGCCAGTGAGTGTTTGTAACTGTTGTCCACCAGAACTTGGCGCCTATTTTTGTGATTTCAATTCTTTTTAAGGCCACTTGTACTTGGCTCTTTTACAGGAATGTTTTTTGTTGGATATCACTTCTTTTTGTAGGCTAATTTCGAGGATAACATTTTCTTTTGGTATCAAACTCAATAACTTGTAACTTCCGTCTTACTTTTCATGTACAAGGGAATTATATCAATATTTTGTAAAGAAAAAAAATGATACTACTAATTGTAAAAAAAAGAATACCTGTGCCATACACAGTGTATAGAAGTTTTTATACCCTTCAATATTCTTATAGAATATATTTAGTATTGTACACTACCAAGACTACTAATAAAAGTAATGCCATTTTTATAATTACTACTGCCCCTACTACTACTACAAGCATTCTATAATACTACTACAGGAAATGAAAAAACAACAAAAATAACAATTACTAGTACTATAAAAACTACTGCTACACTGGGCAATTGTTTTTAGAGGACTTGAGTTTTGAGGAGGGAAGAGATTATTAGTTTTGGGGGGAGTGCGCCATCAGCTTTGGGGGGGATGGGCACCCCTGCTTTCGAGGATCTATTAAATGATTTTTTAAAAAATTTCTAACCCTATTTTAAGTTGGAAACCATCCTTTGTGAGTATCCTGTGAAGATTGAAGATCGTAGCTAACGGGTGGACAGGGGGACTGAATCCCTCTGAAACTTTAAGCTGTACGCTTCCATAAAAATATGTTCAAAAATGTACGCATTCAAGAATTTCGGTAAAAATTATCTCGGACCTCATTATCGTAGTGTTTTAGCTACTGGTCTCTTTAGCAGGCAATTCTAACTCATTACTTAACATAGCTAGGTGAAGTCACTAACTCAGTTGGGCTGGTATAAGTAGTAGCATAAGGAGAACTGCATAGTAAGGAGATGGAAGATATATTCAGAATTAAGAATAGGAATAACAAACTTTAGTAAGCAATGATTGTTTCAACATCCGTATATTAATTGCAATTAGTATCCTCCTAATGTAAAGTTACTTGGATTTCATACAAGAAAGAACAATCTTCTGATAAATTAGAACATAATCCCCTATTAGTTACAGATAGTTATAATTGTTCGATTTGCCTAAATATACAGGGTGTTAATGAACTACATGGATTAATGTAAGAGGTGATTCTTCACATTCAAATAAGAAGGAAGGTTTATATGTTCTTGTGGAGGGGAGTGCAGTTTCAGAACAAGGGCCATCCAAAAGTATGGAAGAAATACATTGCAACAAGCGTTATTTAAAGCACAAGAAACAATGGAATAGCTGTCATATCAACTAAAGGTACTCACAAACACACCATCCAAAAATCAAAAGAATGGTGGACAAACTCCGTGTGCGTGAGTTTCTTCGGAGTTCTCCCGTTTCCTCCCACTTTCTTCATTCCATCCTTTCATTCATTTCTCATCATCACCGTCTCCTTTAGCCTAGCCGGCATAATCGTGGGACGTAAAACTCAAAGATTTAATTTCATTTTCATACATACATACATACATACATATATATATATATATATATATATACATATATATATACATACATATATATATATATATATATATATATATATATATATATATATATATATATATATATATATATATATATATATATAGTGTTCAAATTATTAGACTCACGCTCGAAAAATGCACAATTGATGTAGGAGTCCTAATTTCAGAGTTCTAGAACATTTACTTTAATGGTTAAACCACCAATATAGGATCCTTCATTTGTTTACTGTGCAGTTGAAGGGGTGTACCGTTGAACAGCGGATGTTATTAGTGAGGGGAGGGGGAAATTCTGAAAGTGGTGTTCGAGTTGTAGATAGCTATTGTGGTTCCTATGAACAAGTTACAATCTAAAGTGTTGTGGTTGCTGTCGTAAGAAGTTAACGACATTCAAAGCATTCAACAGTTCGAATGGGCCAGTTTAAAATGATCGTGACGTGTTTCGTGTATCAATTTTTTATTCTGTATAGTCCTGTAATTGCAACATAATTGGAAAAGCAAAATACCTTTCTCCGCGTAAAATGGAAATTAACAAAATACTTTTGGTGGAAATAAGATATACACGACAATGCATTGTTAGTAGAGTTGGGATAGAACAAACATCTTTGAGTATAATCTCTGTTGAAATGACCAAGAGCCAAAATAGGGTTGGGAAATGTGGGTGAAAACCAAAGCTATCGCTAAGAGGTATCAGAAAACTAAAAAGATTGGCTCTGGGAAACAGAAGTGCGACTTCTAATAGAGTTAAGCATAAAAATGGCTGAGTATGGCGCAGACATTTGGCCTAAGAGTGTTCGAAGGATTCTTTGTGCCGAGGGAATAAAAACACACAGTCAAGAAAGAAAACAAAAATTAGAGTTTACTCCAATCATTTCAAAGAAGCGCCTCGAATGGGCACGAGGCCTAGAATATTGGACTGCTGACGATTGGAAAGTAGTGTGTTTCAGTGATGAATCATGTATTTTTGAGTCTGATGAATGTTCACAATATGTGCGACGTTGACCTGGGAGGAATTCAAGTTGAAATGTTTTTAATAAACCGTGAAGCATCCTACTTCAGTCATGGTCTGGGATGTGATCTCTTGTCTTCGGGCTTGGAAACTGAATATAGTAGAGAGGACAATGAAGCACAACTAATACCTACAAGATCTTCAAGAAGAACTGCTTTCTCAGACTGCACTCTGGTTTGATGACGTACAATTCATCTTTATGCACGATGGAGCCCCATGTCACCGGGCCAAAATTCTTCGAGGACAACGAAATTAGTGTTCTTCCGTGGCCAGGCACTAGTCCTGATATGAACCCGATTGAAAACTTTTGGTGCTTCACGAAAATAAGCTGGAGAAGAAACACATTAGAACCAAACTTCAATTTATCAAGGAGATCAACAATTTGTTTTATCACGATGCTGAATTGAAGGCAAAATGTGCTAAACTCGTACATAGGCAAGCCACAAAGGATAAAAGACTTAATAAAGAATAAGGGATTTCATAAGAAATATTAATCTTTGTATGAGAGATAATTTTCTTGTAAGTATTCCATTTCATTTTTTGTTTCCAATTTGGATATACACACTTTATAGTGATTATATTTGAATGTTACGTGCTCATTTGTTTTATTGATATTGAAAAGCATATGCCACACCCACTAGAAATTAGGACAGAGTTACAAAGTACTAATTTGGACTAAGTTCGAACGTATTTTCTCACTTAATATTGTACGAACAGTAAAATATTCAGAAACTGAATGTTGAGTCTAATAATTTGAACACGTTTGTATATATATCGCGTCATGTCTTGTTATATATATAACAACGTATATAGTATCGCCCTATATATGGAACTAGGCGCAATGTTACGAAGGTTCATTATTGACTGTCTACTTTAACCATCATCTGTCCTATTGAAAACTGCCAACTTAGACAGTAACCAATCTAGAGAAAATAACTGTAGTTTGAAGTAATATTTATTCTAGATCGTTGTTACAGCATTTCTAATGCCGTTACTAATTGCTACTTTGGTATTAATTTATATTCTAAAATATACAGGGTGAACCATTAACTTGATATGCTCTTGTAATTTTTAAACTAAGAAATACAAAACTCTGAAATTTCGTACCGTGCAATATCAACAGAGACATTGTTTCACTACTCAGTGATATTACCAGATTAACAGTGTTACCAACCCAACATAAAGTTATATTTTTCCAACTTGCATTACGTAAATTTTTTTACATATTTCAAATTTGCATGTAAAAGGAAAACTTGTTTAGCAGTGTTGCAAACTAAGGACGCTACAGTAACACAAATATCGAAAAAGAAACGAAATTTGGAGGCTTATGTAATAAGCTGGAGCGAAAAAATCAGATTTTTGAGTATTGAATTCTAATAGTGCTCAAAATTTGCGTATTCGGGTGCTAATCAATGGAGAAATATCGAATAAGATTACAGTTTGGATTTTCAGATCGCGCAAACGGCCTAAAGTTTGAAAAAAATACAAAAGAGACCAAAATTCACCTTTACGCAAGAAATATACAGATTACTTTTTTCATTTCTATAGCCTCTAGGTACTTTACTTCAGGGGCGTCATTTAGGGGAAGGAGGGGCAATTGCCCCCAAGAGTTTGAAGCATGTATATAATTTAATCGATTGTCTGTTTACTAATATACTAGTACAAAACATGAAAGTCTTATGTCGGTGGTGCTCTAGCTCCCTTCAAGCGAAGTCTGAAATGATGCCCCTGTTTTACTGTAGTTGTGTGATGTCATATTTGTTAATAATTCATTAATATGAATGATTTTATACATTTTCATAATGATTTTGCAGCTCTTCGCTCATTTCTCAACGATTTTTCCATGAAACGGCCCAGAACTCACAACGAGGAGGTGGCTGCAATTCGAGTTCTACTTATACCCTATCCAACCATCCTGCTAATTAGGGTGTGCTAAATTATGTTGATTTAATCAAGGATTTAACCTTAAATACAGATTTCTTTCATCAAATTTTGGCACTGTGAGTCTTGAGAGCAAAGTTGCTCTCTTGTAACCATCTCTGCTTTCTTGTCAGCACACTTTTCCTGCAGATTCTGTGACAAGTTTGACAAACCTTTCAACTTTCTGAGTATTTCATGAAAAATTTAAGAAGTAAAAGTCATGAGCAGATTTTTCAAGCTTAAGTGATATGATAGCAAACTCATTAGCAGATTTGTGATCCTGTGATTGATAGAAACTAGTTCTTCTGTCGAACTGGAGCGGGTGACAGCTCATATTTTCTCCAACTTGTAGCTCACTGTAGTCCGTGACATCAAAATTTACTGAAGGTGCCATAAAAGTTCCTTTTCGAATCTTCATTTCTTCCCTCTAGCACTCTCTTGAAACCGAATTCTCGGACGTGTTGTCTCTCATCCCTGTCATAGCCAATAATATGTTCTCTGAATGACAGAAGAACTCGTTTCTATCAATCACAGGATCTATGTTGTTTGGCAAATGTGTCGTTGTTTGAACTATCTTCAAAATACGTTTAGGTTCATATTTCACTGACTGATATCTCTTTATGTCAAACCAAACAGGGGCATGGGTCTTCATAATGTAGTTTACAAGCATTTGAGTTCGTTAGTAGAATTTGCTTGAGAAACGTATATACAACCGTAAAACCCGATTTGCAGATATCAGCCATCGGGAGTGAGTGAGGGGTCCAGAATCTCTTATAGCCACATCTGGAGCACACTGCCCTGTCTGAATTGCTCTGTTAGAACTTTTATGGCATCTTCAATAAATTTTGACTATGAGCTACAGTGAGCTGATAGATTGGAGAAAATGTAAGCTGTCACCTCCTCCAGTGCAAGAAAGCTTGACAGCAGAAACTATCTTATCACTTATGCATAACAAATCTGCTCATAAGTTTGACTTCTTAAATTTTCCATGCAATACTCAGAAAGTTGAAAGATGTGTCAAACTTGTCACAGAGTCTGTAGGGAAACTGTGCTGACAAGAAAACAGAGATGGCTACAGTAGAACAACTTTGTTCTCAAGACTCACAGTGCCAAAATTTGATGAAAGAAACCTGTATTTAAGGTAAAATTCTTGATTAAATCAACATAATTTAGCACACCCTAATTAGCAAGATGGTTGGATAGGGTGTGGGTAGAACTCGAATTGCAGCACCTCCTCGCGGTGAGTACTGGGCCGTTTCATGAAAAAAAAAAAGTTGAGAAATCGGCAAAGAGCTGCCAAATCATTATGAAATTGTATAAAATGACTCATATCAACGAATTATTAACAAACATGCCCTCACACAACTAAAATAAAGTACTTAGACGCTATAGAAATGAAAAACAAAGTAATCTGTATATTTCTTGCGTAAAGGTAAATTTTGGTGGTGTTTATATATATGGTATGGCGCTAAATTCGTTGTAATCGTTTTCGTTTTCGTGTTATGGGCTGCCGAAATAATGAAAAAATGAATTTTAAAGGTTCATAGCTCCAAAACTATGAGACCTACCTTGGTCGGGTCAAGACTTCACTTAGTAACTAATATGTGCCCTATCCAAAAATGCGTGTTTCAGAATCTTCAGGTGCTTCCACAACAACTTTTATAGAGGGAGTTTGACTACGGGCCTATGATATAAAGTACTCTCCAACTACCTCCATAAAAATTGTTGCGTGAGTACCTTAGGATTCTAAAACATGTATTTTTGGATAGAGCACATACTAGTTCCTAAGTGAAGTCTTGACCCGACTAGGCCTATAGTATGTCCCATAGTTTCGGGGCTATGGACCTTTAGAATTCATTTTCTCATGTTTTGCAGCCTATAACACGTAAACGATAGGGTTTTCGTCCTATGTTTATTGAAACTTTTTGTTTGTTTTAATCTGAGAAATTACTCCTCTGCTTTTGTACAACGAATTTAACGCCATACTATATATATATATATATATATATATATATATATATATATATATATATATATATATATATATATATATATATTCAAATTTCTTTTAGACCATTTGCGCGATCTGAAGATCCAAGATCCAAAGAGTGATTTTTTTCGTTACTTTTCTATTAATTAGCACGCAAATACACAACTTTTGAGCCCTATTAGAATTCGATACTCGAAAATCTTATTTTTCCGCTCCACCCTATTATACAACAGTAATAACGCAAGTGAGAAACATGAGAAAATGCACATCGAAAGTACTTTAGTATTGAACACTACGGTCATCATACGACGTATTTTCAGTCGTATGGTACTTGTCAAAAGTACTTCAAAATTTGACTCTTTTTGAAAAACGAAAGAAATCTTCGAATTTAACTTGCCACAGTTATACTCTTTAGGCTAAGGGACACATATGATTAAAGCATGTAAATGATAATGGAAAAATTGATGGAATGTAAGAGGAATTAGGAGTACTCAAAGAAAACCCATGAACATAATGTCCACCACAAACTTACTTAGCCGGGAATCAAACCAGGTGCTCCACACACCAGATGTATGCGCTCTACCACTGAGCCACTCTTCCTCCCCCTCTTAACTATTTTCAAAAGACTTTGTTTTGGAAAAAGAGTTTAGATAATGATAACATCTAATTACTTGCTGTTTCAATAGACACAAAGATAATAATGCCGTTTGCAGTAATTTGTTATCTTAATTTGATAGCTTAATTTATAAAATGAGACTGAATATTTTTTCTTTTCTTTTCTTTCTTTTCTTTTCTTTCTTCTGTTTCTTTCTCTTTTTTTATTGTTAGTCATCTCATAGTCCAGAGCAAGATCCAGAGCATGTATGTAAAGTAGCCTTAATTCTGAAACTGACATTGTATACAACGATAACTTAAGTCATTCTATGGTCGCTGTAATAAGCGTTTCTCAAGACTGTATTTTCCGTATTTTTTCGACTCTGTGTATCTTATGATTCTGTTGAAAAAAAAATACAATTCAGTAGAGACAAGCGTATGAACTTTTTGTTTTGAGAGGTTGGCAATATTGATTATGATTTTTATCATGAGACAAGGTCGGTTGCAATAGGAGAGAGTTTTGTTTCGGGCAGAGTGAAACAATAGTGCGTAGATACACTTTGAATGTCGGTAAGATATATCTTTTTAATTAAATCTAGTTTTATTATATAATTTATTTACTTTGTTTTATATGAGTGTTTGATACATAACAGTATTACAAAAATAAATACTAACTGTCCTTAAGCCTTGAGACGATAAATGGGAAGATACGGAAGTGTCCTCACAAAATTAGGGCGTCTGTATGATTCGTTTCGTTCAGTGATCGTGTGCTCTATCGTAAAGCCAGTTATTTGATTATTTATTTCTACAATCATTTTCAACAATGATTCTATGTCAAAGTGACCAGAACTTTTACTTTCAAAAACGGGACGCATACGAATCGGCGATGAGGGTGGGGTGGGGGTGACTTCCACATTGCATTTTGGGACTCAGCAGTGTTTTCAATTTACAAAATACACAAGTAAAAATGATAACACAGCGTTTCTAACTTAAGTACTACCCAAAAATACTTTAAACTACTTCAACACTCGGAATTTCCACTCAATTCCCTCTTGAACCACAGAACACTCAATTCTCATTTGAATATTCAGAAGTTCTAGGCGCAGCTGAACCTTCCCAATGAGTGATGGTACGGAAAAGTGTAGAATTAGCATTGGCCATTTATATTTTGAATAATAATTACGGGACACCTGGGCCATGTTTGCTTAAAAACGGGACATTTAGGCGTCCCGTTTGAGAATCACGAAAAAAACGGGACAACGGTTCAAAATAAGGGACTGTCCCAGCTAAAACGGGACGTCTGGTCACCTTGTTCTATGTGGGAAGTTGATATTAAGTTTAGCGTGAAAGTGTTTGAGGGGAAAAAAATGTTACATACATCCAGGGCCGGCTCTACCATATGTGCAACACGTGCATTTGCACGGGGCGACAAGTTTGGAGGGGCGGCAAAATCTGTCGTAACTATATTATTTAATCTAGTTGGAAACAGACTTCATGATGATGATAGTTAAATTTACTAATGTGACCTTCTGTTTGAATACTACATTCATAAATGATGTTTAGGTCGCATTTGTTTCAGGTCACATGCATAGCGCTAAAGCAAATAGTCAAAACAAATCCCAACATGAATTGTTTGATTGCTGTTAAATACAAGAACTCGATTCTCGAACAGTAGTGAAAACCTGTTCCATTTAGTTAGTTATTACAGTCTTGTCTTAGTCACTAACAAGTTCCTTATCATTGAAGGTGGAAACATTTTAACAGATGTAGAAAGAAAATTAAGAAATAAAGATAAAAAAGCTAGTTGCACTGGAATTGCAAACTGATATATTGAGATTGAAGCTTGATATTGAATTCTATAAAAAAATGATTACTATCTATCCTCTAGAGGTGTGTTTGCTTTATCTTTCACTAACATATTAGAGTATTATTTAAAGGAGAAAACACACAACTAGATTGTATTTGTAGTGTTAAGGCCTTTCTAAGTGCGAGTGCTCTTTCCCTTCCCTTCGTTGTTCATGATGGGTAGTATATTTAAAATCGTGGTTTTAAGGATTTGTTATTTCTGGAGTAAGGGGATGGCAAATGATATCATTGCACGGGGTGGAAAATTTCCTAGGGCCGGCACAGCATACATTTTCCCTTTCATGAAGATTGTATGAGAGTCAGCTTTCTCCATATGGATATTTTTCGAATGTATAATTGGGCAATACTCTAGTTCTAAAGATGTTTCTTTTTTTTCGGACGGACGAACACACAGACAGATAGGGAAAAATACATAAAGCAGCTATGATTAGTAAACTAAACTCTAAAATTGAAAAAAAAATGTATCACCATATCATTGACGTTCACAAAAGTGTGTGGTGAGTCAGTAAAAGATTTGCAAGCTCCAGTTTAAAGAATGCTATAAAACCTAATGAAACAATCTGTAGCCAAAACCTGTAACGCATCGTGTAACATAGCTTTCTTTGAAGGATGGATAATAGGGTGGAGTGAAAAAGAGGCCAAAAATTTTTTTTTCGAAATTCGATTTTGGATAGGCGGCAAAAGTTGCATCATATTATAGTACTTTACCATGGAAAATTTCAATTCTCTAAAATAATTTTTAGCCGGGGCGCAATGGGCCTTAAGTTTGATAGATTATGCAAATAAGTGAAAAGAGGCCAATTTTTTTAAAAAATCTAAATTTGAATTTGGATATGGGGCAAAAGTTGCATCATATCGTAGTACTTTACTATGGCAAATTTTAATCCTCTAAAATATTCTTAGCCGCGGGTCAATGGGCTTTAAGTTTCGTAGATTTTGTAAACAAATACACGTTTGTTGTGTATTTGTGTAATTATTAGACAGCTTTTCGCTTGAAGTAGACTGTAATTTGAGGGTGTTAAGATTCGTTGTCGTGACGAGTTGAATTTCTAAGGCTCATATTCTGTGTTACAGGCTACATCAAGCCAGAACTCACTATTAACCCTTTGGGGATCTCATCGTACATTTTGTACGATACGCATTTTTCATCGTACATTGCGTTATTTCTCTTTTATTTGAGCTTTTTCGTCCGTTTTTTTTGTTGTTGTTGTTGTTTTTAAGTCCAGATACATTGTAGAAGACATTACGTATGGTTTCAGACCGTCCTGCGTGCAGACATAGGAGATGATGACGTCATAATTTTGAAATCGAAATTTTCCCTTATGAACCCAATGTTCATTATTTTTTTGGTAGGCTTCTTTTTTCACGTAGAAGATTGAAATTTTGCACAAACATTCAGTCCACCGAGTAGTATTTACCAGATTTTTTGTTCCGATGTCAGTGCTAAAACAGGGGGGGAACCAGAGGGGCAAAGGGTTGAAAAAAGGGATATTTTTACCAGGAGGGATCGTACATGATACGGACATGATGGGGACACGTGAGTCATACCGTCTGAAAGGCAGTTCCATTCTGAAGAGAATGACGGTCGAATCATATTCCTAGGGTAATTAGGGACGTCTCAGAAATTTTTGATAAATATACTTCTATATAGGGAAAAATGGGACATGGTGGGTATATATATATATTTTTTTTTGGCGGGCTTACTTTTCCACCTAGAAGATTCAAATCGTGCACAAACATTCAGCCCACCTAGTAATATTTACCAGATTTTTTGTTCCGATGTCAGTGCTAAAACAGGGGGGAACCAGAGGGGCAAAGTGTTGAAAAAAGGGATATTTTAACCCAAAAATCCCGTTTTTCAGGATTTTCCCGCCTCACGTAAATAATGGGGACACGTGAGTCATACCGTCTGAAAGGCAGTTCCATTCTGAAGAGAATGACGGTCGAATTATTATTCTAGGGTAATTAGGGACGTCTCAGTGAATTTTTTTCAAAATATACTTCTGTATAAGGTAACATGGGGAATTTTCTGATTTTTTTGGCGGGCTTATTTTTGCACCTAGAAGATTGAAATTGTGCACAAACATTCAGTCCACCGAGTAGCATTTAACAGATTTTTTTTTCAGATTTCTGCGTTAAAACAGGGGGTCCAGAGGGGCTAAAAGTTGAAAAAAGGGAAATTTAGACCAAAAAAATCCCTTTTTTCTGGAATTTCCCGCCTTAGATACATGATGGAGACATGTGAATGGTACCGCCTGAAGGCAGTTCTATTCAGAAGAGAATATGGGCGACACATGTCCCTAGGGTAATTAGGGATGTCTCAGGAAATTTTTTCCCTGAGATCATAGTGTTTTGTGGCAATTTGGGGCATTGTGGAAATTTTTGATAAAATTTCTTCCGCCCTTACTATTCAAGATAGAAGCTTGAAATTTGGTACACATATTTAGTTTACCAAGTACTATTTATCAGATTTTTTGGAGGTCTCTACGTTCACGCAGGAAGGGGGCAGGGGGGCCCATATTTGGACAAAAAAAATCCCCTCAAAATTTTCCCTTCGACACCAATTTTCCCTCTCCTGGTATATGGTATGGGTATGCAAGTGGTACCATTTGAAAGCCAGCTCTATTCTGAAGAGAATGAGGTATGAACCATGATCCTAGGATAAATAGTGACGATGCAGTAGCTGCTTGACTGAAAGTCTAAAAAATAGCCCAAAATGCCAGGATCCCCAAAGGGTTAAGAGGTGGCTGCCGTCGAGTTCAATCCCACACACCAGCCAACATTAGATTAAATGTTTCATGTTCACGTCTTCCTGCAAAATACTGCGACTTTGTCTCAAAAGTAGACATGTATCTTCTCGAGTCAATTTTGGAACGAATAAAGAAATCGCTCTCTCGTGCCCCATATACTGAAAGAAGTTTCACTTATTATTTCCACTAATCTTTCCACTACTTGCGTATGATATTTCAACCCAGGGATATCAATACATGTATTTTCTGAAGCGCGAATTTCTTGCAATTTTTCATCTGTCTCATGAGTCAGTATTAGCGTTCTGTTGTGTTAAACTCATTCCAGTTTATCATTTCTGTGTAATTATTAGTCTCGAAGTTTAATACTGGCACTTCGAAGGAACGAATTTAAGAAGGTTTACATTGCTTTCTGGATTAGAATATTTTATCAGCAGCAAGGATTCGTGTAGTTGATCTGTCGACATCAATCATTGCAATGAGAATGTTTTGAGGATTCGCATAGAATGCATTTCTGGAAATTACTTTATTGACTGGACTCTTGTATAGTTCTTGCAAACATCGCGGAAGTTTTATGGTCAGGAACAAATGTTTAGCTTCGTATTTGACGAGAGGTTTCAGTTTGATGTTGAACCACACTGGTGCATACACTTTAACCACAAACTTTGATAGAGTTTTGAGCTCCTCTGAAGGATTTGGCATTGACATATACACATATAGACGCAAAAGTCTGTAAGCCACTGTCAACCAGAGAACATGCCCAAGTTTCCCAGGTTTCTTAATCTGCTAGGCTTTTATCAGTCTCATCTTATTACAGATTGGAGTATTTCACACAAGTAACTGAGATCAGGCCACTAGCGGATCCAGAAGAATCATTTGGAGGGGGCGGTTCGCTTCCTGGAAGGTGAGCATAGCCTCAAAGTGACCAGAATTTCAATTTGGAAAAATGGGACACATATGAATCCGGGGTGGAGGGGGGGTGTAAACTTGATTCCCAGATTATATTTTATGACCCGAATTTGTAAGTTTTTTTTAAAATTAAATTATATTCTTTCTCTAGATTTAAATTAAATACGCACTTCCGTTTCGGAGGCGTGGCGGCATCATGATTCACTTCACACTCAGTCACCGTGATTTATCAGATGCGCTGTATTGGACAGTACTTACACAAAAGAAAGTGTTATATTGACGATGGTAATTATCCTGTCATCTTTTATCTCCCACGAAGCCTGTCCCATTTCTCCTCTGTGTATATAAATATAGCTTCCCTTTGTTTCACTAAAGTGATCGCAAGAAAACATGAAGCTTGACATAAATTTATCAATTTCATTATCCAATAGAATGAGAGGGTATGTTCCGGTCGTCGATCCGTATGCATGACATTTTTTTTCAGTGACTCTCTGAGAGGGACATCATCTTTGATCTCTGGCGCTATGCGAATAACATTTCCTGAGGGCAAGATGTTGAATTTCCGTTACGTTTCATTTTTCACCATGATTTCAGTTTGTCAACATTGTTGACATTTTCTTAAGTGAGCGTTAAGATTGGGCTATATAAATCGTACCAAAATCTTCTGATGTATCAAAGGTAAAGAAAACATTTCTATGATTGGTATAGTACCCAGGATTCACGAGGAGTTGGGCAGTCACTGACTGATAAACTTCGGCACCCATGGAATTGTTCATTTTTCAAGAAAAGCTCCCAACAGTACTCAATTAATGTATTTAAAGATGAATGTGAATTCAATTTCTGGTGCATACAGGAATTTTCCACTTAAACAGGAGAGAGCAAGAAGACAAATATAGGACATTATTACAAAAGTATAGACCTCTGTACATAGGGTATTTTGATTTGTTGCTTGAGTTTAACGTTCCACGGTAATGACATGGCGGCTAAAGAAGACGTGCACTTACTGATTATAGTGGAATTCGAACAACTTTTTTCGTTAAAATGTACCCTTACCGGGAATCGAACCTGGAACCATGAGCACCGTATAGGGTATTTTGTCCGAATGTTCCGCTTTTGCAGTGGTATAATTGAGTATGTAAAACAACAAAAAAAATACGCATTAGACCAGATTAGGAACAGGGGATTGGAAATTGGCTCCATTAGGTAATTTCTTAAAAGCAGCATTTAGAAGCATGTATAATTATAGTCATGCTTACAACAACAATAAAAGTATATTATAGTAGCCTTTGCTTAAGTGGGATTTCGCTCCCCCCCCCCTAATTTGTTCGGAATACGGCTTCACACAATATAGCAAATGCTTCTACGTGGTACTGTTACACAATATTTCGTGTTCTCCCTTCTGTGTCTTTAATATAGAATTGGATTGAGCTAAAACGCTGTCACGAAATTCAAACACCTCACAAACATTTTAGTGAACCCACACCTCTGTTTTTGCCCTTCTACGTTAAGTGGCAAAAAATGCTCAAATCCATGTTTCATTATTTTAAATGAATAATCAAACTAGCAACTTTCATATATCTAGCCGTAAGTGATTCCGAGATATAGGCATCTTATTATAATAATACTAATACTAATACTAATACTAATACTACTACTACTACTACTACTACTACTACTACTACTACTACTACTACTACTACTATTACTACTACTACTACTACTACTACTACTAATAATAATAATAATAATAATAATAATAATAATAAGAAGAAGAAGAAGAAGAAGAAGAAGAAAAAGGAGGATACAAAAACGCTGAAATATGTATTGAATTGTTTTAAGTGAGAAGTCCATATAACAAATTCCATGTTTCTAACCTTCAAAGATTCTTAGATATCTTATTATAATAATTGCAATCCCCGCTCCCTTTTCTTTCCACCTCTTTTTCCCGTTTTAATAAAGTATAAAAATGTTGAAACGCGTGTCAAATTACTTTAAATGAGAAATCCCAATCTAAATTTCAAGTCTCTAACCTTAATGGATTTGGAGAGATGACCATCTTATTAAAAAATTTCCACCCCTTTTCCCCTTCATTTCTTTGAATTTCCGAAACATCCTTTTTTAGTGCTATCCTAGATCACAAATCCTATCTACTATCCTAATTTTAAGTTTCTAGCTTAAGTGGTTTGGCCTGTGCGAAAATCAGGACCACAACAGCTTGTAGCTTGTATTATTTCCCAAGAAAAGATGAAATGCCATTAAAAGCCACAATGACTGTTTCCGTGTTGAACCTCAAAAATCACAGTTCTTTGTTAATGTAGCATCTATCGAGAGTACCTTTGATCTTTGATGCATGAGGTTCTGTGGTTTGATACCCGGTGAGTGAACATCGAACGCACTACAGTGGTTCACATCCAACTTTAAACTCCGGTTCTCGTTCTGTAAAGCATCACTTTTGACGAACGACGTAAATACATATCAATCAATCAACCAACCGAAAAGTCTCATCTCAGAGTTAGAGAGCTTTACAGTAAGGAGTGCTGAATTTTCTATATTTCTCTTTATTCAAGGTAAAAGTAATTGGAGTTTCAGGTTTTGATTTCCATCCCGAACATTTTTTTTCTAGGACACAGTTTTAAAATATAATTTTTAGTTCACAGAGTGAGCCGTCTTTCCTTCTTCCTACAGCTGTTCGTTGAACGTATAAATCATTCTCTCTCGTTTGCGGCTTATGGTAACCGTCCCAAGGAACTAGGGACAGAAGTACTCAGAATTCAAATATGTCTGTATTAAGTACCATTAAGTATTACACATTTTGATTAGACTCTACTAGGCTTGTTACACAGATTGGATCGGCCGGAAAAAGACAATATTTGTATTTCCGAACGATACATGCTGGAAGTAGAATACCTTTGGGGGGGCGGTCGCCCCCTCCGCCCCCCACGTGGATCCGCCAGTGGATCAGGCACATTTAGGAGTGTAGGAGGTTCTGAAGAAATCTTTTCGAAGCCGTACACTGAATTTGTTTCACAATTCACAAATGATCTACCAATAGAGCGAAAGAAAGTGTAAGGGCTAGTACTTACACCATCGATTTCTTTTAGTAAATGACAAAGTGGTAGTTCAATGAACTGCAATAAGCATATGCACCACAGCAAGGGCCTCCCTAAATGGTTTTCGAGCACTCTAATCACTCCTCCTTTTGACCCAACATTAATATTAGTGCCATCGCAGCTGATAGCTACCACATCTGATAGGTCCACATTATTTTCTTGTAATTCGCGGCAGATGAAACTAGCAATATTTTTTGTTGATGCTGATCCGGTCAAAGCATTTCCGGCATAGCTGAAAATTTGTTTCCCGGTTCTACACGGATAGAATAATGTTCTTCTATCTTCATATTTCTGACTTCCGGACGTCGTGAGCGTTTGGTCTTTCTTCCAATCAAAATAGATGGCACGAAGTTTAACTTTTAACAGTCTCTTTAGTTCTTACACTTATACCATTTTTCACAACCTCTCTTTGAATTTTACTTCTGTCAATTATGTTTTGGGACTGCTCTAGACTCACATATTAAAAATCTTCCAGAACCTCCGTAGCAATTGCTGCAATTTTTCTTCTAGTCATGCCGGTTTCCTCCTTCACTTTTGCTAATGTTGGGACGAATTTTCTCATTTGCGTTCATCCAATCTGTGCTTGCTCTCTTGTTTTCTTCAAAGGATATTTCCAACTAAAATTGATCTTCTCCAGTTTCAGTGTGTTCTTTATTGCCTTCCTATCTTGTTTCCGAAAATGACAAGTAGTCTGAAGATTCGATAATGTAACTATAGTAGAGTATAATACTCTTTGGTTGAAAGCTTCACCATAACATCGCTTTTTGGCTTTCCTTTCTTTTCTTTCCTTGAATTTCTTCATCCAAGTAATATCGATAATATCGAATATCATTTTTATTCACCACCCAGCAACACAACTAGGCTAGTTATCGCCCGGGGCAAGAACTCGCCTTAGCACCTCCTGACCAACCAAACCAAAAGGCTCCCCAATTATACCTGATATTGGCATCAGACAGTAGTTCTCCTATTCCGTTCTTTCTTCAAGTGGTAAAGCTTGATTTTACATAGTAGTACATATTTTAATTTTTAGTAGAAGATAAAACACTAACTACTTTGTAACTGATTGACAAATAATCTGAGAGTAGCATGCTTGAAACATTCTTACAGTCTTATCGAAATAACTGCAAATCGTAATGTTTTTGGAATTATATCAGGATATGGATATGTGTAGAATGAATCAACAGTCTGTTGCTTTAGAATAGAATATTTAGTTATGAAAAACAATCAAGCTGTTGTTTTGAGTATACTCAAACATTTTACAAATCTCTTAAATCAATGTAAGTTAAATGGAAACACAGAAAGCTGGAACTAAAAATTAACCTTGCGGGCTCTTTTGGATGCAGAGGTTTTTATAATGTCCTCAAAACATAGCTTTGAAGATAACTTATGATCTATGGATATGATCCTAAGGTTGGTGAGTCGTTGTTGCCCTCTTAAGTTTCTGAGGTAATTTTTTTTATGATCTTTAGTTTGTTAAAACTCCTTTCCTTGCTTTATAGTGAAAATAATTATTTGCCTATTTTTGCGCTCCCCAATTCGGCGCCCGGGGCACAAGCCCCGTTTCCCCCTAGTTACGTCACTATCACCACCAACCAAACTATTATACTATTAACAATACTGCCAAAAGTTCATTGTAGGATATCAGAAGACTTATTAAATAGCAAAAAGCCTTTTTTATGACAAACTCGCAAAATGCTTATAGTTGATCACTTTTCGTCTTATTATTCCCAAGTTTCAGGACCATTGCACCCCGGTTAAAAATAATTTTAGAGAATTAAAAACTCATGTTATCTATTGACAAAGGATGCATCTTTTGCCCTCTATCCACAATACAAATTAAAATCTACATTCAGCAAAGATTTTCTAAATAGTTATAGTAAACGGAAATTGATTTGCAAAATCTCAAACTTAAAGCCCCTTGCGCCCCGGCTAAAAATTATTTTAGAGAATTGAAATTTTATATGGTAAAGTACTACAATATGATGCAACTTTTGCCCCCTATCCAAATTCGAATTTCGAAAAAAAAAAAAAAAACTTTCGCTCCACCCTAATTGGATAATGCCATTTTGGATAAGCTGATTCTGTATGATGAATGGTATATCCAGAATTTGGCTTCCTGTGTGGTTTCGAATTCATGTAAATATAAAGCTCGAGTACTTTATAACATCGAATTTGTCAAGATAAATTAATCCATTCAGTGTTGTATCAAAAAAGAAGAAGAAGAAGAAGAAGAAAAGAAAAGCATTGAAAGGACATAGGCGTTTCAAATACTTACGTAAGTACATATCTCCTCAGAACACGTAAAGTTTCAGCAGTTTGGTTTACCGGAAGTCATTTGCATGTACTATTACCCTGTCGGTCCGGCAAACAGAAAATTTCAACAACTACTTGATTGATCACTATCGATTTTGGTCACTACGTATGGGCTCAAAGCGAGATGGGCTTGACTGCAATATATTAAGCATTCCAAAAATTCATTGTCTTTCCATCTTTAACTCTCTACTGCAATCGAAAACCATAGAAATCCACTAGAACTTCCGGCTTCAATATTGGTTTACATAGAGCAAAAACGATCAGATATAGCGACAAGTGTTTCTTTAATCGATTTAGCATTCTAAGAATAGATGCTAAGTTTTCCCTTAACACTCTATTCAAACTGGAAGTGGAAAAAGAAATCAACCACTTCTGGTTTTAACGTTGATCGCTATACATTACAAATGGTAATAGATAACGAGAAACGGTCTTCTGCAATCAATTATGTGTTCAAGAATATATTTTGTCTCCACTGTAATCTCGAAAGTGGTAAATATATTAATAATTCCTGTTTCAATATTAATTGAAAAAATATAACGGCATACAAAACAAACTCGTTCACATGATGTACACGTGACACTGCTGCTTGCATTATTCATGAAATGAAATGAAATGAAATCTTTGAGTTTTACGTCCCACGGTTATGCCGGTTAGGCTAAAGGAGACGGTGATAATGAGAGATGAATGAAATGGTGGAATGAAGAAAGTGGGAGAAACGGGAGAACCCCGAGAAAACCCACGACCACGGTGTTGCATTATTTATATCTTAATATGATAAGTGTATATTACTCCAAGGTGAATTATAGACTGTGGGACGTAAACACCCGTTGCATACACAACTGAGTCTGTTAGCAAAGTAATAATAATATTTACAACACTTCTAAACGTAATATGAGTTTGCTTTTTCTATAATGCTTACTGTCCTTTCTTTCGAAAGCAAGCAGTACAACTAACATACAGCTTGGATACGAAATTTAGATCTAAATAAATCAAAGTAAGAGTGTGAGTTTGGTATAAGTGATAAGTCAGTGATTGTGTAAGTCAGTGAAACTGTATATCAGAATATCTACTGCTAACGTAAGATCGAAGAGAAGAAATGCCACCAGGGAAGCTATTACCATGTGTGTTACAATATCAATAACTAACACTGTGTTTACTTGTTACTTTTTTGAAGTTGAATATTATTTATGTGCAAGTTTATTATATTATTTTTAATAGATTTCACGAGAAGCAAAAAGATTTCAATTAGTCCTGTTTATTAAAACAGCATAATATTTCATCAGTTGTACACACTACCATTGCTCTCAATTTGAGCATTGTGTATTTCACATATCTCTAACATCTCTGTAGAAACAAAATGAATTTGATTTTATTGTCTTGTCTTTGATATGAAATATCAATCCTTAACTTAATGAAAGCTTATCAAGCTTTCAAAATATGTTTCAGGTTAATCTTTTAGATGATTGACAACCTGGTCACAGTCGTCATATCTGACATTTTTGAAATGTTATACGAAAGAAAATAATCGCAATTGTCGCATATTCGTAATGTTTTAGAAATGATTGCATGAATATTTCTAGACAAAACATATTTTTCGCAACTTCCTTCTTATTTATAGAAAATTCTTAATAATGTATCTACTTGAAATAGGTTGAGTTTTGTCACACGTATAATTTGTATCCTATTTATTATATTAATTTTATCTATACCGCATCAAAACACTTTGCACTTTTTAATATGTGTATACTAACTGCACTAAAAATAATGTAATAGCGGAATAAGTCAATAATACCCAATTACCTATGAATTCCATATTTGAATACGATATGTAAGCAGATGGTTCCTTCCTCTAGGTTTCTATAATAAACAGTCGTTCGATTATTTATGATAGCGAATATCGAGCTACTGGAACCAAATTGAACACAAACACATACGCCGCCCATTGTGTAGATATTCATTCTAGCCGAAAATTTATAATTTATTACTGGGTTTGATGTTCCGCCAAACGGTGCCCTGGATTTGTTTCTTCTGTCACTTCGCCGCTGTTCAGCTAATCAAAATTAAGAAACTGTATATTTTGGCGTGTTTGTGATTCATTATACATTCGAAGGGAAACAGCAAGTTCTTTATCAAATACCTTAAAAGAATAAGAAAAAGGACGGAGTATTTAAATTCAACAATAAATAGAGTCTACTAATTAATAGAGTATGAATTTTCACAAAATGCTTATTCTCTAACTGTAAGGATAAAGATATAACAAAACGTTTTTGAATCTGAAAAGTTCTGGTGGTTTTTTGGGAATGGACTAAATTATTGCTACTAATTATGCATTCTGCATTCTTTTAATATTGTAACTAGGATTATACAAGGTACTTCAACACCATAATTTCTCGATTAAATTAGTGGAGTTAAATTAGTGAAGCACATATTTATACATCTCGTGCTTCATCAATCTAAAGAAGGAAAACTAGGAAGGTCCATATCCTCGTGGGTCTTCCTTGAACCTCGTGCTTGAACTCGTTTCAAGAAAATTAAATATAATATAATAAGAATAATATAATATGTTCAACTGAAAAATTAGATTGTCATTGTCAACCACTCTCACTTTGTCTGCCATAAGTATTTGACAGCTAATTGTCACGTTTAGGCCCCTAACACCGATGCAGTATCAGGTCGTAGATGTCATCTACAAGTCGATTATTAATTTGAAACTATGGTCATACTGAGCATTACAACTTAACATTCTTCAGTTAATTCAGCATGTATATAAATCAAACCCTCTTAGGGCTTTTTTAAATTTTGAAATGCACTTAGTATCAAAAGCCGCCTAATTATTTTTTTATACCGAAATTAAGCTATATATCGTTTGTTATATATTGATCCAAAGGAATTTCATGGAAACAGTATTTTGTTTAAAAGCATAATATATCATACTAAAAAACTAGTTAAAATATGGGACTTTGTACGCGTATATATGGAGATTCACGACACGTTTTGAAAGATTACTCGAAACTAAGCTAAATGGATGTGGTAGATTTTGATACTAGGCACCTCAAATACTATATGAGTTCGTAATAGCATATAGACTGTGAAATTCACAAGACACGTTCGGTATAATATAACACCATACACTGCATTACAAACATATCAAGGTATATTTTAGGAAACATATTATCACGAAATCAATTAAATTCGATTATGTGTAACTTATTTATATACTCTTTCCTGTAATTTTTATTATTATTTTCAGTCTTCGATGTCCTGATATGAACCTCTGAATCACCTCTAAACTACATAAATTCTATTATGGATTGAAAACAATAGCAACAACAAATACCAAATATTTTTTACTATTTAGGTGGGAAACATTTTTTTTAGTTGTTTAGTTTGAATTTTCTACCTAGGCAATATTTCATAATAATGTTATGGAAGATTATACATGTCTAAAATTAATAGCAATAATTAACTAACGGGGCCACGGTGGCTTACTGAAAAAGAATTTACCTCTAATGCCTGGAGTTCTTGGTTCGATTTTGACTACTGCCAAGTGAGTTTTGTACTCGAAAACACCGTGTTTAATCGAGATCTTCCCGTTTCCTCGTACATCATTTTTGTAAAATAAAAATAGGGTATAGTCTGTCTAACATGTAAACGATGTTGTTGACACATATAACATATTATAGGCCGCCACGATAAACTAGGAACAGCTAGAGAGTTGACTTCAAATTCTTTATCATAATGGGTATCCAAGAGTTCTCAATGTCGTAATTTGTTAGCTATAACTTATTTAAAAAATCCTATAGTAATAAATGTTTCTATTGTAGTAAATAAATTATGTTTTGTGTCTGATTACCTTCCGTATTTCTCGAAATATTGGAAAGCATTTCAGGACATATGGTCAAATTTGGGGACTTTTTTTTTTTTTTGCTTTATTTACTGGAGGAATCTTACACGTCGCCAAATATAGACAAAACTACGAAAGGATATTTTCTACATTCTCGAACATTCGAAAATCGATAGCCGTGAAACCGAAAAAAAATAGATATAATCATATGAGCATAAGGATTTCTATTGAAATATTGATTTTTGACTGCATAATTAAATTTAAAATGTTAAACTAAGAAATGAGAAAAAAATTAATTTTAGATAAACTGTATTCGAAAGTTAAAATATTACGTGAATATTGTACTTTCGGATATTAAACTATGGTATATACAGTATAAGGATCGGAAATCTTACAGAATGACTATGACCGTCTGTTGAAGGTTGAGTTGAGTTGATTTTGAGTTTAACGTCCCGTTCAGCAGTGAGGTTATATGAGACGTGGTCCTACTGATTAACGTGGAATTCAAACCACATGAGCTCCTGCCGAGTCTGTTGAAGGTATCGGAGCAAGTGTTGCAAGATATCGAGAAACGGTTTTCTGTGGTCAATTCAGTGTCCCAAGAACACGTTCACATTCATCTGTTAACCCTATATTCAAACTGAAAGTGGTAGATATTAACAATTTCCGGTTTCAACATTGATCTTCACAAAACAAAAGCAGTAGCTGATAATGCGACCAGCGACTTTTTGGAATTGATTCAGCATCTCAAGAAAAGATATCATTTTCACCTACACCTTTCCACTAATACTGGAAATGGTAGTAACTTAATATTAATTCCAGTTTTAATATTGATCTCCATAGAGCATACACGTAAAGAGAGAGCGACTAGTGTTACTGATATTTGTTCAACCTCCGAGGAATAAATTCCGTTTCACTTTTGTCTTTCTTTTCAAACCAGAAGAGGTGGAAATGTACAATTTTCGTTTTCAGTATTAATCACCATAGTGAGAAAACTGTTAATAGATAATGAGAAGCAGTTTCTTTGTGTGGATTCAGTAGCATAAGAATAGCTGTAATCTCAAACTTCATTCCTCTAATATCACCAACAATGGTTGAAATCTACTACCACTTATGGTTCTAATAGGGTAGATAGAAGATGACAAATTGTTTTTTTTAGTATAGATTCCGAATCCTAAGAATAAATTTCATCTCAGCTTCTATTCTTCTACTAAAAAAGGGAGTAGCAATAATAGTACTACTTCCAATTTCAATATTGATTCCTAGTAACAATAACAATAGTAACAATTGTAACTAATAACTAGAAATTTATTTTGTATATGGATTCAGCACCCAGTCATGCAGTTCCATCTCCCACGCTATTACTTCATTGCAGGTAGAAGTTATAGGTCTACTACTTCTGGTTTAAATTTGGAAGTTTCGCAATGTGCAACGAAGGTCACTTGGCATTTTATCTCGTTTGATTGTGATACCAACATATACTTAACAACTGATCTGCGTTAGCAAATAAATTATTCGAAGTAAACTGACGAATTCAATAAATACAAAGCTTATCATGGGTAACACAACCGGTACTGAGTTTCCTTTTGCTTTCTTAGGTTACATTCATAGTTTTATTAATGTCAGAAACGTACATTTATTTGCACATTCACAGGTAAAATTTATATTTGTATTTTATTAATTACCTGTTCGGAATATGTAGCTAAAGAAATTACAAGAAATCTTTTGGACACGTTCGATCGTGATTTGGTCGATGTATCATATTGTTTCTACAACGGAACCCGACAAATTAAATTATGTACTATTATTCGCGTAAAAGTTAGTGTAAGCCCATCTATTTGACACATTGTTTCTTGATCTACCATAACAACACTTTCTCCGAACTATCCTAAACATTTCTAGATCGGACAATCGCGCAATGTTTCGGTTGCGTTGTATATTTTCTAATATTCTATTAATGCAATGAATAACAACTTGTTTATTTAATCTTTATTTTAGGATATCGATTTCCATAATCTACATAGTACACCAAACGAAGATGAGTTTATCACTGGAGTGGATAATAACCGTTATCTCTATTTTGGGAAGTGCAGTAGGTTTATTTTACCTCTATTTAATTGCAAATTATGACTACTGGAAGAAGAGAAACGTTCGCTTTATTCAGCCACAACTTTTCTTCGGAAATCTTAAAGAAACATTTCAAGGTAAAAGACAAGCAGCATTCATTTATCAAGATTTCTATAACGAATTAAAAGGAGAGTTATTTGGTGGAATTTTTGAGCTTCGAACTCCAGCCCTGTTAATCCTAAATCCTGAATTAATCAAAACGATCTTAATAAAAGACTTTGACCATTTTCGAGATAGAAATTTTGAAGTTGATGAAAGTGTAGATCCACTGGAAGCTAAAAGTTTGGTTATTATTCGTGGTGAAAGATGGAAGCACTTACGGGCCAAACTATCACCAACTTTCACTTCAGGAAGAATGAAACAGATGTTTCCTTTGATAGTGGAGTGCGCTGAAGAGCTTAATCAGTGTTTGGATAAACCAGCTTTTAATAGCGAAATGTTAGAAGTGAAAGATATCATCTCTAGATTTACTAATGACGTCATAGCTTCATGTGCTTTTGGTGTCCAAGGAAATTCCTTAAAGGATCCAAATTCAGAATTCAGACAGAAGGGTTCACTAATATTAAATGCGTCTGGATTTATTCGAGCGTTACAAGTTTTCATATTTATATTTATGCCAAAAGTGGCAAAAACATTGAAAATTGCTTTTACCCTTCCTGAAGTAGAGAAATGGATTAGATCCTTTGTAAAAGATACGCTGGAATACAGAGAGAAAAATAGGGTTAAGAGGAACGATTTTATGGATTTGCTGATTCAGTTAAGAAACACTGGACGTCTGGATGATGGTGACACCAATAGTGCTACGAATATAGTTGGAGATTCGGATTCCACTAAGAACAAAGAAGGTAAGGCTATATATGGAAACTTCCCTTTTGGCTTATAGTGCAGTCAAAATAAGAATTGAGGTAGACATTTAGAATAAAAAGATGGGATCTTCTCGAATTTGTTCGTGATCTCTTCCTCATCAGCCTCCAGAAAATCCCAAAAAAATCCATTTGCGTATTTTCCGCCATTTTGCATAAATAGTCTGCCATCTTGGATTTCTCACATGCACTTAGTTTATGCCACATAACTTCTAAGCTAATTAACGTAGAAGGATCATTTTTTCTTTATTATACTTCCAGTATTATAGGCAATGTAACAAGTTATTATCACGTTTCTCCAAGTAACCATTTTTGCATGACTTTAGGATAAAGTGAAGAATTGCGATCTGTATTAGGGAACATATTCTTTTAATTGCCTCATACAACTTAACAGAGTAGAAATACGAAAAATGTGCTCGAAAAAAAGTTGTAAATTTCATAAGCTTTAAAACGATGTATATATTGTCACTATATACAATGTCAGAGATGTGCAATGAAGCTTCAAACGCCATCGAACAGCGCATAATTTCTGTAGAAACAGATGTATGAAGGAATAATCTAACATGAAGAAAAAGATATTTAGTGATTTGAGACGACTTTTCATTGCAATTTTCGGTAAGTATCAACAGGCGTGGAAGTCTGGCTAGTTTGAAAAATAGTTCGTAAACAGTGGCGTCAGCAGAAGGTACGCAAGAGTCCTGAAAGTAGACTTTCGAATTATGTTTCTGTATGTAGGCCTGTGTCAATTGAAATCAGTGTTTCTGATAATTTAAAAACATGAAATCTATTGAAATATGTTTTACTGATGTTGTTATCCTGCAAAAAAAAAAAAAAAAAAAAAAAATCCGGTTGCGAGTTTTTCGCCTTTTTGAATAAATAGCTCTTGTCCAGTGTAATTACGACAAAAATCGATCAAACTTAAAGATTTAAAACAATAATACCTTAATTATGTTAGAATATGTTATATGTATTAATATTATATTGAAAATCTAATTGCAGGTTTTCCGCCATTTTATATAAGCAAGTACGCCACCTTGAAATTTTCCCCAGCACGTAGTTTTTGCCTTATGGTTCCTAAGCCAATAAATGTAAAAGTATCATTTTTTCTTTATTATGCTTCTGATATTATAGGTTATATATAAGTGATCACATTCTCAGCGTTGGCACCTTTATCTATTTGTGCTTGAAAATATAAATTTAGGAAAAAATAAAAGTTGTGATTTAAACAAGGCATTAATTAAATGAAGGAAAATATACTTACCAGAATTATTTGAGGTGCGTTTTGTATCCTATTTACAGCAAATACCATCATATGCTGTTTCATGATTTTCACTGTTTCACTATAAGTACTAGCCTTTATAATTGTGCTTAGATTCTTCTCCGCATCTATTACACTACTAAACTTAAGTCTATTGTAGTTATAAAAAGGCAGACAATAAACACTGATTACCAGTTGAATTATAGACACCTGCCTAATAGCGTGTAACACCACCTTTCGCTTTGATAACGGAAGTTACCCCCCGCGGCATGGACTCCACGAGGCGCCTGAAGTGTTATTGTGGAATCTCAATCCATATCTGCTGCAAAGTCTCCCACAGAGCTTGCAGGTTAGTTGGAAGAGGGTCCACAGCCGAAGGCATTGTTCCATTTCATCCCAGATATGTTAGAATAGATTGAGGTCCGATGAGTGTGTTGCCAGACTAGAGGAGTGTTCATCAAACCAGTTTGTTCCCATTCTGGAGCAGTGGGCCGGCGCATTGTCCTGCTGCAAGATGAGGTCACTACCTGGATGTAGCAGCCGAGCAAATGACATGACATGGTCGTCCGGAATATCGCGGTAGTGTTTACCTGTGAGGGACTATGTTATTCGTGTTAGGGGACCCATTTCAGTCCACGTAAACGTGCCCCAGATAATAATACCACCACCACCGGCCTGCACAGTTATCTGCTGTCACGATGGATCCATTTCCTCTTGCGGTTGGTGACACATCCTTACAGGTTCATCGGCATGTACCAATGTGAAACTGTCCAGACAACTTTCCCACATTTCCACAGTCCAGAGGCATTGTTCCTTTGCTCACGCTAGATGTTGTTTCAATCGTTGTGCTGTTTGAAGGGATACTCGCGCGGCTCGATGGCTTCTGTACTCCATGGCGGGCAGGTGGTTGCGAATTGTGTCGCTGCTGATATGGCGTTGTTGTCTTGCATTAAACTTCTCCGCAATTCGACGCACTGTGGCCTGTCTATCGGCTGTTACGATGCGGGCCACTCGGCGTCTACCCTGACATCGACACCCCTGTCCGCGGCAGTTTTCCCGTATGGATGCTGTTTTACCGGAAGCCAGGTACTCACGATACACCTTTGACACAGTTGCCTTTTAATATCCGAGTGACACTTCCGAAATTGATCCATCCAGTCGTCTGGCCCCTACGATTTGACCACGGTCAAGTGCACTCAGGTCCTTCGTCTTGCCCATCACACACTGCACTAATACGGATACCGAGAGAGGAAGTACACGTCAGCAGTACCCTGAGTATTTCGTTCATATACATTGGTGGAGCATCTGCAGGGCGGTTTCTGCAACTGTCCTGCTGTCTCTAATTTAACTGCTGATCGATGTATATGGCACCGTAAGAGGCCTTGCGATGAATAATTAACTTAAACAAAAGTTTGTACTTTGAGACTTACTTTTCTCGATGGCACTTTGCAGTTGAATGTCCACAGTTTTCGTTAACGTCCTTCTCAAAGAAGTTGGTTTTGATAACAGCTTCATCATCACTTCCTTCATCTGCATCTTCAATATAAGTAGTGCTATTACCACATCCGTATCCACTACTCTGCCCACAAAATGTACGATCTAACTCTCTTCTTTTGCACCCACAATTGTTTCCGCAGTTCGCCTGGCAGTTGCATGCTAATACCTTTAACAAATCTTCTGGAACAGATTGTTCAAATGTTGTTACAGAATGAAGGCAATCACCACAGATTCTCCAGCCCCATTGCGTTGGAGTCATCTCTTGATTTTTCCACTGCTGAACTTGATAGAGCACATGGAGACTATACTGATTTGCAGCAGCTGTTGTTTGAGATAGTACTGCTAAGTTGAAAGTGTCACTAATGCGTTGCTTGGATACAATATTTTTGTACATGCAGGATCTTGTGCAATCCAGATTTTCTTTCTCTGCACATCTATATAACGCTAAGAACAATTTTTCTTCAGCAGCTGCCACATTATCAGCAGATGATGTTGGGTTGTTGAAAACATCCATTTCTCGACGCAGTTTTTCATTTTTTCCCCACTATTTTGTACGCAACTTTCTTCCCTTTACCGTGTGGAGCAGAAGTTGTATCACAACCAGTGTAGGCATGTAGAAGTAAAATGCAGTTCACCATATCTCCCAATGCTCTCTGAAGTTTGGCACTGGTGTATATCTTATGTGGTGGTTTTCTAGCCAGGAATAAGCATGAAAGTCTCAGTTGTTGTGAGTTCTATCATCAGAACCCAAATATCTTATTCTTCTCCTACTATTACTGACGACCCATATTTTGCAAGATTTGTTGCGATTAACACAACTAATGTGTGTGTATCTCCAGGTGATTGATGTACGATACAACCAGATTTCTCGAGATATTTAGTCAGAAGTGATATCAATTCGGATTTATTCTTTGTGTTAGAAAGAAATTCATGTTAAGATAAACGAACAACGTGGATGTTATCCTCAATGATTACGCGTATTCATGGTTTCTTGGTTCATATTCAGTGTTCTATATTCTTTACGCTAGGTCCACCATCAAAACCGTCAAATACAATACATTATTTACCATAGTGTTTTGCGATACACCTCACTGCTTACATAATTCGCCGCAAAAATTATAGAAAACCAACAACTAGAGGTTTGGAACTGTTTTCGTATAATATCAATACATATAATATATTCTAACAGGTTTATTTGTTTATTTATTTATTTATATTACAAAAATCTTTAAGTTTGCTCCATTTTTGTCGTAATTGCACTGGACTAGGGTTACTTATTCACAAAGGCGGAAAACTCGCAACCAGGATAACAACATCAGTAAAACATATTTCAGTAGATTTCATTTTTTAAAAAACGTTGATCTCAAACACTAATTTCAATTGACACATAGGCCTACATACAGAGTCATAGTGCGAAAGTCTACTTTCAGGACTCTTGCGCACCTTCTGCTGACGCCACTGTTTACGAACTATTTATTTAATTCCCAGACTTCCTACTAGCCAGACTTCCACGCCCGTTGATACTTACCGAAAATTGCAATGAAAAACCATCTCAAATCACTAAATATCTTTTTCTTAATGTTAAATGATCCTCCATGTGTTTCTACAAAAATTGTGCGCAGTTCGATTACCTTTGAAGCTTCATTGCACATCTCTGACATTGTATATAGTGACAATATATACATCGTTTTAAAGCTTATGAAATTTCCAACTACTTTTTTCGAGCACTTTTTTCATATTTCTACTCTGTTAAGTTGTATGAGGCAATTAAAAGAATATGTTCACTAATACAGATCCCAATTTTTCACTTTATCCTAAAGTCATTCAAAAATGGTTACTTGGAGAAACGTGATAATAACTTTTACATTGCCTATAATATTAGAAGTATAATAAAGAAAGAATGATGCTTCTACGTTAATTAGCTTAGAAGTTATGTGGCATAAACTAAGCGCATGTGAGAAATCTAAGATGGCAGACAATTTATTCAAAATGGCGGTAAACCCACAACTAGATATTTTGGGATTTTCTGGAGGTTAATGAGAGATCACGGTGAAATTCGAGAAGGTCGCATCTTTTTATTCTAAATGTCTAGGTTTGGTCCATTTTTGATGTACTTTGACTGGACTATCATAAGTAAACACTTGTCCAGTTAATCACCAAGACATTCGTTCATACCACCTTTACGTAGTTATAGGCAAAATTGTTATTCTTATATTGGCCAATCTTTAATGATGGTAGATACTTATAGTGCTCTTTACATTTACATAGTTGTGTGCAGCTCCTCAGGAAATACTAGTAATATTTTTAAAATATATAAATAATGCAAAAATAAAATCTATGTTTAGTACACGAATTTTTCATATAGGTAGGAGTACTGGTGTACACACAAATTTTCGTGATGAACTTCATTTTGTCACTTCGTGATGAACAGTTCCAAGTCCACAACCTAAACAAGAGAGTTTCTGAACTGGTTTCTATTTAAGAGAGTAAAGAGTTCGTTTTCATTCAGTTTTCTTGAGGTCCTGAGAATAACAGACGAGAAAAATTCTAGGCAGGCAGTCAGAAAATTCTATTCCCCTTTATGTGAACGCTATGATCGAGGAGTTGGGAAAAACTCACTCCGAAATATTGTGATTTTGGATCTTGTCGTCAAAACAGTTTCCATGCATTTTTGTATACCACATACTCTGACTAGTAACTTTGTTCACATTCACGTCATCAAATTTGAAATATTTCTATGGCATTCTACCGTCATAGAGTTTGAGTTCTTGTTTTTTATATATGTTTCTTAAGTGAAATACTCTTTGGCACATTTTTACTGGAAGAACAAATTATTTTCCATTAAAAAAAGTTTCTCATATAATACATCACCTATAAAAGTTTATTCGTTATTTTAATTACGTTTTTTCAAAAATGTTGTATAACAAAAACCAGTCTTATTATTATACACATTAGATCCAAAATCCAGCAATTTATTAATTCTTTTCGCGAAACTCCAATATTTACAAACATGTATTAATTTTCATTTTGTTGAACTTCTATAATGAACTTATTTAATTTCAGCGTTTCATCGGAATCCATGCCACGGATATAGTTGTGTATTTTCATGTATGCACCAGATCTATACCTAATATTATTCTACGTATTGTTATCACATCAAATATATTCTCCAATAACCCAGAAAACATCCTGGGTGGTGAAAAATAAACTGAAAAAGTTCTAAGAGAAATTAACTTTGAAATTACTTAGTATACCTTTCTTCATTGTAGAGTTTCAGAGATATGACATGCAATGAATTCCCTCGGTATATCCTTGCCACCCGTTGCTCTCTCTGGTACTCAATTCAATTGGTAACGATTACGCACCAATAGAGATTATAACTATACTGACTTTGCATCTTCACAACCAATAGCCTACCTCCACCTCGATTATTATCACCTTTGAGAAAGCTACCGACATTGGTCAACTAGTCTAAGACATCAGATTACCGATCGAAAGGTCTATTTGTCATAGTTTTGAATCTTGTTCAAGAAGTGTTATGTAAAGTAATTTAACCATTAATTTTTCATCATCCTTTTTTTAGTATAAGGTGCAGAATTGTGTGAAATGAACTGTAAAATTAATAAACATACTTGAGAAAGTCCACTGACAAATTATCACTTCTATCCTCCTATTAATCTGAAATCTACAAATCGGCTTCTACGACAAATTATTCTTTGATGAAATCGACGCCATTACAACTGCCATCCAGTAACTTTAGATTTATTCGTATTTCTCCAAGTTAATAACTCCATAGCCCTTTAAACTACTGTCAGAATATCGTGCTCTGGTCCGCCGCTCACAGCATTTCTTTATCAAATTTCTTCTCAGCAAATATTGACCTATTGATCATTCAAATATTATCACGAGTTTCAGCACGGTTTAGAAATCATTTCTCAGCACATAAACGACGACTGTGGATTCTAATTTGTGTTCTCGTATGGCTCACCTCTCTATTTACTGGAGACTTTTGCACTGTGCGCCAATGAATCAACGGTCCTACTCAATCCTTCTTAAAAACACTCCTGTTCATTTAGATCATCAAGAATGTTTGAACGATAGTTTAGCCTAGTATCTTAAAGGCATTTTTATAGACACGCCGCACTTATCTTGCTAAGTAAATACTTTATCCAGGTAGGGGCCGCGGTGACTCAGTGGTATATCGTTTACCATCTAGTGCATGGAGTCCTCGGTTCGATCTCAGCTCGCACCAAGTGAACATTGTAATGGACAAACATAATGTGCCTGGATTTTCTCAGGGTTCTCCCGTTTCCTCCCACTTTTTTCATTCCACTATTTCATTCATATCTCATCATCACTGTTTCCTTTTGCCTAGCCGGCATAACCGTAGGACGTAAAACTTAAAGATTTCATTTTTTATCCAAGTATTCACACCAATATCAATACGAAACTATACATTTCGTTCAACGGAAACGTAACAAAATCTCGGGTTTTAATTAAGCTGCCGTATCAGTATTGTTGTTATCATTATTGTTGTTATTGTTAGTAGTAGTAGTTGTGGTAGTAGTAGTAGTCGTAGTAGTAAATATTTTGCGTTTGGCAGGTCTTGGGACTAATGAGTGTTATTTTTAGATTTGAGACTGCAAATGTTTCTTCCACGTTTCTCGATCTTCAGCTTCTTTTAATTCCCATTATTTTCTTTTTCAAATCATTGATCAGTTGATTTCTGCTTCTTACTACTCCTCTTTTCCTTCCGTGTTTTTCTCTAAGGGAATATAAAGAAGGCAATTTCTTCGCATAACATGTCCATTTAAGTTGGCCTTCCTCCGAAGGATGCTGGTCGAAGGTGTCCTATACTGTCTTACCCGTTTTAAAAATCTTCGTTTGTTACTCTTTAAGCGCATTTTAACTTTTCCATCTTCCTTCACCACATTTCGAAGCTCTCCAAATATTTCTTCTCTAACTTTCGTAAAATCCAAGTCTCCGAATCATACAGTCCAACAGTCCATATATAGCAGTAGAATAGTTTCTTCCTTAGTCCAATATTAAGTCTGCTAGTTGAAGGTGGTCCTTTTTTTTTCTTAATACCTCTTTGGCTACGGAAATACCTGATCTGATCTCTTTGGTGCAATAAGTGTCTCTCGTCAAAATCCTTCGAAAATATTTGAAATGATCTACTTCTTCGAGCTCTTTTTGTTCTACTTTGATGTGAGAGGCGTGTTTTTAAGGAAAATTCTCATGACTATCGACTTTTCTATGTTGATTTCTATTCCATTCCTATCATTATACCAAGTATGACAAAATCGTCTTCCTCTGCTCACTATTCTGGCTCACGCTCATTTACATCTACGTGCTTTGTTCTAATCATCCCGGCGGACTGGAAGATACTTATGTTATCAAATTCAATAAACTACTTTATTACATCTTTGTTTACAGACCGATCCATTAGCTGTCAGTTTCAGTAAAGTACTCAAACGTGTTCTGTCAAACGATCCCATTCTTACCTACCAATTTACCAAATATGATTCAAAACTGTTCCGTTTAACCCTTATCAACATCTTCATACTACAATTCTAGCGTCCCTGGTTCGATCCCAGCTCGCGCCGTGTGGACTTTGTGGTGGACAAACACCGTGCTCGTATGTTTCCTCGGGGTTCTCCCATTTTCTTCATTCCACCATTTTCACTTATCTTTCATCATCATCGTCTCCTTTGGCCTAACCGGCGTAACCGTGGGACGTAAAACTTAAGATTTCATTTCATTTTTCAATTCTAGCGTGCTTTTTGTATTACTGTATCTTATTCGACTTAGAGGAGGCATTGAACAAAGACTGGTATTTCCCACTCATTCATAATACTCTACTCATAAATTATGTCAGTTGGCTGCAATTGGATGTTACTTCTTTGCACAAAATGTATATTTTTCCCCACTAATAGGTATGTAGAAGAGAATAAAGACGAAGGTCTGCAAAGCATCATTATTTGCTGTATGGGTAAGATGGAAAGGTAATTTGAGTGTTAAGGGATTGAACGCAGCCTCTAAATTAAAGAGAATAGCTTTGTGAAATTAATATATGGACGAACTTAAAACCTTCACAATGTAGGGTTGCATTTTGTGTGCACATCAAGTTTACTGTCCATAATTAAGTTGAAATTTAGTGAGATACGCTACTTGCACAAAATAAATATGTGAAAAGCAGATAGAACTTTATCTTAAAACGTATGTGTGCGGGATAAAATGGAGGATACTGAGTATAATGATTATTTAATTTTAATGGTATTTATCGATATGGTGTTGGATTTTTGTTTTAGAAAAGATAAAACGTATTTAACGGTACAGAGAAATAATTGCTAAGTTTGTATTTTCTTCTGGCATGAATTTATCATCTCAGATAATGATTTTGTATAGAAAATATGAAGACTGAAAGGACCATCTTCTTAATTTTTTATTCTTAAAAATAGGAAAAATACTACTGTCAATGAAGAACTGAATTGAATATTTATTTGTTTTAAAATGTGTTCTTTTTTCTTTTTTTCGCAGCTTTGTCTCTTGATGAGATTTGTGCACAAGTCTTAACGTTTTTCTCTGCTGGGTTTGAGACTTCATCAGCCACAATAAGTTTTGCATTATACGAGCTTGCTTTGAACCAAGATGTACAGAAGAAATTACATGAAGAAATTGATGAGGTTCTGGAAAGAAATGATGGGAAAATGACGTATGAAATAATACATAAAATGGAATATTTGGACAAAGTTATTTCTGGTATGTGTAATGGCATATAAATAGTATGTAAGCGGAAAGTATGAATTGTAGGAATAGTTAAGGACGAATGTTTCAACATGATTCATTACAAAATATATATGAAACTATCTTTTGAAACTCTTGCAAATAGCTTCCTTTATATATTTAATAAGGACTTTGTTTTTCTTTGTTTGATTTAAGTATTTTATGTCTGTATTTCCTGGAGTGTCTAGTAGTTTCAATCTTATTTTGATATTTTGACTAACAGGTGTTAATTTGTAACATTGACTTTATTTTCTAGTTTTTTGATCAGTGCTTATCGTAATTGACAGTTTTCGTAAGATTTTCAAATTCTTAATTGATTGAAATAAATTCGGCAGTTCATTCACAACATACGTCATGAAAGCAGAAATCAGCCAATATACGGGCTGAACCTCATTCTTGAAACCCTGGTAGCTTTTAAACTAGTAGACAGAAAATGTCCAAATTTTGTAGGACGTAAACATTGGCAGGAAACGTTGTTTGACACACTTTGCAGTACCAAAAGTTGAAAGTTACGGTAAGTATGTTAAATTTGCCACGTAATGGAAGGCCAGAAGCAAGTGACGATGTGATTGAAACAGTGCAGAAGAGCATGGAATAGAGTCCAATGAAGATCTTTGGAAACAAGGATACCAAGATCAAAGTTCCTCAAGCTGGTGAAAAGGTGAAGATCCGGCCCTACAAATTAAAATGTTTACAGGATCAAATGTACGAAGACTGTGATACGAGAATATAAAAATGGAACTTTGTAAATCAATTCTTGACCATTTACAAGGTAATGGTGACCTGTATCGAATAGTGTTTTGAAATTAGGCCAGTTGTTGTATTTGAGGAAAAGTGAACAGGACAGCTACAAGCCACACGATTTCAAGATGCATGAGCGGAGTGATCTCAAATTTAATGTGTGATACGCAGTTGCAGTGAACATCATTAGCCCTTTTTCTTGGAGGGAGACACGCTCAATGGCGACAGCTATCTGAATATATACGTACATTCCTTGTTATATAACTTGAGGGGTTACCCATAATCAATGAAGTCCACATGTAGCAAGATAAGGCACGACCAAATATGAAGGTTGGTAGTTTCTTAACGAAAATTTCAGGAGTAGTGGATTGTCCGAAGAAGACCCACACTTTGGCCCGTAAGATCACACGATTTAGTGTCAAGACAAAGGTGTATATACAGTAACGTGAACAAACTTTCCGGACAAGATACGTGATGTGATTCTGAACATCACATGTGAGCACTGTCAGCTCTCAATTCCTGACTTCAGAGAAATACTATAACAATATTTGGACGAGAATGGTATACATTTGGAAGTTTGGCAGTGAATATAAACAAGCAGGAAAACATTAACCTTACTGTACACACAAAAGTTTGTGCTGATGAATTTGATAGTTTCCAAACTACAGAGTTTTAGTTTTCTGGTGAACTTTATGAGCTTACTGAATTATGCTATGCAATCTACACTATTTTATCAGGTTATTGGAAACCTCTACCACATATTCTAGACAGAATAACTATAATGGCAATATCTACTTTAAGATAATTGTATAAATTGCTGATAAATAAGTACAAAAATGGAAGTTTTATTAATGGAAATTATATTTCAATCGTTTAGCTTCTATCCTGGTCTGAAAACAAGAACTTAGTCTGGTGGAAGACTTCCCTGTTGCTCTTAATTTCAGTGTATTATCTAATTGAACTAAATATAAAATTATGAAAGCAATGTGTACTCTGTCCATCTGTGCGAAGTCATAGGGAAAGAGGTCCATATATGAAAGACTATGACCTGGCGCTATATAAATAAATAAGTATTGATAATGAATATATTTCCTTCTTAAAATATGAATAAGTGAAGAAAATTTATACTTTAAATTTGCAAGACCAATGCGGATTGTTTTCACTGCAAGATAGAAATGGAAATTAGAGTCTGTGAGACACTATCGTGTTTTTAAACTGCAATGCGAGACGAGACTTTTAGTTTTCAGTTTCACCTTGTGTCGGGTGCATTTTAGAATGTACACGTGATGGTGTTGCACCTCCAAGTATATGTTGTCGTACAGGCTTTTCTTTGTTAGGATTTTATCCAAGATACTGGGCTCTTTAGTAAATAAAATATCTTTTTTTGTTTTCTGAGAAAAAACTCTATTGGTCTATGTGGACAACTCTATTTTTTGTCTAGTATATGTTGATGGTTAAAAAGATTCATATCATAGTTTTACCTTAACTCACGTTAAATATATTTAAAAAGAAATATTTGCATTTATTTTTCTTTACACCGTAAAAATTTTAAGGTCAAAATTTGAATACCACCTTCACTTATTGCAAAATGATAATGTTAACCATTTCAAACTTACAGTAATTGTTTCAAACTGCAACAAAATTTGCCCTCTTTCTTGACTTTATTTGCATTGTACGGTATAGCAACATTCAAAAATTTACTTCTCAATGCGTTCGGAATTTATACACATCTGAGTGCGTCTTTTGTTACTTAACGACATTGTAACGATGCTGGAATTCTATTTCATATAGTGAACATGTTAAAACTGTACTGTGTAGAACTATTAATTTATACAGAAGTTTCTCAACTCACAGATTTAATTAAGAAGAATCTATTTATAAATTTAACTATGCATAAAATAGTATAGGCTTAAATCAGAACTCTGACTAATGTTACATTCACCCGTTAGATAGAACAAAAATTCAGCGAACAAGTCTCAAGATGGAGTTTAGTATAATAAAAGCAAGTTTATTATACGATACTTAACTTATAATTGTGCTGGTAAGTCCAAACCACCACAAACTTAATGGTCTTCACTCTATACCTTTTAATAGTAATAGTCATAGTTAATTAATATATATCCTTGTGGCGGTGTATTTTGTTTGCCAGTTAAAAGATCTGAAAATGTTTCAAAGAATTATTAAACTGGTCTCAGATGAACGAATTTATCGGTTAAACGGACAGAGATATTTGTCTATATAATTATTTACCTAGGTAATAATAAAATATATATTTTAAACTCTAATTTACAGAAACACTCAGAAAATATCCACCTGGAACTGAACTTAGTCGTACTTGCAATAAAAACTACCTAATACCTGGAACAGATGTTGTTATAGAGAACGGAATTAATATCCACATACCAATATATGCTATACATCATGATCCTGAATATTTTCCAAATCCCAATACATTTGATCCTGAAAGGTTTAGTGAGGAAGGCAAGAACAGTAGACCGAATTATACTTACTTACCTTTCGGTGATGGACCACGCATGTGCATAGGTAAGTAATTTAGAAACAGTTAATAATACAAGTGATCTGTGATTTGTAACTACTATTTATAATCTTGAATTAAAACATAAAGTTCCAGATTATTGTACAACAGATAGATTACCTCGTGCTATTAATGAAGAGTGTTCTAAAAGGAATTTACAATGAATATCTGAAAAGGATATCCCTTGGTACATATATATCGCGTTTTGTTGATATGAACGTCTACTGTGCCCTTATGGTTAGAGCCTATTGTTTTGGGGTACATGTTCGTAAGATCAAATCGTGCTGAGAGTAGAACCCTTGGATAAAAACTCAAAAAGCGATATGCAGATCACAGCTAAAATAGAGGGCTTCGTCTTCGTGACATTGATGTACGGCCGCTACTTTCCTTCCAACCTCCACTAGATTATATCTTGTGTGGTAATGGTATCTAGCTGAGCTAGAATTGAACAAAAGTCAACTCTTACGCAACTAGGGCACTATTGCTGAGACATACTATTAAATAATGTTATTTTATCATTTTTACCATAACATTCTCTCAACACACACAAGATATAAGCATAAAAATCTTTCTTTCTTTTGCTATCGACCTAGTTACATCTACTTCAAACTCAAAGCAAGCAGTGACTAGGTTTACACTTTTAAATATGGCAGTATACACAAACGATGTTGAAGGTATAGTTTTGCAGAATTGATTCACCTATAGTTTTTTGAACTAAATAAAAAAAATCAATGTTGCATCATTGAGAATCCAAATTATGCGGAAAACGTTAGCGAAGTTAGTATCCATTTGTAAATAATTTTGTCGGTGGTTGTACTTCCATAGCCTTACTTAAACAACGTTACTATTGAATTGCGTAACCAGGCAACAGTTAGATACTGCTAATATGTAATAAAGAAAAGAATTCTAGTAATTTGTATTGAATATAATAAATGAATTAATATTAATCTAATTTGAATGCACAAGAATACCATAAAATATGTAAATACTAGATTGGATTGGATTAGATTTGAGTTTAACATCCTGTTCTGCAGCGAGATTATATAAGACCTGACCTACAGCTTAACTTGGGATTAGAACCATATGAGCTTCCGCCGGAAAGCGAATCCTGGTCTCTCACGCCAAAGGCGTCTACGTTATCCACATGACCACGGAGGACCTTGTATAAATAATAGAAATATTATATATTTTATTCACTAAAGTCGAGTTTTGAATTACTGGCTTCCCAGAATTGAACAGAATTGAACATACACTGGTTTCCCAGATATAGCATGTGGATAAAGCAGACATTCAAGGAGGTATTTAATTTAAAATTTATTGTAAAACAATTTCATTTGATTTTTTGTTTAGCGTCCCTTTCAGCAGCGAGGCTATATGAGAGGTGGACCTACAGTTAACGTAGGAACTGCACAACTTGAGCTCCCGCCGGAAACAGAACTCGGGTCTCCCATTCCAAAGGATATGTGCTGCAGCAATATGTTCAGGCTGTTGGAATAATTGCTTTCCTCTTACTGTTACTAGCTGTTGAATTTTGTTTGTTTCGTTTCCTATATGATTGCCTTGACTCACATGTCAGTATCTTTCGACACTATAGTTTACCTGAGGAAGAGATGATAAAATTAATCTTAATTAAAAATATATAAATGTGTAGAAATATATAAAAGTAACAATGAATGATTGTGTTGTCACCTGATTCATTTCGTTGTGCCAAATAACATTATTCTATGATGTTGGGAAATTAATTAAATTAAGTTTTCCAGTACTTAAGAACACTGTTGAATCATTATAAGTTAAAGTGGTTTCTGTGATCGGTAATAGGAAAGGGAAAATCAACACGAATAGAAAGTACCTTAATCGAGTTCTTGCAAACAAATGTACTGTGAATTTTATACTTAGAATATGATGAGTTAAATTCTTGAATTATATTAAAAGGAACATCGAAATTATCATCAGTAATACTTCATTTATGAAACATATTCCTAAATGGATGTTGTAGTGACCATGAAAGTATAGTTGGAAATTGGAAAAATTTTCAAAACAATAAAAGCGTAGATATGTTAGTTCTTTGAATTTATGGATGCCTATAGATTTATGTATAAGTTATTTCACTACAAATGAATATATTACGTAAGAGGCAAATGCTGTAGCACTATGGAGTACTTACAAATAAGCTAATTTGCAATCGGTAGAATTTTCATGCATAGTTAATACTGTAAAATTTAGTGAATGTGGAGACATAAAAATAGATACTTGCAAGAATTGTGATCGCCCTTAGAGTGTGGATATTTGACTCATTTATTGGTTGAACTTTAGATCGCTTTCAGAATAAATACTAAGTATTATCTTGTTTTATTTCCAGGTATGAGATTTGGTCTAATGCAAGTGAAAGTTGGACTAGCATATATCTTGTCCAAATATAAATTTGATGTGTGTGAGAAAACTGCAATTCCTTTAACTTTTAAGGCGCAATCATTCATTTTGGAATCTTCAACTGGAATATGGTTAAAAGTTTCTCTCAGAAGTGATAAATGACAAACAACATTTATTCATACATGGTGATTTCGTATTACTAGAATTAGGAGATATTTATGCAAAGTTAAATTTGTAAGGTAATCTGAAATATCATTAATAATTTTTGACCAACTCTATTGGAAAGAGTGTTAACTGCGCTTATGTTTGAAACTAGAGATACATTGATTTATCACATGTTCATTAGCATAGTCAGTGATATATCTACACCCCCAAGCATCTCCCTAAAATTTTGGTACACCCCCCTAAAAATTTTCGGAACTAGGGGGTGTTAGGGTATAATTTCGATGTTTTAGTTGGTTTATGGTAAAATCAAGTGTATCTGCCTGTAGTTGTAAGTCAATAAAGGTTGATAGTGAAGAGAAGGTGTTATCTACATTCTTAGCTTGACTTAGGTACATTCGGACGTTAGTTGAAATAATATTTCCGCACACTTAAAATTATACCCTAACAGGGGGGGTGCAATATTAAAAAGATTCATTCTCGCTTTGCCTAAAGCCCTCCAGGACTTTGTAGAAAATATTTTAAATGATCTTACCTGTAGGCAGAACGGGAATTCCCGTTCTGTCTAATCTTTGGAGACAGGGAATTCTATGCGAGGACAAAATTTTTAGGGAAATGCAGCACCGAAAAGCTTAATTCCTAGCGTGTTTGTATGCAGATCGGAACTTGTGTATAAATGGCTGTAGTAACGAGCATGGGAACTAAATCCAAACGGTCAAAATGCAAGGAAAATTCTGACGAGGACAAAATCACAGGACCATTCATTTTAATTACGAAAAGTAACTGTGATGCTACTTGATTTTTAAAAAGTCGTTCTTGTATGATAGCGTATAGATGAAAGTAGCTACGCTTGGTAATATTGATTGTCAAGGACAGTGTGAGGAAAGAGCAAACATGTGTCTTCTGTTTTCAAATATGAAGCTTCCGAAAGGGATATAGCACCACTTGTAATCTGGTATAACGAATCTTTATTTTATTTTATTTTATTTTATTTCGACTGCAGTACTTTTACTGTGCGCAAGGTACAAAAGGAATACTGCTTGTGATGCCAGTACAATCCACATTTGATCGTACTGTACGTAAACTTGTATTACTTTTCCATATTGAGCATCCTTACCTTTGGAGAAGTCCTAATGCTCTTGTAAGCCACAGCGGATTGCTAGAAATAAAATACTTTCACAATACGCGAGAAAGCATCTCAATTACTAAAGCTGTTAAAGAGAAGTAATATTGGATTCATGGTGAAAAGTAATATAGAGATATAGTTGCCAATTTTACAGGCATTATTGTAAAATTTAGGGAAAAATGAAAATAAGTGGCAAAGAGTTGAGTAATTTATTTCTATGCTGTGCCCAAGATTCAGTAACGATTCGAATAACTGGGGACAGCAGTTTTGAAAAGATAACTGTGTGAACTTTAGCAATTTTATTATTTCAATACTATCTGAATCAGTCGACTCAAGTGGTACCCGAAATCAACATTATCTGAACGTGAAGAAGAAGAATTCAAAAGACTTTGATTTTTCAAAACAACGAATGAGATACTACAGGCTTGAGTTGCCTCTCGTGTTAACTACAAAGTCTAGCGTGTAACTCATACTTTTCTACTAAGTATATTTAGAAATTTAACTTCAATTATTATGGTGCAAAGATGCACGATGCAATTAAATATTTGATGCACTCTCGTGATTATTGATGTGAATTTCATATTTACCGTGTATATATTGTAATTATAATATTTATATTCAATAATACACTATTAGCGCCTTTGGGACTTAGTGGTGAAGCACTCATTTCTGATGCGAGGGCTCCTGGTTCGATAGCAGCTCTGGCCAAGTGTCTTTTATGGTGGACAAATTCAGTGGGCGTGAGGTTCTCTCGTTCATCACGTAATAAAAGTATTTATTGAATACAAATATGACGTATATTGTTGCTACTGTTATTAAAATGTCATTACATTTGGTTTATTTCAAATACTATTACTATGCGTAAACAATAATATATACAGGGTGTTTCAAAACAACACCGACAACGTTTAGGAGCTGATTCCTGACACCAAGATAAAACAAAAAGTATAGACCAACCTGGGTGCACAAATGCTTCCTTTCGGGGTTATAGGTTACCGAAAACATGAAAAAATGAACTTTAAAGGTCCATAGCTCCAAAACTATGGGAGCTACCGTAGTCGGATCAAGACTTCACTTAAGAAGTAACATGTGAGCTATGCAAAAATACATATTTCAGAATCCTACGGTACTCACGCAACATTTTTTATAGAGGAAGTTTAGTTACGGGCATATAATTTTAAGTACTCACCGATCATCTCTATAAAAACTGTTGTGGAAGCACCGCAGCACTCTGAAACTTGGATATTTTGTTAGGGCACAAGTTTCTAAGTGAAATTTTGACGCTACTATGGTAGGTGCCATAGTTTTGGAGCTATGAACCTTTAAAGTTCTTTTTTCATGTTTTCAGAACTCCGAAAGAAAGCACCCAGGTTGGTTTATACCTTTTGTCTTATCTTGGTGTCTGGAATCACCTCCCAAACGTTGTCAGTGTTTTTTTGAAACACTCTATATATAGGTACAAAGACAGGATGTAGTGGAGAGAATATTAAACAGAGACATAGAGTCCACACTGTTATTGTTATTCGGACAAACTTTAAATTGTTTCCGCATTGTCATAACATGATTTCTAATTAAAATATTCAATTTTTTTTCTATTTCAATATGTACAGGGTGGCCCAAAAGTAGGTATACAGTACCGTACTGACCAGCTCATTGCATTTTATATTATTTCTTATTGTTATCCATCAGGCAGACTTAGTTTCTTTATTATTTGTTGTTAATGTGTTTTTACGTATATCTTAAGCTCTGAACAGCCGAAGCAAATAAACCCATACACTAGAATGTTATACTTAATCAATTCAGGGGTGTATATCTACTTTTAGGCCACCCTGTAGTTTAAGCTTACTATTAGTAGATGTGAATATAATTTTCCCTTTGGCATCTGGTGAGAAACTAACTATGTAAAATATGCTGTATTAACGGGTGTACTATATAAAATTTGCAGTAATATGATAACTGCAGTAAGGCTGTTGTAAGAAAAATACACTACAAAGCATCTAATTTCTTATTTTTACACTAAACGATTTTTGTGATTGCTATCACAAGAAAGAATACCTGAATATTTCAAGCTTAACGTCCTTTTCCGATACAGGGGCTTTTTTCCTTAGATGCTACCTCCCAAGTGATATATTATTCTTTCTTGTTAATGTAATGTAAAGTTTATACATTCCATGTCATATATCTATTTGTTTCCAGTTATGTTATCCTTCAGATGGTTCTAATGATTTACTGTTTTGAGTACACTAATTATGAATTGATATTGTTATGTTTTTAAATATATGTATATTACATTTTAAACTATGCACTTTTAACTAGTCACACTGGTGGATATCGTCGAATTGTAACTACCTGTATTATGAAATTGTGATTACTGTGTATATCTTGATCCACGGTTTTGGAAAAGTTTGGTAGAAATTGAATAAATATAACAAAATCGATCCATTACAAGATATTAAAGTAGAATGTTCGTAACTGTTAAGAGCATGTATATCACTGTTAGGAGTGTAGTATCACTGTTAGGAGAAAATATGACTTAATATTTATAAAGTATTTTTTTAAATATATACAGTACATAACTGTAGTTAATAAACAATCTACTCAGCAGAAGTAACAATTATTATGCAAGGAACGGCATACATTTTAGACTCATAAAAACTTGTTTTTGTTGATTTTCTGGGAAATTTCCCACGATCATAATCAACAGTTAAACATCCATTTTGGTAAACTCGAGTGATCCATACGTCTTAACTCTGGGCGATATGTCTTAACTTTGTCTTAACTGATAAATGTCTTTGCGACTTTGCCTTAGCTGATATAAGTCTCACCTTCGTCTTAACTGATATACTTCTTAACTTTTTCTTAACTGATATATGTCTTAACTTTGTCTTAACTAATATATGTCTTAACTTTGTCTTTACTGACATATGTCTTAACTTTGTCTTAAGGGTCTATGCAAATGAAATCCACCAATGATGGTTGCTGACAAAATTTAGCTTTTGATTAATTTTCTACCTAAGTTTGTGCCATATTCTGAGAGTTGAAAACGGGTATTCATTTATTTTTTAGCCGCGCAGGTTTTGAAGCGTATTTTGAACTTTTCATAGGATTCCGTTAAAAGCTTAACATTTTAGGTTTTGAAGATAATGAGCCTTATGCAGAGTCGTTCTGATACGTAAATTAGTGCCATACTAAAGAGTTCGACTAACATATGTTTCCTGCAGTAGTCCGGTCTTTAGTATGATGTTAATCATACGTCTAAACGATTCTGCATAGGGCCTAATGAGTTTAAACCAAAACCATATGAAAGATAGTGGAATGCACAACATTCTGTGTTCTGTGGACATTGAGATGTACTTTAGAACGTCGGAGAAAAAGCTCTGAACAATGATGTTGGAAACCTAAGAATGACCGTTTTGGAATGTACATTTTGAGACGAAATAAATGAGACTAAGCTTAATTTTTTTTTCTGCATAGAGACTAAATAATATACAACGTCCAGAACAAGTTTTATATCTGAGAACCATACACCGTGTATATTTCAATTTTGAAAAATATTAAAAATTGCGAATTTTCGAAAATTGTGTATTTTCACCATCAAATATCTCTAGAAGGACGAAAGTGAAAAATCTGAAATTTGCACATAATACACGATAGTTTCACAGTAACACATGGGTAAAATTGCATTACTGAGACTTCAGTAGTTTCTGGGTTATATTTTTATTCTCTACCGGGACTTAATATTATGAAGAGCCATGTGGTATGGATATAAACTTTGTAGCAAAAGTCAAAATAGCACGACAGTAATGTTAAATTGGTAAAATGTGCACAATTTATGAATCATATTGAAACGAAATATTTTAAAAATCGATCGATTGTTGTTTCTACTTTTACTACTCTCTTTATAACCAGAGAAAAGGAACAATAACTTTACTAAAAAAGGGTCGTGACTAATAAAGCGAGCTACTAAAATTTGATTATTATTATTATTTTAAAATGGTATTATAAGCTTTCAACAACTAGAGACACTGTTGTAATATAAACTTTGAACTAGGGAGTTATGGAATCCAATGACCCAAACTATCTCCTTTCGTATATTGACTCCTTTCGAATAAATAGAAAAGGAAACCTCAGTTAAGAAGTAAAATCAGAAAATTCCCAGGATCCTGTCTCAAATGGCGCTCCCATATATGAAACCTTGTTATAGATTATTATTAAGATTCTGTAAAACTCATTGACATTTAGCTTCAATATAGAAAAATCATAAATAAATATTAGCTGACCTCTTATCGTCTTTATTTGATTTTTAAAAAGAATGAGAACAGTGAAACACTTTTTATAGTTCTTGCAATAATTGGCATGTTTACATTGGTTGGTAAATATCTCTATAGGTTTTCCAACGGTAGTCTGGTTTTCTAACATCGTAATAATCAAATGAAACAAAACTTACACGCTTCAAAGTATAATAATTGAATTTATATATACGCATAACCAGCCTCTTATGCAATAGACTTCAGTGTACTTCGTATAAATCAAAAATTGGATAATCACATTGATTATGTTTTAAAATATCAAACAACTAAATTATATAGGCAAACTGATCAATCGTGGTGTATAGTAATAATAATAATAATAATAATAATAATAATAATAATAATAATAATAATAATAATAATAATAATAATAATAATAATAGTGTTAAATATCACAAATCAACTCGACTTTGTACTTTTATCTGTTGCTTAGATTCCAACTTATTCTAAATTATCAATTACTGTTACAGTTAAATGTTTTCGATAATAAATTGGCTATAAGGAATGCAACTATGAAACCTTCATTAATGCGTCATCTACCACTGGTTAATTTACAAGAATTCGCGTAGGTGGCCGGTTACGTCATTCCCCACGATAAGATCCTTAGTACATGATACAATAGACGTTTACTGACTCATTATATTCAAGCTTTCCATTCTGCTGTCAAACCAAAACACTCTAGATAAATCTTATGAAGTCCAATTCAGTAAAGCGTTCTCTTATTTCTGTCCCTCCGAACACGTTACAGCAATAAGCACATTGACTTGGATAACTGTTCTAGAAAATAAAATCAACAATTTTGTGTCTCGAAAATTTCCTCCAAATTTATGAATAAATTTATTTTACTGACCTTTGTTTGTTGCTATTAAATTCTAGTGGTTATCGCCTTTATACCAATACCTGGAGCCTGGTAGGTACATCAGAAATCTTACTCAAGTGTGTCAAATTATATTACCATTAGTTTCAAATACAAAATAGAATTTCACAAAATTCATGGCTTCTGCACCAATTTTAGAACTGCAATTTGTACGTAAAGTAAAAGAAAATTTTGATAGGTTCCTTTTAGATCAATCTGCATTCATTTACTTTCTTTTCTTTAGATATATTATAACATTGAAGCGTTGCTAGGTGATAATCCAATAGTTAAGCTAAATTTCTTTAAAAAAATAATTTTCTTCTAATCTTTATTTATTTGCAAAATAGTTTACAAAGTATACAACAATTAACAATTAAAATCTATAAATTTCGTATTTGCAAGTCACTTGCACTGTCTATTTAAGCGTTATAGACACTTGACTTCAGAATTGCATATATGTATCATATTCCTCTTTTATCATTCGTTAACCATAGTATGATGTGTCAAAGCCACATATAATGGAATCGAATCTGTTATATTTTGTAAAAACAAATAAATAGAACCAAACCTTATAATAGAAAGGTTAACTCTTCTTGAACGGTAAGGGTCCTTTATTGCATCCGAACCACAAGGAGGGTTTTGTTCTTCAATTTGTGCTTTATTTTGTCAAAATATGTAAATAAGTTTCGGAGATATAGCGTATAGTATGTAGTATTTAGAAACAATGGATAACAATATAATATATATGTAAAATTTCTCTGAACGTTGATATATTATTTGGATTATTCTATTGTTCGCTTGTTTCTGTTGCACTAGAGAAGAAACACCTCCTCCAGTTCCCTTCCAGGCGGCAACGTACCAAGAACTGACGAAACGTTGCCACGTTGGACCGCAATGGATATACGTTGGAACAAGAAGGATGCTGAACGAACATCTCCAGAAACGATAGATATGCGTCTGTCTACCTCTCTGATAAAATCAAGGCTTCTAGAACCCCATGCTCCACTGGTCTCGATAGCTATTGGAGCAAATATAAATTTATCGAGGAGATTATTGTAATTTCTTTTTCTGCCTCCCTACGTCTAGCAACTTCTCCAGCATTCACAACGGTCAACGGCAGGCTTGAATGGGCGAATGTGTCCGAACATGTAAAATCCCATACTAGAGATTTGCCTCTCATCCAAGGTATTAATGTCATGCCATCAGGTCGTTTACCATCGGAACAACAACAGCCTGACGGTTCACGAATCGAAGGAATTCCTGCCGTCGTGAGGGCTCGCAAAATGATGTCATTAACAGATGAATGTCTGGTGTTTCTGCCTATGCTCTTCATGCATGATAGGCCATGCAGGCCGCGTTGGGTAACTTGATCCCCGCAAGCTGAACCTAGTCTTAGGGCTACTGCGATTCGAAAGGTTTCATTAGACATGTGAAGACCTAATTGGGGAGAAGGTAACGCATTTAACCATGCACCAGCATGGGGAGATGACGCAGCAAGAAGTCTAGCTTTATCCTTTGGAACAGCAACGGATTGTAAAAGAAGTTTATGGAAATGTACTGCTATTGGTGTGTACCAAGATGCCTGAGAACCTCTTTTGCTGATTTCTGGAAGGTCTGTATATGTTATATTTATCCATTTGGTAGAGCCTTCTTCAACTATCCCATCTGGGTCCAGGTGGTAGCCTTGAGGAAGGAGAGTCTCGATTAAACGAAGGGATCCGTGATAGGACGCTAAAAAGGTAGGAATCGCCATATCAACGGTTCGTCGAATACCAAGGCCTCGTAATCCAACAGGTAAGGATGCTTGCATCCAAGATTCGTCACTCAAGGAGCAGTTCAAAATTGACTCCAGACCCATTTTGAGGATATGATCATATTTCTTCAGCAGTGGAGTCTCATTCCAAGATGGAAAGCACCGTAGAAAGTAGTTTAGGCAAGGGATTGACAATGAAGCACGTAGAAGAAAAAAGCTGCGTGTGCTGAAATCGAGTCAAGACGAGACAGAAAATATTCTAATTTGGATATTTTGGTTGATAGCACAGTTGTAAATGCTTCCTTTGTGAGAGCAGAACCCAGAAGACAAGCATTCTGTTTGCTTAGGAGACGTATTCCTGGTGCAACTTCTCCAAATCTTCTGAATAATTGTTCGGATGTGACTTCATCTGATCCAAGAAAACCAACTTCGCATTTTCAGAAATTCATATGTAAGCCAAGAGCTGACGCTTTCTCATTTATATGTGTTAACGTTGAAAGGACTGCCTCAGGTTTGTCAGTAATAGTCCCATCATCCAAATACCAGATGTTTAGTTCAGTATTAATCGAATGTACTAAAGAATGTATTGTTATGGCAAAAAGTGCTGGGCCCAAGGGATCACCTTGTTGTACTCTTCTCTGGGATGAAATAGTGTCTTGGCCTAAGAATAGGTTACTGGGTTGAGCGTAACACTGGTGAACATATGGGTATATTGCGGGAAAATATTTCAATACCTCAGTAAGCATGGAGTCCTGGCGAAGTTCATTAAAAGCGTTGCGAAAATCCAGCTTTACGATAGCCTTTGGAGCTCTGTGTGTGGAGGAGAAATATATCCTGGTTGCATGAACGGCTGCTTCGACTCCGTTGGGAATACAAATTCCAAGTTGATGGGGAGACAAAAAGTTCTTAACAGGCTCTCGTATTCTGAAGCATATCATTTTGGCTGATATTCTGCGCCAAATATTCCCTATGGCGATAGGTCTGATTCCACCACACTTCTTTTTAAGAGCGATAAGTCTGGCTCCGAAAAACAAAGGTCGAACTTCTAAGGGTATTTTTCTCGAAATAATGAGATTGAACAGACCACAAAGTGATTTTAATAGCTTTTCCTTCGATTCGAGTATTTGGCAAGGTAAAAGATCTTTGAGAATCGAAGGGCGAAGACCATCTAGACCTCCCGAGCTGCCAGATGGAAAAGAATGTATAGCATTTTTAACTTCGTTTATTGAAACTCCCTGAACCCTGTTTTGATCTTCTGGAAGATTCGGTGAAGTAAATGTACCAGGGTGGGCTGGATGTTTCTCCAACAACGTCTCAAACACTGAAGTGTCAGGGGCTGCTATTGTATCATCTGACATTAGTAAACGGGCTGCTCCTCGGATATCACCATCGGCTAGTTCGTTTTCAATAATTTTCAGATTTGACACATTCTGTTTAGGCATAGATTTCTTGATCTTTGGCGATTGTAAAGTTAAGGCGTCAATACCTGTATTATCCCAAACACGAACTCTTTGTTTTACCCATGAGGTAAGGTTCTTTACATTCTCGGATTGTTTGGGAGCAGTTAATGGAAATATAAACAGGTTGATCCATTCTCTTTCTCCATTTGAAATAGCTACTTGCTGTAATAACTTGGAAAGTGCATTGGCAACCTCAGTTCGAGCACCACGAGGGACACGTCTTAGGATGTGTGTAGAGGATCTTAATGACGTCAACAGTTTACCCAAGTTAGGTAACGTTAAATCCTTTGTGCTACCATTGCAGTTAGTGATGCTTACATTTGTGGCTCTACAGTCAGGAAAGCTATTATTATTGATATGAAGACAATCCTCTTCTGCGTTTATGATCGGATGCTTTTTACCTATATGAATGGCTAATCCTCTTGCATTCACATAAAACTTTCCACAATGGGGACAAGGTAACACCTTCGCAGATCTGGGAGTGGTTGAAAAGTGGCCTCTGGCAGGCCTGCCAGTGTTGGAGTCCAAGTCATTGCCGGGGTTATCGGTTTCACCTGATTCCGCTGAATTAACTGATGGAGATTGAACACTGGGAACGCTGCTTGAAGATTCCATTAATTCATATCATATATCTATGTGTAACAAGGTGCACGACAAAATAAAATCATTTTTATCAGTGATAAAGAAGTATTGATGATATTAATATTTGAAAAAGTTTAAATATTCGTTTAAATTTCCGTTGCTGTTTATTTCATTGTTAGAATACTATGTCGGAATTATAACGTTCGATAGTTCTTTTATTTCTTTATAATAAGATAATCATTAAACCTACTTTTGATCGGATTTCACAATTTTTCGTCGGAGATCTAGGAGACGTCGTGCACACACATATATAACACAAACATGTCCATCAAAAGTATTTCCTCTCTTTCGACCGAAAACATTGCAGAGAATATTCTTAGGCTCGTGCACTGATCACAACAATTAAAATTTTTGTAATTTGTGTGTAGATGTGTAATATAGATCTTCTAATCTATATTTATTAGTAAATCTTTTTTTCTTCCTTTACCTAAATTATTAGAATGGAATAGCATTACAGATGCTTCTCCTCTTCTCAAACATATTAAATAACTTGATATTTAACTTATTTTCTTCAGGTTGTATGTTATATAGCATTCATAAGAAAAGGGCATTTATTCCGAAGTTGGGCGTCCGCTTTCGCCACGTTTTTTCGCTGTTATCTCCTTTGCACACTTTCTGCAATTTGTTACTAGGTTCATTAATCCGTGCTCTTCACAAACTTTTAAAAGATTTTGTTCGTTATCAACGTATTGCTTCACAAATGTTAAAACTGTTACTTCATTGCCCTTGTACATTCGCCATGTTGATAACATATATGCTCATTTCTTTCCCACAATGCAACTGTTTTTGTTACCTTGCGCCAAATAGTTCCCTCCGCTCGCCGTATAGTCCCATGTTTATAACCGCTTAAATATAACAAATAAACAGATTTTTCGAGAATCTTATATATTATCAAGCACACAAACGATCAAATTATCCACATCTTTCCTGTAAATTTTAAAAAGTTTGCTGGAAACGGACGCCCAAGTTTGGAACTTAACCCAAGAAAAGTACAACGAATAATAAATATCAGTTATAAAGATAAATTACTCTTTTCTTCCTCTTATTTGCAATAAAAGAATTCATAAATTTTGTACTTGACTTCTACTTTTATAGACAAGTCAACTCCATAAAGTGTTCCGTCTTTCTATTTATCTGCACATTAAATCACCGGTGCAGATCAGAATTAGTATAATAGAATAAGAAACTTAATAATAATAATAATAATAATAATAATAATAATAATCATAATCATAATAATGATAAAAAAGAACAGAACAGAACACAATTCTAAACCAAATTAACAGAGTACACACAACAATGTAACACGATCAAAGTGATCTATCTGTTACAATATCTTCAACAAAAAAAGGAAACGCATCTGTTATTTCTTTTGTGTCTATAGCGCTGCTGTTAAGACTTCAGTGAGGTAAACAGTTGACTAATTTGTGTGCAGAGTTTGGCACTGATATTGAAAGTACGACCTATAGGAATTGTGAACTCTGTGGGTGTGAGTTTCCGTAGAACCATAGTGATTGGCAGCCACACCTTGTCATTGGTAGGTAGTTTAAAAGAGGTCCTTAGGCCATGGGGATGGAAAAAGTGAACAAGAAGATCGTCCTGACTGATGTCTTCAATTCTCCCAATCCACCATTTCTCGTCGTAAATACAGACTACGATATCATTAGGTGCAAATGACAACATGCTATGTTCTGGAAGTACTAAAGCACTGCAATCAGTAAATTCATCTGTTGTGACAATTCATAACATCTGATTTGTGTTTGCGTCAGAGGTACAAATCGATGATATGATCTGGTATTGATAATTCTTCTACAAGTCACAAATCTTGAATTTCTTCTGTTTGACTGCACTTCTTCTGCCTGAGATACTATCAACACAGAACCTGAAAATCTGTTCAGCTGTTAAAATTTCGAATTTCGCATCATTGCAATAACTTTTAACTCAGAAACTACTCACGTCACAGTGATGCAATTTTACCCATGTGTTGCTGCACAACTATATTCTATTTTGTGCAAATTTGGGATTTTTCACTTTTGTCCTTCCTGAGGTATTTGATAGTGAAAATACACGACTTTCGAAATTCGCAATGTTTAGAAGTTTCCAAAAAATCAAGTGTGTGGTTCTCAAATCTGAAACTTGTTTAGCACGTTGTCTCTTATCCAGTCTCTATGTAGAAAAAAAAAATTGAAGGTGAGTCTCATTTATTTCGTTTCAAAATGTACATTGCAAAACGGTCATTTTTAGGTTTCCAACATCAATGTTCAGAGCTTTTCCCAGGCGTTTTAAAGTGCGTCTTAATGTCCACAGAACACAGAAGGTTGTCCATTCCATTATCTTTCATATGGTTTTGGTTTGAACTCATTATCTTTAAAACCTAAAAAGTTACAGCGTTTAACGGAATCCTCTGAAAGGTTCAAAATACGCTCAGGCGCCTATACAAAATGGCTGTTACAAACAAACCTGCGCGGCTAAAAAATAAATGAATACCCGTTTACTTTCCTGAATGTGGTATTCTACAATCTTAGGTTAAAAAAATAATAAATAAATAAATTTTGTCAGCAACCTTTGACCTGGAAATTGGTCGACTTCATTTGGATCGCCATTTAACTGATATATGTTTTTAACTTTGTCTTAAGTGACATATATTATTTTGAACGTTATTTTAGTTGAAAAAGAAAATAAAGTTTAAGGCTAGTTTTAGACGAAAGCATTTATCGTAGCATTTCTCGTAGCAGATGTGCTGCCAAAAATCTCGTATAATATTCTATGGCATCAAAAGTATATTGTGCTTTTACATGGTAGCATTTTGATAAGCATTTTGTCGTGACTAGCAAACAAATCACTGGAGAAGAGCGCAATTATGGCTCCAAAACTAAAAACAGATATTTCAGTCACTATTTCTTCTAAAGCCCTTTCTCGCATATTCTTATTACGATACAAAGAACTTTTAATGGTGCAGTTATACTATACAGATCCATAGATTTTAAAATTTACAGAAGAATTTTCTAATATTTTAATAGAGTAGTGTCTAAGTAATGGAAATAAGGTGTGCACTTACATCTGAAATGCGTATTTACGTGGAAATATAGAAATTAAAGTCGAACCTAAAATGCACGTAATCTTCAATAAGCTGCCATAAAATTTTGGCAAGTCTGTAATTTCCCCATTTTGTATCGAGAACAGAACCCAACCAACCCCTTTGGGGCTTTTAACCCGTTCCCACTCCTCCTCCTACTACTACTACCCGTTCCTACTTCTACTCCTATTCCTACTACTACTACTACTACTACTACTACTCTTAATATTACTATCATGTGGTTCGGATTCCACGTTAATCAGTAGGTCCACGTCTCATATAGCCTCGCTGCTGAACGGGACGTTAAACCCAAAATCAACTAAACTCAACTCACTATTACTACACCTACTGCTACTATTACTATTACTAAGTACTCCTACTTCTACTCTTACTACTACTTACTCCTCCTACTCCTACTCCTCCTACTACTACTTACTTCTACTACTACTACTCTTACTACTACTACTTCTACCCTACTCCTCCTCCTACTACTACTACTACATATACTATGGATCCGTATATTAAAACTACACGTTGCCACCTGTTAAAGTGAACCTGCACCGGAGAATGCAAGAGCACACCTCAGAAATGATTGCTAAAGGCACAATAAATGAAACGAGAAAGTTTTTTTTTAATGAATTTCTGTGTGGATCCGTATAGTGATACTGCACGTTTTTAACTTTGTACAAACAAGGATGTTCCTCATATTTTTTAATCAACATAATAATAGTATCCCTACTCCAAATCATTTTTCTTTACTACAATTCAATTTCCCACACAAAACAAAGAGCATGGATATTTGGCACAAAATCTTACGCTTCCTTTTAACACACCACGGCGCTGTAATCGGAGCAGAAATGCTGGGGAAAATGCTACGAAATAGAGCAGGTTCTATCGGCAAGAAATGCCATAGGATATGCCATGGCATGGGAAATGCTATAGCATTTGCTACTTTACACGGTAGGATATCGATGATACGATTTTTGCTACGAGAAATGCTACGATAAATGCTTCCGTCTAAAACTAGCCTAAGAGTTAATCATATTTTTGTTCTATATCTCGTTAAACATACTACATGATGTTGTTTTATTATCATAATGGAGAGCTTCATAAGGGTGTACTTTAATATCAATCTCGTGTTAATAGTTTACATGCTTTTTGTTTACCATTAATCTTTAGGTTTACAAAATAATTTGTTTTCTTCATTTTTTTCCCCAAAACTCCGCATGAGCTTTTTCACTGATTCACGGCGTGACAAACATCTTGGCATTTGAAGGCGGCGCTCCAAGTTCCCTTTAAATGCTGCTAGCAAATGAGAGGACAGCGGTATTGCCACGTTTATTTTGTACACATTCACGTCTATCCGTTGCCACCTGATCGCGCTGTAGTTTGTCTGCTTAGCCATAGCCACACCTCTTTACCATTTGGCAAAGTCGCGCCAGAGATTGCGTTTTATTCGTTTAGCTGAAATGCCAAGATGTTTGTCACAGACTTTTTTTTTTAGTCACCAAGATCTATCGTGTGGCATATGTCTAGTCTTGCGTTAAATTCTAATAATATTGTAGATATTTTGATTAGTCTCATTTGCTTCCATCTAGGGAATGGGATTTTCTTTCAATACGAATGACTACATATTCATTCATATTCATTCATTCTGAGATTAAATGAATACAGTAGGTTTGAATAATTAATTTAACTTTGGTCTTTGCTGTTTCAAATTCAAAAGAAGTAATTAGTTTAAACAAGCTACTTTCAAACATTTTCAAACAAGATATTTGTGTATATTTCTTGCTGTTTAAATTTTTTGAATTGACACTTATCGAATTTTGTTTCTGAGAATGAGATGTGGGCCATTTTCTAGTTATAATTTAGACTTCAAAATAATGAAATGCTAGTTTAAGATTTATTACATACTGTATGGTTTTTAGTCGAAGTTAAACTAAATTAGGCAAAACTATTTCTTGTCGGTTTATTCTATAAATATCTATACGTAAGGAACTCTAAACACGTTTCTTCAGAATGAATTATGTCCAGATAAATTCATTAGTCATTGTTCAGTATAGTCGAGGCCCATTGTCTTTCGTCCTTGCACTCCTACTACCTCAGTGGAACTCTCTCTCTCTCTCTCTCGGTCGACCTTGGGCTTGAATACTGAGTGATGACTGTTGGACAGCTGTATATTTGGTGGTAGTCAAGGAAAAATTTTAGTTGAGGTCACACATTTGATAGGCTTCATGGCACTTTTAAATTGATTTTGTTCTCTATACGTGTAAGTATATTTTAAATCACTTTTTATATTATCTTTTTCCTTTTTGGCCTATCGGAGATGACTTTCTCATCAACGTTTCTTCTAGGCATATTTCCAGAGAAACCTCACGGAGCACCATTGAAAGCACGATCCCTTACGCAATCGGCATAATTTTGATATACTGCAGCATTCTCTAACATACACCATTGAATATAGTATCTTAAATTTTTACTTGCACACCCAAAGAGATTTCCTAGCAACCGTAAGTTTCAAGAGTGGGTAAATAAAGTTCATATTCCGAGTATCAGTGTCTTTTCATTTCTCAACTAAGCATTAGTTCATTAAGATTTTCTTTTTTACCTTCCCGGTACGAGCGTCCCATCCTTAGATTGCAGTACAGGAGTAAATGGCAATGCTTTTCCTTATGCCCATTGTTGCCAAACTTAGCCTAAAATTCAGAAATAGGTTTTTTACTTGATAGATATGGATAGATTATTGTAGAACATTGTATTCTCTATCAAATAATATGTTTTAATATCAAAAGGAATTTTCAAGTATTGAAATAAATTGAAATAGTGAAATCTTGCTAATGGCAAATTCTAACGTAGCGTTAAATATATCATATCATAAGTTCTGAACTATAAAATATACAAAGCTGAAACTTATATAGCTATTAATACAACATTTGGTGCCAATGTTGGGGAAGTGGTGCATTCAAAAGAACTTTTTGAGTTTTAAAACAAAAAATAAAATGTAAGAGAAATTGCGTATACTATTGCAATACAATATCTAAAAAGTTGACTAGTGAGAAACTTTTTTTATTTTTCATGTTAGATAGTGGTGCAAAGCAAGAAAAATATTGAGTAATGATTGAAGTTATTTTTAAAACAATTCTCAAGTCGATATCATTCTTTATTTAAGTTTTATGACTTTTAATGTTAAAGAATCAACTTTCCAAAGTGCGCGCATCTGACCAGAAGAAAGGCAGTGACAAATCTGGCCTATGCAATTTTTTCCTCATAATGATTGTTTTAATGTTACTGATGTAGAGTATCGTGCTATACCGATGAGTATTCAATGTTGGTGCTATGCGAACACGAATCTGTTGTACCTCTTGGCCTGTACTGCTTAAGGGAAGCATGATCGCACAAAATCGAATCCTGGACCACACCTGCGAGAAATATTGCGTCAACTCCACTCAATCTTACGTTTCACTTACTTCGCTCGTTTTCCGTAATATATATATATATATATATATATATATATATATATATATATATATATATATATATATTAGAGACCTGCACGGGCCGGGCCTGGCCCGAGGCCCGAAACCCGGCCCGGCCCGCGGGTAGGGCTTGGGCGGGCCGACTCTATTATTTCTTTGGACCGGGCCGGGCTTGGGCGGGCCGACACTGATTTATCTTCAGGTCGGGCCGGGCTGGGGCCTATTAATTGCAATTATTTAATTATTATTAGCATTCGTTAAACGATAAGTAGAATTAAGGCAAACGTTGAAGAAGTGTGCCCGTGAAAAATGTTACAAAATGAAGCTTCGAAAATTTATCGAGCCCAGGCCGGGCTTGGGCCAAGAATTTAAAAAAAAACATCGGGCCGGGCCGGGTTCGGGTCGAAAATCTCCAAAAGTTTTCGGGCCCGGGCTGGACCGGGCCTACGTACAATCGGGCTGGATTGGGCTCGGGCCGAAAAATTCGGCCCGTGCAGGTCTCTAATATATATATATATATATATATATATATATATATATATATATATATGACTAACATTCCGACATGGGGAGCGTACAGTTTCCTCCTCCTTTTCCTTCCTTCTTCTCTCCTATTTTCTTCTTCCTCTTTCTTTCTTTCCCTACTTCTACTTAAAAAAACTGAAAAGAGGGGTCGTGACTGGGAATTGTCGCGATTGACACGGTCATTATTTTTTTAAAAATATTTCTTCCGAAGTCCGATATGAATTAGTCAATCATAACAGAAGCATCTGAAGTTAGAGTTCTAAAATTCATTTATTTAATTTATATTTGGTTAAATTATCAAAATTACAAAAATTACAAAAGATTTCAATTTTAATTCAAAAGTATAGCGACTTCACATTTTTCCCACTCACGACGTTCTTATTTTAGATTAAACAAAAATGATAATAGATAGCGACAAGTGGTTTTATGCAATCGATACAAAGTCTCAGGAGAATATGCTATAACAACTCGCAACACCCTATCAAAACTGAAAGTTGTTGGAATTTACTAATATTTCCGATTTTAATAACTTATTTACATACAGCAAAAACGGTAAGAGATATAGAAAAAGAACAATTTTTTTTGCACAAATTCAGCGTCCTAGGATTGAGTTTTGTTTCGACTTTTATCTATCTGTTCAAACCGGAAGTAGTGAAAATCTACGATTTCTGGTTTAAGTACTGATAGCATAATGGATAAAATGGAATCAGATAGTGGCAAGCAGTTTCTTGTTACAGATTCGGTACTGCAAGAATATATTTCATCTCTCTATTTATTACTCTATTGCAAACGGAAGTGATAGACATCAATTAGCACTTCCGGTTTCAATATTAGTCTCCATAGAGGATAAAGAGTAAGAAATGGCAAGTAATGATTTTTAAATATGAATTCAGATTCTACCTTTGGCGTCTTTGATCTTATTTCTCTATTGCAACCCGAAGTTATAGATGTAGTGCTTCAGGTTTGTACATGGAATTCGCATAGTTTGAAAGCCTAACATAGTGAAGTGAAATTGGCTGTTGTTTTTTTTTTTTTTAATTATTTCTTATTTGATATCATTTGCATTAACTATATAAAGAAAATCACTTTAAAGTAACCCTATTTAGTTGCTTAAATGAAATGAATTGAACGTTCGGAAACGATTTATTAAGACTCTGGTACGGAGCGTGGCGCTTTAGGGATCAGAGACGTGGACATTGAGAGAAGCTGAAATATCCAAACTGGAAGCATTTGAAATGTGATTCTGGTACAGAATGTTGCGCATATCATGCAGCAAAAGAAAAATGAACGAAGACGTACTTAAAGAAGCTAATGTAGGACGACAGATCATGAAGATAATAGGAAAAAGAAGAAACAGCATGCTTGGCCATTTTATTTGGCATTCCGATTGGATTACTGTCCTGATAGAGGGAAAAGCAGAAGGAAAACCAGGAAGAGGAAGACCAAGAATAGAATATTTAGATGCAGTTACGAAGAAGGGACCTTATCAAAGTATAAAACAGCTCTCCCAAAGGAGAGAAAAGTTTTAAAATTTCCATGTTGCCCACCAACCGAGAAGAGAGAAAGATAAAAAGATGAAATTATATCTTTGAAAAATCGTCTGCAACATTACTCATTTAATATCTTGATAACGTGCGTGAAACGTATTTTCTTTGTGTGTTTAGTCCTGGGTTCTATTCTCGGCATGAATACTTACATCAGATACTAAAAAAATGTAGAATGGCAACGATTTCACATTAAGGTGTTAACCTTGTCTCAAATAGCATCAATACTGGAAAACGAGTTTAATCAATTAATTTATTGACCATTTATCTTGTGTAATTTCTTGTTTTCCATTAATGAGGTAGAAAATATTAGTTTGTATTATTATTTTCCTACTGTATAGTAAATTACCGTTATATTTAAATGCAAAAAAATGTCAATTTTAACTAATTATTGAGTTTTAAACAGATGTCTGTAAGCTGAAAAATGACAAGAACACCGATAAATCATTTATTAATAAAAATATACAAAAAAAGTTACTTACAGGACTTCAAAGAATTTCTTATCTTTTACGCCGTTAGTTGTTAACGTCATTTTCAAAGATTTAAGATATCTCATTTATCGTCTGTAGAACACGTGCTTGAAAACTAAAGTTTTGAATGTCGTTTTATCTTTTCTTATGTAAAATCGCCGAGAGAAAAGAATGTAATAAACCCAGCTCATTAAATTTTATAGTATAATCTACAAAGATATCAAGAACAGGGTCAAAGGGGAAAATATCAAAATACTGGCTTCAGACAGATTTTGACTCGAGCCAAACACACGGTAGATAAGATATAGAATGTGTTTATACAACATTAGTAGAATATTTGTTGTTCTGTAGGATGTAGATTTCTTGGTAAGATACTTGTGCTACTTGTCCGATGCTGAGAATGCTACAGAAAGACAACATCTATAAGCTTTTACCAAAATAAACAATAGTGAGTATATAAATATTAGTAAAACAATAGAGTCCTTAGTTTATGTATATTAAGCATGATAAAATTCAGGGTTATTTATGTTGTGCATTGAAAATTAAGTTAATACTTCTAGCAGTACTTTTGATATAGTATTATTTGTTAGAGTAAGTAATACATTTAACAGTGAAATACTTGTATAGGTTTATAGAATTTTTGTAGACTAAAGCGTTAATTTCCTTAAAATGAATAACTTATAAATGAAAAATATCTCATAGCTGAGGCATCATTGTAGGCTGCTGGGAAAGGGTTTTATGAGTCTGAAATATGCAGTACATAGCCTATATAAACGTTTTAATCCTAACATACTATATCCAAATGAAAACGTGAAACTATTTATATCAGATATTCTTCAACGCATTCTCCATTTAATCAACGCATCTGATATGACACAACTGTTTCATAGACACGTAAAAATAAATTATAATCTGAGCATAAACAGAAATGAATTCAACTATTGCACTTGCAACATTTGTGAGCATGTTTTATTTTATACAATATACAAGCGCTATACCTCGTTCATTAATAATTTTCATTATTGAAGAATATGCATCTTTTGTTATGATATTTTTACATGACTCAACTTTTCATAGACACGTGAAAATAATGTTAAATTAAAATGTCGCAGATAGAAATGAGTTCAATCATGGCACTTACAACATTTGTGAGTGTGTAATAGGATATACAAGTGTCTTAACTCTTTCATTATATGTTATTGGAGAAATATACTTCCTTAGTTCAGATATTTTCGCATATTAGGTATTAGTTTTTATTCAGATGAACTGGGTGACAAGAAAATCATAACTAAATGGTTTATTTAATTAATCATAAGATTTCACATAGGAAATTGTATCCTATCGGCGGTTCAAATTCTCTTCCTGTTTTTTTTTTCTCAGCAGTTGCAGCGTTTAGACAGCGCAGGAAATAATAATAATAATAATAATGATAATAATAATAATAATAATAATAATAATAATAATTATTATTATTATTATTATTATTATTATTATTATTATTATTATTATTATTATTATTATTATAGATTATGTATTTACTATTTTGCATGAACTGGAATAATAACTAGTTTTGGAATTCACAAATAAGTATGATGATGCAATCCAAAACTAGCCTTGTCGCTCTAAAGATTGTCTAAGGTGGTAGCTAGTTTTGAGTGTGTCCATGCACAGTAAAAATGGTTGTGTTAATTCAACTCAATTTTAACACAGGGCAGTGGTTCCAGCGTGACTACCACTATATGGTGTTAGTTCAATACAGACCCCGCGGTATTGATGTTTATCAGAGGAGTGTGTTACGTCTTTAACACACAACCGGTACTGAGCGGTGTTAAATTCAGATCTATGTTAGTATTTTCGGTTTTGATTCGACACTATGTTAGGGTCGGTAGTGTGGAGAAAAGTGTTGAGTGTTACTTTGGCGGTATTGCACTAACACGAAGAAAGTAACACAGTGTGTAGTGTCTTAATTATTTTCTGTTAATATTACACAATGTCAAGTATCAATATAACATAGTCCCTGTATTACTTCAACAGCATTTTCTTATTTCAACACACAATCTATGTCATAATTCAAGGTCAAAGCCGTGTAAGTAACACCGTTTTGGTGTTAATTCAACATTTCCTGTGTTAAAATTCAAAATCAGACCACCAGATTAACACCGTTTTTGATGTTAGTTCGACTCCGCTTCCGTGTTACTACGACACCTATTTCGGTATTGAAATAACTCAGTGTATGGTGTTGATGTAACCATTTTTGTGTGTTAGAAAACCATGTGGTGTGCGTGCTTACGCTTACCGAAGATTCTAATTTTAAAATAAGAATAGTAAACTACAGAGCACTTTATATAGAAAACCTTCATAACAATTTTTATCGTACACCCCAACATTTATTGTTAAGTATTTCCTGATGGTGCGAAACAAAACCTTCACCAAGAATAATAGGAAACTCTTAGCTATATCCTTATAATATGTTTGCCTCTTAATCGTGATTCTACTTGTTTTCCGCCATTTTAGAAGCACAGTCCCTGGTGTTGACTGGTAAGCTCTAGTGCAGTGTAGAAGTGACACAGTAATATGATGTTGTTTCTCGCTGTTGACATATTTCTTCAGAAACATTATGTAAAACAATTGAAAACACAAGCGCGGTTTGCATGTTGAAATTTTGCGTATACCTGGATTTGTTTAAGTATTTCTTTCTACTGTGTTTTTCTGTAGCTTCAATTCAAAAGCCTTTATAATTAAATGCCCAACATATTTGGCAATCATGCAGAAAACAACACCGAAGATTCTACACTTGTGTTAAGTTAACATACAGGTTGTGTGTCATTTCAACTACCAGCATTTAACACACACAACTCCAAATGGAGAGTGAGTTGTTCTAACGATCTGTTTGTGTTATATTTTAACACAATCGTGTTAACACATAAACATGTCGTTGAAATAACACAATGATTTTTTTTTACAATGTGTGGAAATTTTTATTAAGTGCTGTATGTATTCTTAATATTGTCAATAGAAAGGAAACTGAAGTTAATGAAGTGAACCCTTATATTTATGACAATACGACATTAAGGTGGATCATTAGGTGTTTTCCGTGCTATGCTAAACGCTGTTTGAACAGTGCGGCATTGCTAGGTAGTGCTGAGAGTTTACTTATGCCAGATAGTAAAGGAAGTAATCATGGAACTCTGCTTGGATATTTACTAGAGAAGTTAATTTTCGACTCTTACCGCAATTCACAGCTGTTCCGCTTCTCGAACTCCAACGCTAGAATTCAGGAATTAAACGTACAAATTTGGCAACAACGCATTATGATGTTCTGCGCAAGTTTCTTCTTAAAATCTATTTCCTTTAATGTAAATTAATATTTAAATAAAATGTGAAACATGCCACGAAAAATGGTCAAACAATATGTCTATTTCGTAATAAGATCGTTACTTTTAAGGTACTTTACACATTTAAATAAACATTTCATAAAATTGAGCACTTCTAGTAAGATCTAGTAGCAAGCGCCATCTTGTGTGCTTATTTTGAAATGAAACAAATATTTTCTTTTATTTGTTACCTTTTTCAATATCAGAAGACACAACCAAATGAACCAGTGTCTTGTGTTGTAGCTGAAACATAACTTTATCTTATAGTACAATATTTATAATATGTAACGTTTCATTGCGCAGTAGTTAAGAGAATGAGCTAAAATATGTACTGACTTTCAGATGGTGATCCAACTTAACTTAACTTTATACAACGCTTATTTTCCAATTCAAATTTTAGCCGAATGCTGTACATATTTACTTTTAAAAGTTCCTAGTTGAGGACTCCTTTTCTTTTGCCATTTTAACAGAAAAGAGGAGCCTACAGCAAAAAATAATATTTCTGCACTAGTGTTGTCCACGAGATGAGAAATTTCTCGTGTTACCTCGTCTCTCGTGTCGAAAATGAGACTAGAGTCGATACGAGAAGTACCGTTTTAAATTCAAGACGAGACGAGACGAAAAATTGCATGAGTCTATTGAGCAACGTTAGTACACCCAAATATTAGACGTCAAATACTGTTTTGTGTTACATGATTCATAGTATAAAACCAATGAATTGATAAAGTGATTATACAGTACAAATATAATGAAGAGCATTTATCAACCTTTAAAGATACGCAAGTCATTACACAATATACTCTATAACTCCAATAATGAATGTGGTTTAAATGTTATTATATCACATCAATCATGGACCTCTCGTGATGCGGAAGGATTATGCATGAAATTAATAGAAAAGCAGAGCATTACTTTTGTACATAATTTCACAAAAAGAGACGATAAAGAAATTTGGGATAACACGAAGAAAGCATTTCAAGAATCTAGACGAGACAACAATATACTTCTACAAAATTTACGACACGAGGTCTCGTTGGTGACATTATTCTGAGCCAATTCTATGAAACAATTATGAGCATTTGTCATTTATAAGCTTCTTTCTAAAACTTAAACCAATTATGAAAAGGTAGGAATACAGAAAAGCGGGTATTTCTAAAAGGCACTTGTGTTTGCTAGTGAAGTATTTAGTTGCTGAAAAGTAAGGGATGTTGTATCTTGAAAGTCCATTGAACCGTTTTAATTTCAAATGTTTTTCATAAAACGTTGAAGTCTTGTCTCATCATTTCTGTTTCATCTGCATTAATAAAGTGTGTAGTTAGTAGTGAATTTGTTTATGTTATTGAGAACCACAAAGGCATCTAATAGGAAAAGTAGGATTTACGAGAAGATATTTGTTACTTTACTTTTCATCACTGAGGTGGAATATTTACAAAAGTGTGAACATGGGAATCCAATAGACCCCACGCATTATTCGCTTGCAAACACTTAGAAAAATTTAAAGCTTATTTATTCGATGTAAAACGTTTGATGAGGAACTAATCACTAAAACTTTTTGGAGTTTAAGGATTTCTTGCACATTGAAGTTATAACATAAAAGCAGTAGTGAAGTTATAATGACAATATGTATAGGTGTTTGGCAATCACAAAATAGAACCGATGATAGTAAGACACACGTATGTGTGATATTGCTGTTTCCATCCTGAAACACAAAACCTTCGTAATGAACATGAAATCATAATATAAACGCTTCTCAAAATAATATTGAATTATCAACCGTAATATAGACAACATTCAATAGTCCTCCAATAGAATGGCTGACAATATTCTGTCACTGCTGAAATACACATCTTTTCCACAGTGATGACAGTTGATAGAACTTTGCCATATTTTTTGTAGGACAGATGATGTATCTTCTCTTAACACACTTGTTCTACACTTGTTCCTGTAGAATAGTAATCTTCTCAGATCCAGATGAAAAATTAGCATCACTTTCTTTGTCCAAAACATCATCCATTAACTTTCCTAGAGCTTTTTCATCCAAGAACTGATCCTCAGGTAGCCAACTAATAACATGTACGCAGCAGTGATGCAATAGGTCATGAAGTTCTTGATCCGTAAGTCGGAAGACCCAGAGGCAGACTCATGACTCACCAGACTCGATTACTCATACAGTCTCATGATCCAGAATGACCCGGTTTGATCCGATGACTCGGACAGACCTATGACCCGGAATGATCAGATCTTGACCCGGATATACCCATGGCTCGGAATAACCACGTCTGATCCAGATAGACCTATAACCCGGAGTGACCCGGCGGAAGACCTGGTGATCCAGAAAGACCAAGAGATGACGAAACATCCTTATATTCGTGGGGAGTATAGATGAGACTGCTAACGTCATTCTAACGAACATCAGTTACTCCTCCTCTTCCTCAGTTTTCTCATCAAATTTATAATTTTATTCATTGCATGTTGTGTACATATCTGTGTGTGTTAAAGTATTGTGCTCACAGATAACATCAGACTATACGTGAGATCACAGGAAAGAGAAGTTGTATGTTTTTTCCTTCTTCCTTGTGAAGGATCGTCAAAGTTCAATCGAGCAAAATCTGTAAAACTTGTTAGAATATGAAAGATGTTACTGAGCCCAAAACTGTTTTGTCAAGTCTTTCTTTATAGCCTGTGTTCAAAAATCATTGTATTATTTTTCAGTATGGGAAGACGAATAAACAGGATATTATATTTTTTTTGGCAACGTGCAACGTAGTCCCTAACGCTTTACTTTTTGGTGTGAGCAGTCTCTGGTTCGATTCCCGGCGGGACACTCGCTTGAAAAAATGTAAAAGCTTTTTTTAGGCCAGCCATCCTGGGTGAAGATTTCTTACGTTTCATTTACAGTAGGGAAACGTCCGGATGATACCTATCATAATGATCCCAAGTCATTTTCTTCCTTCCCCATTCCTTTCTTCCTCACCAATTTCCAAGGTAGTGTGATTGCTGAGGAACGTCATCTCTAATATATAACAGGTTAACATAGTCATAGATGCGGAAAGCCTAGAAATCTAATTTCTAATCCTAATCCTAATGAAATTATATTTGAAATATTCAAGACATGGTATCTTGATCAGGAAATATCAAAAAGAGGATCAAACAAATTAACTTACTATACTACTAGTACTATATTAATTATTAATATACGATATAGAATAATGCAGTGATGCTGGATAGTTAATAAGGCAGAAATACTTAAAATATATAAGCTACGGATCTCCAGCACCCTATGTTAACAATTAAGGGTTAAACATCAACCACATATCACATTAAGAGAGAACCGTTCTGTCAAGATCATCACAGGTATTCTGTCATTGACAGGTCACTTGCTGCAGCTAAGAAGCTTCCATGCTCCACGATCTTCCGCTAATCTCTCCGTCTTCTCGTACGATTTTTTCTTTTTAATATCGCCTATTAATTGTAGTCTTCTTCGCCTTTTCCCTCTCTTTTTTGCCACCATACCCTCTGAAACGTCTGTCACTATACAGTTCCTTCTTAGCCAATGTCCCAACTAGTTTATCTTCCTCTTCTTAATAATCTAATTTTTTTCTTCTCACCGTTTCTAACGCCCTCTTATTCGTTTTCTGCTCGACCCAGTTAATTCTCTCCATTCTTCTCCACACCCACACTTCGAAAGCTTCCAGTCGTTTTTCATCATTGTTGCGTAATGTACATGTTTCTGATCCATACAGCATAATACTCCACACGAAGCAATTTATGAATCTTTTCCTCAACTCTGATTACACAAAATAATATTTTCTTCCTCCTAAAGGCTTATTTTGCTATTCGTATCCTTGCTTTTATTTCACGTTTACACTTCATATTATCACTAATAATACTGCCTCCCGGTATCGAAAACCAGTCACCTGTTTTATTTTCTCCGTTCCTAGTTCTATGTTTGACACCGATCACTTCGTTCCAACATCATGACTTTTGTCTTTCTAACATTTATTTTTATCCCATATTCTTCACAACCCTTTCTCAAGTTTTCTAACATTTTATTGATTATCTCTTCAGATTCTGCAACAAGCCCCATATCATCTGCAAACCGTATACACCTAATTATTGTACATCCTACTCAATGCCGCCTTTATTTTGTAGGCTCTTTTTCACTATCTCTTCTAGATAGATATTAAATAATGTAGGCGAGAGACAGTATCCCTATCGAACTCCTCTTTCAATTGCACTCCCCTCTGTCATTTTCTCTCTTACTAACACCTATTTGTTGGTTTATATATAAGATTCTTATGAGTCTTCGATCTTTCCATTCCATTCTTTAGAACTTCCAACAACAATTCCCAATTTTCGAGGTCAAAAGCATTTTCTAGATCATTAAATACCACATACAACTGTTTCGTTTTTTTCTACACACCTTTCATCGATCACTCTTAATAATCCAACTGCATCTCTTGTGCCCTTACCTCTCTGAACACGAACTGTTCCTTCCTCGGCGTTTTCATTTTATAACAGCTTAATTCATGTTTGTAACTATTCCTATTATTTGATGTTTATCTATAATATTGAAATATGGATTAGGAGTACCTTTAGAATTTTATCTTAAAATTTTGGCGATGACTTACAGCTATTCAACATTAGACCTCAACTGTGCTTTATTGACGTACATATATATCTTTGTAGCTGTTTCCGAAGTAACAAAATTGCATGTGGATGATCTGCCTTTGGAATGTTCCGAATTTTCTTTCAAAAGTTTGTGTACATACACATATACGCGTGTCTGCAATTCTCATGGTTTCAAAGTTGAAGACATTCCGAACGAAGAAATGAAAATGGATCCCATGTGAAAAATTATTCACCCAAATAGTGTATCATATGAGAGGCAAAACGAAGCGAATCTCCCATCTAGTTGAATGTATGGTATAGTGTATATCACTAAAGTTGTTGAATGTCTTTAAACTCACTCCTAATTATGCAGCTGTTTTTCTATTAGGTTTTAGGACTCTTATAGATTCATATAAAATAATTCTATGCTAGCTGCAAATCTATCAGCACGTGTAAAATCAGTAACAGTCTTAGCTTCTCTAAAGTTCACTGCCAATGCATCTTAGAATACTACAGCAAAACAATATTATTTCTATTTCTATCATGGCAATATTACCTACAACGTATCTATATCTTTCAATTATTTTTAAGTACATTTTTTACTTTATATAAATAATGTCTTAACATTTTGGTAACATTTACATGTTCAATCTTTTTTTTATATACTAAAAGTGAACTAATGAAATTATTTTGTGAAATTAACTTTCAGAACTTCGGTGAGCATATACAATATTAGAAGGTGAATGTAATTTAAACTACAAAATTCAGTAATGAACTTCTCATTAGAATGGATTGTCACCGCCATAGCCATTGTTGTGGGCCTAATAGGATTTATCTATATGTACCTCATCTCCAAATACAGCTACTGGGAAAAGAGAGATGTCCGGTTCATTAAACCTCATCTATTTTTCGGAAATCTGAAAGAGTCAATCCGGAGGACAAAAGTCGAAGCATTTATCTATCAAGAATTCTATAATGAACTGAAAGGGGAACGATTCGGAGGAATATTTGAACTGTTTAACCCATCAGTAATTGTGAGGGATCCAGAACTGATCAAATCAATTCTAATCAAAGACTTTGATCACTTTCGGGACAGAAATTTTGATATAGATGAAAATATTGATCCTATAGAAGGCAGAAACTTATTCGTTGTCCGAGGTGATAAATGGAAGCATTTGCGGACAAAGCTTTCACCAACATTTACTTCGGGTAGAATGAAACAAATGTTTCCTTTGGTGGTAGAATGTGCTGATGTACTAAGCAGTTATCTTGAAAAATCTGCCACAAAGAAGGAAATACTTGAATTTAAAGAGATTATAGCAAGATTTTCAACTGATGTCATAGCCTCTTGTGCTTTTGGCATACAATTAAATACCCTAAATGATCCTAATTCAGAATTTCGGAAAATGGGCCTTAAGATATTAAATGCTTCTGGATTCTTTCGCATATTACGACTGACTGTGGTTTTATTTATACCCAAACTGGCCAAGGCTTTAAAAATTCCGATTACGGAACCTGACGTTGAAAAATGGTTGAAGTCTTTAGTTAAAGATACGTTTGAATATAGGGAGAAGAATAATATTAAAAGAAATGATTTTATGGATTTGTTACTTCAGTTGAAAAATAAGGGTCGTCTGGAAGATGATAGTCGAAATGGAGAAATGAACGAGAAAAACATGACTGACTGTGTAACATCTAAAAATGACAGCAAGACGGAAGGTAAGATGTATTATTTATTTATTTATTATTTAATATTTTCTTTAATTGATACAACACATTTTATTAATGTAATAACTTAAAGGAAGTTGTGACTTAATTCTCGCCAATGATCTTTTTACTTTCTTTCTTGGTTATGTTTCAAAAAGTATAACACATCTGAACTATCACCTTTTATCGTTACGAATAATCAACAACATCAGATTACAAACACTTCCCTAGTAGCAAGAACCCTAAAGTTATCACTTTGAGAAAATAAATTTTTCTTAACAATTTATGTAAAAATGTGTACTTTTAAGGTATTATTTTAAATAATTCTAACAAAATATATTCGCAAAGTATACCCTCGGAATTCGTGTAAAATTGATTAAAATGAGAAGTTCTCCGCGGCCCAATGTGTATTGTACTAATTTTAACGGATCATACCGGTAATTGGCATATGTATGGGCCATCATGTGCCCGGTACTCAATCATACACTACTATAACTCTCGGACACAAAATTGTTTTTAGATTCTTTATCTGTAACTGGACATGAATGTGGGCATAAGGAAAACAAATTGGATCAAGTACTGCTTCTCTGACACGTTACCCATCCCATTCGCCATCTTAGATGCGCCATATTAGATTCAACTTTCCTTCCTTCAAATAGGAATAGGTGTAAGTGATACATCAAACTCATGCACAATTTTCTCGGAAATTCACTGGCGTAATGAATTTTAACGTAGTTTGTACCCTTTGGAAGGTATTGCATGTAAAAACCCGCCAGGCACTTCTCTAATAGACATTGCAGAGTAATACTAGTTTCGCTTACGTTTTCAAGATTGACAAATCAAAGCAATTTCTAACTGGAAAAATACTGTAGTTATAAACAAACTCTTTACAACATTGGTGTCATAATCTTATTACATTTCTGTGAGTGATTATTATGACTCCTATGTTATACTATAACAAGGAAGTATTGTTTTAAGGTCAAAATACCTAATGTAAATCCAGATAGACCAGATTTGGGTGAAGACCTACCATTCCCGTATTGACGTCTGTGTGTCTGTATGTATGCACGTTCAGAGAATATTTTGTCAACAATAAATCACGTAAAAGATTACATATACAAACGGGACCCTGCACAGCTTTCTATTTGGTTCAATATCCGTAAAGTGCCTGACATTTAACATGCAATATCTTGCAAACGGTACAAGCTACGGGAAAACTCACTATACCAATGAATTTCCGAAAATTTTTTACATGAATAGGTATCACTTGCACCTATTCCCATTTGAAAAACTGAAAGTTGAATCGAATAGGGCTGATCCAAGATTGTGTTCGGGGTGGGTAACTTGTGTCAGAGAAGCAGTACTTGATCTAATTTGTTTTGCATATGCCACATTCATTTAAAGAAACATCCAGTTACATCCAGTTACATCTAAAGAAACTAAAAACCATTTTGTGTCCAAGCATTATAGTAGCGTATGATTGAATTCCGGATATATGAAGGCCCATAAATATGCAAATTACCAGTATGGGCAGCTAAAATTACCACAATACATCTTATACTGCAGGAGACTTAGAATTTGAATCAATTTTACAGGAATCCCGAGGGGACACTTCGCGAATGTACCTTGTAAGAATATTCTGAAATATACATAAATCATTAGCATGAACAACATAAACTTTAAACATCAGCGAAATTACTTAATCATTTTAAGTTTCAATTAAATATCAGTTTCCAATATCTATTCAAATGTTCTGTTTCATTACACATACAAATTTGAATTTTTATTTGTAAAAATTTTCAAACTCATAATATCATAACGTTGTTGATATTTTGTCCACATTATCAATATCAGCCTTATTGCCATCAGCACTACAATTACTATATTCATCAGCAAATAATAAGTATGTATTTTCTTATCACTACCAGGTAACTCGTTTGGAAGTTTTCTATCCATCGTTGTAGCATCCTTCCTATAATATTTTTTCGCACATACTACTTGTTAATATAAAGATCAATATGTTCAACGTGAATTAAATCAATAATTTACTGTTCATATTTCATTGATCAGTATTATCCCTGGATGATTTGGCTGCTCAAGTGATGATATTCTTTACTGCTGGCTTTGAGACGTCTTCCTCAACCATTAGCTTTACTTTGTATGAACTTGCAATAAACCAAGACTTACAAAAGAAATTAAGAAATGAAATTGATGAAACTTTAGCACAAGATGGTGGTAAAATAACCTATGAAGCAGTTCACAAAATGGAGTTACTGGATAAAGTTGTTTCAGGTAACTATGGTGAATTTTATTACTATCATTGTACATGTGTGTTGCTCAATTTGATTAGAGCTTTACTTTAAAGATTATATTTTTATTAATCTACCATACAATAAATAGAATTCATATATATAAGGTGTCATTTATGACTTTACTTATAAATAGTGTCTATCTAATTAATTAGTTTAAATTTTAACTTCATACTGTGTCTATATTATGTTTTAATTATAATATGTCAAAATCAGGCCTGGTATATAATTTTAAGGTGTGGTATTCATCTATTTAGTTTAAAAAATTTCATACTTATAGTGTATAATATAATGTATTTAGAGACTAACCCGAATTAGTATTCAATATATGAATTCAATTCTATAAGTTAGCTGAGATTTAAGTTGTTTTTTTTACTTCTTTTAACCTGCTTAGAGGCTACTAATAATTTATCTGTTCTTTTGTTCAGTTCACAATTCTTTTCCCTCTCAGCTAATATTAGCTTCATTGCTTTTTTGTTGCTATGTACAGAATTTCTTAACAATTTTTCCAGGGCCGAAAGTGTATAAAAGATGGTGGTAAAATAACTTATCGCAAGCCGTCTGTGTTAGGAGGGACCGATTGAAGTTAAGTTGGTCTCCTTGCGACGGACAGGCCAGAATTCTTGCAACTCGTGACTTAAAAGCAGTTCTGTTGCAAGAAATATTCCCCTTAATTTTGATACTGGAATGGCTCTGGATATTCAATTCCTAAGCATGTCTAGTTTTCCGCGAAAGCAAAGAAAGCTTTTAGTTGCGCTTTCACAAATTGTATTGATGAAAAGTAAGATTAAATTGAGCTTATCTATAGTGATATGTGGTAAAGAGTAAAAGACGATTTTAATAAATAATTATTACTAATAATTTATTTGAAAAATAATTTCCCTAATATAAAACTTGAGTAAGAAGATTCGCTAGTAGAGAAAATACGGTCGAGCCATTTGGTATTATCAAATAAGTGTTGGAATAAAATTTTCAAGTTACTATTTGAACAGAAAGACCTACTACAGCTTAATACCCAAGTATATAATAAATAGCCTAAAATACATTAGGTGCCCCTTAAATGCTTCTCTTACAAAGAGAACAAACAAAAGAGCGTAATTTGCCAGAACATCTTACTAGAAAGTAAGGATCCAGGAGTAATTGTTGCTAAAGAGTATTGCTCATCGGTCTCTTAAATCAAGGTTTGTTAGTATAGTACATTCGAAATAAGAAATTCTATGCATTTTGTGGCCTTCACGTATTAAAACAAGAGTGTTTATCTTTCTATGACCATAGCAAACTGCTGTAAGTGTTTTTGTGTACAGTACAATAGGTGAATGCGAGTGATAATACGATGAATAATGCAAGTATTTATATAACCTAGTTTATTGATTGTAATATATATTACCTGCACAATTTGATTGATGCTCCTATTTCTTCCCGAGCAGAAACACTTAGAAAGTACCCACCTGCAGCTATTATAAGTCGTCTATGTACGAAGAACTATAAGATACCTGGTACAGATACTGTCATAGAAGCAGGAATTAATGTGCATATACCAGCGTTTGCACTCCATCATGATCCACAATATTTTCCAGAACCTGAGAAATATGATCCGGAAAGATTCAGTAAGAATACTAATAATGATCGACCCAATTATGTATATTTACCTTTCGGAGATGGACCTCGAAATTGCATAGGTAAGTTTAAGATTACTGGCTATTATTGTAAGGTCGATCAATTTGACATTTTGGTTCATTTTTAAAACATTGTAGTTGCTTGGAATTTAACGTTCCTTTTGAATAGCAATGCTATATAAGACGGAATACTGTGAGGGTATTAAATTGAAACCGAACCATTACTCAGGTTTGTTTTCAAATAGCTGCTCTCTGTAATCGAACCCAGAACTACACACACTGCAAACAAAAGCTTCAGCCACTCGGCCATAAAGAGGCTACTACAGAGTTAGTATAACGTTACTAGAAGTTATCGCTTAGTTACTTGATATTTTGTAACAACAGAAAATCCTATCTTGAGGACAACTTCGTGTAACTGTGTGGGGTGTTAACGAACTAAACCGACAAACTTTAAGAGATAAATCCTCACATCAAAATTTTAAAATAAAATATTTAAAAAAAGTTATTTCGTACACGGTGAACTATCTTTATCGACGTAAAAAATAAGTCGGACCTTCGCCAGTCAAAAATGAATATTTCAGCAATTTGCAATGTATGTAGTCTCAAAATGTTTTGAATCTCGGCGAGACTTGTCTCGAAAACTCATTTTGTGGAATTCGAGATTAGTTGAGACAAATGTCTGTTTCGACTCGAGACACGAGACGAGTCAAGACAGTTGGTGAATAATCTCATCTCATCTCAAATGTTTCGAAAAACTTAATATAATATTAAAAGTTGTTTCGAAAGAAGTATCTACTCAAAAACAATTGTCAGCCTTGGAATCAATATCATCATTTATTATTTTAAAAGGGTACAAAATACCTAATTAATAGTATATCTATTCAAAACAAGCTTTAGTCTCAATTTCATTTTAGTTAATAAAAACTAAAAGCTGTGATTTACTACTAGATAGTAATTATTTCAAATATGTTAATAAAGCTTGAGTTTCTATCAAGTTACTTAGTATTTACAAAAATTGTGATAAACTGAGTTCATAAGTTCTCTGAGTGATCAATCGGCAGTTTGTAGTATTTTTTATATAGTTATTGCCTTTTCATTCCTATGAACGCAATAGGCCTAAATAATAACTTTTACGCTATTCCCTTCCCCAGCAATTTTGATGTGTTGCAGTGAGATATGGCAAGATTAATTGATGTATAATGTAGCATTTGTTGTATAAGATATATTATGACATGGATATAAGGATGTTTTACATAGTATATTTAATAAATACTATAAGATAATATACCCTCATCACTATATTCTACTATCACAGTTTGTTGATTGCTTGGTGATGGTTAGTTGGTATTAACGTTGCACAAAAGTACCAACATAGACTGGCGAACTGAGACAAGTGACCAATGCACAGAAAATACAGTGCTGGAAATTGGTATAAAGGCAGAGGGACATTTGATAATAGAAGGAGGCAAGGATGCCGATGATGGATAAATATGATACATTTACAAAGTAACATTGTAGACTGTACATAATGAAAAGTATATCGTTTGCTAATATGTCACTGACACGCATAGTTTACACAAAAAGCGAAATGAGACGATTGTCGGGTAGAAATTGGTATAAAGCACCCAGGGTTACTTGTTGTTTGGCGCCCTCTACACGTTCAGAATTACTCCTGATGCCACTTTGAGAATCAGCTGATATAGTGCGATAAGAGAAGTGCGGGTGCGAACGTCTTTGAGCTGTTGTGTGGGCCATGCAGCGTGGAAAATTGTTGTCGAGTGAGGAACAAGCACTTGTCTGTGCGCACAAGGACATGGGCCTGTCAAATCGGCAAATTGCAAAACAGCTAAATCGTTCAAGTTGTGTAATTGATAATTACATTCGATTGGGCTCACAATACGGAAAGAACGGGAAGTATGGTAGAACAAGAAAACTTTCGGAGGCTGCGAAACGATTAATTGTGCGCAAGGCAAGGGCCGGAAATATGCCATCTTCCCAAATTGTTGCTGCTTGCAACTTACCTGTCACATCCAGAAGAGTGCATCAAATTTTTAATCAAGATCCGCATCTTATATTCAAGAAACGGAAGTGTACCCACCACCCCTTAGTGCGACGCACAAGCAGGCGCGACTCCAGTTTGAAACATATATGTCGTGGATATCCGAATGGAATCACGTTGTGTTTAGTGATGAGAAGAAGTTCAATTTAGATGGTTCGGATGGTTTTCAATACAATTGGCATGACCTTAGGAAAGAGGAGCAAGTGCAAATGAGAAGAAATTTTGGCGGAGGAAGTGTTATGATTTGGGCAGCGTTTTGTGTTAAAGGTACTGTACATCCAACCTTGCTTGGCTCAACACCAAAATGAATTCATCTACGTACATAGAGATGTTAGAAATAGAATTGGTGCGGATGTATGAGGAGTTAGACGATCAGAACCTGATTTTCCAGCAGGACAACGCTGCTATCCACAGGGTAGCAGCAACCTGACTGTGGTTTGAAGGTAAGGGCATCAAGGTTATGGAGTGGCCAGCGAGAAGCCCGGATCTTAACCCGATAGAAACCTCTGGGGAATCCTTGCGCGCAATGTTTATCGCAATGGTCGGCAATTTGGGACGGTTGCTGAGTTGAAAAACGCGATACAAGAAGAGTGGTCAGCTATTCCACTGCAACAACTAACATATCTCATAAACACAATGCCAAAGCGTATATTCCAACTCATTCAGAAGAAAGGAGGGTGAATCAAGTACTGAACATCTATTTTCCTTTCTGTACCGTACACTGTATTTTTATTTTTTGCCAAAGACAATGGGTGCCTTTATACTAATTTCCACCCGAAAATGGTCTAATTTATATTTTTGTGTAAACTACGCGTGCCAGTGACGTATTAGCAAACGATATGCCTTTGATTTTGTGCAGTCTACAATTTTACTTTGTAAATATATCATCTTTATCCATCCTCGGCATTCTTGTCTTCTTCTATTTTCAAATATCCCTCTGCCTTTATACCAATTTCCAGCACTGTAAGAGTGGTCGGCATATTTTAGACCTTCATATTGTAAAAATGAGATAGATATAATAATGCGCAATTGCTATTGTTACGACTTAAATATTAGATTACAGTTAACATATAATAACTTTGCTGTGAGTTGAATGGAAAGAGGATAGTGACTTCCGCTCTGTCACTAACGACCCACTTCCAATCAAATCGTAATTTTTAATGTTCTTGCTTATGTTTTTCCTACATCAATACTCGTAATAACTAAAGGAATCATTTCTACACCATTCTGTATCTACCGTACTTTCAGATTTCTTTTGTATTCTTATTCTTTAGACTACAAGTAGTGTCAGTTAATGAAGGGGTTGATGTTAAATTAATGCTTAAAACAATTCTAATCTCATACTTCAATATATATTTCTTTCTCTCTTTCCTAATATTAAAAACAATTAATTTATTACGACCTTTCTTTTATGACTTCATGTAATACAATAGTTATGACCTATACTTAGAAACGTTCACAAGAGGGGCAAGAGGGACCACCATGGCTTTTCCCTGTATTTCAAATTAATCAAAATTTCCGGCCACAAGCAACATTTCTTTAATTTAATTCTTTTTTTTCTCGGGTCCAACTTCTGTTGTCAGCAAAATACAGAAGAATTTGTCTTCTTTACTGAAAATTATGTCGTAAGCAGCGGGATGATACCATACAAAGAAGCCACTGAGATTTCTTTCCCTTTTGCAAGCCTAGCTTAGTCAAATATGCCAGAATACCATAAACTATTTTTATAATGATAATAATAAGGGCAACAAATTTTGCCCGCTTCTGCGAAAAATGCTGCTGATACCCGCAGTTCACTACAATATGTAAAACATAAAAATGAACATTATTACGACAAATATCTTTGCCAAAGCTTGTTTAAATTTTATGAAAGTATTTATTTATTTCTCTTTCAGGTATGAGATTTGGTTTGATGCAAGTGAAAGTCGGTCTTGTTTCTTTATTATCCAAATACGAATTTCATGTGTCAGACAAAACAGAAATTCCAATTACTTTTAAAGAAGATTCGTTTCTTTTAGAGTCAAAGAATGGACTTTGGTTAAAGATCACAAGCAGAAGTGAAGGCAACCAACTTCAAACTTAAAATTTCTGTATGTTAAATTGTATATAAAAGATTGATATAATTTATAGATAGTTTGTAATAATTCATGAATTATTATTTTTTTTATTTTTCAATAATAGTTGTAAACCACTTCTAGAAATACAGCTTTTTCTGTTATTTACTAAAGAAGCTTTTTTTTTTTCGATAACATTTTTGCGTCAGTTCTATATAGTTATATCTCAATATGTTGTATTATGAGTTTCAGAGTTGTTTTCATTTGAATAAGAATATGGAAATAAGCGGAAGAACATCATGAAAATTATCGGACCCACTATTGTGTATCAGAAGCTCACATCGACCTAGGTATCCCTAATACTGAGGGAGCATCATGATTGGCTAAAATCAATGAAGGGCTATTTTTTCCGCTATGGGAAAATCTGCTAGTCATATGACATATTTGTTACATGTATGGTGAAACGTATTCAAGATAATTACATCGGTTGATAACTATTTCTATTGAATCAATGATAGCCAGACGCGAAACGGAAGTACGATTTGTTTTGCTTTCTATTATATATTCATTTATACAATGAGCTGCTGATGTACTTCGATCTACTCGGATTGTTGTTTATAAATATGTTTTTTATATATTTAAATATATATTTATTATTACGGCAATTAATTAAACTAATAAGTTTAAACAACATGTACATAAATATGTTTACTTTATTCTCGATTTAAGAGTAACCCATGTATATGATCGGAAGAACCTCTGTTTATGCGAAAGTCCATCCAGATGGGACATATACAATTACTAGGTAGCCGGTACCTTGTCAGGTACGGACTCAGTTGTTTCTAACGTTATAAATCTGATTTTCACAACCATTCAAGTAGTTTTTCTTTTTGTAGAAACATTACAACTTTTATGTCCCAAGGTAATCCATGTAAAGACTAACTAAATGTAGAAGCTTTTGTTTAACGGTTCTATTTAACCATTAACGTTCATATTATCATATATTTTCATAATCTAGCCCGATAAACCAAGCTGAGGCACAGAAAGAAAACTAAAACTTCATATACTCTTTCTGGTATATCTTCATTATTAATTAATTAGGAAATCAAAAACAGTTATTTTATAATTATCCGACATGTCGGCTTTCTGCAAAACCAGTTAGGTTTCAAAATGGAAATCGATTTGATAAAAAACTGAAAACGGTTTTTGATAGAAACCATCATTTTAAAACTTAAATAAAACTTTTTTGAAAGTATTCAGAAACCGGTTTTAGCTTTCCTACAAACCCGAAAACCGTTTTTTGTGCCCACCACTATTATCAATATGTATGTAGCCAGAGCCGGCCCTAGGAAATTTACCGCCCTGTCCAATAACATCATATGTCACCCCTTTAACTTTAGGATGAACGTATCTTAAAAGCCACGATTTTAACCCTACGACTAACAGGAGTGTCCATTGGGCCCATACGAATTCTTTTGTCAGTGATTATAATGATACTGTGCGTTTCCAGGTATTGATATTCTCTGACTTGTTCCTCTTTGCATTCTTATTTTAAATTACTTAGGTGTTATTTTATTTCTGTAAGTCATGTGGTAGGTTTACTAATTTATAGCATTAAGTCCCAAGCGGATCCATTGAACCCTGAACCTTTATTGAGTGCAAACATATTTGTCCTATGTGAGCTTAGGTTGAAATTGTGCATTGTCGATTGGCAGCATTAGCATTTTGATGTTCTCTTAGCTACCAGGGTTAAACTAGAATTAAATACTAGAGCAGGAAAGAAATACATGGCAACATTGTTTTATCCCCGCTCAAGGATTTTTGTTTGTACTGCTGTTGGCCACACATGTAGAGGGTGTGTGGAGTTATACAACAAGAGTGGTGGCGCTAACAAAGGTGTTGTAGTGATAGTAGTGGGGTGTGTTGAATGTAAGTTGTCAAATCACACCGCTCTAAAGGAGATGTTCTCCAAGTTAGAACAACGTACATGGATAAAGATCCAGGTGACCTGTCGGAAAAAATGCCAGGGAATGTCACTCTGAACTGCGTGAAGCAAGCGGTAATGACACATTGCGGTATCGGATTGCGATACTTTGGGTTGCAGCGTTTCGTGCAGGACGTGGACAAGAACCAGATGGAAATCGACATGGGGTCGGAAACAGAGTCATTGATTTGATTCAATCTTTGCTGCATGTCGACAGGAGGTGGACTGGCAGGGAATTGGTTAACGAGGTAGGAACATTCTACACTACAGTATTGAATGTTTTGCACAATGTTCTCGGTAACAGAAAAATTGCTTCCCGGTGGGTAACGTACCACGTTAGATGCGTTCAAAAATAGCACAGATACGTCCTCGCCTATGATCATTTGGCACATAACAGACTGGAAAGTCGTGTGTTCCGGGAGAAGATAATCGAAATAATCGAAATTGACAAAATATAGACGCGCTCTTATGAGCCAGAACTTAAGCGCCTATCCAATGAATGATCCACCCATCATTTCCTCACCCAAGTAGCTGTGTCAGCATGAATGTAAGTGTAACCTAGAGGGAATGTGAAGGTGATGCTGATGGTGGCATACGATGTACGTGGTGTCATATTACTGCATGCAGTCCCTCCGAACCAGACCGTAAATGCAGTGTATCACTGCAGGTTTCTGGAACAACATCTTCGTCCTGCATTGCGCAGGAAACGACCCAACTTCACAACGGATCCATTCATTGTTTTACATAAAAACGTCCGTTGTCACAATCCAGTTCCTGTGACGAAACTGTTTGCACGATAGGATGGGAGGTTCTAGAGCACACACTGTATTTACCAGACATGAGTCCATGTGACTTTCATTTGTTCCTAAAATGAAAGAAGTACCTCGAGTTTGTGAAAACTCTTTTGGGAAATTCTATATAATTTTATTATTTGTTACACGGGAAAACATTTTTGACGTCTGCATTTCAATATTATGTATCTTAGTATTTGTTACTTCGTAAATAAAGATACTTTATATTTCTTTTAAAAAGAGAAGAAAAAATTAAAGGTAAATGTATTCCATTGATGTTCTAGTTAATAAAAAGTAAGACGGAAGTAATTTACTGTTTAATTTCTACTCTCTTCGAAAAGTGCATATTATTGAATAGAAAAAAGCCAAAAAAATCACCGTGGGTCCATTGGACCCAGCTGGTATTGAAAGGTTTAAAATTTTGTATGTAGTTCCAAAGTTAAGTGCGTTAGCATATAGTTTTATACCGTTACTTGCAAACTATTAATACGAAGAGTTGTAGCGTAGTTGAGAACGTACTAAGTTCCAGATCTTTTAAAGGAATTGTGTTTTAACTACAATGTGAGTTTATATTCCAGGAGTGTATTTTTTAATTAGTATTTATTCATTGCTTACATGCAAACTGAAATAACGGAAAGATTATGAGAATAATATCCATGAAGTTCTTTACACTTCTCATCTTGTGGAATGAAGAACCATAAAAGCATACATACTTAATTACACTTTTATTTTTAAAGTGGATCATTACTGGATTCTTCGAAATAATAATAATAATAATAATAATAATAATAATAATAATAATAATAATACTAATAATAATAATAATAATAATAATAATTTGAAAATAAAGATATTGCTGTCATAATCAAGAAATCAAAATAAGACCAGAGCAATTCAATCTTTGTCATCTTCATGTTCATTTTCCACGTATATTTTATGCAATTTTTCATGTATATTTCAAATTTTCTTATTTCAAATGCGCGTATTGTACCAAATTTCACAGAAGTAAATCCCCACGCTGAGCGGGTTTGCATATCCAGGCTCCTAACTATGAAAATATTTACGATCACTCCAACCCCAATCATTTCACAGATTCAACCTGTTGTATAAAAGTTATTAGGACATAAAATTGAATGTAATTTATACGAAAAACCCTTTTATGCATTGCAAGATCTGTAACGTCCAAATATTCACCACAAACTTATAGTTGTATCGACATAAACAAAACAAAAAAGTGTGGAGCAGGAAACCACTTTACAACACAAAAGTCAAAAGAGGTCACTGAAGACATACGAACTGGTCGAGCGGTTTGGGTGACTAGTCTGTCAATCAGAAGTTTATGTGTTCAAACCCTGTAGAAAATATTCGTTTTGTGTTTTCTTAAAAGTGTGTTCCTATTTTCATCAGAGGACTGAGAACATTTCTTTGAATAAATCTTTGGAAATTACTTTTCTCTCAAATTCGATTAGAAGCGAACATTATATGAATTGCTAATCTAAAATCCACAGCTGAGAACAAAATATTAAGTATGTTCAATATGTCATTATTATCATTTGATTTGTAATTAAAAAGTAATTATAAGCATTGACGATTTCAGAAGATTCTCCCCGGTAATGGTCAAGATATGAATGAGAAAAAACTGATAAAACATTATTAGTCTACTTTGAGCATGATCGAAAATAACTTATGGCCACGAAGGGGAAATTTATGTCGACAGGGTCTCAAATTCTCCGACGGGTCATGACCTGAAATTATCATTGTTTGAAAGGTTTCCTTAACAAATAGAATATTATATTTATTTCTCCTTCTACGTTTTGAAATGGAAAAATCATAATTTTAAATAGAATTATAATACGATAAGCATAAAGATTTATACAACTAATGAAGTAAATATCCTTGTGTAAGTTATCGATTTCTATTCGGATTAAAACTCGAATATTCGTTTGCATCACACTTTAAAGTAAATCCTCTCTATATATAGTTCCTACTGGAAAGCATGTTTAACTCCAATTACTTAATCAATATTTTTAATAATATATTTTTATTGTAATACTCTTACTATTCAATGTTGTATGCACTTAATTTCCCAAAGCAAAACCTCACAAATGTATAATTGACTAGTAAATATTATCAAATAAATTATCATTTAGTTTACGTAAACATTGCATCGCCTGATTTGAAACTTCGTATTTTAAATAATAATAATAATAATAATAATAATAATAATAATAATAATAATAATAATAATAATAATAATAATAATAATAGTAATAATAATAATAATAATAATAATAATAATAATAATAATAATAATAATAATAATAGTAGTAGTAGTAGTAGTAATAAAATCATAGCCATATCTTTATCAGAATTTCAGGCTTAGTCAATAAATGAATTCAACATAGTCTCTATTCGAAGCTCTATTTAATCGAATCAGATAGAAATACGAAGAGGAACTTCGAGAACAGATAAAAGAAAAATGTTACTTTGGTGGGTTTGGATGTAACTTTTAAGAGTTAGTTTTTTTTTTTTTTTTTTTTTTTTTGCAAATTGCAGACAAATGCCTTGGACACTTTTTTCTTTTCTTTAAGTTAACTGATTCACCGAACGTATCTGACATATGAGTAACTTGTCTCTATATTCTACTCGGTTATACACGTTTTACAATCTTTTCCATTAACCTTGAACGACAAGAACACGAACACAAAAACATCCACATAGGTATGACAGTTAAAACTCCTAACCTCCCCCACGGGGAATCGAACCCGGGACCACATACACCTGAGGCACACGTGCTAGCCACTAGACCAGCGGGAAGAGCAAATAAAATGTATTTTGTAGTGTCTGAAGTTTATAGCTATTTCACCCTGTTGTAGTATGTTTATTGATTTTTTAATGTTTACCGTATTCGTTACTTTGAGGAATGATATATATTATTGATATAGGTTTTATTACATATTCGGCCATAAATATTATATAAATTATCAGAATTATTCATGATCTTCCATGGAAATTCACTGGTGCATGCGCAGTAGACAGACAGTGTAATTGGAAGATGAGTTCAACAGAGATTATAGGGCTATATTCCGCCGATTATATTTTATTTAATAACTATTTAGAAGAGATAACGAAAACGAGTCTACATAATGAAGATGGAATTTCCGTAGAAGATAGAATGGTGAGGTGTATACGGTTTGGGGTTGATATGGTTGTTGTTGTAGAATCTAAAAAGAAAATTAATAAGATGTAGAAAACTTGAGAAAGGCTTGTGAAGAATATGGGATGAAAATAAATGTTAGAAAGACAAAATCCATGGTGATTGAAACGAAGCGATCGGTGTGAAATATAGAAGTAGGAGCGGGAAAAAACAACAAGTGATTAGTTTTCGATATCTGAGTACTATTACTAGTGATGATTTGACATGCGAACGTGAAATAAAAGCAAGGATAGAAATGGCGAAAAGAGCCTTTAGGATGGAGGAAATAGTATTTTGAGGGGTATGGTGGCAGGGAAGAGAGGGAGAGGACGAATTAGACTATATAGAAACAGAATTAGGCTATTGGCGATATCAAAACAGAAAAATCGTATGTGAAGATGGAGAGGTTAACAGAAGATCGTGAAGCATGGCAGCTTCTCAGCTGCGGTAAGTGACCCGCTGGTAATGGCGGAATACTTCTGATATAATGATACTGATGATGCACAGTAGGAACAGAAATATCCACTTTACTGTCATTGCTAATACGAATCACAATGCAAATTTCTACAGGTTGTCAAAATACCTCGCTCTAAAAGCTGTAGAAAACTATCTGTTACTATGCGAGGGAAAATCATAGGTCGAGCAACAATTAGACAAATTGCCATTCAGATAGCTAGAGGTATGAGCTGTGACGAGAAAACAGTGAAGAAATTGATTTAGCGGTATGAAGAAGGTAGTGAATATTTCACATCTTGGCCAAGAAGTAGGAGACCAATAATAATAATAATAATAATAATAATAATAATAATAATAATAATAATAATAATAATAATAATAATAATAATAATAATAATAGTCATCATCATCATCATCATCATCCCAGGAATTTATATTTATTTCCAGCAAAACTTTTGCATACCCTCCTAGTGCAATATGATGTTTTTGTAAAACGGCAATTATAAAATTGTCAAGCTGAATTTGAAAGTCATAATAAGTAGTGCTTTATTTACTTATTGCACAATTCTTTTATGCCAGTAGCTTTCGCCACCTTACTCGCTCTTCATGCTTACTCAGGAGGAAGCTGCAGGTCCCTAGGTTGGGAACTACTGCTTTCCACCAAGGAATTCAGACAGCCTGTTAGAAATTTGCGTTCTGACTAACATCAGAAAATTGTGTTCTTCTGTTTCTACTGCGCATGCACCAGTGAATTTCCATGGAAGATCATGAATAATTCTGATAATTTATATAATATTTATGGCCGAATATGTAATAAAACCTATATCAATAATATATATCATTCCTCAAAGTAACGAATACGGTAAACATTAAAAAATTAATAGACATACTACAACAGGGTGAAATAGCTATAAACTTCAGACACTACAAAATACATTTTATTTGTTCTTCCCGCTGGTCTAGTGGCTAGCACGTATGCCTCAGGTGTATGTGGTTCCGGGTTCGATTCCCCGTGGGGGAAGTTAGGAATTTTAACTGTCATACCTACGTGGATGTTTTTGTGTTCGTGTTCTTGTCGTTCAAGGTTAATGGAAAAGATTGTAAAACGTGTATAACCGAGTAGAAAATAGAGACAAGTTACTCATGTCAGATACGTTCGGTGAATCAGTTAACTTAAAGAAAAGAAAATAGTGTCCAAGGCATTTGTCTGTAATTTAAAAAAAAAAAAAAACTCTTAAAAGTTACTTTCAAACCCACCAAAGTAACATTTTTTTTACCTGTTCTCGAAGTTCCTCTTCGTATTTCTATCTGATTCGATTAAATAGAGCTTCGAATAGAGACTATGTTGAATTCATTTATTGACTAAGCCTGAAATTCTGATAAAGATATGGCTATGATTTTACTACTACTACTACTACTACTATTATTATTATTATTATTATTATTATTATTATTATTATTATTATTATTATTATTATTTAAAATACGAAGTTTCAAATCAGGGGATGCAATGTTTACGTAAACTAAATGATAATTTATTTGATAATATTTACTAGTCAATTATACATTTGTGAGGTTTTGCTTTGGGAAATTAAGTGCATACAACATTGAATAGTAAGAGTATTACAATAAAAATATATTATTAAAAATATTGATTAAGTAATTGGAGTTAAACATGCTTTCCAGTAGGAACTATATATAGAGAGGATTTACTTTAAAGTGTGATGCAAACGAATATTCGAGTTTTAATCCGAATAGAAATCGATAACTTACACAAGGATATTTACTTCATTAGTTGTATAAATCTTTATGCTTATCGTATTATAATTCTATTTAAAATTATGATTTTTCCATTTCAAAACGTAGAAGGAGAAATAAATATAATATTCTATTTGTTAAGGATACCTTTCAAACAGTGAAGATTTCAGGGCATGACCTGTCGGAGAATTTGAGATCCTGTCGACATAAATTTCCCCTTCGTGGCCATAAGTTATCTTCGATCATGCTCAAATGGACTAATAATGTTTTATCAGTTTTTTCTCATTCATATCTTGACCATTACCGGGGGAGAATCTTCTGAAATTGTCAATGCTTATAATTAGTTTTTCACTACAAATCAAATGATAATAATGACATATTGAACATACTTAATATTTTGTTCTCAGCTGTGGATGTTAGATTTGCAATTCATATAATGTTCGCTTCTAATCGAATTTGAGAGAAAAGTAGTTTCCAAAGATTTATTCAAAGAAATGTTCTCAGTCCTCTGATGAAAATAGGAACACACTTTTAAGAAAAAAAAACGAATTTTTTCTACAGGGTTTGAACACATAAACTTCTGATTGACAGACTAGTCACCCAAACCGCTCGACCAGTTCGTATGCATTCAATAACCTCTTTTGACTTTTGTGTAAAGTGGTTTCCTGCTCCACACTTTTTTTTATTTTGTTTGTTTGTTTATGTCGATACAACTATAAGTTTGTGGTGAATATTTGGACGTTACAGGTCTTGCAATGCATAAAAGGGTTTTTCGTATAAATTACATTCAATTTTATGTCCTAATAACTTATATACAACAGGTTGAATCTGTGAAATGATTGGGGTTGGAGTGATCGTAAATATTTTCATAGTTAGGAGCCTGGATATGCAAACCCGCTTAGCGTGGGGATTTACTTATGTGAAATTTGGTACATACATATCGTATACATAGTTCTGTATATGGTCTTACAGATTAGCTATATACTTGATTTTGTGCCATCAAAATGATACATTTTGCTGTGTTAAACCATGAGATGAAATGAACCATTTAGTTGTGATTGTGTTGATATTTAGAAAGAAAAAAAAACGGATGTAATATATTGAATTACGTAAGAGAAATGCTCAGAATCAGTAGCGAATATCTAGAAGTTAAGATAATTCCGCGTCGCAAGAAGTCAACGAATGATATATGACACCATTTAAACCATATTTATTAATGGAGTATATAGTTTAATGACTTGCATATCTTTAAACGTTGATAAATACTCTTTATTATGTTCGTACATTCATTTTATCAGTTTAAAATTTGTATACTATGAATTATTTAACACTAAAACAGTTTGAAATCTAATACTTGTGTGAACAAGTTTGCCTACTTTCAGAGGCGGGTCAGGAAGGACTTCTGGGGGGGCGGTGGGTTGTAATACTGCTACTTAGAGCTACTTTTAAGAGCTCCAAACTCTGGGATGGGTTTTATTTATATATAAAATAAGAAATTTTCCTCTTCTGGGGGAGCAATCGTCCCCCCTGGATTCGCCCCTGCCCACTGGACTCGTAGAATTTCTTGTCGCATATAGAATTTAAAATGCATTTCTCGTCTTGTTTTAGAGAAGAGAAGAGAATCCTTTTTTTTCCCATGTCCAACGCTGTGCAAAGACGGCGTAATTGAGGATACGGAAGGTGTGCAAAAACGTATAAGAGAATACTGCATAAATACTTCCAAAAAATCAATTATGAAACCAATCGATCTTTGGTTTATAGGAAGCATATAAGAACCAAGTGCGAGCTCAATTGGACAAAGACTTCGGCGATACCATCAGATAATCCTTACGGCTTTATCATGATATAAAACAAGAAATGAGATTCCTTGTAATTTTCTTCCATGCGATTCCTGTGAAAGGCCCTAATGTCAGTTCAATGATTTTTGAATATTTGAGCTGTTAAAATGGCGTCTACAACACACCATCACTAGCCTATGGGAAACTTACAGGGAGTAATTAGATGGGAATCCCATGCCTGTGGTGCAACGCAGTTTGTTACGGTAAGCAATTCAATTTTGGACACAGTCCATAATACTGGGGATTCCATAGAACACAAAATGTAGTGGTGGCACAGATTTTCATAGGGTAAGTATATTGCAATGTTTTGTTGGTAGAGTCTTAAATAACGAAACCAGGATTTAAACTCATCACATTTTATTAAAAAATGTTTCTTTAAAAAATATCTTGTAAGTCTCTAAATGTTTCCAAAGTTCAATAAAGCCCTCGGCACATACAAGGGGCCTCGGAATAAAGGTCCAATTGTCTTTAACTCGTAATGGCCTTAGACAGGTGTCGTGAATAACTCATGGCAGCCTCCGAAATGGATGATTAAAAGATGTCTCCTTTCCTCATAGTAGTCTTGAGAGACAGTTAAAGTAGTTCTCCGTAGCTCATAGCAGCCTCAGAGGAAAGATGATTAGAGGATATATCTTTTGCTCATAGCAGCCTCAGAAGATGGAGTTTAAAAAAACTCTCCGTAGCTCCTCAGGAGCTGTTAATGGGTGAATGATCAGCAGTAAACTTATAGATTTCTTCTCTTGAGTCTTCTTTTATAGGCGTCTTTTTGAAGGGGAGTTCATGTAAAGACAATCGATATTCTTCATAGATTTCTCCTAATCCTTCATGTCTTCCTGGAGGCGTTTTTTTTTTTACGACACTTACTATTGTTTATTTTGCCATGTGTTTGTAGTAAAAGCATGTGAATACCGTGTATGCGGGAATGAACCAATATTCTGAAAATCTGTTGGATATAAACAGAACAATCTTCTGTATAGGTTATAATATCGTTTCTCAGTGCTGTGTATGAAACTAGACTTTGTACTTCATAAATAAAACATGACAGTGTGTGTCATTGAGAACAAGAAGTTTAGCAATGATCCGAAAATAATGGATCAAAAGTTTACTATCTTGGCCAAGAATTTTAGGAATGATCCAAAATAATGCATCAAAAAAATTGAGATCTTAGCCAATAACTAATATTTGGATCGGGGGCCAGAACATTTTTGAACGCCCCTAAATCGAGTTTTCGTATTTTCTACGGAATAAGCACATCATACTGAGTAAAGTGATAATTTGAGTTCAGCTACACTAGGTGTAGCTCTCCAGATATAAGGTCTATAAGAAAATTTTTAATTGAAATATATTAGATCTTTTGATCTAATAAAATAAAATTAAAGCAAGCTGACTCTCGTAAAAGCCATGGTAAAAAATATAATATGGTACAAATAAAATATAAATAAGAGATAAAAGATAAGAGATAAAAATGTGTTGACTCAATTACACGTACTATTTTCTTAGTGACGTAGACTGTGGATTGCTCAGTAAGTACTGTTCTGCCTAGTTGTTATTTTTTCTTGTTCTGAGAAAGCAAGATATTGTTCTGTCATTCCGAGAATGCAAAATATAATTTAGAAGCACAAACATTAGTGAGTAGTATATAACTATATATAGTTATAAGTTGCCCATGATGTAATAAAGTTTAAAACTTGAATTTTGTTCTGGGTAAAAGTTTGTTTATAAGCTTCAGGGGCACTTTTAAGATAATACGTAATGTTTCTTCAAGTAAGTTTCTTTATAGTTTTGTTATAACGTAATTAAATGTAGATTATTTTATTTCCAAGGGAGCGTTAATATTTGTAAAATGAGTAATTTGTAAATGGAAAAATACATTATAATAAACGCTAGTGATCTCAAAGAGGAATTTCTAAGACGGAAATATAAGTCTGTAGATTTCCAAGAATTAAATCATTCCCTGTTTTCAGGATTTTGGGGAAGAGTACTGTCCTTAATACCCTCTTCTAGAATCCGTGTCCATATCTATCAATGGTTCTAACGTTAGGAAAGTAATTTAGTTCTTCAATTCAAATTCGAGAATGGTGAATTTTTGAGCGGGGAAATTTCATCTATTTTCTTTCCCGTATTTCCGCAACAAAATAAAATCCCCTGTTAATTGAAAACGTGTTACATATTTTTTTCTCTTTTAAGCAGATTAGTGTGTTACGTTTATTTAGTTCAAGTGTTTAGTTGTGATAGTGATAGTAGGTGTTTGGTATAGGGATAAAAGATCTTTCCGACCTCTGTAGCACTTACCTTCCTTATAGAGATAGTGTTATCGAAGGAAGGAAATCCTACTGTTGGAGGAGAGGTTCGTCCCACTTCCAAATTGACGGCCTACAGAGTCACTGAGTTCGGTAGTACACGTAGTACCTCAGTCACACTTTAGGTAGGCAGGGCAGGGTTGGGATTGTATTCCCTTCTGTTTTCGAGGAATTCCAAGAAATGGGTTCGACTCTGCCAGATTGTGGCCACACCGTGAGATTTGGTCATTTCCAGGGTTTTGGCACCAAACGTACGATGTGAGCTGGTCTTAACGCTCCGGTACCGACACTGGAGAAACCGATAAACTCCTACTCATTAGGAAAGTTCCTACCACCATCACCACAGGGTATACACGTAAGTAGGTACAACTGGCAGATAGATTTCAGTCCATCATGCTAATGGGCGTATCCGATCACCCTTTTTCGGAAAGACTTTTGTGTTTAACAAGTTCACTCGAACGATCAATTACTTCCAGTTTCTGCAAACACAAGATTAGCTTCGAAGAGTGCGCTTGTCCATCCTGTTACTGGAAATGTCTCCTGTTATTAGGGGAGACCATCCTATTACTAGGGGAGACGAAGAAACTTCCTTAAACATGTCTATCCTAATTATTTTGTGGGGAAAGATAGTGCTATCTAGTTTTACCTACATAAAAAAACCAAATGTGTAATATGCATATTGAAATATTGCATATTACATTATTGAAATATTTACTGAAAATGAAATATTTAATATTTAATATCAGAATTATCACGCTCCTTCAATAAATAATAGAAGAACAGCGGATTAACTATAATTAACAATATCATACTGAAGTATTCTAGTAAAAGAAAGTAAATCAATTTTATATAAAGTACATGTATATATTAAAGTATATGTAAAATGAATTAATGCTACAAAGAATGAATCTAATCGTAACAAGTTCGTCTTAAGTAAGAGAATCGACGTAACTATCCCAATAATTTATTTAACATTTAAATAGCATTTTTAAAAATTCTTGTGACTTAAATCAATTCACGTTATTTGAAAACAATTTCAAATGTAACATGAATTAATCTTTACTTCTCAATACATGCAACGAGAAAAAATTCAATTATGTATATACGACTCCAAAAGTGCATTACCACTTGAAATTCTCCTTTTCTTGCAATAGTAGGCAACCCAAAACTAAGTCCTTGGGTTGGCTGAGAATTAGAAAGGCGTTGGACCAAACCTCAATGTTGTTACAAATACAGTATATCAGTGTGGCAAAGTGCAAATAAGAGAATAAAATAAATTGTTAAGAATTACGGTTCTACATATGTATTATTGAGAGAGAAATGGATGACATACAAAGTTACAAAATAATCCCACTTAAGCAGTTCAAACAAGATGAACTGTAAGAAATAGATATCAGAGGAAAGCAGTTTCTTTCTTTTCTCAAAAAAATCGTAAAAAGAGAACAGGTACATAATGTAAAGGATTAACATGAAAGCCTAACAGCACAACAACAAACATCCACAAGAAATGGAAAGACAGACAAAACAGCTAAGGTACGCCATTGGCGTAGGAGACTTGCGGGCGTTCCATGCAACATAAAGAGATGAGACCCTAGTTGTGGAACCACTTATTATAATACTACTACTACTACTACAAATAATAATAATAATAATAATTATTATTATTATTATTATTAGTTTATTTAGAGCATGTATCTAAGAAGTCAATTGGTTGTAAACAAAAATATAAGGATCCATGGATGACGCGAGAATTGCAAGCACTAATAAACAAAACAAAAACTAAATATTTTGTTAAAGCCAAAAGAACAAATGATGATGTATGGTACCAGAGATATTCAGACCTAAGGAAACTTGTAAAAAAGAAATACATTGAAGCAAGAAAATCTTATTATTCAGGTTTAGAAAATAGTATTTATAAGAACAGCTCATATTTTTGGAACGTTTTTGGAAGGTCTGACTGTAAACAAGTACCAAAGCAAATAAATTGTAATGGTATGCTAATTCAAGACACTATCGAAATTGCTGAAGCATTTAAGAGTGTATTTTATGAAGCTTTTAACTTAGAAGTAGGTCAAGAGGTATTGCCTGAGAATATCGTTAGTAATAGTGCTCTAATCGGAATTCCTACCGTTAGTGATTTAGATGTAATGGAGGCAATTAAACTAACTAAACCGAACACTACTCCAGGTTCAGATAATATACCTTATTATGTAATAAAAGCTTGTGCAACTGAACTTTCAACTAATTTAGCAAATATATTTAAGGTTTCGTTACGTACAGGTGTATATCCTTCAACGTGGAAGCAAGTATATGTTGTTCCGGTATATAAATCAGGTGATAGAAAGATTGCAAGCAACTACAGGCCAATAGCTCTTGTCAATGCATTCTCGAAGATATTTGAACTAATTGTCTATAAACACATATATTTTAATGTAAGAAATATCTTAAATGAGTCTCAACAGGGTTTTTATAAGGGCAAGTCAATTGTAACAAATCTAATTCATTTTAAGACTTTACCTATAACGCACTGAAAAATAAATTGCAAGTCGATGTAATATACATAGATATATCAAAAGCTTTTGACTCTGTCAGTCATAAGTATCTCATTAGCAAGTTATCAAATATTGGTTTGTCACCTTTGTACATTCGCTGGTTTGAAAGCTATCTGTCAAACAGAACTTACGAAGTTAAAATCGGACCTGTACATTCTAGTGTAGGCTATGTAAAAAACGGAATACCACAAGGGTCGCCCTTGGCCTGTCTCTTATTTTCTTTATTTAAAAATGACCTGACAGAAAAATAAAATACTCTAGAATACTCTAGGTGAAATTTTAAAAAGATTGCCACATTCTTTAAGCTCATGAAAGTTTTATGTGATCTGACTGATAGTTTTTAATCATTGACGTTTAGAAAAATTAAGCCAAATGTAATTTTATGACTGCTGTTCTTAGCTTCTTGTTGTTTTAGATGGATCGAAAACTTGATAAGTTTTACTGTGTTGACAAGGAACTATAATCGCATACTCTGATACCAAGTGCTGTATTTTTGCCAAAAGCTGTTCGCGGCAATAAAATAAAGATTATTATTATTATTATTATTATTATTATTATTATTATTGAAAACTCGTTTCCTTTCCAAATTTCTGATTCTACCTAAGAGCATGTCTGCATATGGCGACTATGTGTACAGTTTTTGTTAATGACCGGTCTCAAAGGTTAAGTGGCATGGAAACATCCGAGAGAGAGCAACAAAAAAATCTTTCATATCATAAATTCTAGGTCAAAGAACGAAGCATTTACTTTTGACAGGTGCTTTTTTCTTTCATTTTTCGAGAACAAAAAGTTTTCGCGTCTAAGAAATTACAGTATATAATATTGCAAATTTGCAAGTGGATTTATCTACATTGCAATTTGTGGTAATAAAGAAATTGTTATTTTAAGACATTATTGTAAAAATTTGGTTTTGTTTCTTCATTCATCGCAAGTTTTAGGGGCCCCTATGCCTCGACCCTCCGCCCAAGATCGATATCAAAAATCTAGGATATGGATACATCGATGTTGGTATATTTGCGATATCGAAGTTGATATGTGTCAATATCGATATCGACGGTATCGATATATCGACATATCGCAGAGCCATAGATCCGAGAAATGATGCTTGAAATATACTGGAGTCAATAATCAAAATCTAAATATGTTCTTTCATTTCCCTACCCAACGTTGAGGGGGAAGGAGTATGAACCCGAACAAACATTTTAAGCCAAAAAAAAAGTTTGTTAAAATAAAGTAGTTGTACTTCCGCCTTAATAAAAGAACTATTACTATTTATCTTTTAATCCTGTTTCTGATTGTTATCAGAAATCAGTGACACTACACATACTTTACATAGTATAGCAATATACTCTATAATTTTTCACAACTAAGTAAATCGGAAGAGGAAATTCCAGTAATATTAAAGTGGAATGTTCTTCAAAATAATGATAATTCATTGTCCTTATTTCTGTCAGTAATTTTGACATAGACTCAGAACTACAAGACTAATAGAACTAGAAATAGATTTAATTTATTTTTCTCTCAGATTAAAAGACTTCTGCATTTTGCTGAGATTGTAATTTTTTTAAATATAAGTCCCCTATCCCGGGCTAATTCTGGCTACTTGGGTTTCGACATAATCAGTACCCGAAAGTGTAAGATTTGTCGACTCTTAAATCCCTACAGATTTTTAAAAGAGATTTTAAAATTCAGGTTGTTATTCCTCCATTGCAAAAAAATACTTCTGATTGACTCTATTCATGGTTAATTACTGAAATTATACAGTCCGCATAAAGAAATAGCGACAGCTAATAGCTTGCAGCTAGGCCATCCAATATAAACTTCTTATCCCATAATTGTGTCTGATAGATAAACCCTCCTCTCTCTCCTCCTTTCCTCTCTCCCTATTAAAATCAACAAGAACATAAGCACAATTCTAATTTCAAAATATACATGTATTAGTGTCAATATAGTGAAAGAATAAGAATGAGACGAAAAGATTCTTAAGTTGATGTAGGAAGAAACTTAAACATATCTCAATGAAAAATTCAAACCAATAGATATTTGTTAGAGGTACGGAAGTAAACTAGAGAGACAAAATGAGATAGAAGAAGAAAAACAAAAGGGAGCACTGAAAGAATATTAGATTTAAACGTAGTAAGAAAACAAGCTAACATTATAAAGTTCCGTTTACAGAAATCCAACAGTAATATAGAAATAACGCTTTTTATAAATTTTTGTCAGAACTATTCGAATATATTCGTAGAGAATGCTAGAAAAATGCATTAAGTCACTTTCAAAATGAATATCAAACTTGGTGGTCAAATTGAATACTGAATTTTATGTGAAACTGAAAAGTTTCTAGGCACATCTAGGATGGTGTCAAAAGTTTAACACACATTCTGTCTTTCCGATGGTTCGGTTGCAAATCGGAGGTATTCATTAAACGTACTTATCTGAAATACATTATAATAAACGCAGTAAATAGCGTGGACCATACTTTCCGTTCCAGATTTCTAATCCAAACTGAACAATAAAAAACAAAAAAGAGAAAAGACAGAAAAGAATTGGATGAGTGCTATTTTACTGCTAAATTTCTATCAGAAGGAGCCTACATTAAAAGAGTAAATTGTATTATAATGAAAAGTTATAAATGTTTAAAAGGAAAATTGGATGTCGGTTCCTTATAGGCGTAGCAAATCTTGCATATTTCGCATTTCATACGTGGATAAAACAAATTGAATTACAAGATGGAAACGATTTTGTGTCAAATTAATATAAATAAAATCTCTCTTGAAATAACCAATAAGCGGGTCATTGTCTAGTCATTTCTGAACTTTTGTCTGTTCCAAACATCCATTCTCGATTTTATCTACTGTGGATACAACGTTATAATTAGCAATGATAGAATGAATACGCTAGAGCTAAAACGGGTCATTCTAGTAACACAGTTATTCGATTGAGACTCGGTTACTCACAAGGAAAAAAAAGAGTTTACTTATTTCCTTTACATAAAGTGTGTGTTTCTTTGTGTGTAAGAGAGAGAGAGAGAGAGAGAGAGAGAGAGAGAAGATAAGGACGCAAGACATGATAAGCAAACGTCAAAGGGAGACAAATATAAATACGAAAATTACTTATCATTACTCTGTATGATGAAGACCACACACACTGTTTATTCGGATTCTGGCCAGTGATGCCTTGTACCTTCTCCAACCAACGTTGGTAGCAAATGTATAAAGGGTAAAAATGATACTACCTGATCGAGATTCGAACCGAGATTTTACGTTTGGAAATATACGACGGTACTAATACACCACCGGTTACGCTACTTGAAGCATTTTTCACAAAAGGTATAGTGTTTCTTTCTAGGAACAATAATATGAAAAGTGGATACTCCAGATCAATTAAGTGTTTCGAAGTTTCCTATAGTCCCCATAGTTATTATTTGCCCTTTTGCAACCAAAATTTGTAAATCATCTCTATCATGATACAGGTGTTTGCTTCCAAATTCTCACGGATTGGTCGTTTAGTATGAGACGTCACTCTTCGATTTTCACGATCACTTTGTGGAAAAAGAACTTTTGTCTTCACCAAGGTTTGAACCTCCGTTTTGAACTTATACTACTCGTAAGTACAGGACGTTACTGCTACACTACCCTGTCACCTGAAACTATAACTCACATCTTACTAAGTTCAGTTCTGCTCTTTGAAACGAACCGGCTCCTTTCTGTAAGGTTATTTACAGCAAAGAAAATTCATTTTTTCGACGACCTGAAGACAAATTAGTGCCCACTAATAAACAAAATAACATACAATCCAGGAAAAATTACAGAAATAATAACATACTATGCAGTAATTACGCTGTGCAAGTTTAAAAGACGCTTAAAGTAATATTAACAATATTAAATATGCAGCTTCACTGTAAGTTTTCATTTCAAGGAATATCAATATGCGGAGTCAATCTAACGAACATACTTTGAAGATTATGCAGTTGTTCCATTTACTTTTCCGTTTCAGAAAATCCATGCAGGTGGTGTTTATCCACCATAAAGCCCGTATGACATTAGATGGGATCGATCTTATGTATGCATAAAAGTCGAGACCAGTACTAAGCAACTTTATATTAAGCTAGTCAACAATTTGCTGTGTGACCGAATTCTCTCTTCAACTGAAACAGTCATTTCTCTCATTACAGAAAGAAGAAAGCCCGGAATGAGTAAAATCTCAAAACGAATCGAAATCCCGAGTGACATAGACAATTTTGTAAAATTTACTTTCATGTCATAAAAAAAATTACCGGTTATAAAACTATTTTTATGGTTTATATTCAAAGCATTCTGACTCGTCTTCCAGAGTCCTTTCTAAGATAGCAACCGCTCGTAAGAACTTATAAAGCATTACTTGCTTACTTATGCTCAACTACCATGATTTTTATTTAATTCGTTTATAAGGCTAAATTAGATATTTCCACTTTATATCAGCGATCTCGTTTATTATTTTCAGGTAACAGCATACAAGAGAAAAATAAATTTTTGACATTATTAGCAATATAGTTTACATAAAATGTCATCTGATTGAAAAAAATGTATATATATTCAACAACATATTTATACGATTTCAAAAGAAAAATCTGTATTCTTTTGACAGTAAAATAAAATTATACAGTTCACGTTGTTTGTTTCCATAAGTACCTCATTGTAATATCACATGAAACGAACTTTGATGCTATTCTAGACTGATCTACAATCATCTAAACGTAAGCTAAATATGGCACATTGCAATGTAAAAATAAAGTATGGTACATTGTAATTCTCCTTCTTCAACAAGATCCTTATTTCATGACTCCTCATGAACATGCTATTAACATTAAAGCTGTCTTTATCAAAAATATGGGTTTATATGAGCAATTATTTATCCTCTATTGTGTTCCACAATTTATATTCTTTCTCAAATTCATTATAGAAGAAAGTAGTGGCAGAAATGAGGCATCACTCTATATATGGCCATAACGTTGAATTTCTCAACTCAGCCTCAAAACCCAAAATGATGAAATAATGGAAACATAAACTATATACAAATGAACATGCATGCACTACAAAAAAAAATCTACCAGACAGCACCTTAAGTTAATTAGTGACACATATCTTTTGTTGGGAGAATTACAAAACAAAGTTTCAACCTAAATGCAGTTAATGCAGCAAATTGGGGAATAAATTTTCTTCTCCATGAAAGGATTCCTAGGAAAGATCGTAATTTTTTTTACTTTCAGGAATCGGGAAACACTTAATTGTTTCATTGTGCTTCGGATTCGATTTCACTTCAGATCCATTAACTACATGTGCTAAAAACAAAATTTCTGTTTGCACGAATTGACATTTTTTGAAATTGAAGGCAAAGTTTCCAAATTCGAGAATTTTTAATAGTTTTTCCAAATGGTTAAAATGTTCCAGTACGTTTGAGCTATAACAAAGTAAATCATCCAGATATACAACTACAAAATGCCGAGTATCTAATCCGAAATAAGAATTCATAATGTTTTGAAATATACTAGGGCTAGACTTGAGTCCCATAGGCAAGACACAGAGTACGTATTGCCGCCTTAAGTAGATAAAACTAGTACACTGAAATGAGTCAGGATGCGGTCTGACGCCATACTAATCCATGGTCGCATCCATTGAACTAAAGACTTTTGCTCCCGAAGTTCGCGAGAAGATTTCGTTTATGGGTTCGACTTGAATTTTCGGACTTATGACTTTATTGTTCAACAAGCGAAGATCAATCACTGGTCTCACACCCCCCGAAGCTTTTCTTACACAATGTATCGTGTTCCTATAGCTACTAGGATGTTCTTTAGCAATTCCCAGTCTAACCCATTTATTTAGCTCTTCTTCAAATTCTTTTTGCATGGTCTGAGAAATGGGATAAATTTTTCCGATGACAGGATCCTGATCACTTAATTCAATTTTATAGGGTTCACATTTTATCGGTTTTGGATATTCACAAAATAAATGTTTATACTTAATTAACAATGTCTGCAGTTTAACTTTAACATCTGCATCTAAATTTTCACGCTTATTAATGTATTTATTGATTTCAGTTTCGGAAATTTCTCCGAAATCCATATCACATTTATTCAGAGAATAGGGTACCTTACACTCGTCAGACATTTTATTATCAAGATGTACTAATAAGATTTTTGGATAAGATAGATCTAAAATTACCTTTTCGGAATTATTATTGTTCAAAATAAGTTTACGGTTTTCACTGTCCAAAACTACTTGAAATTTTGCAAAGAAAGATCATCCCAGTAACAGCCCAGCTTTCATAACTTTAACGATAAAGAACGGGACATCAAATAAATTTCCTTGAATATTAAGGGTTAACTCTAATAAGCCCTTAACTGAAAAGTCAACTTTCCCAGCAAAAGCATTTAAATGGATTCTGGACGTAGGTTTTAACTTCGCCGACCGAAAAGAATTTTGTAGTCTCATCCAAATATTATAATTTAACAAATTTAACTCAGCTCCCGTATCCAATATACATTTTATTTGCATGGGAAGGAAAAATCTCATAGTCATGTTGAGTAGTATCCTCTTCTTCTTCCTTTAAAACAAAATAAGTTACTAACTTAAAAGGAGTTATTTCTAAATTTTCTCGAAAACTGGTAAGCGAATAATCTGTATCGCAAGTTTTATCGAAATTTTCATGTGGGGAGAAAAGTTTTGTTGAGCAGTCATCGTCTCCCCTTAAAGGTGACTGCTCAACCTGTTTTCCGAGGCCTGACAATTGTTAGTCGAAACGGAAAGATTACTAGTGTTCATCGCTCCAACAGTCACAGAGACATAAGGCGGATGTAAAGAAGAAGTGACTGACGTCATCACTGGAATATGAGAAAAGAAAGGAGAACTCACGACTGGTACAGGAGGACCTTGTACAAATGGCGATTTTATATTATACATCCCTGGTATGATGTACGGCAGCGGTATATTTCCATACATCATAGGTGAGTTTTGAATTTCCGAAACAGGGTGATTTTTCTTAATTTCGTTTCCTCCCCAACTTCTCTTAAATTTTCGATTACTCTTCCAGTTCCGACGTTGTGAATTTTCAGCCCCATTTCTAAATTGTTGATTATTTAAAAGAGTTTCTTTTACAGAACTTCCGACATTCATCGGATCTGTTTGCACCGCATTATCTATATTAGCTCTTTTTCTTTGATTAACAAAGGTTTGTCTCACATTCGGTTGTTTCTTGATTTGGAATTTTGGACCACTGTGACTATCAAGCTGGCTGTTAGGACTACATTCTAGTTCGGCTATTCTAAGAATCAAATCTTGCACATTACTAACAGACCCTAACCTCAAAATTTTGGATTCCTCCGTAGGTAAACATTCTAAGATCAGATCTTTTAGTTCTTGATCCGATGGTACCGTCACAGTCGAATTATATGTTTCTACAATATAACGGACAAAATCCAGCAGTGAAGAATATTTTGTGCGATCATATCGCAACGAATAGAGACGACGCTTCCGTGCCCTCTCCATCCGTTCAGATATATATTGCAGCTTGAAGAACCTAACAAAATCTTGAAAGGTTTTTATTTGGTTCGCGACACTTCGATACCAAATCTTTGCAGATTTTTCCAAACAGCTCCCTATTATATATATTCGGTCTTGCTCGGTAAGAACATACATGTTCGTCGTTTGGATTAGGTCATCCAAGAAAATTTGCGCAGTTCCTTGTGTCATTTTCCCATCAAATTTCTGAAAATGATGTAATTCTTTTAAGTAAGAACCAGCACATCGCTTTTGTGACGGGCTATTTCCCCAATGCTCGTTTTCTGCCGGTAACTCCGAAAATGGTTCGCAATTTACAGTACTGCAATTTAAAACAAGAGGTTCATTTCGGTAATTTTTATTTCTATGACGTTTTCGTTTATCGTTCCGGTGACAATTTCCTTCTTCCTCCGAATCGGTTGAAGAAAATCTCCTACGCGAAGATGTATCATCGATCCGCGCTCCATCGAAATTGTATATCTTAGTTTCGTTGTTGTCGCCCTCCGAAACATCAATTTCGAATCTACTTTTCTGAAATAGTTTATCCCGACTACTATCATTATTAGCGGAAGATTTTTCTTGTCTATCTAACTTCTCGCGGAGAAGAGCTTCGCATTTATCTTAGGCTTCGGAAATTTGGTTTTGTACAGATTCCTTCAACTTTTCCATATTCTGCCTACACTGGTTCCGGTTATGTCTATAAGCCTCAATTACATCTCTTTCGAGTACGTTTACCATGTTAACGGTGGCCTCGTTAAGTTCGCGCATTTTTCGGCTATCGTCAGCTTGTTGCTCTTTTACAATTTTAACTTCTTTTTGACAATCAATATTAACTTTACTTATTTCTACCCTTAAGTCAGACATTTCTTTCACTACAGATTCAATTTTTACATCTAGGTTTTCGTTAGTCTCCGTTAATTCTAATTTTATATTGTCTACATCTGTTTTAACAGTATTAACATCGGTTACAATATCACTCAATTGTTAGGAAAAATTAGTTTGAAGGTCACTTATACTTTCCATGCATTGAGTCTTTGTATCGCTAATTTCTAATCTAACCTGTCCTAAATCATGAGTTAATTCTGTTTCCATATTACTCAAAGATTCCGTAAGTGAAGACATATCATTAAACATTTTTAGCATTTCTGATTTTAACTCACACATATGCGCGGATAATTTAGTGTCAATTTTTGTCTCTAATCCGGTGATTACTGCCATTTTGGTGTCAATTCTAGTTTCCAATCCGGTAATCAGGGTTTTTAGAGTTTCCAGAAGTGGACCCCCACTAATTTCGATTGTCGGTACACTTTTTACTCCTCTATCCTCCTTATTAGCAACGCTTGCACCTTCACTAACTTCATCATTTAAACTTATTTCTCTTTGTGCCTGACAGTTTAAACAATACCAGCTACCATCATTTTCTTTCAATATTTTAAGTTCTTCTGACGATAGTTGCACACAATTTGTATGGAACCAATTCTCACACCTTTCACAATTTCTTGATATATTATTATTAGAATCACCTGTACTTTCACAACAACTATGTTTCTCAGGTGCATGTCGATCTACACTCGACTTACAAAGACTCATATTTTTTTCATCATATCGGCTACACATCTCAAACATTCCCCAACAAAATCTCCACCAATGAGTAATTAACAATACCTCATTTGAGAAAGCAACAACCTTAGAAATTCTAAGAACGGTAGTACATATCTTAGTTATAACTATAAATATTACACAAATCCTAAAGCTGAAGATCGCCAATTTTGAAACGGTCATTTCTCTCATTACAGAAAGAAGAAAGCCCGGAATGAGTAAAATCTCAAAACGAATCGAAATCCCGAGTGACATAGACAATTTTTGTAAAATTTACTTTCATGTCATAAAAAAATTACCGGTTATAAAACTATTTTTATGGTTTATATTCAAAGCATTCTGACTCGTCTTCCAGAGTCCTTTCTAAGATAGCAACCGCTCGTAAGAACATAAAGCATTACTTTCTTACTTATGCTCAACTGCCATGATTTTTATTTAATTCGTTTATAAGGCTAAATTAGATAGTTCCACTTTATATCAGCGATCTCGTTTATTATTTTCAGGTAACAGCATACAAGAGAAAAATAAATTTTTGACATTATTAGCAATATAGTTTACATAAAATGTCATCTGATTGAAAAAAATGTATATATATTCAACAACATATTTATACGATTTCAAAAAAAATCTGTATTCTTTTGACAGTAAAATAAAATTATACACTTCACGTTGTTTGTTTCCATAAGTACCTCATTGTAGTATCACATGAAACGAACTTTGATGCTATTCTAGACTGATCTACAATCATCTAAACGTAAGCTAAATATGGCACATTGCAATGTAAAAATAAAGTATGGTACATTGTAATTCTCCTTCTTCAACAAGATCCTTATTTCATGACTCCTCATGAACATTCTATTAACATTAAAGCTGTCTTTATCAAAAATATGGGTTTATATGAGCAATTATTTATCCTCTATTGTGTTCCACAATTTATATTCTTTCTTAAATTCATTATAGAAGAAAGTAGTGGCAGAAATGAGGCATCACTCTATATATGGCCATAACGTTGAATTTCTCAACTCAGCCTCAAAACCCAAAATGATGAAATAATGGAAACATGAACTATATACAAATGAACATGCATGAACTACAAAAAAAATCTACCAGACAGCACCTTAAGTTAATTAGTGACACATATCTTTTGTTGGGAGAATTACAAAACAAAGTTTCAACCTAAATGCAGTGCCAAAAAGAAAGAAAAAAATCAATTCAACATAACAGATCAGTCTATCATAAATAAATAAGTAAGTGCAACAAGCTGATGCTGTAAGTACATCTACAAGTGAGGTAATTATTTCGTCATTAGATGTCATCCACCTGATCTTAATAGAATATAAAACAAAAATTATGATTAAGTTCCGTACTTGGATTTTCTTTCTGTATTTTATTTGCTTATCTCTACGGTTCAGATTATTTAAATAGTAAGAAACCTAACATTTGGCGTTACGCATCGTTACCATGACAACTGAAATTATTTATGATCGCTATCATGGTTCTCGAGAATTCTGAGAGACTACATTAGTGGAGAGAACTGCGGAATGTTTAAGATGTGTGAAGCCGCACACAGATTAACTTCACATTGTTATATTCACCATCATCAACACACAAACACAAATATTAGAACACTGTTATTCAAAAGTTACTTTGATAGAAATTTATTATAATGATGGTAGCGTGGAAGTCGCCATCTTGGTTTTGAAAAAAAATCGAAAATTTACGTGTCTAAAAGTTAAAGATACTTGGTTTACCTGAAGCACTGAGGTTGAAGTGGGCTTTTTCAGTTTACACTCTGTTGATCAGCTCCGAGACGTAACCCAATTTCAATTCCGTTTGGAGTTGATCTTCGGTCCCATCACGAATCTGGCCACAGCCTCATTGTCCCGTGTTGCCATTTTCCCTAGGCCGGAACAGAATATCCTACCGTGACACTATTCCAAGAACAGGTTACTCAAATTTAGAGCAGAGGATTTATTTTCACCAAAATGTATCTCTAGGTTGTTTCAAAGTAAATAATTTCCATAGGTTAACCAAATCGACGAATTTAATGCTGCAATTTCTAATTTAAAATCACTCTGGTTTGTCACGGTACTCAGGTAGACATGTCACATTTTTCTTCTCTCTTTCACACACGACAAGCTTACTCGCACATTATACATGCTAATTCACATCACGAATAATAATAAAAGTAAACATCTTTTCCCACTGAAAGTTAAACACGTGCAATATTACTGTTATCTATATATCTCTAAATCCTAAACTAAAATCTGCAACATATATTTAATTTACGTGTTATTATCACTTACTCCCGCCATGTGACGCTTCGTTATACGCTTCGCAAACAAAAACGCAGCGTAATACTTGTAGTAATGCAAACAAATGAGGATCTAGAAAAAGAAGTGACTTATTTAATGTGTAATGTAGTAAATAACTTCGTTTTCATATACATTTCATTTAAGGTAGGCCTAAAATATTTATACATATGTATTTACATTTCCATATAATAGCAAAATTTGTTCGTGAATCTGCAGTTATTATTATAGGTTATATTTGAGAGTAAAAGGGTCATACACATTTTTTTATGGCAATGAGTAGCGATGTTAAATTTTCAACTTCAATGTAATAATTACTTAATAAGGTTTCTCTCCACTAACGAAGTCCTGCAGATATATTATGCGCGGGTCAATAATATTTGCCGAACATAAAACATATGTTACGTATTAATACAGAATTAATTTAAGTCGATGCCTAACTAGTTTATAAATATAATCACATAGCCTACCGCGCAGGTAGAGAATACACATACCCAGGCTATGGTGCAGATCAACATTACGTAGGCCACGTATGGTATCAATATAAAATAATAATGAACGAATCACGGATTATAACAGATTAAACACAACTTAATACTTTTAGGAATAAAGTGTAACCTAACACAACCTGAAATAAAGAAAATTCAAACACTCTGCAACAACAAGAAAAATAGAATGTAACGTTACTAGCGTACGTTACATTTTTCCCGGTGCCTTCTAAAAAGATTTTTTTCGAACCCTTTGAGTAATTCGTTCCGTTTCTCGCTAGAACAATCAAATAGTTTATATTTGATAAATTTTGTTTCGATACCTCTCTCCCCTTGAGATCCTTCAAATAAACCATATTATTAACCACTTTAGTCACGAGTTAAGGCCCTGTATAGGTAGGCATATACTTGTGTATAATTTTCTTGAATGCATCCGATAGAAAGTGCGTTCGGACCATCACAAGATTGCCTTCTTTGATTTCTATAGAACGATTCGATCTATTATCTTGTTTTCTTTTTCTTTTTGTTGACCATCGAGGTTCTACTTGTATGTGTCGCCTCGAGTCCTCCATATCCTGTAACTTCAAAGGCCATAGGAATTGTTCCCTGAATCTATCCGCAGCCGAAAAAGATATAAAAAGTTCCGCAGGGGTACAGCCAATGGTACTGTTATATGAATAATTCAACAAATCCTGCGCGAACTTCACTACGTTTTTCCACTTTGTATGATTTTTACTACACATCAGTCGAATAATACAGTTCAATTCTCAATGGGAACGCTCCACTATCCCATTCCCTTTTGGGTTGTAGGGAGTCACAAGAATATGATGGATCCGATGCTCCATACAAAATTTTTTCCAGCTCTGAGATAATAACTGTGGGCCTTGTTCCGACACTATATAATTTGGATAAGGACATATGGAAAAATATTCTTTTTCTAGAATTCGGATAATTTCCGCAACAGTCGAGGTTTTTAAAGGCAAGTAGCAGACAAATCGAGTATAAACATCTACTATAGATAATATATAATAATAACCATAACTACAAGGAAGTTTCCCGACCAAATCCACACATATCTTGTTATGGGGTTTATCAGCCCGGATGTGGAGGTCTTCCCGTGCAATAACTCGGTTTGAAAATTTTGTTTGAGCACAGAGCTCACAGTTCCTTATATAATTTTTAAAGGTTTGTTTTTGATTCTTCCAAAACAATAGTTCTTGAGCTAATTTTACACACTTTGTTACTCCGAAATGTCCTTTTTCATGAATTTGTTTCACTATGTTTTGAACTAAAGCTGTGGGAATTACTAAAAGCCAATTATTTAATTTTAGATTTCGAACATATAAAAGGTTATCAATAACTTTAACTCGATCAGGTACTGTTGCAGTATTTGACTTATTTCTCAACTCACAGCAATACTTATCTGATGATTGTAAGTTTGTCAATTCACTCATCTGAAACCAGGTATCAGAATTATAATTTACAAAGTTTATTTGGTAGTTACTAGGTTCGGCATTACATTCGGGAGTATTTCGACTTAATATATCTGCTATTTTATTGTCGGTTCCTTTAATGTGTTCGAACCGGAGGTCGAACCGCTGCAACTTCAATAAAATTTTTGTTGTTCTCGTATCCAAATTTTGTAATCTGAACGCATAGGTCACAGCATTATTATCACAATGAACTGTGACTTGCCTGCCCAGGATGTAATAGGAGAAGCGTTCACACAAGAACAGGACCGCTAAAAGTTCCAACTGGAAAATAGAGTAGGAGATTTCCGATAATTTTAACTTACGGCTTGCGTACTCGATAACTAACAGTTCTCCGGTTTCGTCGTACTGTCCAAGGTAACCAGCTAAATTTTCCAACGACGCATCCGAGGACAAGTGGAAAGGTTGTGAGAAATCAGGTTGACTGAGTGCAGGAGGCTCACTCAGTAACGTCCTCAATTGATAGAACCGTTCTAGTAATTCAGGAGTAAATTGGTACTTTTTATCTTTCTTCAAGAGGTTGAAGAAAGGCGCAGTTAATGCAGCAAATTGGGAATAAATTTTCTTCTCCATGAAAGGATTCCTAGGAAAGATCGTATTTTTTTTTACTTTCAGGAATCGGGAAACACTTATTTGCTTCATTGTGCTTCGGATTCGATTTCACTTCAGATCCATTAACTACATGTCCTAAAAACAAAATTTCTGTTTGCACGAATTGACATTTTTTGAAATTGAAGGCAAAGTTTCCAAATTCGAGAATTTTTAATAGTTTTTCCAAATGGTTAAAATGTTCCAGTACGTTTGAGCTATAACAAAGTAAATCATCCAGGTATACAACTACAAAATGCCGAGTATCTAATCCGAAATAAGAATTCATAATGTTTTGAAATATACTAGGGCTAGACTTGAGTCCCATAGGCAAGACACAGAGTACGTATTGCCGCCCTAAGTAGATAAAACTAGTACACTGAAATGAGTCAGGAAGCAGTCTGACGCCATAGTAACCCATGGTCGCATCCATTGAACTAAAGACTTTTGCTCCCGAAGTTCGCGAGAAGATTTCGTTTATGGGTTCGACTTGAATTTTCGGACTTATGACTTTATTGTTCAACAAGCGAAGATCAATCACTGGTCTCACACCCCCCGAAGCTTTTCTTACACAATGTATCGTGTTCCTATAGCTACTAGGATGTTCTTTAGCAATTCCCAGTCTAACCCATTTATTTAGCTCTTCTTCAAATTCTTTTTGCATGGTCTGAGGAATGGGATAAATTTTTCCGACGGCAGGATCCTGATCACTTAATTCAATTTTATAGGGTTCACATTTTATCGGTTTTGGATATTCACAAAATAAATGTTTATACTTAATTAATAATGTCTGCAGTTTAACTTTAACATCTGCATCTAAATTTTCACGCTTATTAATGTATTTATTGATTTCAGTTTCGGAAATTTCTCCGAAATCCATATCACATTTATTCAGAGAATAGGGTACCTTACACTCGTCAGACATTTTATTATCAAGATGTACTAATAAGATTTTTGGATAAGATAGATCTAAAATTACCTTTTCGGAATTATTATTGTTCGGAAAGTTTACGGTTTTCACTGTCCAAAACTACTTGAAATTTTGCAAAGAAAGGTCATCCCAGTAACAGCCCAGCTTTCATATCTTTAACGATAAAGAACGGGACATTAAATAAATTTCCTTGAATATTAAGGGTTAACTCTAATAAGCCCTTAACTGAAAAGTCAACTTTCCCAGCAAAAGCATTTAAATGGATTCTGGACGTAGGTTTTAACTTCGCCGACCGAAAAGAATTTTGTAGTCTCATCCAAATATTATAATTTAACAAATTTAACTCAGCTCCCGTATCCAATATACATTTTATTTGCATCCCCCCAACTTCACAGTTCACCGAAGGGGAAGGAAAATCTCATAGTCATGTTGAGTAGTATCCTCTTCTTCTTCCTTTAAAACAAAATAAGTTACTAACTTAAAAGGAGTTATTTCTAAATTTTCTCGAAAACTGGTAAGCGAATAATCTGTATCGCAAGTTTTATCGAAATTTTCATGTGGGGAGAAAAGTTTTGTTGAGCAGTCATCGTCTCCCCTTAAAGGTGACTGCTCAACCTGTTTTCCGAGGCCTGACAATTGTTAGTCGAAACGGAAAGATTACTAGTGTTCATCGCTCCAACAGTCACAGAGACATAAGGCGGATGTAAAGAAGAAGTGACTGACGTCATCACTGGAATATGAGAAAAGAAAGGAGAACTCACGACTGGTACAGGAGGACCTTGTACAAATGGCGATTTTATATTATACATCCCTGGTATGATGTACGGCAGCGGTATATTTCCATACATCATAGGTGAGTTTTGAATTTCCGAAACAGGGTGATTTTTCTTAATTTCGTTTCCTCCCCAACTTCTCTTAAATTTTCGATTACTCTTCCAGTTCCGACGTTGTGAATTTTCAGCCCCATTTCTAAATTGTTGATTATTTAAAAGAGTTTCTTTTACAGAACTTCCGACATTCATCGGATCTGTTTGCACCGCATTATCTATATTAGCTCTTTTTCTTTGATTAACAAAGGTTTGTCTCACATTCGGTTGTTTCTTGATTTGGAATTTTGGACCACTGTGACTATCAAGCTGGCTGTTAGGACTACATTCTAGTTCGGCTATTCTAAGAATCAAATCTTGCACATTACTAACAGACCCTAACCTCAAAATTTTGGATTCCTCCGTAGGTAAACATTCTAAGATCAGATCTTTTAGTTCTTGATCCGATGGTACCGTCACAGTCGAATTATATGTTTCTACAATATAACGGACAAAATCCAGCAGTGAAGAATATTTTGTGCGATCATATCGCAACGAATAGAGACGACGCTTCCGTGCCCTCTCCATCCGTTCAGATATATATTGCAGCTTGAAGAACCTAACAAAATCTTGAAAGGTTTTTATTTGGTTCGCGACACTTCGATACAAAATCTTTGCAGATTTTTCCAAACAGCTCCCTATTATATATATTCGGTCTTGCTCGGTAAGAACATACATGTTCATCGTTTGGATTAGGTCATCCAAGAAAATTTGCGCAGTTCCTTGTGTCATTTTCCAAACGGAGCGTAATACTTGTAGTAATGCAAACAAATGAGGATGTAGAAAAAGAAGTGACTTATTTAATGTGTAATGTAGTAAATAACTCCGTTTTCATATACATTTCATTTAAGGTAGGCCTAAAATATTTATACATATGTATTTACATTTCCATATAATAGCAAAATTTGTTCGTGAATCTGCAGTTATTATTATAGGTTATATTTGAGAGTAAAAGGGTCATACACATTTTTTTATGGCAATGAGTAGCGATGTTAAATTTTCAACTTCAATGTAATAATTACTTAATAAGGTTTCTCTCCACTAACGAAGTCCTGCAGATATATTATGCGCGGGTCAATAATATTTGCCGAACATAAAACATATGTTACGTATTAATACAGAATTAATTTAAGTCGATGCCTAACTAGTTTATAAATATAATCACATAGCCTACCGCGCAGGTAGAGAATACACATACCCAGGCTATGGTGCAGATCAACATTACGTAGGCCACGTATGGTATCAATATAAAATAATAATGAACGAATCACGGATAATAACAGATTAAACACAACTTAATACTTTTAGGAATAAAGTATAACCTAACACAACCTGAAATAAAGAAAATTCAAACACTCTGCAACAACAAGAAAAATAGAATGTAACGTTACCAGCGTACGTTACACAACTAATGGTGAAGTGAAATCTACCGATAGTGACAAGGAACATTTACTTCCTATTGATCTCGCTGATAACAGTATTACGGTCGTAAAAGTGCATTTGTGTCCCATGAAACTTAGTAATCAACAGTTAACACGAGTTTTTTGTCATTATGGTGAATTACAGTCAATTATAGACGAACAGTATTCTGCGAACCATGTATATGTCACCTGTACTGTACGTAAATTAACTAAAATGAAGGTTAAACAAATATTCCTTTATTTCGTACAGTGCGTGGTTTACGGCTATTTTGTAGTTACTCAGGACAAATCCAAACTTGCGTGTTGTGAAATTCACAGGACCATTTTTTCAAGAATGTTCTCGCAAAAGTCCGCATTTCAAAGTTAATCCGCAAGTTCAAAGTTCCCAACCGCTACCGCTTCGTACACCTCATAATCTTCCGCATGAAAAAGGAATCTTTGCATACTGGTAACTACACAAAGTTTCCTCTGCTTACTTCTACTCGCCCTGGTATTTCTTTAAGTCATGATGTTCCAGCAGTTGAAACATCCCACGATCCTGTCATTCGCCCCGACCTACCTATGGAAGGAGTTCGTTCTACTGATCCGGAAGTCCTTGCCTTTCTGGAAACTTCTGCAGTACCCCTATCTAATCCTAATCCCAAAAAGTTGACCGAATGCTCCCATGAACCACGTTAATCAATCCGACGTGCACTTGGTAGCAGACTCAAACATCACCATTGACAGGAATGAACAATCACTTGCTAGTGAATCTGATCTCAGTGCCCTGGTATACGAAAAACGTAAACTTTCCAAACTAAAGGCAACTGTTAGTGGAGTTTCAAAAACTTCTAAAGGAGCCCGTACTTCAGATGTTACCCAAGTTTCAGATGTACGAACCTGGGCCACCTTAAAAACATTGAAAACTGGTACCCCTATTGGGACGACTTATAATTATCTTCCTTGTTATATTTTGGTCTCTATTTCTACCATTTATGCAGTGTTTACCATTTCTTTTAGTTCTATTTTTGTTTGTTATCTTTATGTATAGTTTTGCCACCATTAACTTAAATGGATTTACATCTCCTGTTGAACAAGAAGCGTTAACAGATTTTATAACAAGCAGATATTGATGTCTTGTTCGCACAAGAAGTGGCCCTTCACGAGTATGTTTATCTCTCAAATCATATATTCTATTCTCGTTTCACGGAGAATGAACTAAGTACGGCTATCATCTATCGTACTGATTTAGGTTCCAAGCAGTTAATGATCACCCAAATAAAAGAACCTCTGTTGGGATGTTTCAAATTATGTAATGTTTATGTCCTGTCTGGCGCTCATAAAAAGAGAGAGAGGCAGAATTTCTTCAACATTGATTTTGCACAGGCTTTGTTAAATGATAGCAACCCTTGTATATTAGGTTATTATAATTCAGTTTTACAACCTATTGACCAGACTCCAAACATTAACTTTTCTTCTGAACTCCAGCGAATAGTAGACACATAAAATCTAGTTGATGTGTGGCATCACTTTCGACCCACAGGTCACTCATTTCATACATCAAAATCATCCAGTCGCTTGGACCGTTTTTAAATAAGTTGCTCACTTGTTGCACAAGTACGAGATGTTACTCTCAAACCGGTCTGCTTTAGTGATCACTATGCTCATATTATGAGAATAACGCTACCAGTGTCAAAATTTTTGAGAAGTAGTCTCCTTTGATATTTTAACACTTCTATACTTATTGACCCTGAGTATCAGAATTTAATTCGAGGAGGATCTTGTTTCCTTTAATTTCACGCTATCAGAGCAAACTTATTTATTTATAGGACAAGCAAGTTAAACCGAAATTTCGATCCATAACAATATTGTAGCCAAAAGAACCAGGCATCCAATACTCAATACAACCATTACCCTAGCCTACTCAAAGAATACATAAAATTACAATTGCGAGGCCGTCTGATCAGGCCTCGAATACAAGGAAACAAAGCATATTTATTGTCATTGCATAAACAACGAATGCGCGTTTTTTTTCTCCGAAGCAAACTTGTCCCCGCCTATGACACGGAACATTGTACAAATTCAAACAGAACGAATCAGAGAAACAAAAGTTGATCTCTTCCATTAAGGGCAAGGATGGCCACATTTATGAAGGTTTGCAGGTACTTCCCCAATTTGTTGAGGAATATAAAAAATCTGTATTCAGGACCTCAGGTAACGAATGTAGATGAATCTCTCTTAGACTTTATCCCTCAAAGAGTATCTAATGCTCAAGAGTATCTAAACAGTCTTTTTTCAATCGATGAAGTTGAGACCTCAATTAGATTAGAAAAACGTGGTAAATCTACTGGAATTGACTATTCCATTAGAATTTTATCTTACTTTAATTGATATTCTTGACCCCTTTCTCACGAATCTCTTCAATGATTATCGAGAAAATTTTACGTTTGGAAATCCTCTCTCTACGGGTATTACTGTTTTAATCCCTACAAAACCTAACTCTACGTGCATTGATAATTATCGCCCGATCAGTCTTTTATGTGCAGTCTCAAAAATCTTAACCCGGCGTATAAGCGCTTATGAACAATTATACGGGAGAGTTATTTATTTAATGTCAATACGGTCATGGACGCCATGCATTACTTTATGACGCTTTATCTAACGTAAGAAATTTTTTAGCCTATCATGAGACTGCCGACTCAACCTTTGTGGCTATTTTATCCGCCGATTTCTCAAAAGCTTTTGACAGGGTATCAAAGGACTATTTCTTTAAAGTTTTCTACAAATTCGGATTTAATGGCACCTTTCTGTCCATGCTTCAGGGAGTGTATCATAACATAACAACTAAGTTAAAAATTAATGGTGGTTTAAGCTCCGTTATTCCTTTGTACACTGGAATTCTTTAAGGTGACACCGTGCCCAGTATTCTATTTAGTATCTCAATCGCACCTCTAATATACGCGACGCAGACCAAATTCAATGGTATCAAAATTTACCACGCTTCTATTTCAATCACAAGCTACTCAGTTGACGTACACTACTGTGTGAACAGTATTTCCACCCTCCATGATATTCCGTTTCTTTTAGATGCGTATCAAAGTACTTCAGGAACAAGATGAAATACACAAAATACAAAGCTCCTCTGTATTCGACCCAAATATCAGAATCAATATAGTGCGTACTACACGGTTGTTAATTTAGTCAAAATCCTTGGTATCGAATGGTTCAATAACATCAAACAAACCATTACTTTTAATTATGATATAATAGCACACAAAATACGTGGTCTTCTAATACGACATTAACAATATGAACATGATCAGTAGAAATTTCTTTCTTTAAAAAATTCATCATCCTTTGTTTTTTTTCTATTTTTCTTCTCCTACAAACATACAAATTCCTCACTAGTCAAATTTTGTTCTTTTCTGTCAAAATAAAGTGCTTCATGTGGCAGGTGAGCAACTCGTGCTATTCCCGGCACAAGGTGGAATCGCATTTCAAGACATTGCGATAGAAGTTCAAGCACTACTATTAAAAAGAACCATTGACGTGCTTACGAACGATACTAACACTGTATCTAGTAATATTATATCTGCTTGTTTAGCCTGTGTCGACCACGAAACACTTATTAATATTTTTCCTTGATGATTTAAATTCGCACACCTGCGAGAACCGGTTCTTGATATAGCCTATGAGTTCATTGCCCGAAGCAACTTAGACCTCATGGATGTTAGAGCGATTTGTAGCCGTTACGTATAGACAAAACACTTCGTCAAATTTAATTGAAAGAACCACACCTTTACTGGCCTTATATTTGGCGAAATATTATCGCTCCTTTCTTAATTACTCAACAGAAATCTGTTTGGTATTTTATAGTAAACAAAAATACGAAACTCTAGAACGACTTTCACCTACGAATAGTGGATCAAATATATGTTTTCACTGCAATAGCATAGATACTCTTGAGCATCGCTTACAATTTTCTACAGAGATTCTAAATATCTTGTAACATTTTCGCCTACCTATCAGTAAGATTTGTCACTCGTCTCCACTTTACATTAGGGCTAGCAATGTTCTTATATATCCTAATTTTAATTATTTTCCTAAAGCAAAAAACAGTGTAATCTGGCTCTATATATACTCTTCTATATGTGTTTACCACACATCGACTGTATCATGTAGCTGATAGGGGACTTGTATTTAAAAAATGACAATCTCAGCAAAATGCAGAAGTCTTTTAGTCTGAGAGAAAAATGAATTAAATCTCTTATTTCTAGTTCTATTAGTCTTGTAGTTCTGAGTCTATGTCAAAATTACTGACAGAAATAAGGACAATGAATTATCATTATTTTGAAGAACATTCCACTTTAACATCACTGGAATTTCCTCTTCCGATTTACTTAGTTGTGAAAAATTATAGAGTATATTGCTATACTATGTAAAGTATGTGTAGTGTCACTGATTTCTGATAACAATCAGAAACAGGATTAAAAGATAAATAGTAATAGTTCTTTTATTAAGGCGGAAGTACAACTACTTTATTTTAACAAACTTTTTTTTTGACTTAAAATGTTTGTTCGGATTCATCCTCCTTCCCCCTCAACGTTGGGTAGAGAAATGAAAGAACATATTTAGATTTTGATTATTGACTCCAGTATATTTCAAGCATCATTTCTCGGATCTATGGCTGTGCGATATATCGATATATCGATACCGTATAAATGGCAGCTAGTAATGCACTTTTCGGATCGTGTATACATATAAACTGAAGAAGATGTTACTAGAACTTTATTAGGGTCAATTGGGCAATACAACCATTATACCGATATGTCCAAATCCATTTTGTATGGGTAACATTCAGTGTCGGGATGATGCCAGAGAACCTCCATTGAGTGTGGCCATATTATAAGGTGATAAGATGCGGGTGATTAATGCGCGTAGCTGCAGCTTGTGTGGTCCGTTAAGTGTCCGTGGTTCATCGGTGATGTGAAATATTACTGAACACAGTTCAAAACGGGGCAAGTCTTTCCAGAGTTTCAGAGACGCACTTGGGGACACTGGACGAAATGGCTTTGTCGGCATGCCTTACTGGCAGGATGGCAGCTACCAGTGCAACCAGAAACACAGAGGAGTTTCGTATCTGTTCTTTATCAAGGATATTTCTTGTGGATCGGGAGTGAGTGCATTGGCGGCATGACATTCAGGAGGGCAGTGAGTGCATTGGCGTGTGGAAGGCAGTGACATTCAGGTATTTTCTCTCTTTCTCTTACATCGTGATGGCTCCGTGCATGATTATAAGCATGCAGGCGAGAAAGAAAATTGGTCGTATTTTTACCCTCGCAATACAGAACCTGTACCTGGCATTTCGATATGTAACCAATAAGTTGCACATCCTGTTCTCTTCTTTAATTAAAGAATCTGAAATGCAACATATATTCCTAACATAGTAAATTACCTTCTTTGATTTTTGAGGTACTCCTGTTTTCAGCAGGCGACTGCTTTCAACAACCCAGCGTAATTTGCTCGATATTCGCCTTCTGCTCTGATTTGATGACTTCTCGAAATTTAGCTTTATCGAGTACGTGTGGAACATGATGAATGCGTCTTCCCACCTGTCAAATTTCCACAATGATTATTGCCCAAGTTACGTCACGATCTACAGTAAGCAAATAATACAATGACAACATCAGGTTTAATTTCTTCGTGGGGAAAGCGGAGGAACAGAGAAATTTTGAGAGGGATCTACTTTTTCTATATTGAAAAGGATAGTTTTACACTATTGTTTGACACACATTACAACACAATATGTTTGGAGGGGCCAGGGGAGGCGCCGCCTCTTTCCTCCAGCTAGTGTCGTTACTGGTAGGATGCTCTACTCAGATAAAAAAGAGGTAGGTATAGATCGGACTTTGTTCGCCTATGATAGTTATAAAAAAAAGTGTTCATAAAAGCCAGTATATCGTATGAAGTTCAATTTTAAACGTTACATCTGTAAAATGCATATGAAAAATAATATAGCAAGTCACATCAAAAACTCCGCAAACAATGCATAAATGTTGGTATTCTGCTAGTTTAGCTGTTTGTTTTTCGAACCTGCAACAGTAATTTCAATATGTGGTGCTTAATCAACCATATTGCACGAATGTTTGTTGATAAGCTAATTAACTATGATCATGTTTGAATGTTCGAATCATTGTCACATTCCATTACATACTTATAGTGTACTAACTTTGGGCCAGATCTATAATTACATACTGTCCATGAAGAATGGAGAAAAACTTCGGAAGGTGATTCTACATGCGAGAACAAGACAAAAGTCCCTATGGACGAATGTCCAGCAGTGAATGGTTTAGGAACGACAGGCTTGTGAAATAATCGAAAAATGAAGTTTCCGAAATGAATAGTAGCAAAACATCAAGAAAAACATCCAATTAAATAGTACTAGTATGTCACAATAAAGTGTATTAAATCATAATTATAAAACCACCACTCAAAAGTGTAGAAATTGGGAGAAAATATTTGAAAATGCATTAAACTGCTCTTCCATATGAAATAACACACTGAAATCAAGATAGTAAATTTAAAATGTGATTGATACTTGTACCTACAAAGGATGCAAAGTGATAGGGAAAAAACCGTTTGGACTTGTACATCCTTGTTTTATTAGAAACCTTGTCCCGGAATCCCAATATTCGCAGTCGCTTTTGTGCCATCAGATTTTGGGGTAAGGCAATAGAGAAGAGAGACAATACGAAATTGAGCAATACATATACGCATTAGTCCTTACCTCGTAGGCGAAAAGTTAAAGGTATTACGTTCGGTGGAGGATATTACTGAGAAAGTCTGCAAATGTTGGACACAAATTATATGCATAAAAGGATTATCTTATGAAGAGGTGTTACCGTTTTTTATATTATTATTATTCCAAAAGGCTATGCCATTGCGAATCACTATTGTTATCAGAGGCAAGAACTCCATCGAAAATCGAAAGTAGAAAAATGAATATTCATAGAATACACGGGTAATCAAGTTAGTCTAGTGCAGCAACATTATAAATTTTATCGCCAATACGAGTATTTGAATGTACTACTGATTTTTATCTTTTATAGCTCTCCCACTAGTAGAATTTACATTATAAACTATTACCTGTAAACTATGTTCTTGTTGAGTAAATGTAACGAATTAGTGTTATTCATAAATATAGGGAATAAAGAAAACGATCACCAAAGGAATAAAGTAACTAAGGAATAATTATGATCGTAACATTATGTCATTCTTCTTCCTAACATTCAACCCATCAATAGTTACCAATTATACTGCATGCAATGGCAACCCTATAAAATGTTTACATTGTAAATAGTAGTACCTTAATATTAAGTGACAAGTGTTGAGTTCTACATTATTATTATCCTTGAAGATTGATAAACTCTTTTTCTTAAACTTTCAGGTCTACTGATTATAGGTACTATGCTCATAATTAGAAGCTGAATAGAAATCAAAATATTTGAAGATGATCTTGTCGTTAGATTGGATTCTAACCGCCATAGCTATTTCTGTGGGTCTAATAGGATTTACCTACATGTATCTCGTTTCCAATTACGGTTATTGGGAGAAAAGAGGAGTTCGGTTCATTAAACCTCAACTATTTTTCGGAAATCTCAAAGAATCATTTAGAAGAACAAAACACGATGCATTTGTGTTTCAAGACTTTTACAATGAACTGAAAGGAGAACGGTTCGGAGGAATATTTGAACTACGTAAACCAGCAGTGATTGTGAGAGATCCAGAGCTGATAAAATCCATTTTAATCAAAGACTTCGATCATTTTCGAGATAGAAATTTATATATAGATGAAGATGTTGATCCAGTACAAGGAAGAAATCTATCAATTCTTCGAGGTGACAAATGGAAGTACATGCGTGCAAAACTTTCACCAACATTTACTTCAGGTAGAATGAAACAGATGTTTCCTTTGATTGTCGAATGTTCTAAGGCACTGAATAACCATCTGGAAGAAGCCGCTGCGAAAAAGAAACTTCTTGAATTTAAAGAAGTTGCAGCAAGATTTTCAACTGACGTAATAGCCTCTTGTGCTTTCGGTATACAGTTAGACACAATCAATGACCCTAAATCAGAATTTCGTGAAATGGGTCGAAATATATTAAATACATCTGGGATTTTACGATCAATACAATTATTCATCGTTTTCTTCATGCCTAATGTGGCAAAAGCTTTAAAAATACCATTGACAATGCCGGAAGTTGCAAAATGGATTAAAACTTTAGTCAAAGATACTTTTGAATACAGAGAGAAGAATAACTTGAAGAGAAACGACTTTATTGATCTGTTAATTCAGTTGAAAAACAAAGGTCATCTAGAAGAAGAAGAAGTAAAAATAAAGCGAAAGGAGATCAATAGTTTTCAGACTTCTGAAACTGTTAGCAAAATCGAAGGTAAGTTTAATGTTCGCTGATTTATCCATTAATGATGTCCTTAGAAAATATTTTTGTCAATAAAACAATCTTCGCCATTTTACCAAGGTTTAAAATTCTCTACTATACGATGAAGCGCGAACCAATCTGTGGTGAGAAATTTGCTTCCAGTTTACAAGTATTGTGATGTTCTGGTAAGATTCTTCTCTCACTAAGAATGTAGCATGTCATCGAAATCATATTTCAGCATATCATGGTAACATTACTGTAAGTGATTTGATGGGTATAATCTGAAATCAATAGGAAATTTATATAATTTGCTTATATTTTTAAATAAGCTCGAAATATAAAAGGAAACATTAAGTTCACATATGCTTTTCCAAAATACAAGAACTGTGCTTAGAAACATTCGTATCATCATCATCACGAATGTTAATAATAATAATAGGGAAGCTATAATAAAGTTTGCTAGTTGTTGATAAAAGGGCTTCTCCAAGATTTTGGGTTTATGTTTAAAATTTTAATGGTAAAGATTTGTTGTTCTTATATAACGTAATCAAAATACAAAATACTTATTATTTCCATTTGCTATCAACCTCTTTATCTAGAAATACCACAGCATCAGGCAACACTCTTTATTTTATATAAATACCGAAATAAATCCTTCATATTAACTCCGATGTATCTAGCCATTCATTAAACCACCTGTTTACTTTACCAGTAAACCTCTTTCTGTATTTGACAAATAACCATCTCCATAACTCGTTGTTAACTCAAAGTATGAATTGTCAACTTTAACTATCAACAATCTTCTCGGAAACAAGTTTCATCGCCTCAGAATTCACCTCCTCTCAAACCTAAAATTACATTTAAAAGAAACAACAATTAAATAACATTTTCTTCTCAAAACTTCTTCTTTCCCGATTTCGTTTTATTTAGGCAAAGGGAATATACAGTATTTTATTCAATTCTAGAAATGTACAGTATTTATACACCATTATTTTAGTTTGAATTCAAGACAGTTCTGGACAGACGCAAAAACGCTTACTATTGAAACTACTTTTTAAAGAAAAGTAATTTGTTAGATGTTGAACCACTCAGGTATTTTCTTAATAGGAGAACATAAAACAAACTAAATGAAAAAAAACACAAAATTTCAAATTGATACACTTTGTTTAGATTATTTAGAATCAAATACGGGTTCTGATTAAAAATATATTATTTTCAGCATTGTCTCTGGATGATATGGCTGCACAAGTGATGGTGTTCTTCACCGCGGGTTTTGAGACGTCTTCCACCGCCACTAGCTTTGCTCTATATGAACTTGCAGTAAACCAAGATTTACAAAAGAAATTGAGAGACGAAATTGATGAAAGTTTAGCACAAAATAGTGGTCAAATGATATATGAAGAAGTAATTCATAAAATGGAGTTCTTGGACAAAGTTGTGTCAGGTGATAGTTTCTTCATGAATTAGCCCTATATGTTATATATAAACAATAAAATGTTTCAAACGTTTAGCGATTCAAATAAGGAAATCTTTAAATAGTTAGTTAAGTACAACGTCAATTCACTCACGAAAGGATACACTGTGATAATATATATATATATATCTGTGCTTTGTATTGGTATCTATTGTTTCCTCACTGCAGTTATGTTAATAACAATTAAACCGGATTCCATAAATTTGTTCATTTCATGCTGTTAAGATTTACCTTCCGATATATAATTCCACTTCAAAATTTTAAAACAAGCTCAAATATTACCAACAGAAAAGATTTGTTGATCAACACTGTCGGATAGTGTTTGTAGTTTGAAAGAAATTTGCTTAATCTAGGGAAGTTTCGTAAGTAAATTTAGCAAAAATTGACTTTTTTCAATAAAACGTGAAACTACAGGGAAATTCTCGCGCAGACTAGTTGATCAATATAAATGTTTAAACTTTTCTTTGTTCTTCAGAAATGAACCAATACAGTGTGTGTGGGGAGGGTTTGTTTAAAGTAGAATTATTTGTACTCATTTGTGTCTGGGTGTATTTGTGTATATATTTCTAGTAAAAAAAAAAGTAAAGTAAAACGTAAAAGAAATAGAAGGAAAAAACACATCAATAAAACAATTGTGGTTGGCACTTCCTTTAATATGGCTAAATTACTTTGTCACATAACTTCTGCCATAGGAATTGGATACTCAACAAAGGGAAAATTTTGTCTCAGTAGAGGGAAATTTTCTTGCGAAACCTATGAACACTGCTGACAGATCCTTTAAATTCTTCTTTCCGAGAGCTTTTTCCAGTGCGTGAGACCCTCTTAAATAACAATGACTGATTTATTATAACTATGAGATAAATTTATAAAATACAAGTTTACTTTAGTAATAACAACACCTTAAGGATTCCCTACATGCTTTTTTTTTTTTTTTAATTTTGCAACAATATTCGTTTCTATGTTTAACTGTGTCGATGTCTGCGCCATCTTTATTTCTTAGTCCACTAAGGCAGTGCTGCCAATCCGTTAAAAAAATCCCATTTTGTACATTAAAAAACGAGAAACATCCAATTTCTGAACCGTCCTACACAGAATAATTGAAAAGCGAAGTTTGTCTAGTGTCAATATATTCAGTGGAACATCATGGCACAAAATACAGGGAGTCCATAGAATCCTGCAGGAAAGTAAATCTCTATAACTTGCAAACTACATAATGTATTAACAAATACTTTTTTCTATACTTACAGAAAGGTTCAATGTTTTGTTGCAGCTAGTTAAGGTTCATGGCCAAACATCCAATTGTGCACCATTCACGTCCAAACACTCTTGCAGTCTTTTTGGGAAACCAAGAGTTTCGTGTTCGTCTGGAATGTTCAAAATCACATCAGTTATTTTGTTCTTGAGATCGTGCAGATTAGCTGGGTTCTGCGAATACACCTTGGTCTTCACGTGTCCCCACAGCCAGTAATCACAAGGCGACAAATCTGATGATCTTGTAGACCAAGGTGTGAGTCCTCTTTGGCCAATGCATCTCTCCTTAAATTCTTCGTTAAGAAACTGTCGAACGTGAAGGACATAATGTGGCGGTGCCCCATCCCGTTGCACGTGGACTTCATTAAGGATGCCTAACCTAGGAAGTTCTGGCAAAACTAATGTCTGTAGCATGTTCAGATAATTGTTACCATTTACCGTCTCTTCCTCGAAGAAAAAAGGGCCGATAATTTGGTCCATTGAAACAGCACACCACATATTGACTTTGGGACTACCCCGCTTGTGCTCCTCGAATTCACGTGGATTTTCCACACACACACACACAAATTCGGCAGTTGTGCCTGTTCACTTCTCCCGACACATGAAATGTGGCTTCATCTGAAAACAGAAATCGAAACAGAACGTCACCATCCTCTTGTAAGCGGGTAAGCATTGACTCACAGAATTCCATCTTGCGTACGATCTTGTGTAACGTTGCCTTCGGTATTCCCAGTTCCAATGACCTACGTTTAAGCGACTTCATTGAACTCCTGGCTACGCTGTCCTGCAACGTGTGAATCACATCGTCACTCGTTCCTGGCCTTTCACTGCGTAGTAAATCTGACATACTTCCCGTTTCTTTGAACTTCTCGTACCATCTCTTGATACTTGTTTCTGCTGGGGGTGTTATCCCATACATTGTTTGGAACTTTCTCCGTACTGAAACTCAAGGGTTTAATTCCGCAAACCACAAAACACATTGTGCCTTTGCTCTAATAGACGCCATCTTAAGTTACGTGATTACCAGCACAAACGTCATCGAGCATTGTGGCCAGCATCGAGAATTGTGGCCAGAACAAAGCTTTAAACTTCTCTTCTTCCGACCCCAAAGATTTATACACTTAAACGTAACGGTTCCCAAGTTACTTCAAGAGTTTTACTTTCCTGCAGGACTTTATGGACTCGTTGTAGTGATAGAAATACTAAATTATAACAAAATATGCCTGTTTTCATTACAATTTCAATAGTCTCTTTCAATTAAGGAAAATACTTATTAGGGATTTTGAAGATCGGAATTTGCGAATAATTCTCTGAAATATTGAAAACCATAAATGACATACAATAATTTAAATTTGCATATTTTGAAAATTTTGTAATTAGTTTAGCGTGTGGGAAATTTAAGAGCAAAATGGGAATTCGTGCCTTTCGAGGTGGGATTTTATAAGGCTCCAGCTTGGCATCACCGATATAAGGAATCATTTTTCTGTTATCCTGAAAATGAACTGAAATTTTAGTTATATAATTTTACTGACTTCCTCCTCTAGTAGTGACGTTACTAACGGGGGATTAACGGACCTTGTGCCCAGGGTATCGGATTGGGGGGGCGCAAAAACTGGACAAATATTTATTTTCACTATAAGGCAAGGAAAGGAGTTTTAGCAAACTAAAAATGATAAAAATGTTACCTTGAAATCTTAACAGGAAAACTATGACTCACCAACCTTAGGATCATATCCATAGAGCTTCAAAGTTAGTCTTTTGAGAACATTGTAAAAATCTTTGCAGCCAAAACACCCTGCAAAGTTAAATTTTAGTTCCAGCTTTTTGTGTTTTCATTTAACTTACATCGATTGAAGAGATTTGTAAAATGTTCGAGTATAATACTCGAAACAACAGCTTGACTGTTTGTCATAATTAAATGTTCTATTCTAAAGCAACAGACTCTTGATTCATCCTACATATATGCACATCCCGATTAATTCCAAAAACATTGTGATTTGCAGTTGTTATGATAAGTCTTTAAAAATATGTCGAGCATGCTACTCTCAATTATTTGGCAATCAAATGCTAATTAGTTTGGCGTTTTATCTTGTACTAAAAATTAAATTTTGCACTGCAGTTTTGAAATCAAGCTTTACCAGTTGAAGATAAGATGGAATAGGAAAATTACTGTGTGATGTCAATATCAGGTATAGTTATGGAGCGTTTGGGTTTGGTTGGTCGAGGAGGGGGTGGTGATAAAGTGAGTTCTTACCTCGGGAGACAACTAGCTTAGTTGCATCGCTCTCTGTTTTCTAGTACAGTTAAATGTCCCTTGCCCTTCAAACTTTTACATTATACGTATATAAATATTTTATTATTTTAATTAAATTTGATTATTAAAGATTAATTTAATCTATAAAAATGAAAGTAATCTTATGTGTGATCGGATCAAGAAATAAACAGCTCAACCGATTGAAATATTGTTTTGGATATAATTATCAATTGCCTCGAACTGGGCTTTTGTGGGGTGCACTGAAATTGCGCAAATTTTCACTCAGTTATCTGTGGACACAGATAGTTGAGTTGAGTTGATTTTAGTTTAGCGTCCCTTTCAGCAGCGAGGCTATATGAGACGTGGACCTACTGATTAACGTGGAATCCGAACCACATGAGCTCCCGCCGGGAATCGAACCCGGGTCTCCCACGCCAAAGGCGCGTACGCTAACCACTTAGCCACGAAGGAGCTCTGTGGACACAGATAGGAAGAGCAGGCAACAAATTAGAAATTGCGCCAAAAATGTTGTGCAACTTTGCCATCATTACCATAAGCATTTCTGTATCTTGTCTATCTTTAAGATTGCCTGTAAGATTAACATTGTAAGAATATAGTTATTGGAAAACTGTAAGGAAAACAAACTTATATGAAATAAACTTATATGAATTTCCGTTTAAATATCCTGAACAGGCATTTGACCAATCAGAGATAAGGATTAGTTTACATTTTCAAGTTTTGGCCAATCAGAAACAAGCATTTTTTTACATATTTCAAGTGTGTCTTGGTAACTATCCTTATATTTGCATTTGCATCTTGTTATACTTATATTATTTTCGTATAAATTGTTACAAGAATGAGTGGTCAGTGTGCTGGTTGCGGATATAGTAAGACAGTTATATAACAAACCAATGAGAAACGAGAATCACAACCAGACAATCAGGATCGAAATATTAGAATGCTTTGAAGTATTAGAATGCAACACAAGTATATCTTACAAAGGAATGTCGTTTATACATTTTATTTCGGTGTAAAATTTCACAAGTTTCCTGAAACATGTCGTTGGCAACATCGCAGTGAAAATTTCAGCACTTTCTGCTGCTCTTTAATAAGTCATAGGTTGCAGAGATTATCAACCATTTGATCCTTAGAAAAATTTGCACAATATCGTTACACCGCTTATGTGTTGTTACTTTGTTGAATCACATATGCTAACAGGTGAGTAACGGGTGAGTATCTCACAAAACCGTGAAGTTAGGGAGATTAAATTCAGTATGTAAACTCACAATGGTTTTCTTGATAAATTCTAGTTTCAAGGAGGCAAGAGGGACATTTCATATCCTATTTTCTTTTTTCACATTGAAAGCAACGTTCTCTGTTGTTTGTGATTCCATCATGGGAAAATAGCTGAACAGTATGAAATTAATTTTATAATATACTTAATATCTACCTCGGGCTAGGTTTTCACTTTGGAAATAGCAGTATCCTGAGGAAGATATGGGATTCTAAATTTAAGATAAAGCTAGAATATCTTATGAGTTTCTACTATTACATTTTCATTGAAGTTCATATTCTAAGAGGGGTTCTATACTTCTCACAATCCTATTTTTCCCGTTCGAGGAACGAGCTTTCCAGCTAGTTCTATATATAACAAAGTTTAATTATCAAGAAAGAGACGTAGTTAATTTATAAGAAAATATAAAAATAATTCCTCATATAAATAAATGAACTAAAAGTTCGTGAAGAAATTAAACAGCGTTAACGTAAAATAAAGCAGATAAGCATATATCAAAGTGGAATAGAATAATATAAAATGGGAAGGTTAGATTGGGTACCGATACTGTACCTTAAGCTTATTTTATTCTTAGCTACACAGAAAAGAGTAGAATAATGTATAATGAAAAGAAGAATACAAAACTTTTAATATAATAAAATAAACAAGAATAAAATGTAGTTGAACACAATACTAATTTTGTTTTTGTGATTTTCCACCGAATTTCGATTCCATTAAGGAGATTGGAAAACATGTGCTTTCAAAGTTTTCTGATTGGTAGGGTTCTACTGTTATTTTGTGAAATATGAGAATATCTCAATCTACAAAAAGATTGTGTTTACTTCTCACAGCTTCCAGATATTAGTTTTTTTTTCTTTTTTCCTCTTCAAACATTCTCTAAACATTTTATCATCATAACATCTTTTACGATATTTATGTACAAAAGATTTACAAAAAGTACAAATCACGACATTGTCGAAGCTTTCGTATTTAGTTAACATGTACCATTTGAAAATCACTCTCTTCTTATCGTTACTAAAAGTATGTGTTTATAATACTTTCTCTTCATTATTTTAAACACACTGTTTACAATTGTCGAGTAAATAAAACGTCCAATTGTATATAACTTTATTTTTTTAAAAAGTGCTGTACAGGAAATTTTACAGAAAGAACTGAAAGTTCTTTTGACCATTGTCATATACAATATGTTTAATTTGAAGAGTTTATACAGGGTGTCCGAGAAGTCCCTGTAAACAAAAGTTCGAGTATCACAGAGAACAATGTCAGGGTAATTCTACTTGTGGTATTGGTAACATTCCTTTCATAGTCAAAGTCAGCATCATCTGGTATTCTTGTTAGAAGGGAATCATGGATTGTGTGTAGATACAGCAGGACGGAGCTTCAGCCTATTTTGTTCTTCAGACGTGTGATTTCCTAAAAGGATAAATTTTCAGGCCGTTGGATTGGGTGTGAATTTTGCATTATATCCATCCCTACTTAAAAGGTACCCCTGAAACCCTAACCTTACAACACCAGACGACTCATTTGGAGAATAATCAAGTCACATGTCTCTCATCATGGATACGGAACATATGAAGGATTTTGTGAAAGTGTGGGGAAATCCTTTTGAACAATAACTCCTCAGATATTCAGCAACGTATGAAGGAGAACATGGAGATATGCATAGACCCATAAGGGGTCACGATATATATTCTTATATGTAAGTACTCAACTGTAATTTATATTAAATAAATAAATTAAAATTACACTACATTAGTTTCTGTGATACTGAAGTCCAGGGGGAGGGGAATTTTCGGAGACTATGCAGCTTAATTAGTACTAGAAAGTGTTGCAGATGACTTCATCTTGTACTATACTAATATAGAGTAAATTGCAGATAGAATAAACTTACTTAATTGTAATAAATCTTTCCACACAGAAAGCCTTAGAAAGTACTCACCTGCATCTATTTTAAGTCGTCTCTGCACGAAGGACTACAAGATACCTGGTTCGAATACACTGATAGAAGCTGGAACAAATGTTCATATACCATTGTATGGACTGCACCATGACCCACAGTACTTTCCCAACCCTGAGAAATTTGATCCGGAAAGATTTAGTAAGGATGCCATTAATAGTCGGCCTAATTATACGTATTTACCTTTCGGAGATGGGCCTCGGAATTGCATAGGTAAGCATGAAATCATTAGATCTTATTTTTTCATTATTATCACAGCTTTATCTGTTAATCGTTTTATTGAATTTGGTTTGATGCTGAAGAATAAGCGTAACATTAATATTCTCAATAACTCATTTATTCTTAATATTTGTGTATTTCTATAAGTAAAACTTTAAAGAGTAGTATACAGTATATACAGAGTGAACAATTTATCTTTATCATCCGTTATAACGTAGAAACCAAAAGAGGGAGGAAAGCGAAACTTAGCACGAAGCAACTATAAAGAGGGTGACATTGTTTTACATATTAAGCAACACCACTCAGTAAACAGTGTTGCCATCCCAACAAGTTATATTTTTTACACGGTACTACGTCAAATTATTACACATTTCAAATCAACATGTCAAACAAAAACATGAAATACCACATTTATTAATCAGAGTTGCAAACTGAAGATGTTATATTATCACAAGCATCCAATGTTTAGAAGCCTCTATCACATATACATCACAACGGAGATGGACAGGATAGTGCTAATCGAAAGTACCTTAGCGTTTGTTACCATGACCATGGTCTGACTTGTTTCGAATGTACAGAAACGAAGTTACCAGCTCTTGAAACTTTGATTTTTTTTTTGAAAGGCCTGATTTGGAAACAATTCTTACATAAGTATCATAGTTAGTTACTTGTGTGGTTTGCAATGGATGTGTTAAGAGGGTGGGCCGATTTTTTTTTTTTTCGAATTTCGATTGGCCGGGTTGCAGAAAAGATGCCTCAATGTTAGTGGTAGTCAACATAGAAAAAAATCGATTTTTTTGGTCAAACCCTTCCTTTTGTCTCATGGGACTGGAGTAATTTTTATAGCTGTGGTTATGCAACCTGCACAACACTATGAAGAAAATAGTGCTTCACAGCTATTTTTGTTTCGAATTTCGATTGGTCGGGTTGTGGAAAAGTTGCCTCGTGTCATTGGTAGTCTACACAGAAAATATGTATTTTTGGGGGGCAACCCCTTCCTTTGCTTCATGGGATTTGAATAATTTTATTGTTGCAGTCATGCAACCCGCATAACACTACGAAGAAAATTGTACTGTACAGCTATAACCTTTGGTTCTTTTTCACGCTGAAGCATTCTGAGGCTGAAAATAAAACACAAGAGAAAAGTGAGATGCGATATTGTTTCTTTGTAGTTAAAAATTGTAATTAATCAGATGAAGAAATTGTATTGGTTTTCAAAACTCTTTCGATTAGCACTATTCTGTACATCTCCATTGTGCTGTATATGTGATAGTGGCTTCTAAACATTGGATATTTGTGATACTACATCCTTAGTTTGCAACACTGACTAATAAATGTGGTATTTTATGTTTTTGTTTGACATGTTGATTTGAAATATGTAATAATCTGACGTAGAGCCGTTTGAAAAATATAACTTTATATTGGGATGGCAATAGTGTTCACTGGGTGGTGTTGCTTAATACGTAAAACATTGCCCCTCCTTATAGTTGCTTCATGCAGTTTCGCTTTTCTCTCTCTCTCTTTTTTTTTTCGTTATCGCGGATGATCAAGATAAACTGTCCACCCTATATAAAGTAGACCGTGCGGATAAAGCGGTCATCGGCATTTTTCTCGCCTGTATATAGGCCTACCTGACACCTATCTCAAGTAGGCCCAGTCAGTTGCGATAGTTGCCATTGTAGTTCTAGACGACAAAAACGCCAGACGCAATTGTTGTTCTGCTTGTACGAAGAGAAAGGTGTTTTCATCTATTGTTTATCTAAGAGTAAGTAGAGTCCAACACACTTGTTTCTGCCGCGATCGTTGTACAGCACAGTGTTGCAATCTAAATATCCAAAAGAATAACTACCAAGCATTGTACAAAAAAATTACACTAACGCAAATGAATAACATGTACAGCCTATTAATAAAGAGAGAGCTTACCTTATTCCAATGGCTACAAACATATTAAGGCTAAGACTGATGGCACACTTCACGCATTAATTAGTCTAATTCTTCTATTCCTGACAAGTCCTCTCCAATCTCCGAGGGCGTGTCAGTTGATTCAGGGTCTCCTGGGAAGTCCTCCTCAATCTCCGAGGCTGTGTCAGTTCATTCAGTGTCCACGTAAATTACGAAAGGTGCCGATGCAGCATTATCTTCATATTCATCTATCAGACCCTCGCGCTCCATAAACTCATTCTCGATCTCTTCCACAAGACGACACCTTGAACCCCATTCTTCGCTTGTGACACTCTCATATTTGCATTGTGCGAGCTGCATGACCGCATCGAAATTAAAGGTTGTGTTGTGACATGCCACCCAGTTCTTCACTAGTGCCCATATTTTTTCTATTAGATTTAATTCAGGGTGATATGGTGGAAGTCTTAATACACAATGTCCGTATTCATTTAGCAAGGAGTCAACTTTGTAGGTTACATGTTTAGGTTTGTGTAATTTGATTAATTCGTACAGCTCAGGTCGTGTCATGTCGGGCGTGAAAGGTAACCCCTTTTCTTGAAGCCATCTCTGTATATCTTTTTTCTTTTTAAAGAATCTTGAGTGGGGGCAGGATTTAATTGTACGAGGCATTGTCTAAAACAATAACAGATCTGGGTGAAAGATTAGGAATTAGTTTTTCTCGAAGCCATTTCATGAAATTATCGCTGTTCATGTCATCGTAGTAGTCCCCTGATTTCGAATTAGATTTAAACATTAGTAAAGCATTAGGAACAAACCCATCCTTACCTCCGGCGTGAACTATCACAAGACGTCGTTCCTTGGACATAGGCACCCGAAAACATTTGCCAGAATCGTCTGACCAACCATATTCTGGAGTATGGGAAGTATGTAAGTATGTTTCATCTACATATATGATAAGTCGTCCTTCCCGCCTAAAATGCCTTATTTGTCTCAAGAACCGCGTTCTTTGAGCATGAATCTCTTGCTTTTCGGTTAAAATGGTTCTATTATTTGGTGTCTTCCTCCACTCAAAACCCAGCTTATGCAGTAAGCGTCTCAAACTCTCTTTACTACCCGCAAAATTTAATTCTTCTTGTAATGTCGTGTGCAATTTGCTAAGTGTTGGCACTTGCTTTTCACGTATAGCATAGTCATACACACACCTACGGATGACACATTCATCGAAATTGTCCACTGAAGATTTAGGTGCTGGTTTTGGTCTTCTCTTTCCAGGAGTAGAGAATGATGTGGAGGGCCCTTCTGACGACAAGAACTTCTCTTTCCTTCACAATTGCTCGAATTGTTCGTTCCGGGACCCCGGTTGCAGCTGCCGCTCTTTTACCAAAATGTTTAATTGGAATATTAACACCTTCACTAGCTTCCATCTTCAGAAATGAATGAACATTACTCACAATTTCCCCTGCTTGGCTATGTGAAGTCTTTGTTTTCAATTTAGACAACCCTGGAGACATTGTGCAAATAAACGTTTTTACAAGCTTAAAACTTAAAAACTAGGAATAGGCTATCTACAAAACTATCAACACTAAAAAAAAAATTTAAAAATGCTCCGAGCTTTTGTTTTAAAGAAAAGCCTGTCTTCACCGCAGTTCGAAAAACGTGCGCACTTAGAAAGAGACACTTCAACACCACTAATCTCTATTGTCGTATGCTAATATTTTTTTTAACAATGATTTTTCTAGAAAGAAATCTTGCAGAATACTCCTGCTTCTGAAAGGTATATTTTTGCTACTTTTGTCTGCCGTTGGCAACACTACACTTTATTCAGCGAATTATAGTTCAGCATGGAAAGAACGATATGCGTCATAATGAAAGGTGTCATGCGCAGTTACCAAACTTACTTCAGCGAAAAGGAGAGAGAACGATATGGGACATAAATTCGCATAGGGCTTTTAAATTATCTTTCCTCCTCGGTGTCAAGAATTTAACTGACTATTGTGGCAACATAGCAGGTGCTAGAAAGAAGGGAGCGAAGAAATGCATGTAAGAAGGGCGGTGTGTGAAGCATTTGTATCGCGGCAGAGACTTCTGTGTCGAGCTCTATTAGTTTAACAATGATTTTCTCCCAACTATTTAAAACTTGCAGATTATATCATAGTTTTTATTATCAAATGTAATGCTTCTTGATATTGTTTCTTTTATTTAGTAGCGTTGAAGTTTTGTTGTTCAGAGCGAAAAAAAGAAATGTACAGTGTAGCGTGTAATCGGGTAAAGTGGTCAGAAGCAGAGGCGGGTAAAGTGACAATATTGCTTTGCTTGTGCCCACTTTGCACGACGCTTTCAGTTGATCCAAATATTGCTAAATTATGTAATAAATTAGGCTTAATATTTTTGTATTTAAACAGCAGTTCACCTATTACATACTTGCAATGCTAGGTACGCTCATATAGACGTAAGTCTATGTTCTTGATCGAAATAACATAGAAGTTATTAACCTATTTTGTTCTGTTAACAAATAAATGCATTTGATATTTTGAAAGATGGGCCTTCTGTAGCTTCTATTTGAATTATCTTTATTCAGTATTAGCTAATTTTCTTAGGACTACAGGTAACCTACTATAATAACAGTTTCTGACAGTCTTTCAAATTAGGTACTCTTAATACTGAATATAAAGATGCACTTTAACCCCCTAAATTAACTAGTCAATTGAAACCCTTAAATTCTCACACCTTATCATGGCGCCACGAATATCCCATAAGCAAGAGACAGTGTGGGGAAGGGTGTCCATTCTGCCTGACCAAGTCGGGTAAAGTGGACATTTTCTTTGACTTGAAATTATCAATAATTACTTATATCTATCTATCTATCTATCTATATCTATCTCTATATATATATATATATATGGGGGGTGTCTGTGTGCGTCTGCTAATATTTATCCTAATGATAAACGTCAAATGTCACAGTCTGTACGTCACGCTAAATTCTAATAATTACCAGTCATACTAATAGATTTCGTCGGGTGTTAAATACTGAATGCAATTTGTTAATTTAAAACTATTAAGTATGGAGTTTGGGATTGAGCAAACTCAAAATAAATAAATACATTGTTAAAAGCAAACAATTAATACTATTAACTTAGCATAGTTTTAACACCAACAATGTGAGTATTTTACCTCAAAAACCGCTCAATCGATTTCAAGTAACCGTCACTAATATCTTGAACGGAATTTCAAGAATCGACTTTCAAGATTAGACACTTTATAAACAACTCCACCAAATGAGGTTCAGGCACATCATAAATCGATTAATAACTAATTTCTGGCTGTATGTGTTTCATCTTTCTTTTTCTTAACAAATTTCATGAAGTAAGATGACCCGAGTTATGATACGAAAGTGCTTCATCTGGGTTTCAACTTTGGAAAATATATCACAGTGGATTGGCTTTGTGAGTCAAGGTATTCCAAAACTTTGTAGATTCGAACTCGAGTTACAACTTTCCCGAACTATAAATCATGTTTGTATATATTTTAAATATTTCTTATTAATCTTACCTCTTAGTGGTCGAGAAACTGCCACTTCACCTTATCTTCATAACGAGAACAATCATATCTTAATTATGACTTGCAGTGGTTAATTTTTCATTGGGAAGGGATAAGGCTGAACAAAAGAATAACTTGAGAATATTCAACTTATTCTCTATCATGTACCTCCACTATTATCTTCATTAAGATTTCAAGATGTTTACCTTAGTTATAGAAAATCTTTTACCTTAATTACAGGCAACATACGAATAGCGCACAAAAGGTTCATTATTTAAATGATTTAACTTTCACATTCATAAAGTATTAAATTAATAATAAAAATATTGCAACTTTTACTTTTGTCTTGCTATAAATAATTCAGTTGATGAGTACTTACTCATATACTTTTAGTTGATGAGTATTTACTATATGTATCTAAGTGATAACTTCGTATTTATGTAGTATCGGCTTACATACGAGTAGTAATTGTTGGCTGGATGTACGGTCGAAAGAGTACAGAATACAGTTAAATAAAGAAAAAGAATCAGAATTTAATATTTCATCAGTCTTCTAATGGTTATTTCGAGCATGCTTACGAAATGTATATGGTAGTATAGTAATTTTATTACTTAACGAAGTGTCTATAGTAATAACACTAGTTTTATCACGCAATATTTCTAATCCTCATTGTAACAGTTTACAAATATAGAATACTTAAAAATAATCATTTTTGACAACTTACAACTGTTCTTTAAATAACTTTACTGAAAAACATTGGAAAGTCAATTAACAATCTGATTTTAATTCTAAACTCATAATACGATTTACTTCGTTTCTTAGAAGATCTGAATTATATATCAAAATATTAATGGTCTCACTCGCAATATATACAAAAGAAATGTGAAAAATTCTGGTCTTTTAGAAATAAGGCTTTTCCATAAAAATTAGGCTTTTCAGAAAAAAATCAGAAATTTTCACTTTTTAAAATACTTTCTTTGACTCTCTTATTTAAGTACCGTAGTTGTTTCCGTATATGGATCGGGGACGCGGGGGCTCAGTGGTAGAACGTTCACCTCCAGTGTTTGGGGTCGCTGGTTCGATCCCAGCTCTCGCCGAATGGACTTTGTGGTGGACAAACACCGTGCTCGTGGGTTTTCTCGGGTTCTCCCGTTTCCTCCCACTTTCTTCTTTCCACCATTTCACTCATCTCTCATCATCACCGTCTCCTTTAGTCTAACCGGCATAACCGTGGGACGTAAAACTTAAAGATTTCATTTCATTTCCGTATATGGATCTACAATCAACAAAGTCCATTTGTAATATTCAGTACATCTGTGTTCTATGCTCAGTCTGGGACTGGCTGTGTCTTGATTTGAATTCTAAATGATATTCCCATAGTTGCTAGCAAGAGCAAGTTATGCCATATATCATGTCACGAATGTTGGTTGGTTGTCTAATCATTTATCAAATGCCTGGAAATTACATGATAGATATGTTTTACTAGTCGACAAAATTCAAGCTGGCGGACAAGAAAAATGTATCATAAATCAAGAAACAGATACACAACTATTTTTAGTTTGGTATAAAATTTCGTTTACGTATCGTTCTCCGTTTGGAAAATACTTAATGCTAAGTTTTGAATATTCTATTTGAGTTTAATTACAGTTCAGTTTACAAAATTAAAGCCATAAACTTATATATTCTGTTAAATTAGTTTAACATGGTAATAAAAGTTCAGTTTTCATATATAGTGTCAAAATATTTGAATAACAAATTTGTAGATAGTGTTTTAAATCCTCCTCCTTGAAGTTTAAGGACCTGATACTTATAACGAAGTTTTAGTTTTATTTATAAATTTTATATAATAAATAATTTTGTTCCACGAAATCTACTACATTCTAAGAGCAGTTATTGCTATCATTATTAAACATTTAACTGAACAATTTTTGTCATTGAACATTAACCTAATAGCTCTACAATTCATTGGAAGTAGAAAACCCACTGTATGCACGAATTTGTCCTTTTACTTTGCTATCGAATGACCGATTTTTTTTTTTCATTTTTTGAATTTTTCAGGATTTTTTACTTCGGAATGCAGTTATTATTATTATTATTATTATTATTATTATTATTATTATTATTATTATTATTCCTATGATACTAGTAAGAGCGTCTCGTGCCTCTATATGCTTAAAAGAATTTCGCATGAGCAAAGTAAAGAGTTTATAATATCGTCATAGATGATGAAATATGGATTTACAACTATGGCCCCGAAACAAAACAGCAGTCGACAGTATGGTGTTTTGAAAATTAAACTCCACTTTCGAAAGTTAAACGAGCACGGATTGTGGGTAAAGTTATGGTAGAACTTTTTTCTCTACGACTGGCCATGTAGGAATTATACAGTTAGATGATCAACTTACAATAACAACAGAATGGTACGTCACTTTTCGAATTCCGAGTGTCTTTGAAACTTCGAGATTTGCCCACCGATAGTCTTCATTGTCTCACTTTCTGAGATCTTCGCAGTTTCTACAGAAAATTCGAGTCCGTATTCTACCGCACCAGGCTTATTTTTCACGTTTAGCTCCGTCTGACATTGCCTTCTTCCTAAAATTCAAAAAAAAAAAAAAAAAAAAGACTCGAAGACACTACTTTCAAACAAGTGAAGACGTCATCGCAGAAAATAATAATGACATTTCTGATATTGCAGAAAAAAACATTATTTAAAACAAAAAAATATTTGTATCGTGCTTTCTAAAAGTGCAAAAGTGTATTGATACTTGTGGAGACCATTTTGAAAACAATGTAAGAGGTTTTATACCTAGGTATAAGTAAATTGATTTTCCAAAGTGTATCTAAAAGCTTCTGGCATTCCTCTCGTATTTAATATTTAATTCTAGAATATTGTTAGCATTTAACACGAAAAAATACCTGTACTCAAATACTAATCATGGACGTTATTGCGCTAAATAAAAGAATATGCGGGAATATAAAACCCTCATGTATCGTTTTCGGGGAACCAAATTTCTTTGTAAACTTAAAAATTAATGCTATACGAGAATCATTACACTTGCTGAGCAAAAACTGGCGCTGAAATATACACTCATTCAGCTCTTCACTGTGGCACCAGAACGATGACAGTACGTAGTATGGTTAATGAGGTATAAGCTAAAAGTATAATTAACTCTTAAATTTTAATTTCTCTTTAACTATAATAGTGTCCAGAAATATAAGCCGATAGATTATGTTGAGTTGAACAAAATAAAATGTTCGTGGGCAAATTCTGATCCGAAGTTTTCGGGAAAATAATTTTAAAACTACTTTTTAGAAACGATAAAAAGTGTATCATCCTTTGAGAATATTAATTGACACTTTTTTATTTATTTTGCTGAAAGAAATTTTTCTTATTTAAGTATAGCATAAGTAGCAAAATACTGTACATTGTGTTAACTAACTGCAATGTCGTTCCATAGAAAATCAGCACCCGGGGCGAGAGTATACGACGGCGCCCCATACATATATTCCAAGTAATTTTTCCTCTCTTTTCCCCTTTTCTCTCTCCAGAAATTTGCGCCCTCTTACTTCGGCGCCCGAGACCGTCGCCCCGCTCGCCCCTCCGTACGGCACGGTACTGACTTAACTGACCATACCTATTGTTGTTTGTCATTTTCTAAATCTAACACTACTTTATAAACATACTACTTTAATTAAAATCAAATATAAATTGAAGTCAAACTACATTACAGAAGAATGATGTAATGAACTTTTGTGTCTTATTCTATTGAAAACTTTGTTCCAAGGCTTTGAAATTGTAATCCTTTTGTTTGTTTGTTATTTAAAAAAAGACTCATTATATATTTTAAGTGTCTAAAATGATATTAGTTTTTAACAAAAAAAAATGTCCAAAGATGATATATTTACCTACTAATAGATTTGACTGGGCTGAAGAAATTGATACGGGCGAGTGTAAATCCTCATGTGTGGTTTTCGAGAAAGTCGGTAAAAAGACTTTTTGTAGAGGCCTAAAATTGATATTGTACGATACCATGTTACTTATTAAGCTGAAACTGATCTTCAAGTATACACTAATCAATTTTTTCACTATGACACTAGTAAGATGACAGTATATGAAGTATGATCAGAAAGTTCGGTAAATGTAGTTGCCCAGCGCCACATAAAGAAGTTTTATCCATTTCAACAAGTAAGCCCGATAATCTGAACCTTTGGGAGAGTCAGTGTCAAATTTGATCGAGTTGTGGCATGTCAGTTGGATTCCTGAAACTGAAAACTAAGGGCATGTTAAAAGTGTTTGCCGTGCATTATAGATTTCAAGCCGCGTCGACAAGTTTTGTTTAAGCTGCAAAAAAAGTGTCAAAAGAGCTCACAAAATGTTAAAAATCAGTGTATGGCCTTAAAGCGGTAACATTGAAGGCTGTTTGCAAAATTGGTATGAGCGATTCAAAAGCGCCAGTGAGTCGGTTGAAGACGAGCAACCATTGGGATCTCCGTCGACGTCAAAAATATACAGAAACGTGCAAAACGTTGCACAAATTTATTGAAACAGGTGAATGATTATTCGAGAATTTTCCGAATAACTGAATATCTCGTATAGGTCCGTGCAGCTAATTTTAACCGCACATTTACAAACGAGAACCGTGACTGTGAAATTTGTTTCCCACTTCGTATTTGATCTGCGAGGTTTTGGCCAAAAAATATTGTTGTCTTCACATCCGCCGTACTCTCCGGATATAGCACTATAAGACTTCTAGCTCTTCTAAAATAAAATCAAAGGCGTGCTAGAAGAAGACGTTTCGACACAGTTCTCGACATTGATATGGTGACGACAGCGCAGTTGAAGACTCTGAAGAAAGAAGATTTCCAGAAGTGCTTCCAATTGTGGAAACAAGTGCATCACAAGCCAAGAGGGGGTACTTTGAAGGAGATTGATTCGTATTTGATGTAAGCTTATTACTTTGTTCGTATAAAATGATTCATCATACCTCATACAACATGGTTAATGAGATAAACTCCGAAGTTTACGAGTCTTCGTCCCTGTGAGGGAACGACATTATACGACAGCACGGTTTGAAGCAACCGGACAAACCTTTTTCACCATTCAGTGATCGCCGCAGGGTCTGCCCGGTTCCTCGCCACGGTCAATACCGCCTTGCACTGTATTACCTGCAGTTCGGAACTTACTATGTCTCTCTCCGGTCGCCACTGTATGAGTCTAATTAATGCGCTCAACTTAACCGTCTATGGCCCAGGGATCGAGTCCCTGTTCAGGCGCCATTTTACGAGTCTTCGTCCCTGTTCGTGCTCTATTTTACGAGTCTTCGTCCCTGTGAGGGAACTACATTATACGACGGCACGGTTTCGCGCGTCACGGACAAACCATTCTCACCATTCAGTAATCCCCACAGGGTCTGCCCGGTTCCTCGCCCCGGTCAATACAGCCTTGCACTGTATTACCTGCAGGTTCGGAACTTACTATGTTTCTCTCCGGTCGCCACTGTATGAATCTGATTAATGCGCTCAACTTAACGGTCTACGGTCCAGTTTCGGGAGGTAGCATTTGTTAGACGATCTAAAATGTACTCTTGAGAACATGTGAAATTATCATCTACTCTCACATACTTGTCACAATAAATGTCATGCACTTACATCATATTTGATACGTTTCCCTGGAAATAGAATAGAAAACACATACACGTTTAGTGCCTATTTATTATTAAAATTAAAAATACCTGTTATATTACATACGATAGTTTAACAACGTTTGCCTCTGAAATATTATTGATTCGTAGGATGAATATTCGAAAATTAAAATATTAAATATATTCATTGTCTCAGGCCTGTCTTACACGTGAGAATGTCCAATCTCTAAGCACAAGTCCGTACCTTTCTTGCGATCCACTTCATCCACTAATATTAAATGTTCATACTGCCTCTTCTGCCAAGGAAACGGAATGTTAATGTCGTATCTCCATTGCATTTAGCGTATTTTCGTTCAACTCTATGTACGACGAACTGCATAATGTCATTGTCGGCGAACAGTCAATTTGTGTTCGCCTTTCATTGTGAACTTCTGCGCGCAATTATTCTTTGTTCCTCATAAAGTCTCTCTTTTCCAGCTGTTTTTCGATCACGAGACTGGGTGTGGTAAAATTTTAAATTAATATTAATTAGTTATGTGATAGTAAAATACACTAAAATATTAATTGTATATTTCCACAAACTGTTTGTAAAATATCACCTTTAACTTTAGCGTTTAAGCGCAGTCGCAATTGTGTAACTTTTGGGAACCACTCTTCAGTTCTCTTCTTTCTTTTCTTCTACCAATGTTTCCTTTGGTACCACCAGGTGGCAGCATAATCGAAGAACGGCACAGACAAGGCGAACTAAACGAATTTGGATTATCATCACCATTAAGGTGTACTTTCTCTCTATGCACAATGAGTACTTTCTCTCTATGCACAAAATTATGCTAAATATATTTACTAAGATATACTTAATGTTTTGAAATTTATTGCAGGTCTGCGATTCGGTTTAATGCAAATAAAAGTTGGATTAGTTTCGATGTTATCCAAGTATGAATTTCACGTATCAGAGAAAACAGAAATTCCTTTAACTTTTAAACAAGATTCACTTGTTCTGGAAGCATCCAATGGAATTTGGTTGAAAGTCTTGCCCAGAAGTGAGGATAAATAGCTTCAGTTTCTCTTGTTTTCCTTTTCTTTTGTTTCTATCTTAATTGTATGCCTGTTTTACTGTATAACTTAATGAAATTTTTATATAGATTGAAAGAAAAATAAATTTTTCTTTCTTAATGTTCAGTAGAGTTCTTTTATTTCATTTATTTATTTACCTTATAGTTTTTATTATCACTTTTCAATAGATATGAAATACAATTTTTAATTTAGTGCCCTTTAGACTCAAGAAGATAGATAATAATTAGTGGAAGGGAAAAGTTCTGAAAAAATTGTAGAATGGAAATGTGCGAGAAGCCTGATAATATCTCGTAATGTATTTGATGAAGTTCTGTTATAAAGGTTGAATCGAATCTAAATAATTAAATTTCAATTTAATTTCGAGTCTCCATGTATGACCATCAATTATTTGCAGTGCATAGTTAAGTCGATTTTATTTTTAACTCAGATTTGACTTTCAATTCCTGATGGGTAAACCAATTAATTGTAATTGGCTATGGAATCAAGTTTAAATAAATAATTTGAGTTCGGTTTGGCCTAAGTTTTACAACAGCTGGATATGCAAACTAAATTCGCACATGTTAAACTTTTTCATATAAACATATTGCCTATATTCATCGTGCTAGCCTTACGGAATTGTAGTCGATTCCACGGGTTCAAAGTTCAGGTCTCCAAGCCTTATATTAAACTGAGGGTACCGATTAATTAAAGCTATGTAACTCTCAATCTGTGGAATCTTGTTTCCCCGCGATAATCCAGGTCTTTAGGGAAATGGATAGATAATCAATGAGAGCACAGTATACGCTTAAAATAACAAGCTTCAAATTTTACTTTGTATTTTGTACTACTGTAATAAAAGTGTTCCTGTAATTTAGCTTCACTAGGAACAACAGTGTTGACTTTCACTCAAGTATAAAGTTAATTTCGCAAAGAAAGGATGTGATTATTGAAACAGCAAAACTTAGTTAATAAAATCTTATGATAAAATATCTAGAAAACAATATTTACATGAGTTCATTTTAGTTAATTTCCTACGAAGCAATAGCAGTATTAGAAAAGATTTTCTATTTTACCTAGAATAGGTTGTGAGGTGAATAACCTCAACCAATTAAATCAAATTACTTGATTTAATAAAAAGACACTGAGTTTGAGTATTAGAAATACAATTTTTAATTTATAAAACGCACAACAAAATCTGATAAAAATATTTTTTAAAAAATGTTAGATGACAACAAACTACAAATATCAATCTCATTCTATTGAATGTTCAATCTACAGTGTTTGAGATTAACTTATTTTTAATCAATTTAATACAATAATATTAAATAAGATTTCTCAATCTAATTGCAATTTTCAAAAATACTGATTTCAAACTGTACTTCTGAACACGAATAACGTTTGCCTAATTAGAAATCCACAATTCCAGACGGTTTTAAAGTACTTGGTAATTGCCAAATCAGTTTGTATCAGATGACTTCTTTTGATTGTTAAGTATTAATATATTTCTTGCTAAATATTGTGCATTTTTATAATAAAAATTACAATATATAATCGATACTATGTGATCAAAAGTATCCGGACACCTAGCTGAAAATGACTTACAAGTTCGTGGCGCCCTCCATTGGTACTGCTGGAATTCAATATGGTGTTGGCCCACCCTTAGCCTTGATGACAGCTTCCCCTCCTGTAGACATACTTTCAATCAGGTGCTGGAAGGTTTCTTGAGGAATGGAAGCCCATTCTTCACGGAGTGTTGAACTGAGGAGAGGTATCAATGTAGGTCAGTGAGGCCTGGCACGAAGTCGGCGTTCCAAAACATCTCAAAGGTGTTCTATTGGATTCAAGTCAGGACTCTGTGCAGGCCAGTCCATTACAGGGATGCTATGGACGTGCAACCACTCCGCCACAGGCCGTGCAGTATGAACATTTGCTCGATCGTGTTGAAAGATGCAATCGCCATCCCCGAATTGCTCTTCAACAGTGGGAAGCAAGAGGGTGCTTAAAACATCAATGTAGGCCTGCGCTGTGAGAGTGTCACGCAAAACAAGGGGTGCAAACCCCCTCCAAGAAAAACACGACCACACCATAACACCACCACCTCCGAATTTTACTGTTGGCACTACACACGCTGACAGATGCCGTTCACCGGGCATTTGCCATACTCACACCATGCCATCGGATCGCCACATTGTGTACCGTGATTCGTCACTCCACACAACGTTTTTCCACTGTTCAATCACCCAATGTTTACGCTCCTTACACCAACCGAGGCATCATTTGGTATTTACCTGCGTAATGTGTGGCTTATAAGTAGCCGCTCGACCATGAAATCCAAGTTTTCTCACCTCACGCCTAACTGTTATAGTACTTGGAGTGGATCCTGATGCAGTTTGGAATTCCTGTGTGATGGTCTGGATAGATGCCTGCCTATTACACTTTACGACCCTCTTCAACTGTTGGCGGTCTCTGTCAGTCAACAGATGAGGTCGGTCTGTACGCTTTTGTGCTGTACGTGTCCCTTTACGTTTCTACTTCACCACATATCAGACACAGTGGACCTACAGATGTTTAGGACTGTGGAAATCTCGCGTACAGACTTCTAACACAAGTGATACCCAATCCCCTGACCACGGTCAAAGTCCGTGAGTTCCGCGGAACGCCTCATTCTACTTTCTCACTATGTCTAATGACTACTGAGGTCGCTGATAATGAGTATCTGGCAGTAGGTGGCAGCACAATGCACCTGATGTGAAAAACGTATGTTTTTGGGGGTGTCCGGATACTTTTGATCACATAGTGTATCTCTAGAAGTTGATTACTGTTCAAGAAACTGAAGAAAAAGAGGAGGAAGGAAATTCTGTTTGATGCTACAGGATTAAAGAAGTAAGGAAGAAAATAAGATAAAATCTTTACTAGTTGGATTTATTTATATGTCATGAATTTTAATTTTGAGCATTAAAAAAATAATAGTAAAAGTGAAATAGAGTTTATGGGCATCTTGTATCCATGGTACAAATATCCATGTTACCGCTTGGTAAAAATAATTTTGGACCTTAAGCCTTCTCATTCTAGGTAATTCTTGTATGCTTAACGCATAGGTTAATATTAGGTGCTTAAATTAATTCTTGCTATTGTCTAATAGAGGCCAGTAGTTGTGCTGTAGCGGAAAATGACACTAACATATATTAAATTCTATCAGTTGGTTTTAATATCAATGTAAGATCTGAGATTAGAGTGAAATGAACACAATTATCCATTGCCTTGAAAACGTCAGATTTTGTACCAGCAAAAAAGCATTTGAGAGGAGTCTCATAAATCGAAGAGCAAATTGCTATACAGAGCTGTTTTTTGTTTCTTCGAACATTATATATACGCATAGAAATGTTATAAATTAAAATTTCTTCTTTGCTTTTCTTCGATCTGAGAAGAATATAATAAAATATAACAATGTTTAAAATCTGGTGTTTTCATACTACTAAGGGGCCGCGATGGCTCAGTGGTAGAGCGTTCATCTCTGGTGCTTGGGGTCCTGGGTTCGATCCCAGCCCCCGCCAAGTGAACTTTGTGGTGGATAAACATCGTGTGCGTGGGTTTTCCCGGGGTTTTCCCGTTTCTTCCCACTTTTTTCATTTCATTCATTACTCATCATCACCGTCTCCTTTAGCCTAACCGGCATAACCGTGGGACGTAAAACTCAAAGATTTCATTTCTTTTTTCAGGCTACTATTTGTTTTATAATTGTTTGTGTAAAGAGAAAGTGTTCATCTCCACTTCTTTAGTTATTTCAAAAGTAATTTTGTAGTTTAGTTGTCCTATATTAAAATAATTGTTTCTAGTTGCTGTTCGGAATTTCTAGTTGATTGATTTATGATTGCAGAAATTGGTAATACCAAGGCGAGACAGTATCATTATGTAGTTATGTTTGTGGGGGGCGCTAAGTCTGGGCCAAGTTCTTGTTTTGCAATCCGATTTGTTTCTTTTATTATTATTCTTTTCCAAGTTGGCGATCAAAATTTCCATTGTGCATTGTTTCTTTATTCGTATTGTGTTTTTGTCTTATCCGGCCGTGATATCTAATATATGTATTTTATTCGGTGGCAGTTGGGTAAATCAATTTTAAGAACATCACATTATGCATATTCATTCTACTTTGGTGTTTATTTTATTCAGTGTATCGTTTGTGGATAATGAGATTCCATAGTCACAAGTATTTGAGCGTTTTTTTCCTGAACTTTCCAGTTTGATCATTTTTTCGCAGTTTACTTTGTTTAGCCAACTAACAAAGACTTGAACTTAGGATCCAACGACAGTGAATACACACGATGAAAAAATATTATTTTCATTTTTTATATTGTTCTTTGTTAAATGATGTTTTTCTCTTTTCATTTTTCTCTTTTCTCATTTCATCATGGAATCCATGTGTCACCCGAAAAGTGGGAAAAGCTTCCGAAGGACAACCCTTTCAATAAAATATAATGTATCGTTCTTTATACTGAGAAAAAATGTATGAGGTGTACGTAAAAACGTATGTTACATTTGTAAATCCTGTAGTTTTTAGACTTAACGTACAGCAAACGTATAACTGAAAACGCATGTTTTATAATACAGAGTGATACTTTTAAAACTCACAGATTTCATTTGGGTCTAGGATTTCTAACTGAGGTCCGATTTTCATGTGGTTTGTTGCAAATGATCAAGTAAGGATGGGACTATGTTTACTGGTTAAAATTCATCCAGGGTAATATCGGCCACACCTCATGAAAAACAGCAAATATTCGCCAGTGTACCTTGCAATTGGAATGAGGTTTGGATTTTTGAAGCGAAATTGCAGAATACAAATTAAGTGTTAGTCAGAATACAAATTAAGTTTTAGCGGTAACACCCAAAAATCCCATGTTAAATAGCTACAGCCGATTTCTTGCGACAAACAACGTAGAGATTTCTTGGGTGACCTAAGGAGTCAATAAATGACATTTTCCACAAGAGCTGCCTACAGGGTTCGATGCTTCCCTGTCTCTCTCACAAGTAAACCTTACGTTTGGGTGAATTGAGTTGCTGACTGAGACACATATGAGAAAGTAGTACTAAATGTGGTCAGTATTTCAGTGAAGTTGTAGGTGCGAAGCTCCAGGGGTTTAGGAGATACAGCTACCAGAACATCACATGGAAGTATAGAATAGTCTTCATACAGTTGGAGGTAAAACGCCTGTAAGACCTCTCGTAACGGCAAAGGGTGAATAACAAATATATGGGTACATATTAGGGCTAGAGGGAAGTCATATAGTAAGGGTATACCTGACGGCGGCCATCTTGAAATCCGCCATTTTGAATTAAGGTTCCAAAATAGGAATAGGGTCATATGATACATGATTTAAGGCGCAAATTTAATCAGAAGAACAATGGTGACGTTAATTTTGATTTAAGCGCAATTGGTAAAAAGTTACAGGGAAATTAAATATTGTTGCAGCATATGTATTAGTCCTTTACCCAGCCTTATAAATTTTGTGTTAATGATAATAAAATAATTAAATAAAAATCAGGTGGATAAATATTAGGTCTATGGTGAGAGTTGCCTTGATGGCGGCCCTGTTCAAACCCGCCATTTTGAATCAGACAAAAGTTTTAAATAGCGAGCGAGAAATAGATGTGAACAGGATACAAGAAAAACAACGAAATAGCGTGCAAGTACAGCATCAAAGAACTAACATTGTAACGCCACCATTGTATTTCTGATTAACTCCTAGCCCGAAATCATCTATTGCATTACTCTATTCCCATTTAATTTTGTGCTGGTTAATGATAAAGCAAAAATGGTTATACCGTTGGATTCATGGTAAAATTTGCTACTAATAAGGTGTCTCTGTTATGCGTTTTGTTTATATTCCCTGCAACAATATTTAATTTCCCTGTAACTTTTTACCAATTGCGCGTAAATCAAAATTAACGTCACCATTGTTCTTCTGATTACATTTGCGCCTTAAATCATGTATCACATGACCCTATTCCTATTTTAAAAACTTAACCTTAATTCAAAATGGCGGATTTCAAGATGGCCGCCGTCAGGTATACCCTTACTATATGACTTCCCCTTAGCCCTAATATGTACCCATATATTTGTTATTCACCTTTTGTCGTTACAAGATATCTTACAGAGCTTTTACCTCCAACTGTATGAAGACTATTCTGTACTTCCATGTGATGTTCTGGTAGCTGTATCTCATAAACCCCTGGAGCTTCGCACCTACAACTTCACTGAAATACTGACCACATTTTGTACTACTTTCTCATATGTGTTTCACAAGTAAACCTTACGTTTGGGTGAATCGAGTTGCTGACTGAGACACATATGAGAAAGTAGTACTAAATGTGGTTAGTTTTTCAGTGAAGTTGTAGGTGCGAAGCTCCAGGGGTTTAGAAGATACAGCTACCAGAACATCACATGGAAGTACGGAACAGTCTTCATACAGTTGGAGGTAAAATCTCTGTAAGACCTCTTGTAACGACGAACAGGTTAATAACAAATATATGGGTACATATTAGGGCTAGAGAGAAGTCATATAGTAACCGTATACCTGACGGCGGCCATCTTGAAATCCGCCATTTTGAATTAAGGTTTCAAAATAGGAATAGGGTCATGTGATACATGATTTAAGGCGCAAATTTAACCAGGAGAACAATGGTGACGTTAATTTTGATTTACGCGCAATTGGTAAAAAGTTACAGGGAAATTAAATATTGTTACAGCATATGTATTAGTCCTTTAGCCAACCTTGTAAATTTTGTGTTAATGATAGTAATTAAATAAAAAGCAGGTGGATAAATATTAGGTCTATGGTAAGAGTTGCCTTGATGGCGGCCATGTTCAAATCCGCCATTTTGAATCAGACAAAAGTTTTAAACAAAACGCATAACAGTGACACCTTATTAATAGCAAATTTTACCATAAATTCAACGCTATAACCATTTTTGCTTTATCATTAACCAGCACAAAATTAAATGGGAATAGAGTAATGCAAAGGATGACTTGGGCTAGAAGCTAATCAGAAATACAATGGTGGCGTAACAAATGCTGGTTAATGATAAAGCAAAAATGGTTATAGCGTTGGATTTATGGTAAAATTTGCTATTAATAAGGTGTCACTGTTATGCGTTTTGTTTAAAGCTTTTGTCTGATTCAAAATGGCGGATTTGAACATGGCCGCCATCAAGGCAACTCTTACCATAGACCTAATATTTATCCACCTGCTTTTTATTTAATTATTATCATTAACACAAAATTTACAAGGTGCGCTAAAGGACTAATACATATGCTGTAACAATATTTAATTTCCCTGTAACTTTTTACCAATTGCGTGTAAATAAAAATTAACGTCACCATTGTTCTTCTGGTTAAATTTGCGTCTTAAATCATGTATCACATGACCCTATTCCTATTTTAAAAACTTAACCTTAATTCAAAATGGCGGATTTCAAGATGGGCGCCGTCAGGTATACCCTTACTATATGACTTCTCCCTAGTCCTAATATGTACCCATATATTTGTTATTCACCTTTTGTCGTTACAAGAGGTCTTACAGAGATTTTACCTCCAACTGTATAAAGACTATTCTGTACTTCCATGTGATGTTCTGGTAGCTGTATCTCCTAAACCCCTGGAGCTTCGCACCTACAACTTCACTGAAATACTAACCACATTTTTTACTACTTTTTCAGATATGTCTCAGTCAGCAACTCGATTCACCCAAACGTAAGGTTTACTTGTCAGAAGCGATCCTGTTTCTTCCAATTTATTCACTAGCGACGATTGGTATATTATGTTATTATCTGGGGCAGAACGTGAGGCAAATTTGTTTCTAAATCACCTTCGAGAAGCAACAACAGATTCCGTTTACAAAAATCTTTTAAGGATAAACTCATGTTGCTCCAAAAAGTACACTATTCTCACTGTGTCCTAATTATACTCACACAGTAGCACAGAATTGTACAGCGCAATTCCCAATACAACGGCCCAGTTTCCTATTTCTTATTCTTACTGACCTTGGCGAAGTTTCCATGTACAAAGAAAATTCAAATCTTCACACCGCATCGCACTTGATTCCAATTAGTCCAGTCAAATTAGGTTTTAACCCAGACATTTAAAATAACAAAACGAAACTTGCTGGAATATGTAGTACTAGTTATGATGTACTTCTGGCAAAAAATCTCATAGAATCCCGTGACAGGTTTTGGAACTATGACGTCATCAATATGGCTGCCATCAAAATTCATAGTGAAACCTTTGAATGCATATAACTTTTCACGTAATAAATCCAAGACGTTCGTTTTTGTGAAAAACTAAAGAGAACTGATTGGAAAATTTGTAGATTAAATTATAGTAGTTAAATCGAAGGTTCCCTTTGAAATATTTCCACATAAACTGCAAAAATTCAGTTTTTTGAATACGTGTTTTGAAGTTTGCACGTAAATATTTCCCTGACTATAGATTACTAATACACGTTTTTGACATAATATTGTAGGCTATTTTAGTAGCTTTAATCCGACACCAGTTTTATTTCTCTACCGAAACAAGTAAAGGAGCTACGTGAATTTATATTGTGAAGCATGCGATCCGCAACGAGTGCTGAATGAACATAAAGTCTAATTCTATTTACAGATTCATAGCAAATGGTCAGAGGTATTGTAGATTTCTTTTACCAGCTACCTCGTTGGAGTGGATAAGGAAGGTATGAACCTGCTATGATAGCTATTTTGAATTCTATCATTTGGGATTTCAATAAATTGTTGAAACAAGATTTTGCACTACTTAAATATTTACACTGCCGTTATGAGTAACGTACGAAATAATATTGAAGATTGAAATTCTTATATCAACACTTATATAGCAGTATGTAGAGCTAAAGTGAACGAAAACAGTGTTTAATAATAAAAAGCACTTCAAAAATGATGATAATATAAATTAGCGTAGACAAGGTAATACTCTAAATATATACTCTAAACATACAACACTTGTTGTTTCACATTTAGTTCAGACGCTTACGTTGTGCTTGTGGAGAATTTAACTCGTTGCTAATGTCAATGTCATTTTCATTAGCACATGTTGAATTTATTATGTTTGTCTCGTCATCCGTACATTCTTCAATCGTCATTTGGCTATTACTACAACCATAACCCGCACACTGACTGCACATAGATGAACAGTCCAGCCTATTGCTTTTACACTCACGATTTCTTTCACATGAAATTTTACACTTGCACATAACTAGCTTTAGAAGGCTTTCAGGAATAGTTGGTTCAAGTGTTGTAACTGGTACAAGTTTGTTGTTTCGCACTTTCCAACCCCATTCTGTAAGAGGTAGTTCAACATATTTCCAGTGTAGCACTTGTAAATAAACACGCAAGGAATGCTGATGTGCTGCACCTGAGGTCGGAGGAAGCACTGTAAGGCAATTTCTCTGTAAATTTGGGGGGCCCATTTAGATGCAGAAGATATATATATATATGAGGATTTTAAGACAAATTGCATTCAAATTATGCCAACTATTGTATATTCATAAATTCAATAGGGGCCCCACATGAGCCTTGGGGGGCGGGCCCCCCAGGATCGGCGCCCTTGCTGTAAGGTTGAAATCCGCATCGATTTTCTTCTTGGAAACAGTCTTCAAATAAATATGATTTCTTGCTGTACCAAGATTCGTTTCTTGCTTTGCCCCTTACATAGCTAGAAAGAATATTTCATACACAACACTAATCGCATCTGGGGGAGATAAAGAAGAATTGAAGACATTAATATGATCACGAAGCTCCTTATTTGTTGAAAGTAGATTGTAAGCTATATTTTTTCCTTTTCTGAAAGGAGCAGAAGTAGAATCACGCCCGGTGAATGCATGAATTAAAAGCACATACTATTTCATTGGACCTAATTGGATCTGTATCTGTCGAATGTTGTATATGCGATCTTTTTTCCCAGTCCTTCCGAACACTACCATGAATACTTGATCTGTCACATGTGCGATTAACAGTACAACGAGATCTGCATCTCCTCCAACAAGTATCAAGGGATCTGTAACAGCTACTTCCATATTTTTTTGCTACAATAAGTGTAACTGCGTCAGCAACTGCTTGATACATGACATATGGCATCCAGCGGCTGTCAGATAGCTCTTTAAAATATTTATAAATCTTGCTTTGTTGATGTGGTTTAAGAGGAAATCCTCTTGAGACATCTTGAAATCTCAACATCATCTTCGACATTTACCTCAACAGAAGTACGTAACTTTGTTCTTCGTGAGTGGGTCACATCTTTTATGCTGGGTCTTCTTTCATAGCCATCAAATACTATGTGGCAACTTTCGTAATGCTCCATAATGTATGTCACATATTGCGTCCAGTTACTTCTGTAAGTAGCTAGGCACTGCAAAATAACTCTGTGCACGAAATAACCATCGTCAATTGTATATGTTGCATTGCTTAATATAGAAAAATAGCTAGACATTGTATTAACGATTTGAAGGAGAGATTATTTATTGCCTTTTTTCATTGAGATATCGTCAAACAGTGATGGTAATTGTGCTGTCAATTCATAAGACAAAAAAAAAAAAAAACAGATTTTTTTCACTACACACAATGTAAAACATTCTGTAAAAAAGCTGATTTGAGTTAACTACGATGTCTTCGTTGTTTATTTGGACAACCTTGTTCACTGTAGCCAATGACTTGATTATATTCTTCTGCCGGAAATGAACTTAGTTGAAGAGTTTACGAACATTATTCTTGAGAGAAGCAAGTCCAATTTCGTTAGCTTGATCGCAATTTACGCAGCAGTCTCCAATAATTCCGCTGGAAAGGGACACAAGTTCAGATGAAGCTTTCTTGAAAGGCTGGTGGGACAAAGCCACTCTAGCAACTTTTTTGTAATTGTTATGTTTCGCTCCTGTCTTGACAATCTTAGATCGATGTGTTGTTCTGAAGATGTGCTATGCACTCCGGCGACTTCTTCAATAGCCTCTACTACGCTAGATCTTATTGGCACCCATCTTGTGTACACCCATCTTGTGTGTGTACGCTAGATCTTATCTTGTGTGCACCCATTTTGCAAGTGTAGATGCGGATATACAACGAAAATGAGTCAAGCCTCTACACTGTTCATTGAACGCACCAATATCTGCTCTATGGCCATATCAAATCCAAACACCAGCCCAAAATTTGCTTGATCCGCGAATTGTAAAGAACCGTGTGCAGATTTTTTTGATATTCATCCTGATTCATTTTCTGCTCCAAAGTAAGCATTTCTTGAAGATAAATATGTCCACTCTTTGCTGAATCGAAATAGTTGTCATAGCTGGTACATAAATTCTTTATCCACTCTAACCGAATAACTAGTAAAAAAAAATCTACAAAATCTCTGATCATTTGCTATAAATCTGTAAATAGAATTAGACTTTATGCTCATCCAGCACTCGTTGCGGATCGCATGCTTCACAACTTAAATTCATGTAGCTCCCTTACTTCTTTTGGTAGGGAAGTAAAGCTGGTGTCAGTTAAAAGCTAATAAAATGGCCTACAACATTATGCAAACTACATGTATTAGTAATCTATAGTCAGGAAGATATTTACGTGCAAACTTCAAAACAAGTATTCAAAAAACTAAATTTTTGCAGTTTATGTGGAAATATTTCAAAGGGAACCTTCGATTTAACTACTATAATTTAATCTACAAATTTTCCAATCAGTTCTCTTTAGTTCTTCACAAAAACGAACGTCTTGGATTTATTACGTGAAAAGTTATATGCATTCAAAGGTTTCACTATGAATTTTGACGGCAGCCATATTGATGACGTAATAGCTCCAAAACCCGTCACGGGATTCTAGGAGATTTTTTGCCAGAAGTACAACATAACTCGTACTACATATCCCAGCAAGTTTCATTTTGTTATTTTAAATGTCTGGGTTTGACCCCAAAAGTGCCTAATTTGACTGGACTAAATTGTTAGGTGCACTGGCGGATATTTGCGTTTTCCCTTGAGGCGTGGCCGATATTACCTCGGATGAATTTAAACCAGTAAACATGGTCCCATAAATCTCCCATTCTTCCTTGATCATTCGCCACAAACCGCATCAAAATCGGACTTTTCTAAAAAATTGTAGGCCCAAATGAAATCCACGAGTTTAAAAAAGAAATCACCCTGTACTTTCCGTATAAATGTTCCATCCATACTTTCTGTATGAAACAACATAGGCGGTCAGAATCTCACATACATCTACAAATGGACGTATATTCTTTTTTCTATATCATATAGCTGACGAATGTAACATATGTATATGTATGTAATATACGGAAGACTGTTAGATGCCAGACATCCTGTAACGGCGTGATGTAACATCTAAGGGCAGTGCGTATGTAGCGTATGGATAACTATGCTCCGAACTGATTTCTGTAGTAAGAAAGAGAATTCCGTATATTTGTACCGGAAAACGGATTGTCCTGTGTAGAAACAAATCAGAGTCTGTTGGAAAAACAGCGAGTTGAGTTGAGTTGATTTTGAGTTTAACGTCCCTTTCACCAGCGAGGCTATATGAGACGAGACCTACTGATTAACGTGGAATCCAAGCTATATGAGATCCGGGCAGGAATCGAACCCGGGTCTCCCATGCCAAAGGCGCGTACGCTAACCGCTTAGCCACGAAGGAGTTAAAAAAACAGCGAGAATCAAGCATCTAATAATATCAATGAGTTCTCTGTATGTGGAAAAATTTATATGGGCCGCTTGGATACCAGGTGATCCAAGTCTAAAATTGAACTTTTCTAGGAGAGAAATTTGGAGTTTAACAGGTCATGAAAAATTCATATTTCCGTTATGTCTACAATTTTGATATGTGCTGCATTGAAATGTCCATGAGCAATTTTGAGTTAGAAAAGAAATGTCCATTAATAATATGTCTAAATTAAGTGTGGTTTGGTAACGAGTATGCTTCAGTAGTTCCCGGAACAATCACAAAATCATGACATGTTCGGTTTTCCCAGTAAGTATATTATTATTGGTCTTAATTGAGCTAGAAAACTAAATTTAAGAATCTGTTGGATTATGGTTACCATTTGTTTTTATCAATTTAGGTAAAAAAAAATCATTTTTCGGATGAGGACACAGTTACATCTTGAAACTGCATAGTGATATAAAAACATTCACTGAATAACGTCCAACAAGGCATAGTTTGATACTTTGATTATGTTTAGTAAAACATTATATTACCTAGCAGATGTAACTCGAAAAATTATATTTTGTGGAGTGCTAAAATTTACTCACTTCATATTTTTCTTATGATTTGTCATTTAATTAAAATTACAGGAGAAAAATATTTATACATGTACAAGAATTAAAAATGACATGAAAGTAATTTGGATTTTTGGATTTACGTAATACTCGTTGTAATTAGGAATAGTCTAATAATGGCTTTTTTAATTTACTTTTATTTACCTGGTGTCCAAGTGTTACATGTGAGCTTTAAGACCTCTCGTAAATAAGACAATATATTATTGATTCCTTAAGGTCAGGAAAACCGCAATGAAGGATTTTCTGATCTTTCAGACAAGTATTGACCATTACTGTTGACATTAATAGCTTAATTTATGTATGTATTTTTAAAAGAAGAGCTTGAAGGATATTTATTTTTTGAAACTTTAACTTCCTACTTGATTACAGCAACAGTGATTCAAGCAAGTTACTTCTCCTATTAACGCATCCATAGCTGTAGTTGATAGCTGTGCTGTCAACTACATGGTTAAACAGTCACTTTGTTTCTTTCAGACTGAATTATATTCACCATTGCAAGGTAAGATTATGTTAGTTATGGTATCATTAGATGTATTCTTCCTTCTTTACTTGTTACACTTCCAAGCTATGTTAAGTATAAGTATGGGAAGTCTCCTAGAACAGTTATGTCTGCCCGTCTGTCAATAGGTATCAAAGCAAAAACGGTAGGAAAAATGAAATGAAATATTTCAGTTTAGAATTATGCCCTTTATTCTAAGGAAGATGGATGATTAAGGCAAGTGAATGATGATAGAATAATTAGTGTAATGAGAATGTGGGAGAAAAAGGAGCACCCAAAAAATCCCACGGACAGGATGTTGCCCACCACAAACTAACTTAGCCGGGGATCAAACCAGATGCCCCAAGACGTAAGCGCTTAAGCACTCAGCCAACTTGCTCTCCAAAACCGGTAAGAGGTAGAAAGAAGCGGTTTTTTGCATAAGATTCAACGTCAGAACAATAGGTTCCATGTCCATTCTTAACCTTCTATTCAAACCGAAAGTATATAAAGAGCATAATCATGGGACGTTAGACTAAAAGATTTATTTCAAATCCGAAAGTGGTAGATATAAACTATTTCCGATTATAACCATAGAGTAAAACCAGTAACAGATAACGAAAAGTTATTTTCTCCAATTAATCTACGTAGCTTTCCGAGAATATATTCCTAATCTATCTACTCAAACAGGAAGTGTTAGAAATTTACTACCACTTTCGATTTAATATTAATCTTGGTAGAGCAAAGACGGTTATTACAGCGGGGATTAGACATGTGATATGGCTTCAGCGTCCCAAGAATAACTTCCGTCTCAAATCTGTAACGATCTGTTAAAAACAAAACAAAACAGTTTGTAATTTTCATTTTTACCTCGAGAAACAGCGCCAACGGTGGAAATATATTGAACTAAAATTCTTCGTTTAAAATTTCGTTTTAAGCCAACACCACTTAGGTATGGAATACGAAAGTGGGAATACAAAAAACAGTTAGTAAAGAAATGAAAAAATGTATAGTGATTAGAAACTTTGTATAAAAAGAATTCATATAGTCAAATTTGGAAGCCGACAGTTTATATGAGATGGAATGTTAATATATTTATGCGGTTTTCTGTGAATGTGAGAAGAGTTTAAAAAAAAATGTTTCAAGGAATATGCATTTCAAATTAGTACTTAAATGGTAGTGGTCAAAACGAGCATGTTGGTACACCCATTACCAGTGAAAACGGCAAAGGAGTGATATACAAAGAAGCCATTTGAATTGAGTCTTCTTGTTGGAACTATTGATGAGTTAATTGTATTCTGATTATTCATAGTATATGAAGTTATTTAACATTTGAAAATGCCTAATATTCATGTTAGGCATTTTAATTGATATTCAACTGTATGACAGATGCCAAAAGAAGCTTTTTAAAGTGTGTTAATCAATGATATTGCAAATTGAAATATATATATATATATATATCACCTACTTATTGTTAAATGTACTATCTCACGAAACGACAATGTTACTAGTATGCTTTTGATAGATGAGACTAGGCCGTGTTACAAATCTTATTCTTCTATTACAGCTGAAGTTATAAATCTACTACATCCAATTTTAGTACTGACTTTGCATAGTTTGGTACTTTATCATAGTTTCTAAGTGAAACGAAGCTCACTTGTTTAGTTATGGTCGATGCAAAGTTCGTGCGGTAACTATTATATTTTATAGTCTATTTTACTTTTATTCTGCTGTTCTGTTAATTCAAATACAAATGCAACATAGACATAACATTTTACTGTCATCCTTGGCACGGGGAGTTGCTTTTTTTGATGGATGGAGCCACTCTTTCCTCTTCTTCATGTTGACATACAGGTACCATTGCTCGTCACCCGTGACAATGTTCGAAAGGAATGCTTTGTGCCTAACAAAGCCAACAGGTACCACGCAAATGATGACGAACAGATGTTTACTCGTTGATTTTTGTTACTGTCACTTAACACATGTGGTACCCATGTACCCAATTTTGGTACCTTACCCATTGAATGCAAATGGCGTACAATAGTTGACTGATCACATTCAAAAACTTGCGCCATTTCCCGCGTTGTTTGACGAGGATTCTCATGAAGCAACTCATTCAAACGATTTTTGTCAAAATCTGAAGATCTTCCAGAACGTGAATCAACAGACAAGTCAAACCGTCCTGCTCGAAAGTAGGAAAACCATTTATGTGCTGATCTTTCAGCAATTGCTTCATTCCCGTACACTGCACAAATTGTTCTCGCAGCTTCTGCTGCACTGGATCCTCGGTTAAACTCGAAGAGTAAAATGTGACGGAAATGATCACTTTTCTCAACTTGACATTCCATATTAGTTCCTCTGAAATATATACAATAATACGTTCACAATCAAGAAAACCTGTGTTTCACAACACACAAACGCCAAACTACGGTAAAACAACATAATAACGATAAACAATCGCTTCACGCCGCATTGTTGCCAACCCAAATGAAAACCGCACGAACTTAAGTATCGACCCAATATTAAAACAGATACATTGCTGTTGTACACTTTACACTAATAGATAACAACAAATTAAAGCAAGCTCGAAACCAAAATCAAGCAAACGTAAAAACTTAAAACAGTATAATAGAAGATAACTTGGTTAGAGTAAAAAGTTAAAAATGGCTACGTAATTATACGTACATGTCTTGTGCAGTTTAGGAAACCTATAAAGTATGTAGTATATGTTTGATTAGCTATTTTAAAAAAGTAAAGATTCAGAAATGTCTAGGGACTGATTCTATATCTCACTTGGGTATAAATGACCGCCTTGAACAAAGAGATACAGATCGATGTTGTTAGTATAGGTAATGGAGAAAGCAACATTAGCATGGAAAACGTGTGTAATTCTTTCTTTCTTTTTAAGTCAAAATTCTAATAGTTATATCCGTCTAACGTTGTTTCTCCCGCTTAATTTTGTATGAAGATCAAGAAACACTAATATAGGTTTAGACATCATAGGTAAACATTGAAATACAAATTCTACGAAACAAATGTTGGGGGAACATGGTAAAGTGACAAAGCAATTCACCAACTATTTGCAGCTTTTTTGAGAAAGTCTTTGAATCTACTCATAATATCTTGGAAGAAATTGTTTATACAAAATATGCATACATAAAGACTGTACAATTTATAAAGGCTTGATTAGTTGGTTTAGGGTTTAACGTTCTCTTCCAGCACGGAGATTATATTAGACAAAGATATACGAACTAAAGTACATGCTGGATTTGATCAGCACATGATGAGATAAAATATGAATTTCTTAAGCCGTAGACTTATTGGTCCTTATGCAGAGTCGTTCTCACGCGTGATTAGTGCCATACTAAAGAGTTCGACTACATCCGCCTTATGCAGAGTCGTTTCGAAGTATGATTAACGTCGTACTAAAGGCCTAACTACTGCAGGAAACATATGTTAGTTGAACTCTTTAGTATGGCACTAATCACGCGTCAGAATGATTCTGCATAAGACCCCATATTTTTCTGCAGTAGTCAGGCCTTTAGTACGACGCTAATCATACGTTAAAACGACTCTGTATACGGCTGATTTAGTTCATTTATGTGCCTTCAGTAGGAAAAGATGGCTGGAATTTCATTTCATTATCAGTACGTTGTTTTCTTAGTGTGGCAAATCAAAACGTTTATCTCTATTGATGATGCCAGCACTGACATAACATCAGTGATCGAATTCGAACGGTATAAATCGTTAGGTCAACATATTATATAGAGTCGGCGCTGTAAAGAGACGCTAAAATCCTAGCAACCAAGGAACTTTCAGTTTCGTTGATTGGATAAAAATGAAACGGTACCTGGAGATTGAAGAGTCAAATTAAATCTTCGTACGTAGTGGGTAGTGTTGCTCAGGAGACGATATTTTGAGCTGTCTCTTCCTGAAAAGGTGTCTTGAAGGTACTACTTTCACATGAAAAGTATATATGCATCTATTGAAAGAGCGTTGCGTCGTCTCGGCTAGTGTTGTAAAATTTCCGGAAGAGCGTTTTTACCGGTTTCTTTAAGGAAAGATTGTAAAAATTGGGAAAATAAGAAAAATCTTTGTGTTAGGTTAGTTTTATTAATAATGGAACCGTTTTTTTTTCGAACGCGTAAAAAATGTAAGTTGAGGAATTTCAGTATTCTGAATATTTAAAAAAAAAAAAAGCATTCAAAAATAAAACTGTTGTATTAATTCTTGAAAATTAATAGTCTGCACTCGTTTCCTTTATGTGCCTTTTAGTCGTTTACTTCTGGTTATGCATTAATTACAGAACTTTCACAATTGCATATACATCTACCATCATGAAGCGTTTCTGTTGCATCAAATAGGACTCTTGAATGAAACTGTGTTCTTAATGTGTTCTTTGATCTGGTGAAATTTTGTTAACTTTAACCAAATTACTTCTTAAAAGAGAGAGCAGTAGGCAAATTTCACTAATACTCAAACACTAAAACATACTATTGTATCATTTAATATTCTAATATAAAATTTAATATAAACTTTATGTACAAATTTTTGTATGTAAACAAATATATGTTTTCTATTGCGACAAATTATGTAGCTATATAAATATGAAAGTGATTATATTTGTAACTTAACAACCCTTGAACCACCAGACTGATTTTGATAGAAACTTTCAACATAGATGAGGTTCGGGCCTGGGATGAATTTTACCATTTCACTTTGAAGATGCAACTTGGAGAAGAAAGCGCGGATATATATTGAAAATTACCTATCTTAGTGTCGAACCCATAGTTTTCGGAGTTGTTGAGATGAACAGTGATATTTCCGATGAAGCTTAAATTCAACACTGCAACTTGGGGAAAGGGGAGAGGATATATATATATATATATATATATATATATATATATATATATATATATATATATATATATATATATATATATATATATCAAAAACTAACAATCTTAGTGTCAAATCCATAATTTTCAGGATTGCAGAGATGAACAGTAACATTTCCCATGCTGTTTAAATAAAAATTCAGGCTCGCATCTTAAGGGAGATATATAAAATTGATTAAAAATAGCCGATATCAATGTCGAATAAATAGTTTTCAGGGTCGTTGAGGTGAACAGTGACACTTTCGATGCCGTTAAAATCCAAATTTATCCCCACAAATTGGGGCAGGGAGGAGATATATTAAAATGATGCAAAATTATCGATATTAGTGTGAATTCATAGTTTTCAGGGCCGTTGAGATGAACAGTGACATTTTCGATGCAGTTTAAATTTAAATTCAAACCCGAAACTTCAAGGAGGGGGAAATGAGTGATGTATTAAAAAATTATCGAAAATGACTGATGTGTCGAATCTATAGTTTTCAGGGTCATTGAGGTGAACAGTGACACTTTCGATATTCTTTACATTACAAGCAACTCCGTCCGTCACACATCATGGCGGCTATCACACACACACAGGCTTTAGCGGCAAGTCACTAGCGTCTGTATTCCTACGCCAGTACTGAAAATGCTTATTCATGTTATATTATAAAGGAAAATTGTTAATACTACATAATACATACATGGTCCAGTTTTATAATTGTTTTCCACTAATCTGATAAAGCTTCACAACACAAAACACTAAAATACGTATGGATGGTCTTTGCTTATTTCGAACTATATTTTCTTACTGCGTATACCATCGTACTCTCTTTGTTCTCGGAGCGAGAGAAAAACACGCCTACTGCAGATCGTTTCAGAGTGTTACCAAAAGTTATATTTTGCCTCGGACCAAAGTTCTGAGCTACAAATTAGGGGCCTCATTCTACATGAGATTAGAATTCCTGGTATATAGTGAATGAGGAAAAGGAAACGGGGTCATCCACTTACAATATAGATAGATAGATAGATAGATAGATAGATAGATAGATAGATAGATAGATAGATAGATAGATAGATAGATAGATAGATTACCTTTAATATGTTTTATACATCTTCCTTATGTATATAATGTACATTATCAATATATCAATATATCTTCTTAATTTTCAGAGTTTGTGTTGAACAGATAATTAAAAGCTGATAACGGTTCAAATCAATTAAAAATGGATTTGTCGTTAGAATGGATTATAGTTGGTATAACCATTACTGTTGGCTTAGCAGGATTCATGCACATGTATCTAGTTTCCAAATACAGTTACTGGAAGAAGAGAGGAGTTCGATTTATTAAACCTCAACCTTTCCTCGGAAATCTTACCGGGAGACTGAGAGGAAATAAACACATAGCATTAGTGTATCAAGATTTTTATAATGAACTGAAAGGGGAGAGGTTCGGAGGTATCTTTGAAATGTGTAGTCCAGCAGTCCTTCTTAGGGATCCAGAATTGATAAAAAGTGTTTTAATCAAAAACTTTGAACACTTTCGAGACAGGAATATGGATATACATGAAAGTGTTGATCCTATAGGGGCTAAAAGTTTGTTCGTAATTCGAGGTGATAAATGGAAATATTTTAGATCAAAATTGTCGCCAACATTTACTTCAGGCAGGATGAAGCAGATGCTCCCTTTGGTTATGGAATGTGCTGAAGTATTGTGTTCTTATCTCGCACAAGCTGCTGCAAACAAAGAAGTACTTGAATTTAAAGACGTTATAGCAAGATACTCAACAAATGTCATCGCCTCTTGTGCTTTTGGCGTCCAAATAGATACTTTGAACAATCCCAGGACAGACTTTCGAGAAATTGGTCTTAAAATAGTGAACGTTTCAGGGATCCGTCGGTGGTTGACCCTGTTCATAGTTTTGTTCCTGCCTAAAGTGGCGAAGGCTTTGAAAATAGCACTTACAGAGCCTGAAGTTGAAAAATGGTTGAGATCTTTCGTTAATGATACTTTGGAATACAGAGCAAAGAATAAGGTTAACAGAAATGACTTTATTAATTTGTTAATTCAGTTGAGGAACAATGGACACTTGGAAGATGATGTTCGAGACGCAGACAAGAAGGAGAGGAAAAGAGACGGGTTCGGAAATTCTGAAAACAGCACCAAACAAGAAGGTAAGGTTTTAATTTACTGACTGATTACTTTCATAAGATCCTTAGAATTTATTTAATAAATAAGAGTAGACCTAGAAGTTATAAAACTTTTTAGATAGTCAGAAGGTAGCAAAAGTTGAATCTTGAGAAGAATAGTTACACATATTATCCCTAACCACAATGAATTGTGTACAGTAGAATTAGACAATAGTTTTTTTTTTTTTTTTTTTTTGCTAAGCCTTGAAGTTTTGTATTCTAGACAATAGCACTAGTTAAATTTTAATAGGTGAAACCTTAAAATATATCTTAGTATGAATAAACTGAACTTAGGCGCTTCAATTCATGAAAGTCTCAAGGTGTTCAGATTATGATGATCAGAAGTTACACATAGGGACTCCTTGTACTTGTTGATAGTTACTTTCTACATAAACATCAACGCATTATCTTAGTAGTTTCATATAATCATCTCTTCCTTTCACGAAAAGAAGAAATAAATGATGTAATAAATATAATTCTTTGGTTTTAGTATTGTTATTTTCCTGTAAAAATGAAATGAATCTCACATTTATACTCTGTAAGACAAAAAAGTAAGGAATAATTATTAAAAGTGAATGTTTATCAAATAATTGATGGATTGACAAAAGAAGAAGAAACAATAGAACTAAGGCCACCATAAAATCACATAGTCTGAAGTCAGAACAAGAGACACAGAGGGAAGCGCTTTATTACTGAGCCATCGTATTCCTTATGTTTGTTTCAATGCTTTGGATTACATTTCTCAACAGAACTTTAAAATATATTCTTGTTATTCTTGTATTAGTTCCCTAAGACTAGCCATACGGTTACAAGATACTATTTGAAATGTCTACAAATCACGATTTAGTACATACATCTAGCATGAGGCCAACATAACCATAATCATGCGTTCAGTTCAGAGTCTTTAAGGGGAGCAAGGGGTCTACATCTAGTATGGATTAAGAGCTTCCATTTACCATGGGTCATAAATATTCTTTTGGGAATTCGACATTATTTTTCACAATAGTACAATGTAAGTGACCGTTTGGGTCGATTTCCTTATAAAAATTTCAACTATTAATATAAGTTACAACTTTAATGTATCGAATTTATTGAAATATTGGTCATTTTCACTCTAGTTTGTAAACCTTTATACACATTTTTAAAATGGATGTCTTAATTCAATACATAAACTCTGATTTTTAAAAAGGGGCCGCGGTGGCTCAGTGGTAGAGCGTTCACCTCTGGTGCTTGGGGTCCCGGGTTCGATCCCAGCCTCCGCCAAGTGAACTTTGTGGTGGACAAACACCGTGTGCGTGGGTTTTCTCGGGGTTCTCCCATTTCCTCCCACTTTCTTCATTCCACCATTTCATTCATCACTCATCATCACTGTCTCCTTTAGCCTAACCGGCATAACCGTGGGACGTAAACCCTAAAGATTTCATTTCAGAATAATTGGAACTTGTACTGTATAAGTAATGCCAACCCATTCCTCAATCAAAGATGGAGTATCAAATCAAAACCAGTAAAAATCGACGAATAGATAATCAAAATGTCCAAAATAATTCCCAGAAAAATTGTACAGCCTAGTATGCTCTGACATACATCTTCAAAATTCTGTGAGATCGATGAAACTCGTAAAATCCGGAATTTTTTTCTCTATGGTGGCCAACTTTTGCTTCTGGATCCTCCGTTCTCATAAAACTAGATATAGTTTATTAACTATTGAGTTGAAACTAGCTGACTATTGATCTCACTTTTTCAGTATTGTCCCTGGATGATATGACTGCTCAAGTAATGATATTCTTTACTGCTGGTTTTGAGACGTCTTCCACAACCATTAGCTTTACTTTGTATGAACTTGCCGTAAACCAAGATATACAAATGAAATTAAGAAATGAGATTGACGAAACTTTGGCACAAAATCGTGGCAAAATAACCTACGAAGTACTTCATAGAATGGAATTCTTGGGCAAAGTTGTTTCAGGTAATTATGCTCCTTTATTTATTTATTTATTTATTTATTTCACAAACGCAGTCTTGCAAGACGGATTTTATGCATGTTGAGGGTACAATGTCATGAGGGGTTTTGTCCATGTGGTTGTACAGGTATAAGAAGTTACTTGTTATATCAGAAAACAATGTTAGAAGGCTTGGGGGTTTTGATTGAAATAATATATGGCAGAGTTTCTGGATGCCTTTGAAGAGCATAAGAAGAAAATGATATATCCATCCTTTTTTCCACGTATACATCTTTTCTTGTTTTGATTCTAAGATATTACAAAATATGAACTTTTATTGTAATATTGCTTCGTTTATTAAAAACCTTAAAATCAAAATTTTAACCAATTAATATTTATAAGCATACTAAATAATTAATAATACAGGGTTTAGTACTATAATTTTCCTTGTTACCCACTCACAGATTCTCCACGAGTTCCTTAATCTAATGCTGATGGGAGATTAATTTGAATAACTATATGTATTTCATGAATATGAGTTTTAACTTGTAATTCAATTTTTTCCTCGTTGTTCATATACTTTTGTAGTCTGTAAATTATAACCTGTATGCAAGTTGGTAACTTTAGTAACGGTGCCTAATATCTGCTTTAGTGAGAAATTTAGACAAGAAAATATGTGTTTATCTTTGTACTTTCCCCATAAATTCGCATTTATTCTTGTTCTTTCTGCAGTTCATATTTTGTGTGTATAAAATTTGGCTGCATCAATTATTACAATGAAACCAAATCCGCGAAAATTATAACAGAGGAATATTTATAATCATTTTTCTAACACTACATTTGTGAGTAGCTATATAATTACTTTATACATTAATATAGAATATTTCTTGAAGGTTACTTCAATATTTGAAGGCAAAGAAATTGTACCAGAACTTTCCACTAAAATTAAAACTATTTTAATTGGTCCACTTTACAGTTATTAACCCTACAAATTGATGTTGTGCCCATTTTTCAGCATTAAGAGTACATCTTTAATGTACATGACTTACACACACACACACACACTCACACACACACATATATATATATATATATATATATATATATATATATATATATATATATATATATATATATATATATATATATACACTTTTGAATGACGGACTTCTAAGTTTAGTTTCTAAGTATTTGCCAGTTATGTAATTTTCTTTCGTGTTTACAGAATGTTTTGTTCAAAATAGTAATTATTCTAGAGGTAAAACAAGTAATTTTAAAATTCAAAACCATTCAGATTAAATAATTATTTGAAATATAGGAGCTTATGTACATATTCAATTATTATATCTAAACACTTCATAACTTATCAATGCAATTTGTATTCCCATTCAATTTTCACTGAAATTGGTTAACTTTAAGATACTCTTGATGGGTAAAATATCAATGCAGTTTGAAACTGAACGGGTGATAGTAATGTAATATGTTCCCTTTTTATGCTGTACGTAAAAATACACTATTTGATAAATAATATATTGGTGACATTCGTTGTTATGTTCTATTCAAAGGCAGTTCCTTGTCTATCAAAGCTAGAAGAAGATACTAGACCAGCAGAGTATAGTAAATATAAGACGATAAATTTATGATTTCTCATGCGTTTACGTATCGCCTACTCTTACCTGATCTATTCTTACTTAGCGGCCGTTCGTTCGAAATACTTAAGAATGTGATGTCCCCCTCCCCAACTATTTTGCATTCCTTTATTTTAGAACATCTGGATCACTCAGACTTTATGTTAGTAGTGTGCTTGAGGATGGAGACGTTTTCTATAACCAATTCTCGCTGTAATTTCTAATAGTGAATTTGTCAAGGACCTCAAAATCTTGGTTTCTAGCTATTAAATTTTTCGTATTATAATGATTCATTATTATTTTAATTTATTTAAGTACTTAATTTCGTTATGTTTTCTATTACATTTTACCGATACTTTATTTTATATTATCTCTTTTGGTAGCCATGTCCTGACAGGGAAGTTAGGTCATTGGTATCCATCGTGACTACTATAAATAACCTTGCTATTGACAGTCTCTTTATACTCTCAATCATTGAAACGTTTCCTCTTTCGCTTACCAAAAGGGAAACCGGAATTCAGGAATCAGATAGGATAAACTTAGAGTTAAGGTTAAGATAGATACTGTCATCTGGTAATCGACAAGACAGTTTCTTAACAGTGTCATATTTAAAATCATTTATTGAATATTTGTATCTCTTTTCGCGCAGAAACTCTTAGGAAATACCCACCTTTAGAAACTTTAAGTCGTCTTTGCACGAAGAATTTTACCATACCAGATACGCATACAACCATAGAAGCCGGAACACACGTCCATATACCAGTTTACTCTCTGCATCACGATCCCCAGTATTTTCCAGAACCTGAGAAATATGACCCCGAGAGATTCAATGACGAGGCCAAGAATAGTCGACCTAATTACACCTACTTGCCTTTCGGAGATGGACCTCGAATATGCATAGGTAAGCGTATAATAATTTAATTTTATCATCACGTTGATTACTCATACTCTTCGTTGGCTTGGAGATGTTTGCTACGTGTAGTAAGTACATTTGGAATTCATTTGGGTATTGCGTATACTTGTCCTTTTAGGAGTTTAGGATTTAGATTTCTGAGCCTTCGGCATCTATTGTGTAACGTATGATCTCCATCTTTACGTTATTATTCATACCTAAGTCTGTTTTTCTAATTTAATTTATTTCATTGTAATTTTTATTTATATGTTGGTAAACAAATCAAGATGGAATGTTTGAACTTTTGCTCCTTGGTGTACTTGGAGTATATATCTATCTACGTAAGCTTCTATAGTATTGCCCTCTGGTGGGAATTTTCATGGTTTCTGGCCCTTGTCATCGATGACCAGGTTAGAAGCCATGAAATCTACTTTACCGACGGGAGCATTTTTTTTTTTCTTCTTCATTCACTGTGTCTAGTAAAGGGGTTGTTAGTTAGTGCTATATTTTGAGTGAAAGTGATAAGTAATTCATTATTTAATATGGTTCTCCACTGAAGATATTTAGTCGAAAGCATTAATAATAAGAGTGTGATTTGATAATTGTAACTTTGTGTCGGCATTAGACGGATTTATCAACCATATGCCCTACGTGATCCAACAGAAAACGTAAGTATTGCATTTTGTCCCGTTTTCTATAATTTAATTAGATGCTTTCATTTGTCATAGTTTGCTTGCTTAATTGATTTTTTTAAATTTAATTTTGCTATACATTACGTACTTTCTTTGGTCTGTTGTATCACGAGACATTTCTGGTTTATAACCCGTGCTGGTGACCTATCGAAGTACGAGAGTATTTGACCAATGAAGAGTATATAAACTTAATATAATGCTATTCTGACAGGGTACCTTCGATTTAGAGTATTTTGCGGTACTTAAAATTATAGTTGGATTGTTATTATTTTTTGTATCGTTAATTTTGTTGGAGAATTTGTTTCAAATATATATGCCTCACACATATTTGTAGTAAGTTTGAAATTATCATTTAAGTCAAAATTATATTCAAACCTCATATTACTTATTTCAGGGTAATAACCCACTTATTGCTAAATTTATTAATATATTTTCATTGGACAGACTTTATTTATATTGCGTATCCCTCTCCCGGATGTAAGCCTATTTGTGTTATTTCATTTAACACTCAGCCTTACATTACAATTGCCATTTACCCCGTCAGAGGGATGACGTCCCTCGGTGAGCACTCTATCCGAGGAAAGGGAAAGGATTGCTGAAAGAAGGAAAACCTCATTCGGGTCGTTTTACACTTTTCGACCTAATGTCTCCACCGGGAATCGAACCCGGGACTGCTAGCAACAAAGGCGAGAGTGTTAGCGACTAGGCTACGCGAAGCCACATGCTCGTTTTTATGGTAAGGTAACACAATAACAGATAAGATTAACAATAACGGTTAAGATTAATGGTAAGAGATAAGATTAGTGGTAAAATAAGATTAACTGTTACACATGAGGTTAATGGTAAAAATTTCTAACCCATACAAGCAGAGATGGGTAATTAGATTAATTTTACTCTCATGAGGGTCACATTCACCTCATTTCAAAGCTTAAGGGTGAGACCAAAGTCTTCTTCCGAGGGGGTAGACAACAACTTCATTTGACTACAAGGGTGAGGGAGTCAATATAATTTGAGATTCAGAGTAAGTGAAGATGATGGTAAATGAGTAACATGAGAGTGAGGACGAAAGAGGATGAGTACATTAATATTGTTAACATTGAGTGCGAGTGAGGTAATTGATGTGTAAGGGCCAAGAAGTAATTATTAAAGGACAGATTGAATGATAGTGACTGCCTGCACATTATTTGAGGATGAGGACGAATGAGGTGAGAGCAATTAAACTGGTAAGGGTGATGGAAATACCTGTATATTTATGTGGTAAGGAAGGTAAGTGGGGATTAGGAAAATTATTAATATCTTCCAGAAACCATCTGACTTATGACACATGGAGCTTATTGACAAGAGTCAAAATTCACCGAAGTTCCTCGAATTCGGCTGGAGTAGCCCATATAAAAATATTCGTAGAAGTAGAGTTAGTCTTGTTCCTCTGCTCTCGTAAATAGAGTAGAGGGGGGCAAGAGTACGTGGGGGTAAGGATACTATTCCCTAAAATCAGGTGAATATATTCGCGTATGGCAATAGTGCGACACGTGGAGTTTGATGTTAATGGCGTCTAGAACCTAAACAAGTTTGAGTGTGCTGCGGCAAACTACAAGCTATCTAGGTAATTATTTATGTTTTTCTAATAGTTTGATATAATATTGGGAAGTAAGTAGTTAATGAATAACTTACACAATCTTTTAACGATTTCAAAGTACTATAAAGCGTTAGTTTTTAACATATCCATTGTTTGACAGGATGGATGGAGTAAATGGACTTTCTTCCAAGAGTTGGCTGTACAACATCACGGGAAAGTCAATTGTTTAGTGAGGGGGCAAGGGTACGCAGATACCTACGGAGCAAGGGTACGCAGATACCTACGGGACAAGGGTACGCGTGCGTACTCTTGCCCCTTCTGTTCTATGAAAAAGAATCCAATATGATTTAGATCTAACAATCAAAAAATAATGTAGATTCCGTTGTAACAGAGAGTGACGGCAAACTTTACGAATACTGGTTCCTATATGTAGCCTCTAACGTTAAGAATTCTAAAGAATCCTGATATTTTCTTATGTACGAGGGATAAATTGTTATTCTAAATACCACTCCTTACATAAAATATCTAAGGTGGTGTTTGAGTTTTCGAAACAAATAAACGTGTGAGATAGTTAAATCTGCAATTATTGAATAACATTACGCTTGCTTATTTTATTCAGGTTTCAGAAATGCTACGCTTTGTCCTCTTTTATCTTAAATGTCAGTAGTTTTCAGTAATAAATTTCAATGGGCCTTATGCAGAGTCGTTCTGACGCGTGATTAGTGCCATACTAAAAAGTTCGACTACCATATGTTTCCTGTAGTAGTCAGTCCTTTAGTAATCATACGTTAAAATGACTGCATAAGACGGTATCAGTCCAATGATTGGTATGGGATCCTATACAGATATATGAAGCTAACCTAACATTTGACAATATGTAGTTTCATCAAAGATAGGTCGAGAAGTTTTCAAGTTACCCTCGTAGGTGACAAGCACTCTGTAACTGATGGAATAAGCCAAATTTGAAAATATATTTTTATAAAGGGTCTAAATAATATCTGATTTTTTTGTATCCTATGCATTCCCATTACTGATATAAGGAGAATTAAGGATTTTTCTTTTCTTTTTTTAAATGAGAATCTGCAACGTCTCTAGGCACAATAAAGCCAGTAGGCCTATTTACCGAAGAAATGGAGAACGAATTAGGGAATATATCACATTACTGGATCAATACTTCTATAACTTAACTTTAAAAGATCTAAGAAGAATGGCATATAATTTTGCTGAACGTAACTAGTTGTCCCATATCCTTTAGCCATGCGAATCGAATGGCAGGAAGAGATTGGACAGAGTCTTTCCGTCGTAGACATATGACTATTGTTTTGCGACAGCCTTCAAAGACTGGTCTGGGGAGAGCTCCTGGTTTTAGCAAGCCACAAGTTGAACACTTTTTTAATTGTCTAAAAGATCTTGTAAAAGAAAACGGCTTTTCTCTACGCGATATCTACAACATGTACGAAACTGGCATAAATACGGTTCCTCATAAAGTTCCAAAACTCGACTAAAAATCAGTTGTGAATAAAACTGTATCTATTGATTTTGGAGTTAACATAACAACTGTTTCCCGGTGAGTGCATTTGGTTCCTTTATTCCCCAGATATTTCCCAGAAAACGAATGAAACAAGAATTAATCGATGGCTCGTCGCCGGGTTCTGTGGGAATGATATCTGATTCTGGTTCATCAACTCACAACTTTTAGTAGAATGGTTATATTATTTACATCAATATATGCGATCAAATTCGGCTACGAAAACGGTATTGTTACTTGTTGACAATCAGACCTCTCACGTTTCAATCGAGGCGATTTATTTCTGCAGGCAAAATGGGATAGTGATGTTGAGTTTACCACCCCATACCAGCCATAATTTGAAACCATTAGATCGCTCCTGTTTTTGCCCGCTGAAATCCTGGTATTCAACAGTTTGTGATAAATGGATGAGGAATCATCCATCCCGCCTAATTCCAAGTTGAGAGTTTGTTTACTGAGGCTTACTACAAAGCTGCAACCATTGGTATGCAGCCTTCAGGAATCCGGAGTTGTCCCACTGAATCCAGATATGTTCACTGAAGAACATTTTCTTCCCTCTATTGTGGATGTGGTAGACTTAAATGTAGAAGCCAGCTCTAAAGATGGAAGCATTCCTGAAACAACAAATCAAGCATCAGACCTGAATAGAGCCCAAAATCGTTCATCGGATGATTCACTAGAAGTAAAAAGGGGCCATGCGGCGCATCCAGATCAAGCACTCCTTTGCCAGTTGCTCGTCCTCCTTCATCTGTTACCAAACCTTCAAACAGTAACGCTAGATCCTCACTAGAAACAAGCAAGAGCTCATGCGGACTGTCCACTTCGAACACTCTTCAGCCGGTTGCTCGTTCTCATTCATCTGTTACCAAACCTTCAACCAGTAACGCTGGATAATCACTAGAAGCAAGCAGGAGCTCATGAAGATTGTCCACATGAAACACTCCTCTGCCGGCTGCTCGTTCATCTGTTACCAAACCTCCAACCAGTAAAAGTGGATCTTTACTGGAGGTAAGCAGGGGCCCATGTAGACCGTCCACATCATGACTCCTTTGATGGTTGTCAGCCTCCTCCAACTGCCATCAAGCCCACAACTAAAAATCTTGATCCTCTCGAGGTCAATCAGAAATTCTGACATCCTCTCCTTTCAAGCAGAACTTACTTCTGAAACGGCGCCCTCCAAAGTGCAAAGGCAAACATCAACTTGTACAAAGAAAGCTACAAACGAAGGTAACTCCTCAGGTCAGTGAGGAAGTAGTATACGAGTGTTCATTATGAAATATCATCTACAGTGATCCACCAATAGAAGATTGGATCAAGTGCGCAAGATGCCAGGAATGGTGGCATGAACAATGCACATCATATGAAGGAGTAGGCACCTTCATCTGTGATAATTGTTAATACTTTTTTGGGTGCGTACTCTTGCCTCTTTGATTTCGTACTCTTGCCCCACATATAGGGGCAAGAGTACGAATTTGAATGTTTTCATTTTATGAGTTCTAGTTCCTCTAAGAATAGAGGTATATAAAAGTTCAGTTCTTATTTCGTAAAGGAGAGTTCAAGTTTTGTGTTCCATGTAAAAGTTTTCTGTTGTAACTATTTTTTACCAAAATATATAAGTTTAATTGAAATTTGCGTACTCTTGCCCCCCTTTCCTCTAATAGTTGTCACATAATAGTATCCATAGTCAAATTGTTAGACCTCGCTCTCTGAAATGATTAATTTCCATACCTGATCAGGTTGACTGCCAAGGTGATTTGAGGGTACTGGTCCCAGGAGGCCATAAATTTCTTCTTACCTTTGGCTCGATTATGGATAGTTATATAACACAATTTTTGACGATATTTTTTCTCCCGAAAATGTACCAATGGGAGCCGAGCACCATATGTGATGCTCATAGTCTTTCACAATAATTTGTGACAATGAGTATCACATATGATGCTCAAGAACCTGGATAAGTTAGTAATTTATGATATCAAACATAAGCATCATATATGGTGCTCATGGCCCCACAGAGAAATAAGGTGAGCACCACATATGATGCACATGGCAGCCAACCTGTTAAACGACTATTTTCCAAAGTCGTGACCTAGTTACATTTCTTACTCACAAGGGACATCACCCAATTGTCCGGCTCCGATTTCAATGAAATTTTTATTGCTGATAGAGGACATGTATTCATTACTTGTGATGACAGAAATTTTTGCCATGGTGCATGTTTTCTATTTTTTAATAATTTTTAAAGATTGTGATGTGGTTAATAGAGATTACTGCAGAAGTCCCTTACTACCCTTTGTAAACGGAGTGTTAATGAAAGAACAACCATGTAGATGCGTATAGGGCCTAAGGGGAAGTCGTATGGTACGTATGACCTTGACGGCAGCCATCTTGAAATAAGCCATTTTGAATTAAGGTCAAGTTTTTTAAATGGGAATAGGGCAATATGATACATAATTTCGGGCTAGAATTTAATCAGGAAGACAATGGTGAAGTTAGTTTTAAGATGCGCTCATTTGGTGAAAAGTTACATGCATATTAATTGTTTATACTTACTATGTGCGTAAGTCCCTTACCTCCGCTTTTAACATCCATATTAATGATAATAAGTGGATAAAGGTTTCGGTAATACATATTATGCCTAGAGGAAAGGGATACGATAAGGGTATCATTGACGGCAGCCATCTTGAAATCCATCATTTTGAATTAAAGTGAAGTTTTGAAAACTGAAAACCATAGCATGTTGCACCAAATTTTAATACTAAATTTTCCCCAAAAGCCAATGGTATGCTTATTTTTGTTCTATAGTTAACCAGTATGAATTTATGACTCTTCTAATGTGCACGAAACGTCCATTATTCGATCTTTCAAACTGGTAACACTCCTAATTTTCATCGCATGTTTTAAGATTCCAACTGGCACTTTGCAATTGTTTCCATGGCTCATGTTTTCTAAATTTATTACATTTTCTTTTAAGAGTTGCGATTTGTCAGTTCATGAATAGTGTTGGGATAAGCATCCAGCAATATTTCTGAATTTTGAAGACTTGCCATGTAATTACTAATTTCATAGGCAATGTAATTATTTATTTCCTATACCTACCCTTCAAAAACTCGTTTACTGACATGAATCATCGCAGAACGAAAGAACTCCAACTTTGCATTCAGGTAATACCGGAGACATAGCTTGTAATGGATAGTAGATGAGACGAGAAATAAGTTGAAAATTCACTTCAGAAAAGGAAACGAAATATGATTGTTGTGTAAATCAATGTTCTTTTGTTTTGTTTTATATTTACTTGTTTATTGTATATGTATTTACTTATTTATTTTCTATGGCACTATTTTAGCTAGTCAGAAAAAAGAAAGTCTTTCGTTTTCTAGCGATTGTTGTCGATGGTTCATGTTTGTAAGATTTATAAACAGTATTGATCGGGAACTCGATTAAGTTACACCTCTTTATAAACAAGTAAGCTGTTTTCATATTTTGTTCATGGTACAAACAGCGTGTTGGGAACAGTCATATAATGTCTCTTTGATATTTTCTATCATTGCTGCTGTTCGTTTAAAGTTGTATTTATTTTTAAAAAAATACTGTTTGTCGTTTGCGCAACATGTAGTCTACATTTCATGATAATTGTGTGTTCGCATAACACCAATTTGTTATAATTTCATTTGTATTTCTTTACATCACATAGGTCCATAGGTTCCTCATGTATTCTGGGTTAAAATAAATAATTACACTGCCTAGGAAATTAGTAATTACATGGCAAGTCTTCAAAATTCAGAAATATTGCTGGATGCTTATCCCAACACTATTCATGAACTGACAAATCGCAACTCTTAAAAGAAAATATAATAAATTTAGAAAACATGAGCCATGGAAACAATTGCAAAGTGCCAGTTGGAATCTTAAAACATGCGATGAAAATTAGGAGTGTTACCAGTTTGAAAGATCGAATAATGGACGTTTCGTGCACATTAGAAGAGTCATAAATTCATACTGGTTAACTATAGAACAAAAATAAGCATACCATTGGCTTTTGGGGAAAATTTAGTATTAAAATTTGGTGCAACATGCTATGGTTTTCAGTTTTCAAAACTTCACTTTAATTCAAAATGATGGATTTCAAGATGGCTGCCGTCAATGATACCCTTATCGTATCCCTTTCCTCTAGGCATAATATGTATTACCGAAACCTTTATCCATTTATTATCATTAATATGGATGTTAAAAGCGGAGGTAAGGGACTTACGCACATAGTAAGTATAAACAATTAATATGCATGTAACTTTTCACCAAATGAGCGCATCTTAAAACTAACTTCACCATTGTCTTCCTGATTAAATTCTAGCCCGAAATTATGTATCATATTGCCCTATTCCCATTTAAAAAACTTGACCTTAATTCAAAATGGCTTATTTCAAGATGGCTGCCGTCAAGGTCATACGTACCATACGACTTCCCCTTAGGCCCTATACGCATCTACATGGTTGTTCTTTCATTAACACTCCGTTTACAAAGGGTAGTAAGGGACTTCTGCAGTAATCTCTATTAACCACATCACAATCTTTAAAAATTATTAAAAAATAGAAAACATGCACCATGGCAAAAATTTCTGTCATCACAAGTAATGAATACATGTCCTCTGTCAGCAGTAAAAATTTCATTGAAATCGGAGCCGGACAATTGGGTGATGTCTCTTGTCAGGAAAGAGGTTAAACTTACAACATTCCATGAAAATCCTTATGCGCACTCGTATGAAATTCTCATCCCAAAAATGAGTTTTTACAATCGTTCTTCTAGTTAAATAAAGTTGAGACTTAGATAGCTCGCTCTCTCGCAACCAAAACCGTAAATTTGCTTTACTTTATGCAAATCATTTTTTTTGCAACGGTCAGACACCTTGTTCCTCCTTTGGCCCTTTTGGACAAGTCTGTCGAGACTAAGGGTGATTATAAATAGTATGACTATTTTAAATTTGGTTTCCTAAAAATTGATTTCCATTGATTAGTTTGGTTTCCACTAGAGTTTCATAACAGTTTCCTAAAACATTTGTCGAAAGTTTTGGAATTAAGCGAATACTTACACACGTAGATAACCCTTATGATTATATTTGGAAGTTATTATTATTTCTTAGCAGGCCCGTATCCACGGGGAGAGGGTACGGTGGGGACCGAACCCCCTAAATATCTACTGATCTCCCTAAAATTTTCACGGTAGGCTTACAAATGAATTATAATATGGTGATGAACTATAATATGGTTGGATCGGGTCCCTCTAACTTCTACCGGCTCTCCTATATTTTTGGGCTGGCTACGGGCCTGTTTCTTAGTTGAAAGTATTTTTGAAATATATTTTAGTAGAATAGAAATGTATTATCGTCATAGTATATTTCAAGTATTGTAGTATTGTACTAACTTTTAAATAACATTATTTTACTATTATTCTTTATTTAATATTTCAGGCATGAGATTCGGCTTGATGCAAGTGAAAATGGGACTTGTCTCCGTACTATCCAAGTATGAATTTTACGTTTCAGAAAGAACACCGATTCCTTTAACTTTTAAACCAGAATCACTTGTTCTAGACTCGTCAAGTGGAATCTGGTTGAAAACTGTACCCAGAAGTGATAAAGTATAATTCAAAGGTAGCTTTCTTCATTTAATGTTTCTATCTATTTTAAAGCTTATGAAGTTCTATGCACTAGTTTATAGGTATCAAAATTAATTTGTTTTCTATTTTACCATGTTCAATAGGGGTTTATATTTATCTCACATATATAAGTATATAACAATAAAGTTGTTCCTTTTTATTTACTGAAGTTATATTGTATTATTTAGTCATTAATATCATACTTTTGTGACAAGCATATACACTTCATTTGTAGTATGGTGCATATATTCTAATGTGACTTTCTGTTTCCAAAATCTTCAGAGCTAGGTTAGCCATGCTACAAATTATGACAATAAACTTTTGACAGTGGCCACTCAAATTACCAGTTGTAGGTCAGAAATGAGATGAAATAGCTTTCATTTATGAAACGAGAAGCGAGACGAGGCAGTATTTTGGGAAAAACAGAAAAGAAATGTCGATGATTTAGATCTTGTTAGTGTGGAATTATAAAGCAGAAGAGGAATGAGATAACAGGACTGCACTTTACCCCACTAAATTCTAATGAAAGGGCATTGTACATTTTCATCTTGTCTATTATTTCCTTTTTTGACGTATTACTTATTCTTAATTTTAAGTAAAAGCTAGAGTTTGTTTATACATACAGAACCGATATGATTAAAGTATAATTCGAGAGAGTTCGTCTAACTAAAGTTAAAGTTTTCATTATTTCATTACGCATAAAAGTTTGCTCCAATTGTTGTATAAAATGTGATTAATCCATCTTCTGGATCCCAGATTATTTACCGAATAATATTTTCTCGAGTAGTTAGTTTGAAATGCAGTAAAGTAAAGTTTAAGATTGAAGCACTAGTGCTAAGTATTTCTGTTTATGTATTAGTGTTTGAATATGGTTTGAACTGTTAATTACTGTTCGAAATTTTTATTTTTCAACTCAACAAAAAGAACTAAGTCTATAAAACAGGGTCACTGGGGTCATTAAGACGGAGTCATAATGTCGGGCAAGTTCATTAACATCCTCTATAGCAGTACCTCTATTTTAATGACACTGAACTATAACTCGAACTATTTACGTTTACTACCTACAGTAGTGTCACCATTCGGCATATCGGTGTACTTTCTGTTTCCACTGAGGTCAACAGCCAACTCAGTGTTCTTAGCCGATAAGTATACAGAGATTTAAAGTTGTATTTTTCGCTCCATTAGGTATCCATGACAAGATCACCTTGCTGCTGAGGTTCTATTGTACGTCCCATCTTTCTTGTAAACGGTCATAATATAAACAAACCAACGTTGATGTGCTGCTAAATTATTGACACATGTAATATTAAAGAAAATATTATAGATAGTCACATGTAATATTATAGATAGTCACTTTCTAGAGCAGTGGTTTACAACTTGGAATCACGCCTCCCTGGAGAAGGGGCGTGAAGAGGGAGCAAAGAGAAGCAAGCTACTGACAGCTGGAAAGCTATTCATTTAGAAGAAACAAAGAGAATGCAAGCTAAGGATGTGATTAACTACTAATTACAAATATTACGAATGTTTTTGGAAAGACACGTTCAAGTAAATATATACCATACAAACACAAAATAATTATTGAGTAAGAATTTTGGTTCCATTTAGAACAAAGCTGATAGAAAAACAACACTACACTAATAATATATATAAATTGGTGAGAGTTATTATTATTATTATTATTATTATTTGAGAATTCAATCCTGTATCTGATATCACAAGAAAGGTAAGACCAATGAGAAGCAAGAAGGGGGCGTGAAGAATGCGGAGTTCACGAAGGATTAAGAAGATTGGAGGCAACCATTCTAGAGCATAATTTTACCATTATACAGGACGTCCAGGAAGTCAAGGTACCCTTAAGATTGAGGATCATACAGAGCAATACCAGTGTAATTTTATTTTATGTATTTAGTACATATCACAGTGGAGTACTTACATAACCGAACTACGTATGTATCCAGTGGATCTTATGTGCCCAATGAGCTGCCTGGTGTTGTAAGGTCCGAGCTTACCAGTTATAAGGCCACTACTCTCACCACCTATGGGTTCACAACTGAAATGCTCCACGTCATCTTGAACGAAGAGATATCAATAATATCACGTGACATTACGTCACGCTCCGGTGCTGCAACTTCAATGTAAATCTATCCTCACTCATTAGACAATGCTTGAAAGCAGGGATACCAGGCAGAGCTGTTTGTAACCATAAAAGCAATGTTACCAATACCACAACTAAAATTACACTGATACTCTTTGCTGTGATACTCAAACCTAGTATACGAACACTTTTCGAATGCCTTGTATAATACACCAACTATAAGCTAAGGCACCATAATAAGAGACAATTAAAATATGGAAATTATGTAGTAATAGTGTATTCTAATACACTTATATGAAATAATAGAAGTAACATATGTAAGCATAGGAGATGCTGGTCTTTCCTTGTGGCTCCAGTTCAACTACGTGTGTTTTGCTTTAAAGTTGGAAAGATGAGTTGACTATTCGTTCCGGGTCATGTCGTGAAGGTCCTTGTTACTGTCTGAAAGTTCATCTCTATAATTCTACTTCCTAACTGCTCTCACCAATCAATCCCATAATTTACCAGAGCTGTTGGTACTATATGTTGCATAGTTCTGCAACTGGATATTTTTAACACTGAAGAATTTATTTTTAAATGTTTAAGTAGTGTTTCAGTAAAAATAAACCTTTGCTCTTGAACGCAAGGCACCATTGATGAAGCACTAAAGAATTATTAAAATAAAAAGAGAGAGAGAGAGGTTTACATTTCCACTTGCAACAAGTGTTGCGACTGGATTCAGTAACATTTAGCATATGGCATGGAGCTTCTATTTTTTAACATCGGAGTCGACATTTGTAACTATATCGTTGCTATATTCCCATATTGTCCACTAGCAGTTGCAGTCACTTCGGCAACCGATAAATAATTAACTTCTGTAATAGTTAGGAATGCCTCCACTTGGTGGTACTTGATTCAATTGGCAGGATGAGTGAGTCGCAGCAGCATAGAAGGAAAGAATGATTCACAAAACACAAAGTCGCAAAGAACAATCATGCGTCTGGTGTTTCTACCAGTAGTGTATTAGTGATGTGTCTTCCAGGCATAATTTTCGGGAAACTTTACCCTCCCATATTTGGACAATCTTGGAAAAATTGTAGTGTGCAGGCAGGCTTTTGATCCTTTCGATTAGCACGAAGCTGTAATCAATATACTGGGCATAATAAAAACATATTAAATAACGTTTAAATAGCAATTAAAGGGTCAATCTTGGACAGAGAAAAACGATGAAGGAAGATCTTTTTACGACCATGCTCACTTCTCTTGCCTTATATTTTCCTTTTTTAATTTCAAACTTCTCAAAAGAAGTTCACTGAAAATTCAATGAACAGCCTCACATTAATTGCGAGCTTAGCTTGGTCCTTATGTAAACAAAATACTTAAAACACATATTTATTTAGATATCTATATCAGTGTACAATGATAAGTTAACATTTCGTTCCTTTCCTCTTGAATTTCTGTAATGAAGAAATTACTTTCCATCGCTTCTTGGTGTTATTTGCAGCCATATTCCGCTTTCTGAGTCCAAAGGGACGGTGCGAGGTTTGAAGTTAATTGGAATGGCTGTCTTCTCACATACATGAAATTCATATTTAGATAGAAGGCATACCAACGCAAGTTTCATCTGCATTAAGGCGAACCTCATACCTGAAATATATATATACCACATAAATTAATATATGCTTTCATTAGTAAACTGTTATGTAGGACATAACTTGCTTGTATTCCTAATGTTTTAAAATTCAATCGATTTTACCCATTTTTAATGTTTTAATCAAGACAGAAACCTGTATGTAGAATGCACATGAAGCAATCTAAGTAAATCGTTATATACCTAGATATATATAGGTAGGTTTCCGTCATGAGTACGTTCCCTGTTATGTATGCTTCATTTGGAAAAAACACATACAGTTAAATAGAAATCTTTATAATTCTGAGCTCAAATTTTACCTATGTTTGATCATTTAATATTTAATATTTCCGTATCATGTGCATATCAGTCATTCTTGAATAACGTTTATGGAAGGCCTTTCATCTGAGGGACCCGTAATTCGACTCTAGGGCATGTGAGCTGTGGCGAACAATAAGCGTGTATCTGTGGGTTTTCATGTTTTCTCTCTTTTTCTCATTTCATTCATCATCATTCATTAGGAAATGCAATTCTTTAATCTACAGTCCACAATCGCGACGCACTAATTAATGATTTAATTAATGAAGACTACAGAAAAAAAAGGAGGCAAGTTAGTTTTTTTTTATAACTTTAATACACAACTGCCCTGGTTTTCACTGACTTACCTAACTCTTCCCCTGTAGGCAAACTCTTTAGCATTAAATTTCTTAGTGACTAACTTTCTTCTTGCTGTGAGATTTACTCCATGCAGACTACACCTTTTAGACTACATAATTCTGCTGTTAACTCATTTTCGACCATTTCTTGACTTACCTCCTTTTTCTCCTCTGGTCTTCGTTCCTTTTAAATAATTTATCATTTTAAAAGAAACACATTCAATATATTGGATACAATGTAAATTTAGTTGTTAGTCTTACAGATGCATGAAAAGCTACTTTATTTATAGAGACCTGGTATAAAATGAAAAAGAATATAATCTCTTATTCTACTAAAATTTATCATGAGATCACTATGATTACGATGATTATCTATTATCTTATGTTTCATCTTATTAAAATCTTGATTATATTTTAAGGAAACAAACATTCTTTCTTTCCTTTATTCAAGTTCATACTTCAATTTCAAGATGGCCGATCAACGTAAACAATACTGCATTTCATTATCTATACGGCACAAACTTGGATATTTACTAATTTTTAACATAGCATGTATTCTTCTTACCTATGCAAAAGCGTGGACCATCACCGAAAGGTAGGTATGTATAGTTTGGCCTACTTTTCTGGCAATCCTCAGTGAATCTTTCTGGGTCAAATTTCTCAGGATTTGGGAAGTACTTAGGATCATGATGCAACGCATATGTGCATATAAGGGCGTTAGTTCCAGCTTCTAAAATCACATTTGTTTCTGGTATTTTGTAGTCCTTGGTGCATAATCGACTTATAGTAACTATTGGGGGATACTTTCTAAGAGACTCTATAAATAAATTAAAGAAAGGTATGAAAAGAAATTTATTGATAACAGGACAAAAGAGGCAAAAGATTAGAATACTAAAAAATCAACGGAAATAAACTAAATCTTTGAACAAGGGAAGATGCTAAACCACAACCTGATATAGAATAAATAATATGAACAGTATAAGGAGAAAAGTAACTTTGAGCATCTGAGGAAATGAATTTTAGAAAAGTTCATAAAATTTACTGTTTATATAATTGATAATTATGTATGTAAACACAATATCTTTTAAAATACACGAAGTAACTGTAAGATAATAGTGTAAATAAATAATTTTTTACTCATTTATTTGTAAATGAGTGGGAGAGTGGTATGTCTAATCTGAATCTGTGCCACGTATGTTCATATACTATCAACAACTGAGTAACTTCACATCCATAAAAATGCACACCCTTTCCTCTTAATTAGGTTTAAGCATCTGTACTAAACTACGCATAATCACACACATTAATTCTTTTATATTTGTTGCTCTTTGCTTTCAAATTTCATAATATCATTTCCATTATCAATAGTGCACCTAACTAACTAATCCTCACATAACATATCCACCAAATTTAAGATAAAGATTCCAATCCAAGAAATAACATAACAGATTCCAAATTTACCTATTCATCTTGACTCGCTTTCAGTTTAACATCAATTTTGTTTCCACAGAATACTACCTAGCAACTAAATTCAATATAGATAAATGTATGTGACACTATTTCGTAACAAAACGAGTCCGTATCCTTGTAGCTTCATTCCACGCAAGTCTAATTCCCTACAGTAACTTTTAAGGAACAATGAAATTGTACAATATTATTGGAATTTAACTGGAATAAAAAATGTCCAAAGATGATACATACGCCATACGCCAATCATACATGTGCGTTGCAGAGTGGTCTTTTCCACGTGTAAAAAAATATGGCAATGATGCAACTCACTTCTGTTTCGTACCCAAAATAAAAGAAAAACAGTGTTACAAAGTGGTGTATTTACCAACACGTGCAGGTAATTACGCAAAGTCTAGGATACTACTAGAAACCTATAACAAATCTTGCAACTGTTTACGTCTTCTGTATTATACAAACTCTGGTATTACTACACAGCATGGCTGAAGCAAAAAAATAACCAAAGTGCAAGATGAATATAAAGAGATAAAATGTAAAAACGATAATCTCCAAAGTTGAAATGAAGTTCCAAACTGAAAAGTTTTAGTCCATAAGAATATAAACAAACAGTGTCACTATACTGTGACTTAAAAAAACTACACAAATATTGCATGGAACATGTGGGACAAATGAAAACATCTTTGTCTTCTGTAGTCAGTTCTGCAGAAGCCCTGGCGTATTTCGCTGCACCATGTTTGGTATTGATTTAGTAGCCATGAAATCACAAATACTGAAGTTACACTTACAAAACAAAGTTTTCCTAGACGGACACGAAATAAGGTGTACACTCATGTCCAAAATGACTGTCGCATATCTATAACTGTCTTCTTGTAAGAATATAATTTGATAATTATTTTGCAGGGTATTTCTAATACTGAAACTATGTGTACAATCGGAAAATGTATATTTGTGGTAAATTTCACAGGAAAAGAATTATAAATACGAAAATTAGAGTGAGTAAAACAAAATGTTGCTAAATGGGCAAGAAAGTTTTATTTTCGTTTTATTGTTCTTATTTACTGCTCTTTTCACACGAAATTTGCCACATACATGTCTTTGCCGATTATACACACACTGACATTATAAGAAATACCGGGCGAATTCGTTATCAAATTATATTCCTACAACAACATATTTATAGACATGCGACAATAATTTTGGGCATGAGTGTACATTGCTGTAAACAATCGCCAATGTTCTGAGTTAGTACGGTACTGATAACGGATTCTTATATCTATTGAAATAATAACGTCTTTCCACGGACCTTGGCGAAGCCAAAACACTGCACGGTGTGGCGGTCTTGGCGCTGTCTCCCAGAGTATTCGTCAAATCGGACTTGTCCAAGCCCGTGGCACATATTGGAGTCGCATTCTAGCACGTTTCGTTGGAAACGTTCCAGCACTGAACACTTGGCGTATTTAGCCGCACTGGCATATACACCTGCAATTACCTTACATGAAATGACAATTCCAATTATATTTAGAATATAATAAACAGTAGATACCTGAAATTACTTTGTCCAAAAATTCCATTTCGAAAAGATCTTCATAAGTTATTTTCTTATCATTTTGAGTGGTAACCTCATCAATTTCATCTCTTAATTTCTTCTGCAAGTCTTGGTGTAACGCTAGCTCGTACAAGGTAAAAGTTGTGGTTATGGATGTAGTTTCAAATCCAGCAGTAAAAAATGACATTACATGAGAAACAATGTCGTCCAGAGACAGTGCTGAAAAAATAATATATATTTTTTCTTATCCTCCCTTCTATAAAATAACTTATTAAATTAGTGCAATGAGTATTGCTATCAATATCCACACACACACACACACACACACACATACGTATATATATATACTAGCCTGACATAAGTAAATAGATACCCGGGAAATTAAGCGTGGCCATTGCTACATACAAGTGAACAGAACAAGTCATTTCTGACTTTGGAGTTCGCATTGAATCCCTTTGCAGCGTAACAAGCTGCAAATCTATGTGGCACAATATTCAGTTCTATCCAGCTGTAACCAGTATCCATAGTAAGTTATCAGTAATTCTTTGACAGGTGGTATCATTAATTCATGCCTCCAATTAGTAATTCTTGTTCCTATGGTTGTAGTGTGTGAGCGTTTGTGCAACTTTACTTTTGGAAGATGCCATACATTTTCCATAGGATTCATGTCTAGTGAGTGACCCGGATGGGCAAACTATTGTTCGCGGGTCGAATGCGAGTCCCCAGTAAAATTCTGTCTGGCCCACGATATGATTCCTAACCTGAGGAATGAAAGTAAGGACAAGATAACTTCAAAAGATATACTGAAGATATGCGTTAGAAATATACTGACAGACGAGCATTTAACTTGACTTCTGAAAATCATTGTATTCTAGTTTGATTAAATCAGTGATCGTGAGCTATTAGTAGCTAGCGAGGACATTTTTGGTAGATCGCGTTAACGCTCGGGTTGGCTAACCTTGATTTCACCACTTTATAATCAGTAAACGAAAAAAAGTTGGTAGTTCTTTTGGTTGGTAGCTCAGAGCAGGGTTTAAAAACGGTTCGGTAGCTCAGAAACTTCATAAGTTTGTAGACCAGTGGGATAGATTATGACAAACTTTAATCATTAATAGGGCTTACCATTACAAGAATTTTGTAAAATGTACAATTGTTGCTTTTTGAAAACTGTATTACCCCAACTAAAGATTTTTCTTCTTTCTTTGGTACACTCACAAAAGAGTTTGGCATCACTGTTCTAGATGATAATCAGCTATGTCCTTTGGCATACTGCCCTATCTTCCATGAATTACGTGCTATCCTGCGACAGTTTTCCCTATTTCCAAGAAGGCGAGCAATATATCTCATAATACTTCAACTGAAATTTGCTATAAACTTTCTTCATTACCTGGAATAATCATCACGTAATCAGGCTCAAAATATCATCACCTAATAATAAAAATAGTAAAAATGTTACGGTATTGTTTTAATTGTTTAAAAGTTAAGATGTGTCTTATAGTCCGTAAAATACCGTATTAGTCTGCATATTGTTAACTAGTACCAGGTTGTAGATCTATATATTCTAGTTTTCTTTTAAGAGTAACACTTATATTGCATGTAAGTTCCTTAATATAAAGAAAGGAAAAAGAAAATGAAACTACCCTTACCTTGTTTTGTAGATTCCTCATTTTTGCTAACAAAACTTAAACTTTCTTTAGTACTCTCATCTTCGTCATCCAAATGACCATTATTCCTTAGCTGCATCAGCAAATCAATAAAATCATTTCGTTTCACTTTATTCGTTTCACGATATTCCAAAGTTTGTTTAACAAAGGATCTAGCCCACGTTAATACTTCCGGTGGTGTAATGGGTAATTTAAAAATTTTAGCCAATGTGGGCACAAAAAGGGCTATTAATACTTTCAAAGAACGAGAGACTCCTCTTATTTTAACAATTTTTGTACTCATTTCTCGAAATTGTGATTGAGCGTCATGCAAAGTATCTAATTGGATTCCGAACGCGCAAGACGCTATAACATCAATTCCATATCTTACTATAACTTCTTTGAACTCTAACATTTCTCTGTTTTTAGCTGATTTGTCTAAGTACTTATTCAATATCTCAGTGCATTCTACAACCAATGGGAACATTTGTTTCATTCTGCCCGAAGTAAATGTTGGAGAGAGCTTTATTCGCAACTGTCTCCATTTGTCACCGCGTAACGCAAACAGATTCCTGGCATATATTGGATCCACATCTTCCTTTACGTCAAAATTTCTATCTTGGAAGTGATTGAAATCCTTAATTAAAATTGCCTTAATCAGTTCTGGGTCTTTTACTAAAATCGACGGACTGTGAAGCTCAAATATTCCTCCAAATCTTTCTTCTTTTAATTCATTGTAGAAATCATGGAAGACCAATGAGTGATGTCTTCTACCAACAAGAATCTCTCTCAGGTTCCCAAAAAACAGTTCAGGCTTAATAAAGTGAACTCCTCTTCCTTTCCAATAATTCAAGGTCGTTAATAATAGCGTATAAGTTAATAGAACTATCACAACTATTGTGAAAATTCCAATAGTCATCCAATCTAGTTCCATGGCATTCATTTATCGATTTTCCCCAGATCCTCAAATTAATGTAATGTACTTCAAATCCTGAAAATGATAATAGATACAGACTTTACTCTTTAACCTTTTAAATTTGCAACTAGAAAATTGAGAATTTATGTAAATAGGAAGCTACTATATTTGTGGTACCTCACAGCCATTTTGATTATTTTCATTCTTCATTATAGAAGTAATGTGAAGAAAAGAAAATAACAGAAAAAACTGAAGTAAACAAAAAACAAATACAGAAAAAGAAACAAGAATACACAACGCCTTGCCACTCACTCACTGCAGCTAGATTGAAGAAACCTATCAGCAAGCCGGCTTCGGCATTACCGGCCTCGTGTGCATCCACGCATAAGAAAGCATTGCCGCCGAAAAAAAACGGAGCTGGAGCCGGAGCCGACACCGACATTGTTGCCGGCTAGGCCAATTGCATTTCCCGGTCCCGGGAGTTCCACCGGCTTTTTTTTTTTTTTGTCAGGTCGGAAAGCGTGTGCAAGCTACAATTTGCTTACGTTGCCGCCGATTCCATCGCCGGCATTGTCGGAACCGGAACCGGCATTGCCGGGGACGTGTGCAAACTCTCTAAGACAAAGTCATCCTCACCAGCAACCGGAATTGAGAGAGTAATTATCTTGAAACCGACTACTAGTTGTTGGTTGAAGTTTAGCTCCCCAGCAGAGGTCATGTGGTTCAGATCCCACGTTAAGCTGTAGTCCTACGTCTCATATGGCCTCGCTGCTGAAAGGGACGCTAAACAATAAAAATCAAATCAAATCAAAAACACCAGCTATATGATACATAGATCTGCAGATTAATATGGAATCCAAGATACTGTAATCCGTCCAAATTACAAGGCTCTCTTACCGAAAATCGAACCCGATACCCTATACACCAAAGGCATTAATAACCATACCAACCGGAAGGACTGTATCCTGAAGAATGGACGCATTTTGTGTGTTGTTCGATTAGCGGATTTATTCGCATTTACATTCTCTCACAGGAGCTAAGGCTATATAGGACGAAATGGAATCTGAACCTCTGAACCACTCCCACTGTTACTCAACCTTTATCTCACGCAACAAAGACACGCGTGAAAACCACATGACCAGAAAGGCGAGTGTGTAGTGTTGTTGAATAAAGAGTTATGAATAGCACTCTTCAAATGTTTCGTGTATAGCATTGAAATCTTCAGCAAAAAAGAGAATATTATGCATATGCGAATAGAAGAAAGTATAAAAAATCCACTGGAATTGTTGGAAATGTAAGTACAGAGAAAAATAAAGAAAATTGCCAACATGAGCTTAGATGGAACGAGAAACAATAAGGAAGTGATAACAAAACTTGGACCGGAGAAACAATGTTTGAAATAATTATGTAAAAAAAAATTTGTTTTTTACTTCATCTGTATTTTATTTATTGTGCCTTACGTTTCAAACACACTGACTGCTTTCATCGTCAGAATTTCACTCTCTCGAGCAATGTATTTGGAACCCAAGTTAAAATAAATAAATGAAACAGAAAGAATATTTTAAAAAATGAGTTTATTTGATTACAGATATCTCCGTGAAAATTATGGGGAATGCATAATATTGGAAATAGTTAAGAAAAAGAAGAAAACAAAATTATTAGGACATTATTAGAGAAGATTTTTAATGCACTTGAAAATACAATATTGCTGAAATCAAAAACTAACGACATGATACAAGAGTCTGAGGCAATAAATTTCGATTTTGTAATCACAATCATGCAATCATGCCGTGCATCATAACTGATTTGCAGAGCTGGACGAAGTCATGTTTTTATGATTATGTTTTTGTTTTTATGCTTTTATGTCATGTTTTTTTTATGTTTTTACGTGATGTTTTTATGTTTTTATGTTTCGGTGAGTCCAGAGAACTATACTTAAGCTGTGGTTCTATTGCTCCGAAGCTATTGAGAAAAAGAAGTTATAGCTATAGGTAGAAGTTAATATCTCTGGTTCCTGTTTTTATGAAATGCTACAACACTATTAGGGTATAAAAAAATGATCAAAGATTACGGTTGATTGGTTGAATTTAGCGCCCTATTGAGAACCGAAGCTACATGACGCGTTTATCTACAGTTTAACGTGGGATCCGAACTACATGAGTTCCTACCGCCAATCAAACTATGATTTAGGAACGAGGGAGTTCGTGCAAAGATGAGAAATGTACATAAGTAAAGAGAAAAGAGAAAAAGAAGGTTTGCAATCCATGGACAATATTGGAGAAGAATATTTTGTATATCAAGAATAATAGATTAGGAAAGATAAAGGTTCATGCAAGATTCCAAATTTAAAGTTAGTGATCTTCCAATGATGTACTTTCAAATATCTAGTATCAATATTAGACGAAAGCCATATTCACAAAGAAATTAAATGTCTACTAAAAGCAGGGAGTTCGTGTTATTATTCAGTTCAAAATCTCTTGTCGTCACGAATTCTGTCGAGGAATTTGAAACTTAAAATATATAAAACGATAATCAAGCCTGTTGTTCTGTATGGATGCGAAACATGGTCGCTTACTCTGAGGGAAGAACATAGACTAAAAGTATTTGGGAACAAGACCTTAGACCAGCGTTTCCCAACCGGTGTGCCACGGCACACTGGTGTGCCGTGAATGAGCCGCTGGTATGCCGCGAGGAAATCAAGACAAAATTATTAATTCCATAGCAATCAAATTGCAAAACGCAGGGGAAAATGTACATTTGTATTGCACATTACTATGAACCTCTACTATGAACTACAATTTTAAGTTTCATATCGTGTTACTTTTGTGTACATTTCTAATGTTGAAAAAAGTATTTGTTATTGTTATAACCATTATTGCTTCTTTATTGTTGCAGACTATTTCGTAACTTGAAACTTTAAAATATTATTCAATCCTTTCAACAAATTACCTACATTTGTGTTTTAAAAGTAAAAGAGATGTGTTTGTTAGTTCGTTATTTAGTGATCTTCATTCTTAGTAAAAGGTTGGATGCAGCTTTCGAAAAAAGAAGCATATTTTTAATAACATGAGTCCAACATTTCATTGTAGTTGTTTTCTGTTTTTAAATTAGAATGAAAGATAAGAATAGTGATTTACCACGAGGAAAACCCAGTGATCGTGCTTTCTTCTCTGTGCAAAGGAGATCAGTAATCAAAGAAAAAAATACCAGTGTGTTTTATATTTACAAATTATAATATATATAAGTGTGCCGCGAGAATCCATGTTACACCCGCAGTGTGCTGCAAATTGAAAAAGGTTGGGAAACGCTGCCTTAGACGAATATTCGAACCCAAGAAGAACGGGAATGAGGCATGGTGGAAACTTCATAACTAGGAACTTCCTAATTTATACGGTTTACCAAACATTTTGAGGCTCATCAAATCTAGGAGGCTCAGGTAGGGAGGTCATGTAGCCAGGATGGAAGAAGGTAGGAACGCTTTCAAAGTCTTAACTGGAAGACCAATCGGAAAACGACCATTGGAAAGACCTAGGCACAGATGGGAGGACAATGTTAAGATGGATCTCGCAGAAATAGGAATACAAAGTAGAAACTAGATCCAGTTAGCTAAGGATAGAATTCAGTGGAGAGCTTCTGTGAACGCGGCATTGAACCTTCAGGTCCATAGACCATACAGTTAGAGTTAGATCTTCGAGTGGTGAGAGATGATAATCTTGGTGTTCTAACTCTGGTATCAAAACCATTTTTACAATTTCACGTACGTGCAGGAACAGTTTATATAGATTTTTAGATTTTAAAAAAAAGTTTGAAGAACTGATACTATATTCGGGTACTATATGTTGAACATTTCATTCCTTCGCTCTTATAAAAGTGGAGTAAATTGTCTGGTTCTCACCTCCTAAATTTAAATCGATATAAACCTAAATATATTCAGTAAAATTACACTATAGTCTTAGTTACTTAAGATTTTTTTAAAAATAATACCAATCACTTGCAAAATGAGAGGCCACATTAGAATCAAGTGTAATTGAAGACTTTGGGGCAAAAACCCGTTAAGTCCAAAAAGTGAAAGTGTAAAGGAGTTCCGATTCTCTTCAAATTTGGCACCTATATACTACACCGAAAATAAATTGACACGTATTTTTTCTTTCGAAAATAGGTTAAGGGGGCAAAGAGAACCATGATATGTTGTAGATATGTTCCTGAGAAAAAGTCTCAAGGAGTACAACCACAAATCACTGACCGTTTGGCCACTACAGGGCCACTTTTTTCAAAACAGCCGAAGATGACAACATTCTGGATTTCGGTAAATGTGAATAAAACCGTGATATGTTGCAGATATTGTGGTCCTGAGAAAAGACTTAATGAACACAACCGCCTATCACTAAACGTTTGGCCACTAGAGGGCCATATTTTTGAAAACATCAAAAGGTAACGTTATTCTGGATTTCGGTAGAATTACTTGAAACCGTGATATGTTGTTGATATCGTGTTCTGAGGAAAAGTCTGAAGTGGCACAACCACAAATCACTGGCTGTTTGGCCACTACAGGGCCACTTTTTTGAAAACAGCTGAAGATGACAATACTCTGGATTTCGGTAAAATAATAATAATAATAATAATAATAATAATAATAATAATAATAATAATAATAATAATAATAATAATAATAATAATAATAATAAAACTGTGATATATTGCAGATATTGTGGTCCTGAGAAAAAGTCTTAATGGGCACAACCGCCAATCACTGATCGTTTGGCCACTACAGGGCCACGTTTTTGGAAGCAGCCGAAGATAGTGATATTCTGGATTTCTATTAAAATAATTGAAACTGTGATATGTTGTAGATGTTGTGTTCCTGAGAAAAAGTCTCAATAAACACAACCGCTAATCACTGACCGTTTGGCCACTACAGGGCCACATTTTTGAAAACAGCAGAATGTAATGATATTCTGAATTTCGGTGGAATTACTTGAAAACATTATATGCTGTAGATATTATGATCCTGAGAAAAAGTCTCAATTTGCAAAACCATCCATCACTGACTGTTTGGTCACTACAGGATCAATTTCTTTCTTTCTCTTTTTTTTTAAAAAAAAAAAAGAACTGAAGGTAACGGTATTCTGTATTTCGATGGAATTGCTTGAAACTGTGATATGCTGTAGATATTGTGATCCTGAGAAAAAGTCTCAAGAGGCACAATCACCCATCACTGATCATTTGGCCACTATAGGGCCACTTTCTTTAAACGAGCAGGAAGTAACGGTATTCTGGATTTCGGTGTAATTGCTTGAAACTGTGACATGTTGTACAGCGTGGTCCGGAAGTGGACGTACCCCTAATTGGTGTTTTCTGACGGTTTTAGGTTTTAACCACATTTGTTTGCTAACATTGCTTGGCATGGAGCACGAGCGCACTTCGCGATTCACGTGCGAAATTACCTGAATCTGACGCTTCCTGTCCGCTGGATTGGAAGAGGTTGTGCATCTTCACCAGCTCTCTTTGCCTGGCCTCCAAGAAGTCCCGATCTAACGACACCAGACAATGCTCTCTGGGGTTTCATAAAGCAACAAATAAGAAATACTCGATATCACACAACGCAGGAATTACGAGTAGCTGTGGAACACGACTTCACCTTCGTGACTCTGGAGTATCTCCGCAAAACATCTGCAAGAACTTGGCGCAGAATTCAGCTGTGTTATGACATGGATGGTGATCATACCAATGTTTATGACTCTTAAGATTCTTAAGACCTAAAGGTAACTGCATACAGACATTCTACCATAACTAACACTATTCTGTTGAAACCAAAAGTGGGAGTACGCCCACTTCCGGATCCGGGGCCACATATTTTAAAACAGCAGAAGGTAAGTATACTCTTCAATTTTGTTAGAATTGTATGAAACCCTGAAAAGTCCTATCCCACAACCAGGAAAAGGGATGGGAAGAGTAGCGGGACAAAGAAAATCTCTGGAAAGCCCTAGACATTTTTCTCAGGATCATGATGTCTACAACATATCACAGTTTCATTCATTTACATCGAAATCAAAAATATCGTTATACCCGCCTGTTTTTTTTTTTTTTTTAATCTGGGCCTGTAGTGGCCAAACGGTCATAATTCGATGGTTGTGTTCATTAAGACTTTTTCTCATGATGAGAATATGTTCAACATACCTTAATTTTACTCAATTTTATTGAAATCCAGAACATCGTTATAATCGGCTGCTTTCAAGAAAGTAGTCCTGCAGTGACCAAACGATTAGTGATTTGTGGTTGTGACAATTGAGACTTTTTCTCAGGACCACAATATCTGCAACATATCTGGTTTTATTCATTTTTATCGAAATCCAGGATATTGTCATTTTCGGCTGTTTTCAAAATAGTGGCCCTGTAGTGTCCAAATGGTCAGTGATTTGTGGTTGTGCCCTTGAGACCTCTTCTCAGGAACACCATATCCACAACATATCACGGTTTCAAGCAATTCCACCGAAATGCAATTTCCGTAAGGATTGTGCAGTCCTTTGTCGTTTCGAAGGGGGTCATTGCCCCCTATAACCCTTTTCTCGCAAAAACGACAAAAGCCGTATTTCGTACTTTAAAATCATCTTTGCATCGGCAGGGTTTAGTTTCTTTAATGTGGCCCTTTTAGTGAAGGGGACCCTTTTATGAAAAGGAGCCCTTTGCCCCCTTTAACCTATTTTTGAAGAAAAAAAAATATGTGTCGATTTATTTTTGGTCTAGTATATACGTGCCAAGTTTGAAGAGAATCGGATGAAGAGAAACCCTTGTGAAGCTATCTCCTTTACACTTTCACTTTTTGGACTTAACGCGCGGGGTTTTGCCCCAAAGTCTTTAATTGAAGGGTTGGATGCAAGAACCAAGTAAGTACACTTTTAGAATTTTTTCCGAAGCTGTCTGTTTGTTGTTCTAACTTCACGATGGACACTTATATAAGTATCTCCTTTGCATTATAACACTGAATAAAATCATCGAATCCACATCGAATAATCGAATACTTGCACACAATGTAAAGTTATCTTTTCCTGCTGGAACATGTGAAAGTCTCAGATTCGCTAACAGTAAAATGGGCCTACTTGGCTCTTGCATCCAACCCTTCACTTACCTAAGTTGTGAAGTTGTGAGACAAAGAGACATAAAATTTGTACGGGAAAACTTAGTACTTTTCTAACATTATAGGAGTTATTTGCAATAACTGGTTATGCATCTTTTGAGCTCTGAAAAGAGCTTCAAATAGAGATTTTGAAGATGAAATATTTCATAAATGACCGAAATTGAACTTGGTTCCTGTACGTACTGAGCGCGTCATATGTTACGCTGACAATAAACTGTTCGAAAAGGGTAAAGCTACTATTTTGGATTATCACTTTAAATTTGGGGTTTAAAGTGCACGGTTATCATAATTATTACTTGTCTAATTTTATTTCTACAAGTAAATTTTCCTATTGGGAAAAATCTATTCTTCATTGATCTTTCCTATAAATCTAAGGTTTATAAGCAGAAATTGCATTTACAACATACAGTAATCAATCATTTCATCGTTTACTTCCGTAAGTAACAGATTTATTCCATGTATATTTTTTCTAGAAACTCCAACTTCCATAGTTCTAAACTTGGGAACCAAATACCTGTATACCAATATGTTTCATATGCGTACTAAGTTCGCCAAAGTGTGCCAGCATGCAACATTTTCTCCAGATTGAATGATTTTCATACATCGGAACAACTTTCAGAGAGAGACGCCTGTCAAACAGGGTTTCACAAACCAGAAACCGGAGAAGATATTTCCCAAAGAGTATATCATTGTTCCTTTACACACAAACTTTCTTTAAGGTGTTGTGCATAGTAGAACAGTATAAGAAACAATGGCTTAGTGATAGAAGACCAGTGTTACAATTTTAAACGATATGCACAGCAGCCGCTGATATCACCAACAAATTGGCATTTAAAGTGAAAAGATGCCTTCATTAAATCCGGTTGACAGAGACAAAATACCTAGTGAGGTTAGATTTACATCGAAGTTGCACCATCCGAGCGTGACGTTAATGTTACTTGGTATTATCGTGGGGGCAAAGGTGGAATAAAACGAGCCTTGCTGGGCTTCTAAGCCCCTTCACTTGCTTACACTCGCTCAGCTATGTTTCGTAATGTAAGTAAATCACTTTTTTTTATCAATAAAGTTGTGTATGCAAAGTAGACTAATTACCATGTGACATTACGTCACGACCGGATGGTGCAACTTCCATGTAAATTTAACTACACCCCGAAATACCAGCATTGTGTGGAATACAACACCCATCGTGCGAACTGCACCAGGACAAAGCTACAAATCACAGATGTTTTCGAACTAAATGGCACGGCTCGGTTTGAGTCGCATTGACCACGCACGGATATAAAAATATCTTTCGCATTAGGTTTTTATTTCAAAGAATGTCCACCAGGGAGCAGTGAAAATTTCGACTCCCCACTGAGACCCCCCTGGTTCGAAATTTGAAAAACCTTAATCTTGATCTGGGGCCTGGACCAAGGTACGGATGATCAAATTTTGGTAACCCTCGGTCCCCTTGTCTGGTCTCCCCGCACAAAGACAAACAAACACACAAACACATATTGGGGCAACTCCGACAGTTGGGGAACTTCGACATTTGGTAGTTAGCAACACTGTAGCTCAGAATGGTAAACAAATAAAGAACACGCGCCAATCGTGTTGAGATTGTAGTCGTGTGCAGAAGTTGACGTAGTGCTTTTGCCCTCGTTGCTTGGAGGAAAATGACAGAACAAAGTAAAATTGACATAGAGGTGAGTGTGATACATTAAAATACAGTAGGGATGTAAGATTATATGTTTCATGATTAAGAACTCAGCACAAGGGTACATAAAACTTTACAATAATACATGGTGTATGGTGGTCGGGTGTCATTAGCCTGCATGCACATGTGTTTAGGGATCGTGCACAGTGTTGCCAAATGTAGATAAAAGGTGATAAATGAAACTACAGCGTTGGGTAACTCCAACATCGAAAAGTTGGGGAACTTCGACATGAACTGACTGTCAGTTTTATTTTATCAATTCAATATACTACACAACACATCTAGTAAAGAGACTTATGAGAATTTATCCTGTACTTTTCAGATTAAATTTGGTGCGCAATTACGTCCGAAAAAGCTTAAAATGTAGCTGGATTGTAGAAACTATGAGCGTAGCTGTGGACGCTGTAAAAGCTGAAATGGCCTTTCTCACGTGCTGACAAGGGACGTTTTTTTAAAAAATACCTTGATCATCTCGCAACATACAAACCCGAAGATCCAATTTTACTTATTCTCGATGGACACTCGTCACATTCTAAGGATCTAAAGGTTTTGGAACAAGCTTTTAAAATTAGGTATTAACATGTTGTGCTTACTACCCCATTCTACACATGTGTTACAATCTCTTGACATTTCATTTTTCAAACAGCTAAAACAATATTACAATGAAGCTTGCAGGTTGTTTCTACAAGCAAATCCTGGGAAGACATTGTCGAAGGCACAATTTGGTCATATCTTTAATCAAGTATGGATGAAAGCAGTATCTATATCTACAGATATCAACGGATTTCGGTCAACAGGAATATTTCCCTTTGATCCATCCAAAATTACAGATCACGCTATCCTACCATTCTCAATTCATTCATCCAGTGCCAGTACGTAATCTGAAGAAAATAGGATGATAATTCAACCTCAAATTTACATACACAAGACCAGCCAACTTGCAGCCGTTTCAGCAATTCGCAGACAGTTGAAAGTACTCGGACAGAAGCCACATCCACGCCTACAGGACTAACATCAGACACCCATGTTACTTTCCATGACTCGACACAAACGCCGCAGAAATCATCTGGATCAGGAATAGCCGTAAGTATCAGCAGGGAGGAATAGTTCTCCAACACCTCCTATGTACATGGGTGCACTCAAGACTAAGAAACGCCTTTTCGAACACAAAACACGTGGTAAGAAGGTTCTTCCTCCTACAACTAAGAGATCCACAACAACTCGCGGTCGCTTTATGTACAAATCATGTTATTGTCCTATTTGCAAACGCAAATATAATGACAGTCCTAATTATCGAGATTGGGTACAGTGCACCCAATGTAAAACTTGGTATCACGAACTGCCTGTGGATGGTGGTACTGATCCTTTCTTTGTGTGTTCTGTTTGTTCTGATACTGGTTAAGACTTTCAGATGTTTAGAATCATTAATCAATAGAGATATCTTTGTCCAATATTATTTTTGTGTTTTGTTGTAATGTTACTATGTAGCACTTCGCTGTGGTTTTCGAGTAATTGACAATGTCTTGCAGTGTTATTGCCATTTCCTTATATTATTAACGTAAATCTATTACACGTTACTACAGACGCTAACGTACTGTCCGCTAAAAGTGTTTTAGATTACATTAAATGGATTAACAGGGTATTATATTTCTTGTCGGAGTTCCTCAAGTAAATGCCGATGTTCCCCAAAATAAATGGGGAAACTTCGACACTTCGTATATTTGTCATCAAACGCAGATTTCATGTACTTATGAATGTTGAATTTGGATGAGTGTGTTGTATTATGTTCTTCATTAAACTAACTTCAAAATATATATTTTGAATTCTACATTAGCTGCTTTATTATGCATTTATTTTGTGAAATATCCTTAGCCTGTCGGAGTTGCCCCAAACTACCATATTAGATTATATTGTACCGTATATGTTCTGTGAATTATCCAGACATATTATAGAGTATTTAGTATTAATGAAATAAGCAGTGTTGTTTCCAAGACTCCCCAGAAGAAACTTGATCCTTCACGAACGGAATATAAGTTTCTTATACGGCTATTCAGATCAGAACAGCAATATGGCATACAGTTGAAATTAAGGCACAGAATTCAATAAGTTAACACACAAATGGTAATTTTGGGGATGCACCTCGGCGCTGTTCTACTAACTTCGTCTTGCACTGATTCGGAATAGATACTACTCTTACTTGTAGTGGCTATCTAGCGCAGATAAGTGTGTGGTTTTGCATGAATAATTGTTTACATGTACAATGATTGTCGTTTCGCACCTGCTCCTTACAAACGCGCGTCTGTGCAAGCCTATCAGCTTCGGTCTGCCCTGAGTCGGGATAGATACAATTCATACTTATAGTGGCTACATAGCACAGTTTGGCGTGTGTTTTTCATATGACTATTCGCTTTTATACCATGTCAGATTGCACTCATTTTATTAATTCTGTATTAATTTAATTGGGCATGCTGCACGAAAATAGGCGTGTAGAGTATTTTAGGAAATCGTTTCAAGGAAGAAAAGCATAGTCTGCTTCAGGGGTGTAGCCAGCAGGTTTGTGTAGGGGGGGCCCGTCGTTTTTGAGGGGGGGCAGCTACAATGTACAAAGCCAAAAAAAATGTTTTGCTGCTAGTGTTTTTGAGGCCTGAAAGAAAGGAAAATTTTGGTCTCCTATTGTAGCTTCTTCTTCTTCGTCTATTATTATTATTATTATTATTATTATTATTATTATTATTATTATTATTATTATTATTATTATTATTATTATTATTATTATTATTACTGTATTATTATTATTATTATTATTATTATTATCCATAAATTATATTCAATATAGTTTTTATTATGCTTAATCAAGAACTACTGCCCGGGCGTAAACGCTATACTTTTGTGCATAACTATAAAGGTAACCAAGAAAGTTCTGTCCCTTTTCGTGGAGGTTTGTGTTCAATTGGACCTCACACTGTGAGTTGAATGCGAGTGGAGATAAGGCGAACGTCAGTTGTTGGTGTGGGTATATCCAACATACTACCTGGTTGTGGCAATTCAGACACACCGTGAACTTGCGTAAAGACAGAGGGAACATGGGTAATCCACAGAGCGTCATAAGAGCATATATGGTGAACGAGTTCAAATGGAGGTCAAACGCCGCTGTAGCGGGACAGAAGATGGTGTCGTGAGGGTGTCGCGAACATTGCAGCGATGGTTTAACAAGTTTAAGAACGATGACGAAACACCCGAAAACACCACGTGCCAGAAGACCAACACATGTACAAAGAGGAACTGCGACTACAATTCAGTATGTGGTGAAACCATTCGGCAGCACATCCATCAACTTGTGAAGCACTACAAATTGGGTCGATGGGTCACTCATATTTTGACTCCGGGCCAGAAGGCAACGCGGCAGTCGCCTGTGTTTATTTACTGTTTCGGAGTCTTTTCTGGACAGGGCGTTGACATGTGATAAAAAGTGGGTCCTATACGAAGCTCCACGGCGCCGTCATCATTGGTTAGCATCCCATAAACCGATTTCAAACCAGCCGAAACCAGCACTGTACCAGAATAAGGTCCTTCTGTGTGTTTGGTGCATCGTGCATCAGGAACTGCTACCAGCTGGTCAGAGTATCAATGCAACTGTGTAGTGTCAGCAGTTGAGCTGTGCTCAACAAAAACTCAAAATTCTGGAGCCATCACTTCTGAATTGCAAATGGGTCCCCGTTTACGGGACAACGCTAAGTCCCACGTGGATAGGATGACTCAGGACACCATTTTCCGCCTTGGATGGAAAACAATATTGCAACCACTAAATTCCCCGGGTATTGCACCGTCCGATTATCACCTGTTTCATTCTTTGGACAATCACCTTAGAGGACGCCAGTTCAAATCCCCAGTAAAAGTCCAAAATGCACCTGATACTTTCTTCGTTTCACGGCCCTCCAAGTTCTACCGCGATGGATTCCATGGCCTTCCAGAACGTTTTCAGAAGGTCGTCGATGCTGATGGGGACTATTTTAGATCTTCCAGGTTAGGTGACATATCGATGTTCGAAGGTGGTGGGTGAAAACTTTTCTTGGTTACCTTTATATTTAAATTTAAGACCTCGTATACAGAACCTATCTACACAAGATTGATTTTCTTTGAAATTTCTTTATGGTTTCCTGACAAAAATATTTATTTATTATTCGTGACTAAAAAAAAAAGAAAAAAACAATTATTTTATTACACTGAGTAGAAATAAAAGAGCGAATGAAATCCAAATTGAATAAAAGCATTGTTTCTCACCAAATTTTTCATCCTCTATGTCTTTTAAAACCCTTGTTAAAGCATATAAAATATACTGTAGTTACAAATCAGTTTAGTACCTTTGTTTTATGGCTGTATTTGTAGTACCTTGTTAAAACGTTTGTCTTCAAACTGTCAAATATAAATCGCAATAAATTGTGTAATCTGCTGTCACAAAAAAGTATCCTATTTTTCGATCGGTATAAGGAAGAGAGATTATAATATTTTTCGATCGGTATGGAAAAACAATATTTCTCCATACTATTTTACCATAAATTATTAATTGTCAATAAACTTTTTTACTTTCAAATGAATGAAGCGAAATAATTTTACTATGATGTTTTAAAAGCTGGTCATTTGGGGGGGGCCAGGAAACCATTTGGGGGAGGGGGCCGGCCCCGATGGGCCCCCCTTGGCTACACCCCTGGTCTGCTTTAACCATGAGTAATCTCTTTTTTTCGTTCGTACATCAGTTTGTTCACATATTATCAATTTTGTACGCAATTATTTGGGTATGCAATCGGAAAGTAACAGTGCAGATTGTCTTAGAAAATCATGTAAAGCAAGTAAAGTGAAGCATTTTTTCTTTTAATTTCACGATTTATTGTAAACCTGAAAGCATAGCACCTATGCACAGCAAATAGCTCTTCCTATAAAGTGACAACTGTAAATGGGTTTTATCGCTCTCTTAGATATTGAATCTTTTACAGAGAAGCACTGATGAGATTCACATTTGCAAATTTTTGGTTTCAGTGAAATATGCAGTTCGCATATGAACTCACAATTGTGTTCGGATCCACTGAAGGCACTCGTGTGATAAATCCGGTAGGGATTCGCACATATGTATATAACTTATGGGCCAAACGTTTCGAGTCAGCACACATTGGTCTGATTCAGCTCTTGTGATCGCACACTGACGAAAGTATGCTGACTTTGTTCAATCCGGACTGAGATCCCAGTGCGAAAGGCCTCACACGGCCGAACATTGCTGGCCTTCTACTGACGCATGGCATCTGGAGCCGGCATCCATGTTATTCTGAGGCAAATGGATTATTGTGCTATTGGATTATTGGGCTATTGAACTTCTCAAAAAGCTTTAATCGATTCAGTTTAACGTGGTAAATGGCCTCCGGACAATCTGCAAGCAAAAGTGGGACAATATATTCCTAGTCCAGTTTGAGCTAGGTTTTCTGCAGTGGAAACTGTGATTTCATGCAAAGGTCCATACAGGTGACCATCACATTCGGTGTGAAACATCGTAGGTAAGAAACAACTTCTATTTGTTCCAATACAAATGGATCAACCTCTGTGACTTTCTTACTTAATATTTTTTAGGAAGAATATAAAATAAATATTTAGGTTGGTGTGAATATAATGTCTATAATAATAATATAGAAAATTGCTATATCTCATTAGTCATAACGACCCCGAATGGAACCACACACTTTTGCCATCTCTTAGCAACAATTGGATTACAAGGCTAAATACATTGTCATTCAAATTTTAAATGCGGTATGAATTACAGTATAAACATTTAGTTTCATAAAGATATTTATCAAATTCATCATTCAACACATTTGTTACTATGCTTACATACTACATTAAACTATGTAATACGTACGGATAATGACGGTCCTTTTCATAAGTGAACTCAATTCGGGACGTAAGAGTTAAACTGCATTAACTATACTTTCAACAGTTAACCAATGACAGTTTAACAGAATTACTTCTTCTTTGCTAGTTTTCAACGAATCAATATTATTTTGTAAGCAATATCTCGCGATTTCACGAAATTATATTTTAAAAATCTATGTATAGCATAATGGCATACAATTTCCACATCCTCATCCTGTACAATATATTAAAAAAATGCATTACAACAAATTGGATTGGTATATTTCCTCTCTGATTCAGGAACTACGCAACAGTGAAAATTAACACACAAAGAGCAGAAAGGAGGAAAAGTAATATGAACGGTTTTGGCGAACATAATTGTATATGTCAGATTTTCTAAGTTCCAAGTAAACTGAAAGAAAGGTCGACCATTTCTATGCAATCCAATGCAATGAAATATGCCAAACAAGCTTCCCCTACCATCTGAAGGTATATTTGCAAAATTAAACTATCAGCATATTCTTCTGTAGTTTATTCACAACCCGTTCCACCTAACAACTAAATTTCAACGAGAGTGATGCTTGTTATCATCTTTGCCAGAGTCATATATATGTTCTAGGATTAAATCAAAATACAGCGAAATCGTACTCGTAACATCTATGCTTTTTAAGCAACATAAGCAAATATCATATAAATCGTCGCTTTCAATACATAAGGGCGTAACTTATATTTTTTGGGATTTTGATATTTTCAATTCTTCCGATAGATGTCAATTGTGTCTAGGTGCTGGGAAATTTTTGTGGCTGTATGGCGAACCGTTCAGCTGTGGGGAGTCATTTTCATAAGGGCGTTAAGAGATATAAAAGCAAGTTGTTCAAAGCATAAGGGCTTAAATGACATATACGCCCTTCTGTATTAAACGATCTGAGTACACAGTAATATGACCTGGCGCTCATACGCCACAATGAGAACCGCATTTTTTGGTCTCTTTCTAGGTAAATGCCGCCATGGATTGTTTAAGATTGTTGATTTGCATTTGTTTAGGGGTTTCATTTTTAAAAGAGACTTGGTTAGTGACGTACAAAGAAGTTTTTTCTTTTGTTTCGCGAAAGAGTTCAAAAGCACTGGATAGAAAGGAAGCAACACAGTTATTGTGTCAAAAGCAGGAGAGCAAGGAAGTCATAAAAATGAACCGGCGAAGCAAAATTATTGCTAAAGAAGATATTTGCCCCTTACTGACATACAATGACGATGATAGTGCTTCAGAGTGTACAGAGCTGGAAGATGACAGTTATGGGGATCCAGAGTATTTGCCTGAAAACGGTATAGTATATTTTCCTTAAATTAATATTTTTTTCTACAGATGAATGTTTTAAGTTAGGAATATAATAGCAAGGATTTATCGATTAAGAACACCCTTTAAAATCTTTATAACAAAGGAGTGCCATTAAGTTTAATTAGTACTAATAAAGAATATCTATAATATGCTTTTCAGATGTTGAGAGTAAAACTGCTGTACAGTAGGATAGAGCCTCAATAATCTCTCTCAGTTTCAATAAAGTCAAGTTTAGTAAGTTGTCCGAAGATGGAAAAAGAGCAGAACTGCAAAATTACGAGGAGCACAGACTAAAGACGAATGAAGCAAGGGAAGAAAAGAGACTAGACAAGGAGAATGCATTGAAAGATAGAACTCATAAGGTGATGTGTTTTGATCTTCAGAACGTGTTAACAACGCCGTCCTGCAAAACAGGAGTTTTGTATTACGCGAGGAAACTAAACGTTTACAATCTTACTATTTACGATGTTTCTACTCATGAGGGCTACTGTTATTTTTGGGACGAAACAAATGCAAAAAGGTGACCAGATGAAATTGCATCATGTGTTCTTAAATCTTTACGCAAATTATCAACAGAAGTTCAACACGTGACTATGTATTCCGACTGATACGGAGTGAAAAATTTAAACAAGAAATTCGCACCGATGTGTATTTATGCGATGAGTAGTACTCATATAAAAACGATTGATCATAAATTTCTTGAGCCACGACATACGGAAACGGAAGTTGATTCCATGCGTAGTACCATTAACCATGCGAAAAAAATGTAGATGTGTTCGTTCCAAGAGAGTGGTTAACTGTTGCTCGAATGTCGCGCAAAAAGCCGTTTCCATACGAGGTACACTCGATGACAATAGATGATTTCTTTGACTTCGAGGAAGCACAAAAACTTTTCTACAATGCAACAAAGATCAAAAAGGCAATGAGATTGGATGGCAAAAATTGCGATGGACAAGATTCAGTCAAGACGACTTGGGGACAGTTTTCTTCAAACCTCGATTGAGAGACGATTTTTTTCCAGATTTTCGGTACGTAAAGGTTCCCCGAGATGCTGTACACTAAACCAGCCTACACTCTTACCCCGGTATTCTTCTGTTCGGCCTATTTCTAAGCAAAAGAAGAAAGACTTGGAAAATTTGTGCGATATACGAGTAATACCGCGAGACTACCACGCATAGTTCCGAGATCTACAAAGTGATGAAAATGTCGAAGATTTTGTTGAGGTCCATTGTTAAAAGGACTTTCCTTTGTGTCAATACAGCCATAATGCTTACCTAAAAACATATTTTTTTTTAATATTCTATAATGTGTAGCCAAAGTTACATTTTTCATACAAAAATATGATATACAACATAATAAACACTCTTATCATTATAACAAAAGAAGAAAACATTAACTGTAGTATCAATGCTCATTATGTACAAAACTGTAAAATATAGGAAAAATAAAGTTACGAAAATATACGCCATTATTGTTATTTTAGAACTAGAATTTAACATATATCTGTTCACAGCATAAGGGCGTAAGTTAAAAACTTTGCAATTTTTATCAAGAGATACAAACAGCTGGAAAGTCAAATCTACACGGAAAGGAGCATTTGTCCCTCGCCAATAAGCGTCCAAAAAATCAAAACTTTCCTTCAAATAGTCAGAAAGTTATATTGAGTTGAACATACTACAAAATCTTATTTCGCTTCTCCTGTAAAATTATGAAAATGTTAGTTACGCCCTTATGTATTGACCTGGGGCTGGGCAAGGGAAGGACGGGAGGGGAGATGGATAAGTTTTGTAATAATATGGTGAATGGGGGCATGTTTGAAATGGAGGCTGGCCATCGACACGTTAACATAAGAGACAGTTACTTCATTCATTTATGTTGTGGATCCAAGTAAATGGCAACGTTTCATTTTTATTTAACATTGGGCGCATAAAGTGCGTACAGCCCAAATGGCTCGTCCGATTTAAAAAATCCTTCACTTTATATTGAAAACTTCATATTTGGAGACTATTTCCCCTCTTACATTTTGTTGTAACTCTGATAATAACAGTTACTCTATAACAGGGGTCTTTTGAGACACTCTATCTATTAAAAATGAAAAGTAGCCTATAGTAATGTTATAAGTCAACTATTAGTCGAGCTTATTTTGTTATTTTCTGATCAATTCTAACATACCAGAAGCATGTTTTTAGTGTCTTACGGAGTCGTATTTCCATGTTACAGCCACCTTTGATGACTCGCATCTGTAATCACAGATTCTTCAAAGAATCCATTCCTTCATGAATGTTTCAAAATAAAAGCATGATTAAAACTAATTTAACCCTTTAACTGATTATGACGTAGTACTACGTCAAGGCATATGTGCAGTGGAAATGGCTCCGTAATACTACGTCTTGACTAAAAAAGTTACTAATGACGAAGGTCTCTCTTGAACACTTTTCTTGTTACATTTAAATCAGAAACAAATCAATAGATGGCTCTGAATGCCCATTATGCGCGAACGACATTTGGAATAACAGATGGCCCATTGTTGCTCGTAAGAACATTGCTGCTGCTGTAATAAAAGAAGCAGAAACTGCATTTCAAAACAGTAGCTAAAGTCTCGGTAAGGCCCCGTCTTTGTAACGTTGTGTGTGTGGGGGGGTGTATTTGTGCTATTGTTGTTTGTGTGAAACATACATCATTGTTTCATAGTTCTATGGCTCTTGTGGCTACGACGTAGTACTACGTCTGCAACCTGAGAGTTCACATTTCCAAAAAACTATGCCAGTTAAAGGGTTAATAAACAGTTAAACAATTTTTCTTTCAAGACTTCCAACCTATGCTATCCATAAATATCGGAAGTTTTATAGAACGGCTATTGTCTGTAAGAGTTGAAGGGTATCAGAGCAAAAACGCCAAGAGATACAGAGAAGGAGTTTTTTTTTTTTTTTTTTTTTTAATCGATTCAGAGTTCCAAGAATGTGTTCATAATCTCATTCGCTAACCCTCAATTCAAACTGGAACAAGTAGAAATTAACTATTAATGGCATCAACATTAATCTCCATAGAACGGCAACGGTAACAAATAACTACAAGCTTTATCCTCCTTCTTTTTTTTTTTTTTTTAATCGTTTTAAGTCTCAAGAAATAATACCATCTTCACTCTTCTCTGTACTAAACCAGAAAGCAGTAGAAATTTACTACTATATCCCAATTTCACTACAGATTTCCATAGAACAAAAACGGTCAGAGATGCCATGTAGTAGTTTTCTGCAGTCAATTAAGGATCCAAAGAATACCGGAAGTGCGTCTTCTATTGCAGTCGGAAGTTGTAGAAATCTGCTATCACTTCCGGATTGAATATTAATTTTCATATTCCAAAAATTGCTTAAGAGATAGCAAGAAAAGTCTTCAGTGTGCGAAAAGTAAGTTCTGTCTCTGACCTTATTTACTATATTTTTGATACATCTAGAAATCACAGATTTACTACGACTAGTTTCAGTACTGAGTTCATATAGTTTGGAAGTCTACAGTAGTTTCGCAATGCGAAAAGGAAATGGATTTGTTCAAACATGAGTACGAATTCAGACAGTGGACAAAAATTAGAAAGTCTCATAAATAATATTTCCCCTGCTATAAGTGGACTTGCTGCTGGCGATAGTGAGAATGTAATGCTATTTGTGACGTTGTCACGGCAAGGTAAAAATTTACGTGCTTTCATGTAGAACTCACGGCCATATAGCCACTTCGATTTTTGAAGGATTTTTGAATCATCTGCACTACTTTATATATTTGTTCTGTCTGTCCATTTACATCACCAATTTTTGAAAGAATGTAGAGTCTATAGTTAGAATATACAGCGGACTCTTTTTAATTCGAACTTGGATAATTCGAATTATTGGATAATTCGAACAAAGGTTTATTCCCCTTGAAAACTGTATAAAAAACAATGATAAAAGTCGTGGGTAAATCGAACTTTTGAACCTCCTGTTTGGATAATTTGAAGTATTTACACTGGAAAAATTTGCAGTATTCGACAGATTGCAAACAGAACAATGCACTTTCAACTGGCCCTTGTTTATCTGTTATTTTACCCAGAGATTACCATAGGAAAGAGAAAGCTTTGTTTGTTTATACCACCTCCATGGACTCCCTCCCGGTATAGAGAATCCGGTCAGCAAAAGGTGGTTATGCATCTCTCCTCAATAACCTGGAAGTGTCCATCCCTTCTATAGAAGTGTGAACGACCCTGTCCTCAACTAGTAAATGACATGTAAGAACGAGACATTTGTCCAGTTCCTTTTAACTGAACTATAAGCAGTGACACAAAGATAAGCAGATTCGTTTGGGATCTATTGGTGTGTATTATGCACAAAGTCGAAGGAATGTATTCTAATTCCTTAAGAAAATTTCTTGCTTTAAAGATAAGATGCATTGCATGTTAATTAGTTTTTCATATACAGCACAGTTATTTTGTTCTATTTATTTTACTTTAAAATGAGTGCTTTTGGTTAATTCGAATTTTGGATAATTCGAATTTTCTCCGTGTCCCCTTCGACCTCGAATTAAAGAGTTTTTACTGTACTTCGTTGATGGAGGTGATCCATCCACTAAAAATGGAAGAAATCAAACTTTTCCGGCTTTGATGTTGATGACTATGCAGGGAAAAGGGTAACAGGTAACAATAAAAGGTTTCCTGCAATCCCACTGAGAAAAATCCGTTCTCCGGACAGCGCTATATTGTACAAATATCAGAGCCGTGCCGTGGAAAATCAGCGCCCGGGACCCCCATACATATATTCCAACCCATTTTCCTATCTTTGTTCCTTTTTTCTTCCGAATTTTTCGCCCCCTTACTTCGCTCGCCCCCCCCCCCCCACACACACACATACACACGGCACGGCCCTGACAAATATACGAAATCCTCTTGCTCACTACAGAAATCAGTACGGAGCATACGTTATCCGTATGCTTCATAGGCACTGCCCTTAGATGTTACATTATGCCGTTACAGGATGTCTGATATCTAACAGTCTTCCTTGTATTTCATATACGGTATATATGTACGTTACCTTCGTCAGCTATATGTTATATACGTCCATTTGTAGGTGAGATCCTTACAACCTATATTGTTTCATACGGAAAGTACGTATAGATGGAACGCTTAAACAGGAAGTATTATAAAACTTGCGTTTTCAGTTATACGTTTGCTGTATGTTAAGTCCAAAAACTACAGGATTTACAAATGTAACATACTTTTTTTGCGTACGCCACATACAATTTTTTCTCAGTGCGATTAAGCGTTCCAAGAACACAATTCATCTCCACTCCTAACTCTCTACTTAAACCAGAAGTGATAGAAATCCACCTTAACTTCAAACTTCATTATTAACCTACATACATCAAAAATAATGAGAAATAATGAGAAACTTTATTATTATTTTTATTATTTTGCGAGGTGGGATCGATTTTGCGCTCTGAGAATAGGTACCATTCTCTCTTTTAAACCTTTATTCGAATTCCTAGTGTCAGAAATCAGCCACTTATATTTTTAATATTGATTGCTATAGAGAAAAAGCAGTAATAGATCGTGAGAAGGTGTTTTTTGTAATCAATTAAGAATTTTAGGAATATCTTTCGTCTCCACTCTAATCTCTCTCTCTCTCTCTCTCTCTCTCTCTCTCTCTCTCTCCACTAAAACTGAAAATGGTAGAAATCTTCTGAGGCAAAATTCTGACACTTACAAAGAATGCTTAATGCCCTTTTCACAGTGAATATTTGGTTTAAAATGCTATTCTAAGTGTCTAAATGCATTTAGTCTAGCTGCACGTAAAGACAATAAAGAATATCAAACATTTAAGAGGTGAGCCACACAGAGGAATTTATTTAAAGTAATATGGCTCTTCACTTTAAGACTTAGTTTTCAACACAAATTACTACCTATCAACTCTACTGAACATTGCTGTAATAGATCTTTGTTTCTTTGTACTATACCATGTTTAAACACAGTAACTTCGCTTGTATAACACTTATTTTTTAAAGTTATTTCTTACTATATCAGAGGTGTGAAAATTTGCTGATTTCGAAAGTAATAGAGTAAAGTGGATGACTGGGCTATTTCTCCTGTGACTTGTAAGTTCAAACTGTAGTAATGTCTTGTAACTCCAACAAATGTTTTGTCAAATGGTTGCGGTTTATATCTCGTATGAAGTGGCAATCATTTTACCAATACATGTGTCTAAATTTTAGGTTACTTTAGTGAGGAATTCATTCAAATACTAAAGAAAGAGTCCTCAAAGTTGTCGAAAATTGGACCTTGCTTCATATATATGGTTGCTTGGTGCAATTAAAAATCCAATGCCTCTGTCAAAAAACGAAAATGGACACTACAATATTATATTGTCCGCTACAATATTATCAGATGCTGTGGGTCGATGAACGCTGAGCTCAACCTTCAATGTTGTGTCACCAATACTGTTTCACTAACCAACGGCACGCGATAAGTTTTTTCACTACTCCTTGCCCAAATACATAGTTGATGATTTTCGGAGCTACATGTGCAGAATGTCTCCGTTTGAACTCGTAAAATAAAATGGCTTACACTTGTGTCTATTCCATGTTTAAGTTTCACATGAAGCTGTTGGACAACACACTACCTCCTTACTGACTTGACATCCCAAACTCATTTTCTGAACACGTACAAAGTTTATGACGTCATACTCATGACCGCGGCTCATCCACTGGTTTCCTTGCAGAGAAAAGTTTTTCACCAGGCGTGAATCAGGCATTTCCACCGCACCATACAAAACGTACGTAATCCGTCCGTATGTTCTGTATCATAACGTAATTCAAATGATTACCATAATGTTTTGCTTTTGATATTATGTTAGAATTATTTGAAGTTTAGAAATCGAACCTGGAAAAATTTAACTAGTCTTTATGATAAATATATAGTACAATTTAGTATGTGTATCACCGTATTAGCTGCAAAATGTTTCCAGAAGAAAATAAGGTATATTCCAGAAAGGCCCTCTGCAACGAAGCTATTTCATTGTTGACGTAGCTTTGGTAATATTTATTTTATTTAACATTTTTGACATTTCCAACAAAGCCAACATGAGTTTAAAATGGCGAAACACAAAAATATTTTTCAGCACTATGTGCACAAATAAAAAAAATACCTTCTCTGTGTTTCTGCGAAGTATATTTTTCTTCTTGTATACAGTCTGCAGAAGCACGATGAAAACTCTAGTATATAAAAAGAACAAGTAAAATATTTGAATAAGTATTATTGAATATTTTTTGCAAAAAAGATGGCTGCCAACAACGAACATAGTGATTATTCTGAAAATGGCTCACCCATAGAATCCGCAGATGAATCAGAAAAGGTTCTGCGAAATACGGGACTTCAACACTTCCAGACTAAAAAAATCCCGAGTATGTTTCATTATAAACGAAGCCAATTTCAAAATCTTCAGCATTGTTTGTGGGATCCGAAACCTTTGCTGCTTAATATTGCGCTTAAGTTAGATGACATAGCGGCTAACCTTAAGAAGAGATTGGACGATGGTAGCCCTAGGTCACTCTCTAGAGAAAGGTCTGTTAGTGGAACTGGAGGTTTCACTGAAGACGAACAGAAGAGTTTTAAAGAAAAGCATCAGTATCATAAACAATTGGACGTGAAAAGCTCTAGGTCCTCTTCTAGAGAAAGATCTGTTACTGGAACTGGAGGTTGCACTGAAGACGAACAGAAGAGTTTTAAAGAAAAGCATCAGTATCATAAACAATTGGACGTGAAAAGTCCTAGGTCATCTTCTATAGAAAGATCTGTTAGTGGAACTGGAGGTTGCACTGAAGACGAACTGAAGAGTTTTAAAGAAAAGCATCGCTATCATAAACAATTGGACGTGAAAAGTCCTAGGTCATTGTCTAGAGAAAGAACTGTTAGTGGAACTGGAAGTTGCACTGAAGACGAACAGAAGAATATTAAAGAAAAACATCATTGTCGTAAAGAATTGGACGTGAAAAGTCCTAGGCCATTGTCTAGAGAAAGAACTGTTAGTGGAATTGGAGGTTGCACTGAAGATGAACAGAAGAGTTTTAGAGAAAAGCATCACTGTCATAAAGAATCGGACGTGAAAACTCCTAGGCCATTGTCTCGAGAAAGAACTGTTAGTGGAATTGGAGGTTGTATTGAAGACGAACAGAGGGCTTTCAAGGAAAACCATCACTATCATAAAGAATTGGAAGTGAAATGTCCTAGGTCAGCCTCTCGAGAAAGGTCTCTTAGTGGAAGTTGCAGTGAAGCTGAACAGAATAATTTTAAAGAAAAGCATAACTGTTATAAAGAATTGGACGTGAAATATCCTAGGTCACCTTCTAGAGTAAACTCTGTTAGTATAGAACGAGGTTTCCTTGATGACAAGCGGGCAAGTTCTAAAGAAACCCACCACCATAATCAGCAACAAGAAACTTGTTTATGTAAAAGAGAATCGAAAAGTAGTGAAAATCGTGAATCATTATGGTATCAGTCATGGGAAACACATTACGGTAATTATTCGGATGCAACTAAGGAGTCCACAATATGCTTAAATCCATCTCCTAGAGTGAATGACCATAAATCCTGTCTCAAGAAACTTTCAATCAGTGACATGGAACAAGAAAATGCTTGCTCATGTGGCCCATTAAGATTAAGAAAACTTCCTAAAACCAACGATAAGTCACCAAGAACAAAAGGTAGCACTGATAGTAAAGCTGGTAATTGTTCTGTAACTAAGGATGAAGGACGTGTGCGTAAGTATGAACAAGATGAAACTGGAGAAGGAATTTCCTTAGAAGTAATGTCTACACATAAACATAACAAGAAATCTTTCAGCTCGGTCCATATGAGTTTAGCTTCTGAAAATATTCAAAAACGTTCTGCACGAGAAAATGGCAACCCGGTTGGTTCCATAAGCCATGCCCCATTACCTATTACAGAAAAACACCTTACAGCTGAATTTTCACTCAGTTACCCTAACATTGAATATTCCAAGGCGATGATAAAACACAATGGTAGAAAATATCCGATACATGAAGCAAATGAACATTGCCATCATTGTTGTAAACAAAGGCATAAAGAGCAAGAAAAGTCAAAAGAAGAAGTAGGGGTAGGTATTCCAATAGAGGAAAATAGACCTGGACGACATGCTCTTACTCACAAAGAAACGCTTGATTTCGTAACCTCTTTCCTTGAAAAACTGAGAAATAGGGAGTGTCCAGAGATTGTTTGTTATACTGCATCGCGAACTGGGGAGAGTTCAACTGTCAAATCTTGGATGAATTCTGATCAATCATCAACTCAACAAGAGACATGTCCCTTGCCGAGTCTCAAGCTCATTCAAAATAAACGAGTTTCTGGTGGTCCTTCCAAACCAAGTTCATTATCGTATACAGTATTAGCAGTGTCACATGTTGATAAAGGTTCAAATGTTGAACCTCCGATAAATTCTGACCAATCCCCAGCTCAGCAAGAGGAAGGCTCTGTACCAGGCAGATCCATACCCTATACTATAGTTAAAGGACAAGAACAACCATATAGAAATAATAGGGAGATTTTGTCCGAAAATTATAGAACACCTAATCTTCAGAATGACAATCAGTCTTTTGAAGCGAGTAATGCAGAGCAAATAGAGAATACTGAAATGGATGTAAATAAACTAAGTACGAAAGATGACTCGCCAGTAACTGTAAACAAAAAATTTCAAAAAAGTGTAAAATTCATTGTGGAAGAAGAAAATATTGACCCTAAGCCAAAATTCGATGATTGTGTATCAATTGAAGAAGCCCGACAAATGCAAATCAAACAAACATCAAAAGAAATTAGCTCAGAAGGCAAAGAAGAAGAAGAAGAAGAAGAGCCACGGTCTCTACAAATGGTTATTTTGTTGCTTAAGATTGGATATTCGGTCTCCCAGTATACTTCTTTGCATTCCCTTGAATCTGAAATAGACTCCAGTAGTGATTCTTCAAGTAAAGAAATTACTTTGAGCAACACCAACATATATCCAAACAAAAACCAACGGATATGGAGATTCTCAAGAAATAGCTCTGCCTTTGAATCAATAATGAAAATGTTGATATCAGAATCAGGAAAAGGCAATCTGTGCGCAATGAAATTTGACGGAACTTGTGAATCAAGCACTGTGAACGACCAGAAGGCAAGGAGGAGAGACCTGGAGAAGGACTTAGAAGAAACTGTACTTATAAGTTGCAGTTCTGAAGAAGAAGAAGAAGAAGAAGATGATGATGATAATAATAATGATGATGAGTTTGATGGTGAAGAGGAAAGAGAATTTGTTATAGAAGAAGTAGAGAGAATATCCAAACTACCTGTAGAAATTATGTCACAGATTCAAGAAATGAAAGTTATTTTAGGTCAACCAAGAGACAAAGACGAAAACGAGGAACTGCAAATTTCGTCTTTGAAAGAAGACTCGTACCAAATATTTGTCACTTTAGTTCAGCGTGGACAGCCATCATCTGCAGCATCACTGCCTCCAATCACATCCGTAGAAGATCAGTCACCAGCTAATCAACAACAAGAAAAGATACAAATATCTGGTTCACAGAGGAAAGTGTGGAAATTTCCAAGAGACACAGATGCTTTGAATCCCATACTGGAAGCAATTGCTTTGACACCAGAAGTAAAAGAATGTGAACCATCTTGGGACCAATCTGGAATCACAAATGTAATTGAATCAATCATCAGAAGAATGCAAATGAGAGAAGTCGAAGAATTTGAAAATAGTATTGAAGATTCAAAAAAGCGGAAATTGATGAGCGTTTTACGCAATGAACTTTTAGAGCCAATAGATGAACTAGAAGAAGTTTCTCCAGATGAACGAGAGTGTGATTAGATTCATAACTGATGTCAGTTTCTAGAGGCTTTTTAACCAATTCTAATTTATTTTTAGAAATGTTATCGTTATTTCAACTTAATCACGAACTTGAAATATAAACACAACGCCACGATGTAATTTTTGTTACTATTCATTTTGAAACTTTAGTTATTAAGCTACATAATGTATTGCAGCAGTTCATCTTAGAAAGCGAAAGAAGATTAGTAGAAAACGCGTATAGTAGAAATTGTTAGAGAACTATAAATTCTCAAAAATCCCTTTAATGACTTTCTCTATCGTTGACACCTGCATCAATATAACTTTCTGAGATTCGTAGTATTTTATGCATTTTTTATCACCTCTAAAATGACTTTTTTCTCGCAAAGTCGAAATTGAATCATTTTTGTTAAATACGAGATTTAATTAAATAGTTTTTCTAGCGCTTGAATACGGTATCTATCCATCTCATTCGATGAAGCTCACAGAGTATAATCGTTTAAGCTCCCATGAAATATATTTTGTCAATGTCAGCCCGAAATGAATTTTTACAGAGTCGAAACCTATTTAAATTGCTTGTTTTCGCATTTAAAAACGATAGATTTGTCTCATTCGATTCGAATTCCTCTAGTGCCGTGCCGTGGAAAATCAACGCCCTGGGCGAGAGTATACGATGACGTCCTCATACGTACGAGTGAGATCGAGAGACCAGCCGCAGAGAGTCACCATGATTGGTGCGAACCGTAAGCAAATTTTCAAAAATAAACCCTGCTTTTCCTTGATTTTGAGCACTTTTTATTACTTTTTTCCTTCCATTTTATATATGTGCATATACATTTTCCTAACATGAGTGACATTTTCCCTCTCTCTTTTTTTCTTTCCCTCTTTTTATCTTTTTTCCTACCGAATTTTGCGCCCCTTACTTCGGCGCCAGGGACCGTCGCCCCTCTCGCCGCCCTTCACGGCACGGTACTGAATTCCCCACTCCATTTTTTCGAATACAATATTTTTTTTTTTAAGTCGAGCTTAATGTGGCCTTGTTGAACTGGATGCGACCTTGACACTGGATGCAGGATATCCTACCTCACGAAAACATTACACAAAATATTTAATTTATCCGAATTGATAATAAATTTATTGTAATTTGAAAGTAACATTACGAAACCATATATAAGCACCACTTTGTTTGATGACCTTGGCCATTTTCCTGGTGATACTATAATTCCGTCGCTATGGAACTTCTGTGGTTGCTGGTCAAAAAATTATGACACGTGGTTTTTACAGGCCTCTTTTGAAATTAACTAACCACAATTTAGGGAGTTCTGCAGAGTCAGAAACAAATCATAGTCTGATGATGCAGAGTCCAGGCTGTAAAACGTGTAATGCGCCGTTATTATATAGCTGAGCGACACATTACAAAATACCCCTGAGGATGTTTTAAAAGGACACCGGTCCGTATCAGATGATCTGGAAATCATAAAATCTAAAATAAATTAAATTTTTCGAATCGTTTTTTGGATAAACAAACTGATATAAATTTTATAGTAAAGAAGACATTTTATGAGTTAGTTAACATTCATTGTGTAGAAATGTATCTTTAAAATTTGTAAGCCTCGGATCGAACATCGACGCTATCCCAACTGTAGTTCGTATATGATATTAGATAGTGCAATGAGTAATTTTAATAACGCGGTATAATGGATAATTAGCTGAATGATGATGCCTACTTGTATACGTTGATATGTGATCCTAGTGTATTATTACTAAATTCGGACTTCAACAGAATATATATATAAGAATATATATATATACAGTGGCGTATTTAGGGGGGTGGCTTCCGAGCTTAAGCCCCCCCCCGAAATCTTACTTAGTATAGTAAAGTAAATGAAATATCTTGCAGAATTTTCACATTTCCAGGCAAAGCCCCCCCCCGAAAGTTAGCAAAGCCCCTCCCGAAACAAAATCGTAAATACGCCACTGTATATATATATATATATATATATATATATATATATATATATATATATATATATATATATATATATATATATATATATATATATATAAAATGAGAATAAGTATTGAAAATAAATATAATGATAAGTGATAAGTGTATGTTAATAATAATAATAATAATGTTTAAATTGATGAAGATGCTGATAAAGGAGTAACTGAATTAATCTCCAATAAAATATACCGGTATCTACACATATGTATACATGTACGTCATTTATTGAATATCATTCAGTAAATATTACAAGGAATCATAGGCTGAATGTACACTCATGTCCAAAATTATTGTCGCATCTCTATAAATATGTTGTTGTAGGAATATAATTTGATAACGAATTCGTCCGGTATTTTTATAATGTTAGTATGTGTATAATCGGCAAAGACATGTATGTGGCAAATTTCATGTCAAAAGAGCAGTAAATAAGAACAATAAAACTTTCTTGTCCATTTAGCAACATTTTGTTTTACTCATTCTAATTTTCGTGTTTATAATTCTTTTCCTATGAAATCTACCATAAATATACATTTCCTAATTCTACATATAGTATCAGTATTAAAAATATCCTACAAAATCATTATCAAATTATATTCTTACAAGAAGACAGTTATAGATATGGGACAATCATTTTGGACATGAGTGTACATCTGATATGGAGAGTAGAAATGATAATATCCTTTACTGTGGAAGTCTGCATCAACACCAGAACCCAAAATATGACAAACTACGAAGTGTAATAACCCTTCTGCACTGTGGTGAAAGTAGGGCAGTACAAACGTATGCATTAAAGCATATCAGCTGTGTAATCTCAATTTCTGTAGAAGATGTATGATGTAAAAGATATATGCGGTCTGGCTTTCTCAGAGTGGAGTACGATATATTTTCCGTTGACTAGTTCCGGCCATATCGTTCGACTTGTTAGTTGCACTCGCTCTAATTGTGACAGCAGCAGCTCGTGATGCAGGGTACACTTCAAATCTCAAACGTACAGCATAGCCTTTCTCAGTGGTTTATCCAGAATTTTGAATTTAGTGGGGTGTTCAAAAAATCTGGGGTGGTACAATCTTGCGTTTTTTTTTTTTTTTTTTTTTTTTTTTTTTTTTACAAATTTTAAAATTCGTTGGTGCAACGAACGATTGCATTGGATTTCCTTCCTCATCCAGAGACAATTAGCGTCGACTTTCTCATGCTTGGTATGATATCGAGATTAAATCGTTGGCAGTCCATTTATCAAATGTTGTGACGACCACAGCCGTGTAAAGGTTTATTTCCGTTCAATCTTTTGTTGCGTGCTTTGCTTGAAAATTTATCTTGTCGAAAGTAAGTTGTTTTATTCTATTGGCACTTAAAAACAAGAATTCAAAATCTCCAAAACAGCAAGATTTTAAATGGGTCTTCCCGTTCTGACGGCCCTCCAGTTCTTTGTAAAAAAATATTTTAAAGTATTTTATTTCTAGACAGAACGGGAATTCCAGTTCTACCTAATCTTTCGAGACGAGGAATTTGTCCAGGGAGGGATTTCTTCAAAAAAATTTCTCTTTAGTAATTGTTAATGTAACAGATTCTGTAAGAAGAATAACTATTTCTTAAAGATTTATCACAAATTTTAGATGTTATTCTACTTGCTCTTCTCGTTAAAATGACTAGATACAGTTCTGTTATTAAGTGTTATTCACATCTATTTCAGTAAAAATGAATGTGATTTAAAAAAATACCTGCATAGAAATGGAAAATTGATTAACTCGGTTGCAAGAAAGCCGTTTGACATTGTAGCTGAAACGAAGATAAAACAAACTTACTTCCGTCTAATATCAAGTCATTTCACAATAAAATTTTATTGTTTTCCAGTAGTTCACCTCCAACATGCTAAGGCTCGCAGTCAGGATTTAGGATTTTAATTTTGTGTAAGCCCGCTCCCTCGCGTATAGGTACATATGCACATTTGATTGATTAATGACAATAGGAAATTACTTTTACAGTAGTGGTTGATGCTGTTTAATAAATAATTATTTACCATTAATATAAAAAGTGGAAAATATATTTACTCTTTACTGTATCTTTTAGTGTTTAAATATTTTTCAATTTTTTGGGTAGGCCCGTGCCTAGCCGGCCTACTCGCTAAAACTGCCACTGCTCGCAGTACTTTAAAGGTGCCACAATTCATATCCTCAAGACATGTTTGGCCATATATTAAGCAAACAATGCAAAGGGAAGCGTAAGACGGTCTTTATTCCTGATTACACAGGTCGGCATGAAAATCCTCCCACGAGGGTGAAAGGGTGTACCGAATAGATTTCGAGACGCTGATTACGAATATCTCATAGAGAAAGTTCCAGCACGTAAGTTTTTTTTTCGTGGCTTGCTGTTTCCATAATTGCCAGAAAAATCGTATTTTTCGTATTTAATATGTGTTTACCGTGTTTGGAATGCATAAGTCTGAATTTTCACGAGGGGGAAAGGGTGTACCGGATAGATTTCGAGAAGCTGATTACGAATATCTCATCAAGAAAGTTCCAGCACGTAAGTTTTTTTTTTTTTTTTTTTTTTTGCGAGGGTGCTGTTTCTATAATTGACAGAAAAATCGTATTTTTCGTATTTAATATGTGTTTTCCGTGTTTGGAGTGCACAATTGTGAATTTTTATCTTAATCCAAGAACTGTCACTAGGCTATATCCCAGGAACATTCTTTTCTCTAGCTCACGACCCCCCGGAAACGTACCCCCTCCTCTTGGGTTGCAAAGATTTATTGTCGTTCCACACTGCATACACTAAAACCTAGACTGTTAATGCTACCACACAAGAACGATATTTTAAAAATCAAGTACCATCACAGTTACTTTTCGTAATTAAAACGAATTATCTTACTGTAATATGCTAAACGTATTTCAAACATATTAAAGGTACAATAAATAGGAATACCCAGAACTTTTCATATTGGTATCTGTGAAAGTAATTAAACCTAATCTGCCTTTTTATTTAACATTTTTACGCATTTTACGAGTTTTCAGTATTTTAAGACAGAAAAAGTTATTTCAGTTGAAAAATACATATAACATTTTAGAATACTTGACAATTGAAGGGAAAAATAATCATATAGGGTGTGCATTGATACATCCAATAGGCACTATATATTCCTGTGATTTTGTCCTTTGGATTTTATCCTCGTCAGAATTTTCCATGCATTTTCATCGCTTGGATTTGGTTCCCGCGCTACTACAGCCATTTTATACATGAGTTCCGATCTGCATACAAACACACTAGGAGTCAAGTTTTTCGGTGCTGCATTTCCCTAAAAATTTCCTCCTCGCATAGAATTCCCTGTCTCCAAAGATTAGACAGAACGGGAATTCTCGTTCTGCCTACAGGTAAGATCATTTAAAACATATTCTACAAAATCCTGGAAGGTTTTAGGCAGAGCGAGAATGATTTTTTTTAATATTGCACCCCCCTAGTTCCGAAAATTTTAGGGGGGTGTAGAAATCACTGGCCTTTCTGGTCGTCAGTGTGGGCTCTGAAACAAACTGTTGAGCTTCTCATTGTTGTAGATTATCCACTTTTTATCACTCACTAACCACCTACTTCTCGGGTCTAGTTCGTTAATTTCAGTAGAGATTTGCAGGTATTAATTTGATCGAGTAAATGTTTTGAGTCAGATTATGTGGCAGCCAAACATCGAGCTTTTTTCCGTAGTCACCTTTCTCCAAATTATTTAAAACTATTTCATGATAAATGTTTAACTCTATGACGATGTCGTGACTGCTTACATGCCGATCTTGCCCAACTTTTGCCAGAATATAATTCACTTTTGCTGTTCACTGCGAGTAACATCTTGAACATTGAACTTCCCAGAATGGAAGTTACTAAACCATCTTTTGGCAGTTGCTTTCCACAACGAAACTTGCTCACAAATTTCTTTACCGGCCGTAGCATATGCGTCTTCATCTAAATAAAAACTGTAAAATGCACCGTAGTTTCGCGGAGAGTTAATTCACCTTCACGGTGAAATACCTTACGTCTGAATATAAAACTTCTAACACTTCTTGCAAATCTATACTATTACCCTCAAATATCACCCGCTAAATGTCGTTAGATCTCCCTCGCTGCGACTCATATACCCTGAGATTTGAAACACTAACGCCACCGCGTGATCAAAAGGCTCATTACTTTTTAGACTACCTGATATTTATTTTCCTTCTCCATCAGAAATAACCTTTTTCAAAATCTCCACTTAAAAAAAAAAAAAAAAACTTTGCAAGCTTGGTCGGTACACACATAGACCTCTTTCTGAACCACATTTACCGCTGTACACTTCATAGATGTCGTAAGAAAAAATGTTATTCTACCAAAGATGAATTCGTCAGCGTTTTTCTCTGGTTATTTTTTAACTCCCTATACTACACTATTTACTATTACTATTAGGGTCAAGCAATGCAACTTATAAGATTGTGTTGTTAATGTCCCTCCGTCCGTTACCCCGCACGATAAGTATAGAATGGAAGAGATCTTTTAATTTCTTTTTAGACTTCAAACAGGGCGCAAAATTTCCAGTCACCAGGTCGCCATTGGCGACTAGATATTTAGAGTTGGCGGCCAGTGTTCAGTAGGAATGGTTTCTGCCTAAACTCACAGTGATGCTCAGTTTCTGTTTCGCACGAAAATAATTGTCATCTGAGTGAGAGAAAACACGGAATGTGAATTATTCACAACATGCATGGAAAGAGAAGTCTTCACAACGTTGTAATCTGCCCCTCCTTTTCCTCATACTGCTTCATGTGAGAGAGGCTTTAGCAGTCTCAACAGAGTTAAGACTGCCTACAGGTATTCACTGAAGACTGACACACACACACTCTCTCTCTCTCATAATTTGTAAGTGAGAGATACTGGCGACCACCATTTTTGGATTGGCGAGTGCGTCTGTGTTTGAAATTTTGCGCCCTGCTTCAGATTTATGTTATATGTAAGTGTCCGTCCATCTGTCGATGTGCAGCAGAGCAAAAACAGTAAGATCCAAAAACGGTAAGACGCTATCGATTCAGCGTCCAAAGCATAAGTTCCATCTCCTTCGTTAACCCTTTATTAAAACTGGACGTGCTTCAAACTAGCCATTTCCAGTTCCTATGTTTATCGCCATAAAACGAAAACAGATAGCGAGAAGCGTTTCTTTTTTAACTATCCAGCGTCTCAAGACAACATATCATGATTATCTAGGATACTCTACCAAACCCAGAAGTGGTTCGAATTTATTATTACTTCCGGTGTCAATACCGATTTCAACGCTTATTGACATATATCAAAAATGGTACCAGTTAGCAAGAAGACATCTTTCGTAAACGATTTAACTTGTCGAGACAACATACGTTGACTATTTACAACACTCTGCTGAAACCAAAAGTGGTTCAAATTTACTATTACTTCCGGTTTCAATACTGATTTTCGTAGAACAAAAACGGTAAATGTTATAAAGATCTATTTTTCAATCGATTCAGTATCCTAAAATAGCTTCCACCTGCTCGTGAATCTTCTATTTGAACGGAAATGGTTGAATTCAGTTATTTAATGTTTCAACATTTATCGTCATAGAACAAAAACGGTAAAAATAGCGAGAAACGTTTTTTTGCGAACGATTCAGCGTTTCAACACAATATATCATGACTATCTACTACATTATATCGAAACCGGAACTAGTTCAAATTTACTATTACTTCCGGTTTCAATAGTGACTTCAGCACAAGCAAAACGGTAAATGCTATCAAGATGCTTCCGATTCAGCACCCCAAGAATAAGTTCTAAAATCCGCATTGAAGCATTATCCGAACCGGAAGTAGTTAACGTTACATACCTCTAGTTTCAACTTTTATCGCCATAGAACGAAAACTATAGCGTATACCGAGAAATTATATTTTACAAACGATTCAGCGTCTCAAGAAAACATGTCAGAATTATCCACAACACTCTACCAAAACAGGAAATGGTTAATATTCACTATTACTTCCGGTTTCAATATTGATTTGTATGAGGCAAAAACGGTAAGAGATATCGATAAATCGAATCGGTTTCTTGCAATCGATTCAGCGTCCCAAGAATAGGTTCTATCTTTCCCGTTTACCTCTGTTCAAACCGGAAGTGGTTCAAATTAACTATTCCCGGTTTCAGAATTTATCATCATAGAACAGAAATGGTAATAATTACCAATAAACAGTTTTCCCAATCGATACAGCATCTCAAGTATATATTTATCGTCACAACCTGGAACATTGTATGGAAACCGGAAGTGGTTGATTTTAAAATACTTTCGGTGTCAGATGTTCATAGAGCAAAAACTGTTAGATGTATTAAGGAGTGCTATTTGCAATCGATACAGCGTCCGAAGAAGGTGTTCTATTTTCTTTCTTAGCCTCTATTCTACATTTTGGTTTTAATCTTTATCGCCCATAGAACAAAACAATAATAGATAGCGAGTAATGTTTTTTTTTTTTTTTTAATATAGATTCAGTGTCCGAGCGGATTCTATCATTGATCTTATTGCTTTCTTGCAACCAGTACTTGTACCGTACATGCACTACTTCAAGTGCGAGTATTGAATTTACATAATTTGAAAGTCTTAGATTCACACTGTGAAACAATACTTGCTTTTTCTTTTTTAAAATGATAACTAGAAGAATTAACTCTGCCGAATTCGTTAACGGAGTTAATCTGCTAACATCTTAGAGGGTAATGACGACACTAATCACTATCTGTAGTTCAAATCCCATAAATGTAAACGACTTTTTATTATTTATTTATTTATTTATTTATTGCAATAGATAGCAAGAGCGATTATCTTGGCCAAGATTTTAATGAAGTCAACCAGTTTACATCCTAACGTGTAGCAGCGACTTTATCGCTGGTTATCTATATCCTATGTATGTACTAGGTGTTTCAAGACAACAGCGACAACGTTTGGGAGGTGATTCCTGACACCAAGGTAAGACAAAAAGTAAGACCAACCTGGGTCCACAAATGCTTCCCTTCGGAGTTATAGGCTGCCGAAAACATGAAACAAAAAAATGAACTTTAAAGGTTCATAGCTCCAAAACTATAGAGCCGACCGCAGTCAGGTTAAGACTTCATTTAGGAACTAGTATGTGCTCTATGTACAAATATCCATGTTTCAGAATCCTGTGGTACTTCCGCAACAATTTTTATAGAGGTAGTTGGTGAGTACTTCAAATTATATGCCTGAAGGCAAATTCCTTCTATAAAAAATGTCGCGTAAGTAACTTAGGATTCTGAGAAATGTATTTTTGGATAGTGCAATACTAGTTCCTAAGTGAAGTGTTGACTCGACCATGGTAGGCCCCATGGTTTTGGAGCTATGGACCTTTAAAATTCATTTTTTCATATTTTCGGTAGCCTATAACTCCGAAAGGAAGCATTTGTACACCCAGGTTGGTCTATACTTTCTTTCTTATATAGGCGTCAGGAATCGCCTCCCAAACGTTGTGGTGTTGTTTTGAAACACCCTGTATATATGTAAGAGAACTTTACAGTTCTGTTTTGTGCAATATATAACTAGAGTGGTTACATTAGCAACTCAGTCAACTTAATTACGTCAGTCTGTTAATGTTCTAACGGATAACAGTGGATTCATGTGACCTAAGCGAATATTTAAATTTAGTTTTGTTGTAAAATGCCAGAACAATTATTTCGGCTGAGTTCCTTAGTGCGTCAACCCGTTATACTAGTAATGCATGTAATCTCGAGTTCGATTAGTGGTGGGACAACACAAGAAATTTTATTACACAAGCATTCACTATTATTAATAATCCATCTACCTTAGCCAGACCTGTATTTAGGTAAGTGCTATTCTGTGCTCGAGCACAGGCTGGTAGAATTTAGGGGGCGGCAAAATTTTTAATTGTTTAAAATTCACAAATAAAGTAAAACTTAGAACTAGCAACCCGCTGAGTCTCATGCAAGAGCGAGAAAGTATCTTCATGTGTTTCATTCGCTCTAATTATATTAGTTACTAGTTAGCCCGCTTATCTGATTATTTTTAAAGTTATCCCCTTCTACCCCTACTCCAAGGGGTGATGATGAACTTGAACCATATGAAAACTGATGCCGTTAAACTCAGCGGCCTCGAAAACTATGAATTGAACACTAATATCTGTCTTTTTTGATTACTTTTAAAATATCAACACCCCCCCCCCTCTTCCCCTTCCTGGAGAGTGGAGTATGACCTTGAATTCTATTAAATCTGTCACTATTCATCTCAGCGATCCCCAAAACTGTGAATTCAACTCTAATAAGTCGCTTTCGAGGGCGGGGGGGGGGAATAATTTAGAGCACAGTTGCGCACAATATAGAAATACGGGCTTGCCTTTAGCCTAAGGAAGTTAAACAATTTTACTTTTTTACTATTATGTATACATATGGTATATAAAAATAAAGTCAAACAAATAGACATAGCTACATAAACAATTTTGTTTTCTTAACGAATAGTTTACTAGTACTTTTCTTACAACCTGTGATTCTAACTTCAACTATGATAAGCAAGCATTCTACTATGGTAACCATTCTACTATGATAAGCATTCTATGATAAGCATTCTACTATGATAAGCAAGCATTCTACTAAGTAAATAAATAAGTAAATAATATTATAATAATATGTATGTGTGTGTGTGTAGATTTGTGTGTGATGAGATATTAGGCATATTACTATCATTTTCTAAAAAGACTTTTGGTTCGTTTTTAGTATGGAAGAGTCATTCTTCTCCTTTCTATCTCTAGAATAACTTGCTCTCTACATCGCTGAAAAAATACTTTTGTTATGTTAAGCCATTCCTCTCCCTGACTACAAAATTAGTTTCACGATCAGAAGTAAACTTAAACACCCATTAACCTAAATATTAGATGCCCTTGACATTATACGATCCCTAAATAAATAAAAATGACATCATCTCGCAACGCGTTTGCATTCTATTATCTGCCATTGTATTGGAAGGATAAGAAAAAAAGAACGAGAGAAAATAATGATGAGGAAGTTTCGTCCATTTATAACTTCCTTTCTCGCAGCATTGCCAACTGAGTAACTATATGCAGTAAAAGCAGATTAACTTGTTGCTTCTTTTTTATTCAAATAGAATGACGAAGCTAGTTATACCAAATGAAAGAGCGAAACTCTAAAAGCATACAAATGGTCAAATAAACACGTCTTTTTTTGAGTTATAAACGCCGTAAATACAAAACGTCACGTTTTAAAACGTCCTAGGCTAGCTTGAAAATTATGGGATCTATCACAAGGATTCGAGGATTAACACAGGAATTAGTATACACTCTATCTAACTAACTCGTTTCACAATCCTCCAATACCAGCGCAACAAATTTTACACAAGAAGATGAGTACAAAAATACACTTTTAAGTACTATCTACAATCATTGGCGTCTCTGGCATGTAAAATTTGGGGGGGACATCAAAGGAAATGATCTAACTGCTAGTATATCAGCGGAATTTTAGATTATGTCACTTCAAAATATTGGGGGGACGCGTCCCCCCCGTCCCCCCCGCCAGAGACGCCCATGTCTACAATGACAATATTCAAGTAAATGTCATTAATAGAATCATTTCTCTGCTGGAGAAAATGGTTTATATTAATTTTCCCTTTCAGGTAGCAACCAATATTTTTTCAAGAGTTATAGAACCTCACACAACGTAAGAAAAATTTTTGATAATAAAGTGGAATCAGATAAAAAGATAAAATGGACAGAGAGAGAGAGAAACAACCAAGATTTTAAAAAAACAGATAGGAGAGAAGAGGACACTTATAGCCGCGAAGAAATTGTCTTCTTCATACCACTGCAGAAGGAAAGATGGAAGGAAAGCGAGGAATAGGAAGAAGAAGAACATAAGTGATCGATGATTTAAAAAATAGAAGAAAATATTGGGAATTAAAAGAGGAAGTTAAGGACCGAGAAACGTTGAAAAAAAAATCCAGGCCCAAACTACATAAATTAAAAAAAAAACTCATTAGTCCCAGATACAGATAACAGGCAGAACTCCTCATTCTCCTCCTCCTACTGCTATTACTACTACTACTACTACTACTACTACTACTACTACTACTAATAATAATAATAATAATAATAATAATAATAATAATAATAATAATAATAATAAATGGAATCGAATTTTGATATTGGAACTAGATATGCTAATGATCTAAACTACCTGTTTACTAATTTCCACCTAATTCAGAATAAAAATTTAATTGTACTTACTCAAATATCGTAATTTATTCTTAAACTAGTACTTAAAAGTATCTCTTCATACCTAACTTCCTATTGTTGCACTGATATCGGAAGGTTGTGAAACATGGCTATTTAGATTGACCCGCATACTAACTTATACGCGGTAATTTTTAAGCTAGATCATTTTAAACCGTAACGTTGTTTATTTTTGACGGTTTATGAATCTGAAAGAAAATGTTTTCCGATCCATGTCTATTATAACTTTTTCTCTTTTATTTAATATAATTCATCAATGCATATATATAACGAGAAAGACAAGAAAAGTTTGATCATTCATAATCATTTATCTTTTACATTAATTATAAACTGTTTTGATACTGGCCTCAATGTCAGGATTTGCAGTCATGGTTCAGATTTCAATTGGAAAGTATCCAACCAACAAATACAACAAAAATATCTTTTTTATCTACTTCAATTCCAAGAATATTGTATCTATTCTACAGTCCATCTTACGCGCGTTCTGCAACAATATAATCTTTTTTATTTCCTGGTATGTATATAAAATATTTTCTTAAGTATAATAATAATAATAATAATAATAATAATAATAATAATAATAATAATAATAATAATAATAATAATAATAATAATATAACGAAACATATAGATTATCGTCTAATTTTCTGTTTTGGTGTTCCTGTCAGACTGGATTAGATATACTGTATAATAGAATGAATTAAGAGATAATGCAGAGAACAAGGTCTTGGTCGGAGCAAGTTGACATAAAAAGAAGTTAACTAGCGTGTTACATTGTATTTGATTGTAAAAAAAATCAAAATTATAAATATAATGTAATTTCGTATGAGAGAAAAACAAATATAGAAGACATACATATATACCAGAATACATGTATGTGCAGAATGTCAGGTGTACTAAAACATCAAAAGTTTTTAAACGATTTCTCGAAACCAAACATGTCTTTCAATTGTTTTTCACTTAAGAAACCCGATTTCCTCTCTCCAGATGAAAAAATTTGCCAACCTAGTAGAGCTTTCACATATTCAATGTTTTTCAACACGTTTCTTTCGATTAGAAATTTGTTCGTCACACCATCAAGGTCTAGTTAGCGTCACGTTTTATTTCCAATATTTAGCAATGCTAGCGCACTTAACCTACTTAGTTATGATATTTCCTTAAAGTGTTTTGATTAATTTCAGTTTTGGAAAAAACTTCTCTGCAGTTGCTGATGTTAAATTACAACTGGAAAAAAAGTACTTAAGTCAGACAGACTACTTGCTAAGCAGATGTTTTCAACAAGCAGATCTCTCATTGATACAACTTTTAATTTTTGCACTCATACGTGTTCTAAAGCAGAATAGACTATCTCCTTGAACAGTTTATAAATCTAATTTATAATGTCAGGGATAATTAAGATTTCAGGGGTACATCGTTCTTCGTTTTCTTCATACCTATCAAGCAGGTGTTTCTTCCAGCACGAGTCAACTCCACCCTCCTTTCTCCGAGCAGCACAGTGACGTGTTGTTTGCCACTACTCGACTTTGGTGTTGTTTGCCACAATTTTGCCACAGTATTTGCATTCCGATCTTATCAGATCTCATTATCGTTAAGATTTACATACATCTGGATAAAAAGGAAGGGTTGCCAGGCATATCTGTTTGCAATCCCTTGGATCAAGTCGTAAGTGTTCTCGCCTTAGGGACGAGAGGTCTCATTAGACTCGCTGCTGAAAGAGAACATTAAGCTCCAAACAAATGAACACAAACATCATTAATATTAAATAGCTTAGTAAATTGATGTAATTGCATTTTCTCATTGATATAATTGATATATAATTAATATAATTGGAGTTCTTAATATTACCTCCTGTTACATAATGTTTTGTTTTTTTGCTATGCTACGAGATTAAAGAACTGAATTTTATATATTTAAGAAAAATAAATTAAATATTTTAGTTTTATGTCCCACAGTTATGTCGTGTAAGCTAAAGGTTATGATGATGAGAATTGTGTATTGAAAAAATGAAGGAAAACAAAAGAACCTCGAGAAAACTAACGCTCATGGTGTTTGTCCACTACAAAGCATTCTGGATTCTTATAGGAACCGCCTAGGATTATGAACCAAGTATGATGTGAAGTTATAATTATCACTTTATTTCATGCTTCCATGTGATAAATTCTACTCTATATTATATTAAGTCTATAGAAATCCTGCTGCGGGATATTAGTAACGGGTTACAAATAGCAGAAGGGCTATATGGCAACAACTTCGAGCTTCGTAAGTTAACATATATATATATATATATATATATATATATATATATATATGTGTGTGTGTGTGTGTGTGTGTGTGTGTGTGTGTATGTATGTTGTGTGTGTGTGTGTGTTACAGTTGACATTTTGTAACTTTTCCTATTTGTGACCGCCTGAACTATTAAGTGTGTAGGGTCAAAGGTGGCTCAGTGGTAAAGCATTCAGCTCTGGCGCTTGAGGTCACCGGTTAGATTCCAGCTTGCGCGAAGTGGGCTTTGCGTATTTCTCATTAGAAGCCGAAATGAAATCTTTAAGTTTTACTTCCCACAGCTGTGCCGGGTAAACTAAAGAAGACGGTTATGATGAAAAATGAAGACAATGAATAAAGTGGGAGGAAACGGGAGAACCCACGCACACAGCGTTTGTCCATCACAAATTCCACTTGAAGCGAGCTGGAATCGAACCTGGGCCCCGCGCCCAAGACGTGAACGCTCTATCACTGAGCCACGGTGTATATCTCAATAGAATTAGCCTATACAAACTCATTTAAAGATAAATTAATAAGCGATCGAATCCTGTATAATGTGAAATGAGCAAGAACATAGATCCACTAAAATAGCTAAAAGTCAGAGAATACGAAATGGAACATTCAGATATAATTTAAATTTTGAAAACAAACTAAAACACTCCTAAAATCCCTTTGGAGAGAAATATCTAATGTATAGTCAAAACTATGGTTACGGAATAGAAGCAGTAATCGTGTTTGGGGCCGTTTGTATTGTATGCATTCTGTTTATATAGTCATCTGGCAACCCTCAGCTTATGAGTTAATTTTCTCTAAATCTTTACGATTATAATATAAGATAAATCAGAGAGAACAATAACGTGGCAAACAACATCAAAATCACGTTGTGGCAAACAACATGTAATCGAGCAGCACCTCTGATCTTATCTGATCTTGCCCCAAGCGGTAAGATTAACACGTTCCGATTTCAGGGGGACAACATGATCAACACATGAAATTCAGTAAGATCACAATATGAAACCTTTAAAAATATATGTTGAGGAAGTAAACGATAAACAATGAACGATGAAAAAACGATGTCCCCATGAGATGATATTTATACAATGTTAGCAATATTAATATTTAGTAAATTACTTCAGGTGGTGCTGGCATCCTTTAATAAATAGACCTACTTTATTAAAAACTTATTCAACTCAATTCACTTTTACGATTTGGGGCTCCCGCATTGTGAGGTCTACAGGGCCGCAATTTACACCCGTGGTCCCGTCTCATTTAGCCCTGGTGCTAAAAAGGGATGCTAAATTTCGGCCATGTAGAGTCTCAAAATTTGCTTTTCTCCTTCAAATTTTAGTTGATGTTTTCCTTTCTTGTTTCTAACTATTTATTGCTAATTGCATTCAACGTATTGCTTTCCTTAAGATATTATTTTTTAGCTGAAATACGATTATAGATCGAAATTTTAGCTATTCGTTTTTCTGTTAAATAAATTGTTATATTTGCAGTAAGTGATTTCCCAGTGGTTCCAGAATACTTTATTATTATTATTATTATTATTATTATTATTATTATTATTATTATTATTATTATTATTATTATTATTATTATTATTATTATTATTATTATTATTATTATTATTATTATTGCCAAAGTATTTAGGTATTGCACTGAAAAAAGTATTAAGTGTTCGTATTCTACAAATAAGTGTAAGTATAAAATATTTTTAGCGTATGGTAGTAGGCCTAATGTGTGTAGCCTTGTAGTCAAGGTGTGTGTATAGTGTCAGGAAGGTTAATTTTAGTCTAGTTACAAATATTTTACTTATCTTTCAAGAGTGTGCTAAAGACATTCATGTATAGTACTAGCTTTAAGAAACATGTTTCATTTATGAACACTGTTCATAGATCAAAGAAGAATTCAAGATTCTTCGAAAAATTGCAGTAATGTTTTGAAATGATGGACAATATTTGCATAAAATTAAAAATAATAACACATCAAATTACATTCTGAAACGGATTTTAACCCTTGTGTACTACCAAGAATATTGTTACACAGGAATGACTATGGGGTCTTCTAGAACCCCATTTAAATCACGTTCTTTACGCAGAACTATCAAACAGACAACTGAAATTTTTAGTAAGCATCTTTAGCATGCACCCGAGATTGAATGCAAGAAAAGACTGAATTGCAATCTCACTTGTTTAAAAGATGTATCATGATAAACATCTCTGAGGTCCCAAAAGACCCCATGGTAGTACACAACGGTTAATATAGTTGGAACCTTTCAAGTATAAAATTTCAGTTTTTCTTCAGGGTTAGAATGTTTCTTATATATATATATATATATATATATATATATATATATATATATATATATATATATATATAGCTTTAACGCGCTATGAAAAATTGGACTAGCAAAACCCGATTTCAATTTCAGAATACATTAGTACACGAAAGAAATTTGCAACTAAACACCATTCTCATCTTTATCAAAATATTAAGGTGAAAACTAATCATGCAATAGTTGAATCAATTATTTTATATATATATCATATGTTAGTTCATGTATTTTCTGTTGCTTACTTAACATGGTTGGAAAAAATTCTTCACGGGTAAATTTTTAACGTTCCAAGTATTGTACAGGGTAATTAAGGACGTGATTTGTTGTTGTTTACTGCTTGACACATTTCTAGAATTAATCTTACTGTCTTAGTATAGAGTCCTGTTCACTGTTTTATTTTATGTTTGTTACCGGTATTAGATTTAGACTCTTTTCTAAACAAAAGTTTCTGAAGAGTAAAAAATTAGGTGTTCTTACATTTGCGCACCACTAGGAAGAATTGCTGGAAAATTATGATTCTTCCACTAATTTCCTTCTAATTATTATCTAAAAGGTTTCCGCTGGACAACATGAAAATATCTCACTTGGCATAGATAAAATTCAAGGTGGCGACCAGAAGTAATTGTTGAAAATTTACATTACGATTTGTGTATAAATACTTCTTCCGGATGTGTAGCACAAAAAACTACAGTACAAAAAACACAAACTAGCCTGTGCTATTTGGCCACTAAAAAGCACGAATGCTATCTATCCGAGTCAGGGCAATGCGGAAATAGTGGACTTGAGCGGCAGCGCGCGGGTACTTCCGAAGGGAGTAGGCGCGATGGTGGGTATGTGCGTAAGCGAGGCTAGTGAAAAGAAGAGGATTTGGCAATGATACGAGTTTCAATAGTAACTGTCATGCAGTGGCGACGGGTGATAGTTTCAAGAGGGTAGACCCATGTTCTACTACTGCTACTACCACTACTACTAATAATAAATAACAGATTAGATCTAAATATTTTACTACAAAAACACAAGACAAATTCATATAAATTTAACGTAATTGTATTCCATCGACAGCATTTATTCGATCGGGATCTCAATTTTCATAATGAAATTCACGTATGGGACTCATAACTGATCTTAATTCGCTGTAATGCAATTTAATTGTTTTAATTGGGCGTAATCGGGTGGGGAAGATGGACTATCACATCATCTGCACTTCGCAAGAAACATATATGTTGTTTAGTCTACTTGTACTGAAACAAAATCTGCTTGTAAAATTTCGTCTTTAATTATATTGTTCAAAACACATGACAAGCAATCAATCAAGTCTTTTTGTGTGTCACTTAATTCCTCTTTAAAAACGGAATCAGACTTAAATATTTTTTCAGACGCTGCTATTTATTTCAACAACCACGTTTTTTTTTTTTTTTTTTTTTTTTTTTTTTTTTTTTTTTTTTGTACCAATGCATGCAGAACTCTCTTGCCCTCCTGTTTGTTCTATTTTCAACACAGAAGTTGGTCTTCGTTCCTTAATAACACATTAATTTTCAAAATACCACTGACATAGAAGATTCTTTAATAGGAATTATATTATGTTCATATTCTCCACTTACTGACATTTCCTCTCATTCACTTTTGCAAATATGTCACTCACAATATCTCAAAATCACATACTCTCTACTCAATTCGAATGAACTCAACGAGTCTGATTTCTTACAGGTTTGCGCCAACGTAACGGAATAAATGGGAATTAATTTGCGATAATAGGCGTAGCACCTTTAGAATTGCTTGTTCCAGCTTTTGTGTTGCGTTAGAATCCGCACGTTTTCTTGCTCTTTATTTGTTTGACATATCGAATCGAAATCGAAGGTCTCGAGAGAAGCGCTTTATGTAGAAACGAAAGTCGATAAGCGCTGAGGCCGGTTTCTTTCGCAGGTTATTACCAACACGTTCTCTTGCGGGATTTTTTGAGTAACTTGGCGGTGGTTCTACTGTCGCCTGAGACACTGCTCGATTAGCCTCCCAACAGTGGTGCTAACCATGATTTCTTTATCAAACAATATATTTTTTTTTTTTCAATTTAGAAAACTATCATACATTTTGTGCAAGGAAAATGAATTATAAATTATAATTTCTGAAAGTAAATGGTAGGCCCGGCCTCAGGGCCTCTTACGACCCTTCGCTACTGCTGTCATGGTTTCATATTAGTAACTCTCCACTTGTAAACATAAAATGAAGGTTCTGTACATTGTGTAGAAAAATACCGAAGGTGGAAAATAGCATTTAATAAAGTCATCTTTCTTATGCACTCACTTATTTTAGCCTTTGTAAAGCACTTGTAATGATTTTACACTAGTAGTCCTACACTTGTATTACTTTGTATTTAATTATGTCGCTGCAAAAATTTGTTCCTTAAAATATATCTTTTCATGCAAAGTATTGAAGTTTAGCTGTATTGCCAATATTCTAAAATGTAGTACGCCAAAACTACACCAGCACCAAAAATTATATTAAAATGTCAAATGACGTAGGTTTAACGTTTTTATACGTTATTGAACAATGTCCGCTACATACAGAATATATTTACCTTGATCACCATTCCTCTTCAAATTCCAAGCAATGAAAAGCATTCAAGATATGGAAAAACTTTTTGTGATATAATGCTTATGAATAATTATTATGACTGAAATTTAAAACCTAATAAAGAGAAATTATAAAAATAAACAGAAATTTTATTTCAATTTTCCAGATAATATATTTTTACTTCGTGTTTTCTTGACTATTGCTAACAAGATTACATCGTTTGTTGACATGTTCTAATCATAATTTTCTTTTTACAGTAGCAACTATCAGCCGTCTTTTGCATACAAATTAAAGAGCATTACAGTACCTTCAAATTAAGATATAATTCATTTCGTTTCGGTAATTAGTGAGAGTTGTTATTTATGTATTTATTTTAAGAACCTTGCAATTTATGATAAAATACAACAACTCTGATTCAGACATGTTCCATAGCGCCGGAAATAGGGGCAACACAGTATTTTCTTTCGTTACTCTTCTTCCAAAAGGACGTAGTACTTCTTTCATTTACAAGGCAAATTGAAACAGACAATTTACAAAACTAAATACAAAAATAAAGAAAATTCATCTGAAACAATGAGGTGATGGACTTTCACATCTTTCCTCTCCCTCAAAACTTTTACATTTACATTTATTGGTATATTTACTAATGGGTGTAACAATTATTATTATTATTTTATATTATTATTTTTGTCACTTATCTACTAATTTATTTATTTATTTATGTTCTTGTTTCCAGAATTATTTCCACAAGGTGTTAATATGGATTTTATAACAGGATCATGGATCTTTGATATAATTATTTTAACTTTGGTCCTTATTAGTGTAATTTACTTCTACATGAGAAACATATACAGCTACTGGGAAAGACAAGGGGTTCCATACGTCAAACCAGTGTTCTTTTTTGGAAATTTTTTCGATTGTTTCTTGCAACGTAAACACACTTCTCAACTCTTTCAAGATTTCTATAATGACGAATCTGGGAAGAAATTCATCGGGATATTTGAAATGTGGAAACCAAGTCTAGTAGTGAAAGATAACAATTTGATAAAACATATTTTGATTAAAGATTTCGATCATTTTGTGGATCATAACTTTCAACTTAATGAGAATTTGGACCCACTTAATGCGAAAAGTTTAGTATTGTCCAAAGGTCAGCGCTGGAGAAATTTGAGAGTAAAGTTGACTCCGGCTTTCACGAGTGGAAAAATAAAGAAAATGTTCCCATTATTGATGGCTTGCGCAAAAGACTTAGAAGATTATTTAAGACCATTTGCTCAAAATAATGAAATGATTGAAGTAAATGAAATTGCGGCAAGCTTTACTATTAATTTGATTTCATCTTGTGCTTTCGGAATTGAATGTAATTGTTTACAAAATTCCAATGACAAACTTCGACAAATAGCTCACAGATTATCCGGTCCACCAAATTTCATTCGGTCCACTCAATTGTTCATGATAATGTTTCTACCGTTCTTGTGTAAAATATTTAGAGTTAGATTTACATCTGTAGAAGACACAGAATTTTTCCGTTTCACCGTAAAGAACATAATGGAATATAGGAAGAAGAATAAAATTCTACGAAATGATTTTATGGAGTTGTTAATTCAGTTAAAGAACAAAGGATTTGTGGAAGCTGATGAGCATTCTCCAGAAGATGAAGACAATTTCAGAAATGGAGGGTTTCAAGAAGGTAAACTATTTCAAATTGAAGAATATTCTTAAATTATGAATTATTTTTGGTTATTGTTGATAATCTGGGATAATCTCGTAATCGCTAATCAGTTCTTTTTGTTGTTTGTTTGTTTAGGTACATAAAGAAACGAATGTTCTGAAACACGTTGTTTAGTATAAAGTATTGTTTTAGAATATAAGACCATAAAAGATCAAAACTGTTAAATTTTGAACTTGGTCTCTTGACATTCAGTTTTGGTACGTATATATCCCCATGTACCTTAACGATAATATTGAACTAGGAGAAAAAGGCCAAAATATAAAAGGTACAAATGTTCCTTTACTTCAAAGGATCAGAAGTGTCAATTATTATATTTCTATAAACTATTAAAATTCAGACATTTTCAACCGATAAATCATCGTTTGTTTGTTTTTGAGAAAATTATTTTTTAAAAAAATTCTTTATTTCCTGGAACTACTATTAATATATGATGTAATTTTACTGTCTGCTCTGTTCTCAAATCATTTCTTCCAATGAACCTGTTGAAATTTCTTGTTTAAAGAAACCACAAAATATGACACTTTGATTATAAAAATTATGGCACTGCATTTGTGATACTACTAATAGATTTGTGTCAATCCTTGCAACTTAATAACAGTATATATTTTGTTCGTTTATTCATTCAAATATTTTGTCAATGAATTTACATGGAGGAAAAACAGAAATAAAATGAAAGCCATGTTTACGATATTTAGGCATGAAGCACTGGCCTAATTCCTCTGACTGTATAATTTAAATATTTCTACAAAAAACAATGACTTACTAAACCGACATTAGAATTGTCTTCATATTTTGAAGGAATAAAGTAGGAAAAGGAATAAAAGTTAGAGTCAAAATTAATACGAATCCGTCACATGTGTAGGTATTTCCACTGAAGTGAACTGTCAAGAAGAAATTCTCTAAATATACTCCTTTAGTGTCATCATGTTATCTGGTTTCAGATTCACCAGATTCAGAGTTGTACCACGCTTTCTACATCCCGAAAACACATTCAGAAACGTGATCCAACTCTGACCAGTTAGCCCCTGTCCAATTCAGTCCTGAATTCCTTACTACAATAATGAAGAATAGTTCGACAATAAACCTCTGTATATTATTATAGAAGTTACCTCTGTATAAAATTTTTGTTTTGTTAATATCTTGTTATTTAATATATTTTAAATACCACCTGCAAATACTATAGTAAGAGAGTTATATAAACTGTTTAAACTTCGTTGATATTTCAAGTTAGAAAAACGAGAAGATAGAACTTAATATTTAAGACTCCCTGTTTCCATGATATATGATTTATTTAAAATTCATACATAAACAAGAATTACATTACAAATCAATGGTTTCAATAAGAAAACATCTAACACATCTTGGATCCAAGTGACGTGTAAATTATTTGAATGTATTCAAAATAATACTAATTTATCTGGTGATGAATAGTTTTAACATTAAAAAAGATCAATGATTACAGAAAATCAGCAGAGTTTAGCAACAAAAGGGGAGATTTAGCTGAAAATTGAACCACTGCTCACGAAAAATAACATTTCTTTGTTGGTAATTGCTTCAATTTAACGATAAAGAATTACAACGTGCAAAAGATATAACTATGGGCATCCAGTATCACTAATCCTTTCAAATATAGTGTTGGTCATTCTGAATGTGACCTTTTAAAGCATGATCTTTAATGTTCCACCTTATTTTACCACGCGAAGTAATTGAGTTATCGCAACGCCTTTTCTTTAATAAACATTTTTAAAGATAAAAGTAGGTCTCCTTTTACATGCTATTTATTGTAATAAGAATTGAATACATTAGTATGCTTAATAATATACTAATCACTGTTTAGTTTAGTTCAAGAAATACGTCATGGTACCTCTGTTGGTATAATACGGAATATTTCTGGATATTTACGGAATGTTATTGGTATATTACAAATTATATACACATAATTGAGGAAAGTATTGTAACGTGTTTAAATTCCCAAAAAAATTGAAATCAGTATTACTTTTATTTTATTTTTTAAAAGGAATAATGTGATTTTAATAGGTTATGTTTAATAGGTTATGATAGTTAGGTTTGGCTACTTAAAAATACGTAAAGTTAGTATTTAAAAAAAATAAATAAAGATTGCCCACTTCAGCCTTTGTACACTGCTATAATGATTTTCCATCCCTCGTTAATTAAGGCCAGTACCACAAAACAAGACACATTTTAACAGAAAGTTACATTACCTACATGTTTTGCTTAAAATCGTCACGGGTAACCACCAAATAACCCCTTTGATAGATAGTGGTCAACTTTAACTCTTGGCAAAGCAAAGATTAGAATGGGCATTATTCTTATATAAATTATATTTGAGTCATGTTTGAGGACGAAAAATAATTGTAATTAGTAACTGATTTTAAATAAAAATACATTCTTAAAAAAGTAGAGAAAAAAGAGCAACTATTAGGAAAAATAACACATTTTATAGAAAGATATATAGAATATCAACAGCGGGTTTCCATATTTTATATGCGTAATCTGCACACTCATTTTGAAGAACATTTATGTTTCCGGAAGAGCGTTCAGTTTGTATTCACATGAAAATGTTCTCTATGAGAGGCTTATTTAAAAAAGAATGTCTATCGAAAGAAAAACGTTTATAGAGGGGAAACGTTGGTTATCGTTAGCCAATTTGCGAGTGGAAATACCATCCGTGAAAACGAGAAATAGAACAACACTAATATCAAAAATGCCTTGGTACAGGGATATCAAACCATTATAGAACAGCAAAAAAATAAAAAAAAGTAAAATAAAAAAAATAAGTAAATAAATAAATAAAATGTTTAGTATATACTATAGTATTTTAGCGTATAAACTAAGTAAAATATCTGAAAAAAAACATACTATTTATGTTTAAAAATTACTTCTGGAAATCTAAACAGGATGATGTATTCTACACTAAATGCTCACTTAAAAATATGATATCAGTAAATCTACTTCCTTACTCTTCAATTTTTCTTTTTTCTTCCTACGCCTTCCCCTACCTGTCTGATGAAGTATTTAGCGAAAATCCTTACACCGTACCCCTCCCCCTTTTTTTAGGTATGTGACTATACTTTCACTATTTAAGCAATTCGAGCTTAAAGGCGAAGAAAGGAAAAAATACTGCAATCAGCTGGCGGAAGATCTCACTTAGTTCAAATGTGTTCATCAAAGAAAGCTAAATATAATTAATTTTGATTACTTTTTTTTTTCAATAATGTACAGTGCTTTTTTTCATTGAATAATTTAATTAATTTAGCACACTTTTGTCTTTCTACAAAAGATTCCATCTCCTTGAGAATTCAAAATATTAAGTTGATTTAAACTGGATGATGATCAAGAGCTTTTGTTATTTAATAAAATGAAGGACGATAAGTAGAGCCCGGATTTATAAGCACGATGAAAAAATAAAGTAAGCATGCAAATGCTCTAGATAAATTGAGAAAACGAACATCAAAATAAAATAAAATAAATTTTTAAAAACCATGAAAATCAAATGAAATGTTTATTTTTGTAAAACCTATGATTTTGTGTGTGTATGTTTGTCTGTGTGTGTATGAAGGCCCTGCATTTGTCACTGAAAAATGATTTGTACAGTAAAAATGTTCTTTCAACGTCGCATGACGTCACAGAGGTATGCGAAAAGCAACATAATTCTTCTTCGGTAAATTCTTTCTTCAACATTTGTTTCTTCAGCTTAAAAATTTCCAGATATTTTACAGTGTTTTGTAACTAGGATTTTTAATAATGCCTGACTAAGCTTGTCGCATGCAATTTTAGCAACATCATGAGTCTCAGAGGAAAATGTTACTGGAAATTCTATCTCAGAAAATGAACGTTATAAGAAATTATTTCGAGCTTCCAATGATTTTATAAAATTGGATAGTATGGGCAAGTGGTCATGGATGTTCAGTGGAAAATATAGAATCAGTGATAATAAAGGCAGTTTAGATGCAATGTGCACTTTCAATGTGATATGCTTGAATAAAATTAATTAAAAATGGTAAAATAAGTAATCAAAATCATTTGCTACCAGTGTAAGCATTTGAAATACTATTAACCATGGTTACAATTGGTTGTCCGAGTGTGTGCTACTAAGTACAAGATTTGTGCATACCTTTCGAAGTGTGGAAAGGAATAACTTTTGCTTATAAATCCGGGCTCTAATTAAAAGATATATTTTAATACTCAGCAGTATCTAAATACTTAAAACTTAGTTTCTACTAAATTACTCTTGAGAATTTTCATTACAACAATAAGTATCAGGTAGCCAAAAAAGTGTTGAACTTTCTGCGCACGAGATGGCGTTGGTGTCCCAAATTTCAGGGTATATGAGTCACAGCGGGTCAAGCCTAACACCATTACACAAGGATAATTGAAGCTAATACACGTGAAAAAATTATGGAATTCTTACAATCAGACGTGAAGTATTGCGCCGTGAAGATGAATGAACTTGTCGAAAATCTCCGTGCGCTGACCCGTGAAGAAATTTGTGTTGTTTATGTGTTTATGGGCAAGATAAGTTAACAAAAGCAACAGCCAAAAGATAATTCAGTCGCTTTTGTTCTGAAAATTTCGATGTCGAAGATGCTTTTTCCAATAGATGACTAATTACAAAAATAGTGGATGATATTCTGGTAAAAGCTGACCAAGACCAGTATGTAAGCAGTTATGATATCGACAACGATCTAAACATTCACCACCAACCAGTGTTAAACTATTTCGAGAAAGTTGGCTACGAAAAGTAGCTCGACGTTTGGGTGACATATGATCTGACTCAAAAACATTTACTCGATTGAATTTCTATCTGGGAATGTTTACTTAAATGTAACGAACTTGAGCCATTTCTGAGGCGGTTGATCACGGTTGATCAAAAAAAAAAAAAAAGTTATCGAAGCGAGGTGAATCTCACAGTCTGTAGCAAAACCCAAGAAGGTTATGCTTTGCGTGGTGGGATTGGAAGAACATCGTGCGTACGAGCTGCTGTTATCGGCTAGAAAGATAGATTCGGAATTATAATGTCGAATTAGCACGAGTATACCTACCAACTCAGAACAGATGACCGGAACTGGTCAACAAAAAAGGTGTTGTATGCCAGGCTGACAATGACAAACCGCATACATCTTCAACGATCCGTCAGAAATTGAGAGCACTTGGCTGGGAGGTTTTAATGCATCTACCATACAGCCGGAATCTTGCACCATGGGACTATAATTTGATTCAGTCTTTGCATAACTCCACGAATTTTGTTAAGTTAATTTCAACAGAGGTCTATGAAATCACGTATCACAGTTGTTTGACCAGAAACCACAGAAGTGCTGTAAGGACGAGATTATGGTGTTACCGGCAAAAGGGCAGAAGATTATCCAAAAATTAGTGCTTTCATAATGTTATATTCATATAGCAATAAATGTATTCTCAATTTTGATCTTCAAAGGTTCAATGCTTTTTTGACAACCTGATATTAATTGACAACCACAAACATTTTTGTCAAGTTTTTCCAAGTCAGTAATGAACATTTTTCTTATACGTATTGTTCCCTAGATATGTAAGATCTTGTTAATTCTTCTTATTTTTATTAGTGTTTTATACAACGTATATAGATTATGTGTTATTGTAAATATTTTATGTAACCGTTTTATCTTTTTAGAATTAGATATTGATGATTTAGCTGCTCAAGTGTATTTATTCTTTCTTGGTGGCTATGAAACCACATCAAACACTACAAGTTTTGCACTGTATGAACTTGCTCTAAATCCTGACGTTCAAAGAACTCTACAAACTGAAATTGATGATGTTATTAGAAGAAATGGTGGAAATTGGACATACGACGATATTAACAGGATGATGATTCTCGATGAAGTTGTACAGGGTAAGTTAAGCCTGGTAACTTAGCTAACTCCAAAACATACCTTACGTAAAGTAGAATATTCAAGTAGACCTAGTCCAAAATTTTCATTTGCTTCAAAAGTGACGCTACTTTATTATCATTATTATTTCGCACATATTTTAAAAACAGTAATTGGACAGCATCACGTTCTTCTTGTTGATCTAACACATTCATAGCCGTCTCAAGGCAGTAAAAAGCTTTCTCATTTGATGGTCATTTTCAGCAGAGTCGTCATCGCTAGGCTCTTTCTCGTCATCGATGATACTGGCAATGATTTCATCGTCCGTCAGTACTTGATAGCCTTGGTCATCGACATCACATTCGAGCATTTTCTTTTTCTTTTGTCGTATTCTTTAAATCTCGAAGATTCTTTAGTCAACCCAGCCAGTTCTGATACAAATTGGCTTTTGGTGGCTGTTCAAGTGCAGTGATAGTCTCATCTGGTGGAAGAAGCTTACTCCAGGCTTTTGCTAGTGTAGTGTCCCTGTGTCCCTGACAGTAGCCTAAGCTTCTACTGCCATGTATGCAGCATCCTTCAAGTCAATTTCTGTGTATACTCGCTGAAATCTTTTTCATATTCTCCTCGATTAAAATCATACCCAGCAATCTTCTTACGTAATAATGTTGTAAGCTTTCAATGACCTCCTGATCCATCAGTTGAAGCTGAAGTAACTTTACAATATAAAATAAATAAAATAAAATAAAATAAAAATTCGTTTTTCTCTTTCCAGTGAAAGGTTTGAGGAATGACTTGAGATAATATCAACCAACAACAAAACTTTTCCAGAATTATCAGTTATAAATTGGTGGTTTTTACTTCAGAAATAAATATAGTTTCATAAAAATGCTTGTATCCCTCCATGAATTCTGGTTCTTGTAGGTGACCGGCAATTTTTTAATTCCCTTAAAGCACTGCAAATTTTTAGACTTCCCTATGGTTGTCGAAGGTGGCCTATGTATCCCAGCAATATTTCCGCATACGATAGCAATGATGCGTGATTTACCTATCTTAAAACCTTCATTTCATTCTTAGAAACTAGGAATTTTGTTGGCACTTTTTCAATATAAACAGTTTCGTCTGCTTTGTAGACATTTTTTTATTTTAGCCTTCTTTATCAATCATATAGAACAAGTGAATAGTTTTCGATACCTGGGTAGTATTCTTAGTAATGACATGAAATGCGAACGTGAAATAAAAGCAAGGATAGGAATGGCGAAAGAAGCCTATAGGAGGAAGAAAAGTCTCTTTTGTGGGATCTTGAATAAAGAGTTGGGAAAAAGACTCATAAAATGCTTCGTGTGGAGTGTTGTACTGTGTGGGGCGGAAACGTGGACATTACGTAAAGGTGATGAAAATCGACTGGAAGCCTTCGAAATGTGGGTGTGGAGAAGAATGGAAAGAATTAGTTGGGTCGAGCGGAAAACGAATGAGAGAGTGTTAGAAATGGTGGATGAGAAAAGAACACTTTTAGATATTATTAGGAAGAGGAAGAGAAACTGGTTGGGACATTGCCTAAGAAGAGACTGTATCATGAGGGACGTCCTAAAGGGTATGGTAGCGGGAAAGAGAGGGAGGGGGCGAAGGAGACTACAATTAATGGATGATATTAAAACAGAAAGATCATACGCGAAGACGAAAAGGTTAGCGGAGGACCGTGGAGCATGGAAACTTCTCAGCTGCGGCAAGTGACCTGCCAATAAAGGCAGAATACCTATGATGATGATGATCTCACAAATCAAAGAGTCACTTATTAATTGACATTGGCTACATACCTGCATAAACCATATTAAATGCAGTGTTTAAATCCTGGTTTTCTGTCGCAAATTTTGTTATGGCTTTTTTTTTTTTTTTTTTTTTTTTTTTTTTTTTTTTTTGAATGTCCGATATTGTTACATTTTCAACTCTATATTTTCAAGGTAAGCTTGATCCATTAGTACCATAGTCTATTGTTTTATAAGTAAGTTTATGACACAGTAAGATCACATACTTGAGAAAATCACATACGTTTTAATTTTCATTCAGCAGTAAACTACCCCTATTTTAAGAGGTAGGAGAGAAACTTTAGGTTTAAAATTTGGTTCAAAATCAGTGTTTAGATGTCTATAGACCGTGAAACGTTTACATATGATGAAATCTCAAATTCCATTTTTTTTCTTCTTCACAATCACTACATTTTCTTCTCTCCACGCAAAAAAAAAAAGTGAATCTTTTGACTAGTTCATAATGAAATCTATATTTTCCATGAATTACTCATTTAAAAGAGATAATTGATTCATTTTTAATACTATTTTAAGAAGCACTAGTATGGCTTTACCTTCTTTATCCTGTTTATGAGTTTTCCTATATGTTTTCAGCCACTTATTCTCTGATCTTGTCCAACAGATTCAATGATTCGCATGAAGATCAAATCGCTTTATATAAAATTTCATTAATCGTCAGTGAAACAGTGGCGGATCTAGAAAGTAAAAACTGGAAGCGGGCAGCCAAAAGTCAGACTATGATAGGCATATTATGAGTTTAGTTAAACTTTCAAAAATATAAATACTAGCTTAAATTACTTTTTTCGCCCAAAAATCTGGGGAACCTTCTTAGATCGGCCCCTGTAGTGAAAATTGTAAGGGATAACAAGGAAAGTTTTCTTGATAATTCACAATATGAAAAGAAAATTACTCGATACACACTTCGCTGTATATATTCATATATATATTTCTCTCTCTCTCTTTTCACTTGATACTGATAGCTTTGCCAAATTTTCACTACAAAGTTCCCAAATTTGTATTAATTCAATAGGTTCGCAGAATTTCTTTTTCTAGGAAACTCGGAACAAAATTATTGCTTGTTATTGAGAACGTTCGGTGGCAAACCTTAATGCGTCATTTAAATAAAAACTTGATGAGCTTTTCTTTCACTGTGGAATCATAATGTAAGTAATATGCTGTAATAGGTTTCAACTTTAGCATTATACTTTCGGGAAATGTGGAAGATACTACATATAGAATAAACAATTTTCTTAATCTTTTAAGAAAAAATATAATTTTCGCTACAATGCAAAAGAAACATTTTTAGTAACTAAACTGATTCTTTCTACAAATTGTCTGAAGTTTAAAGTTCAGGCTGATGTTTCGTCTCTTAAAATACTATAGTTTTATTCAGATCCAATTCTAGAATGGAATAGGAATTAGGTATGTTTGAGGTTAACTAAATTCAAGAGGATCTACTTTACTTTTTTTTAAAACTCTGAAAATTATTATTTAATATAATTAAAACATAACCAAATTCTATCCTGCCTTATTTTTGGTTCTCATAAAGATACAAAATTCCGGTATTTGAAACATTAGGCTGCTATTTGGTTCAGAGATTCGTAGTAAAATAATCAATTGTTTTAAAAGTAAGACATATTGGAAAAACTATTAAAATTTGAAGAATAAATGAGAACAATTGTTCATGTTTTATTTTACATAAAGTAGCAGTCACAACTTAATAAATTAAATTTGACCTTTGTACTTACTAAGATCTACTTACGACGTTCAAATGTCTCTAAAATGGTTGAACACATAATCTGACCTTACCTATATTTTATATATTTCATGAAGACACAACAGGTAGTCTCTAACACATATTTAATAATAATGATAATTATATTCTTATTTTTTTCCATTAATGTATCATACTCTTCAAAGTTAACTCATAAAAATCTTTACCATTACACTTCTGGTACTATGATTATGTTTTCTAGAGTAACAAACACTAAGCCTCAACTACAGATCGCACTTCCGACTACTGAAGGCAAAGGTAAATCTATTAACCATATGACATGCAATATTAACTCTTTGCGGACGGACTTTAAAGTACCGTGATTTTCCAAGAAATTTGGTGTTTTTCAAAAATTTGCATAAAATAGTTTATTTAAATTGGTTTTTACAGACTACAAAGATTGCTCTTTCTAAAGATTGCAAAGATTGCTCTATATATGATAACTTGCTATATTCACAATAATCATTCTAACATTTAAAAATTGTTTTAGTTGATACTGTTCGGAAAAAAAAAAAAAAAAAATTAGTTATATTTAAACTTATTGAACAGGAACTAACAACAAATAATAGATAAATCATTGATGCAAATATCTTAAAAATTGAATATATAGTATCTTTCACTGTTTATTAGAAAATTATATCAGAACCAGAATTCCTGTGAATAAGTTCCAAAATGTAATCATCATATAAACTGCTCGAATCAATAGTACAAATGTGAATACGACACGTGTTCAATTTGGCTTTTCCTGAGCCAATAAATAAATAAATAAATAAATCTGTGCTCCCTAGTGGCTCGGTTTATAACACATTAGTGCCACTAAATATGCCTAGAAGACACGCTACGAATATAGTCCGTAGTTTATTCCTAACAAAATTGGAAAGGAATGGCTGACCTATTTTCGTCGTTCGTAGCTTTCATAAATATTCTATTATCTATTGTAATTCTAAATTTATGCTGCAAAAATGGAAAATATGTATTATTATGTTTATTATATCTGTATAGTTGAAATAAAAGAATCCATAAATGCCCATTGAGAACAAGCTATTTAATAGAAATTAGCTTAAACATGTTATCTTAAAATTAAAAAATATAAACACTCTTGTAAGCTCTTTCGCTGATATTTTATCAGACGGGAAGGAGAAAAAGCAAATAACAAACGAAATATTTAAGAAAACAGAATTAACTGGAGAAATCAGATAACTTCCAGAATTCATCTATTGATATGAGATTTGGCATCCAGAATTTGGACTTAATACGGTAGTCAATCTGAGAAATTGATACGTATATATATTGGTGAAAATGCATTTAAAATTAACCAGTAGAAATTTACTGATTCAACTCAAAAGTTGGCATAAAAGAAGGTGATAAAGATGCTAAAAGTGGTAGAGATCCCACCATGGTTGCTGTGGGCTCTTTAGAAAATGTTATACAAAGTTTTCATAAAACACAGTAGTCATTTAAAAGTCATACAGTATCCACACCAATAGCAGATATAAGCACTCCAAGTAGCGATATAAGGAGCTAATCAGAAAACTAGTTGTTCGTATTCATGCTTAATTTCTGAAATATTTTGTCCCAAGCTCCATAATTATCTTAGGTTATTTAGGAAATCATTCATTGGCATGGACTGGTAACCCTTGCGGCGCCGTCTCACTGTCTCATACGTGCTCAATATGGTTTAGGTCTGGAGATCTTAGCAAACCAGGGTAGCGGGCATACTAAGTAAAACACATTGAATTTTCATAACAATATGGTGGTGATGCGTGTTATTCTGGTAGAAGATGAATTCCAGCAAAATATTCAGATAAGATCGGGACAGTATTGTCACTACGAATATACGATACACTTTCATTCTTTCTGAAAGAAGAACACACAATAGTAAGATATGTATCTATTTCCGTTCATATCAGCATACTAGGTGAAGATTCTGTACGGCAAGTGCAAACATATGTTGTATTTTCCTGGCTACCTATATGTTTATCGATACACATATGGAAGTCACTGTGTCAAGACGAAAACGATTTTCATAGTTGGTATCCCCTCCCCCCTCCATTCTCTTCACAACTGTAGTCTCTCCTAACACCAGTGAAGATGTTCTCGGAAATGAATAAGTGCTAGGAACATGGACGTGATTATTTAAGACAAACGCTGGAATGTAGGCCTCTGGTCGTTTAATGTTCGCTCGCTCTCACAGTATCACGGAAGCTCGTATTACAATGGCGGTCGCTATCCTTTACTTAGAATGGCTCAAAATTTCTTGTCCAGGTACTCTCCGGTGCGTCACTGGAAGGTACATCTGCTGTGATGACCATTTGCCTTCAACCGCATACACTACTAACGAATAACTGACATGTTATGTTTCACGCGAGCTGCAATTCTGATTAAGAGTCACACGACTTCTCACAGTCCCGCTATGCGGCTATGCTTGAAGTTATTTAATTGTAAAAATAGGTGTTTGTCACCGTAATCTTTGTAGTTTATGTACAGATTGTGATTCAAACACAACTTCACTCGCCCTGTTATCCGATGACCCTCAATTACTAGTAAAATAACCTACGTAGTTTGGCCTGTTCTCTAAAAACATATTTTCTAGTGTTCATTCCATTTGAATGAACAAATATACAGGATAGTCTAATGCGTGTTTCCATCATTATACATACATATGTAAAACATTTATCTATTTATTCAGAGATTGTTAATTAATTGACTTTATTAGAAGCAAAGCACGTTCTGGTAATATTTCTTTCATATTACAAGGAAATACCAGACTATTTGAAGTTTCATTTGTTACATCTTGTAGTGAATAAATGTAATGACTATATTAATTCTTGTTCTGCAAAACAAAACTATCTTACAATTTCTTTTCTACAGAGGCTCTTCGGAAACATCCGCCCATTGGATTTCTTAGTAGGAAATGTACTAAAGAATATGTCATACCAGGCACTAATGTTACTATTCCGAAAGGTATGGATGTCCACATTCCTCATTATGCCATCCAACGTGACCCTGTATATTATCCAGATCCTGAGAAATTTAATCCAGATAGATTTAAAATTGAGAACAAGATGGCGAGACCAAGTTGTACTTTCCTACCCTTTGGCGAAGGACCAAGATATTGTATAGGTGAGAAAGTTATGTAAATTCTTTAGAAATAAAACAAATAATGGGAAGGTTAATATTAATTAGCTTCCTCAATCTTTGCACACTTAAAAGACTATATCATTAAGTCAATGATTGCTCATCATTGGAGTGGGGCTCATTGATTGACAATTAGTTATGGATTACTGAATGGTATATAATATTTTTCAATAAGAATTAAGCTACATAAAGAACTGCCAATGAACAAAAATCCAATCTGTGGGTAAGATTTATTTATTTTTTTACTTTGAATCTGAGCTCATACCACATTATAAATATGCTAACTTTGAATAATTATTACGTTAGTTTAATTATCAAGTTCAACTTTTTTTTGGGGGGGAGGGGGATAGAAGTTAGAGACAATGCCACATTTACGAAGACTTAGAGGCTCTAGATTCCTATCAAAGGTAGTCAAAGAAATAATAGCTTGGTAGACAGTTCCCTTCGTTGTGATAAATGTTGCTTTAATTTTTCAAACACCATTTTCAGTTCATATTCTCCCACACAACTGTTTAAATAGATACTATGCCTACATCATGAAATAATTATTGTACAATATTTTATATTTTCTTTGACTGTACCTAAATATTTTCAGTTAGGTACATGAAAAACTAGAAGGAACGTAAACTTCCAAAACAGTGTGTGAAATACAATATTGCTGAGAGCTCAAATTAAAGACTGAATTATTCTAATTCATGTACGTCTCTTCAAAAAGGTAGAGAAGAAAAGATAGGTAAGTTTGAATCTATTCTTTCATTTGTAACATTACTCATTATTATTCTTCTATTATCTTCGTTTGCGTTTTTTGTTTTTTCAGGTATTAGACTTGGATTGCTTCAAGTAAAAGTAGGACTTGTCGCCATGTTGTCTAAATATGAATTTAAAATCTGTAGTAAAACTCATGTACCGCCTATCATTGATCCAGTGCCTTATTTCTATCAGATGAAAGATGGAACATGGCTTCAAATATCGGAAAGGCAATAATAATGAAGATTAGATAAACGAAACTGTATTTTCGTAAAAATGTAGTTATTTTGTGAAATGCATCGTTAATTTTGTATTAGAAACCTTGAAAGAACAAATCTAGTCAACTGGTTATTTTGTTAAACCAAATTAAATAAATAAATTAATGTTAATAAATGAGAGCAGATATAAATGTTTATTTATCTCTAGTTTCTAATAAGTTGACTCATTTTACCCATTTGACCATTGAAACCTAATTAACAATACATTTTAGTTATGTAGTTCACGTCCTTTTGGACCTTAATTGTGCAACAAAATGGGAATATTTTATATAAAGCATTAATATTTTGAGTATCTTTGGGATGGGATAATTCATTTATGTCAATAATAACTTCTTTCGATTGTGGTGTGATTGATCATCAAAACATATAACATCTCGTTTTATGTCTTACTCCCAGGGACGGATCTACCGTGTGTGCAACACGTGCATTTGCAGGGAACGGCAAAATCTGTTACAACTATATTATTTAAAATACATATTTCTATTTGTAAACCAACTTCATGATGATGATAGTTAAAGTCTAAGCTGACCTTCTATTTGAATATTACATTCATAAATCATGTTTAGGTCACATTAGTTTAAGGTGACACTTACAGTGCTAAAGCAAATGGTCAGACAAATCCCAGCATGAATTGCTTGATTGTTGTTAACACAAGAACTCAATTCTCGAACAGTAGCGAACATCTGTTTAGTTTAGTTAGTTGTCAGTTTTGATACGAAAGCTCGTCTTGTCTTTATCACATATAAATTACCTATCATTGAAAATGGAAACAAGTTCTTTTTAATTTTTTTAAACAGATTTAGAAGGAAAATCAAGAAATACAAATAAACGAGGTAGTTGCACTGATATAGCAAACTGATATATTGAGATTGAAGCCTGATATTGAATTCTATAGAAATATTACTATCTTTCCTCTGCAGGAGTGTTTGCTTTATCTTTCACTAACATAACAGATTATTATTTAAACAAAAAGCAGACATAATGAGATTGCATTTGTAGTATTTACGCGTTTCTGAATGCGAGTGCATTTCCCTTCTCTTCGTTGTTCATGACAGGATAACATACTTCAAATCGTGGCTTTTAAGATTTTTTTTTCTGGGGAAAGGAGGGAGCAAATGATGCCATTGCATGGGACAGCAAAATGCCTAGGGTCGGCCCTACTTACACCTCATAAACTAGAATGTGATTAAGGATAACACTAACCGTTTACTACTCAACTTTTTCTCATGGTTAGGATTCATTCAAAAGCAGCTCGTTCATCAATAACGATTAGTAGGTGAATATTGTGTTGTGTAAATTCATACTCTACTAGAAAGCTCCTTCAATAAATTTAGTATTCACTTACCTTTGTGCACATTTCTCATTTTAATACTAACAAATATTTCCTGCAGATCTCTTGCTCATTGGGGATAGAGCATCCTTCTTCTCCGAGAAAACAATGAATATTCCCGAAAATATTGGTAAGAGCCTTCTTGGGGACATGCGTCCCATAATTGATACGAGTATTTAAGATTTTCGAACAGAAGATCTTTGGAATTTTAAAGTGATAATAGTGGTAAGTTTTAATTTAAGAAAATAACTGAGTGGCGTTTACCGTTTAACAAGACCAACAGCTTTTCAAAGCTATAATTTCAATATATCTGTTTTCCAGAGCAGATTATGTCAATAGAAAAAATACGCTCGCTAGTTAAAGATAACACATAACTATTTTTTTAAAATCTGTTGTTTAGAGTTTAGCGTTCCTTTCCATCACCGAGGCTATATGAGACATGAATTTACAGTTTAATGTGGAATCAGAACCAGCATAATGCGTTCCTATTTCAAGACCTACGTGTTCCCTAAATTCGAATATTCAGATTTTATTCATTCAGCAATCCAAATTTGCTTTGTATTTAAGATGTGATCTGAACTTCAAAATGAAAAATTTGGCAACGTGGACAGGTTAGGAAACACGATTTTCTCAAAGAATGAATACAGGAGCCTCTAGTCTCTGAATACAGGAGATTTTCTCAGACTACTAGCCAATTAACGGCTTGAGAAATCATTATATGCTCATACAAATATGAGCAATAGTTTTACAACGTAATTCTAAAAAAGAAAAAACAGTGAACATAATATACATTCGTTTGTAGAAGAGGCTTAAGCTCATCAACCTGCAAGAAGATAAAATACATTTATTAACCTGATTATAAACACAATGAATGGCATCATTAATTTGCATTTGTAATGTTGAAAACGTCAATATCTAGTATGTAGTGTGAGAAGGATTCGAGCTGAGTGAGAATTGTAATTTAAATTTTTGTGCACAGTGTTATCATTATTACCATTACATTGTTCAAAATGAACGAAACTAACTTAAGAGGTAAATTTACCACTCTCATCATCTGGATAGATAGCCATTCTTATTTCCTACTACTACTACTACTACTACTACTACTACTACTAATAATAATAATAATAATAATAATAATAATAATAATAATAATAATAATTATTATTATTATTATTATTATTATTATTATTATTATTATTATTATTATTATTATTATTATTATTATTATTATTTTAAAAACGAAAATTAAAGGCCTATGGTACGGTATGGTATGGTACCTGACTTTGATACGATCAAGGCTGTGGATGCATCCTCAGTTCATTCAACAACGTCTACCTCCTACTTTGAAAATCTTACTGTAGAGCTTGGCGTTTTATTTCACTATTAGCACAATGATTTTCTACTACTAAATAATGATAATTTGCAACATTTTAAAATAATTTTAATAATTAACAATAATGATAATTTGCAACACACTTAACAGATCAAGTTCTTCATACACTTCATAATCTTTATCAATTCCTCGAATAAAACGTAACATCTGAGCAGTATCTAAAACATCTGTTGACTCCTCCCAAAGCAAAGAGAACCTTTCTGTTTCAATTTTTGTCAAAAAATTGAATCAATATATTTCCTGCAATATTATCTAGTCTTTGAGCCACAGTATTCGCTAACAAACTGATGTTTTCAAATACTTTGACTTTTTCTGGACACATTTCTTCTGCTGCTTGTAACGCGTGTTAAGATATTTAAAGAAAATTTATACTATTCAACCCGTCATTTTCCGGCAGGGCTTATCTATATAACACCCACCCACCCACACACACACACATTTAATAATTTTTAAGAATGTCGTTTTCTTAGCAAGTAATGATGAATTGAAAATTAATCGATACTGTACAAATATTTTATATAGATTTCCTTCTTTAAAAAAATCTTAGAAAAGCAAATACTTGCAAAGGAATTCTGCTACTTTCAATCTTATGGCAATAAAATGCTATTTGATAATTACTTGGAAGATTCAAATGAAAATAATGATAACGTTCCGAAAAATTCTTTCGATATATAAATATATTATAGCTAGAAATATCTCCAAAATATATATTCAATTCACAAACATAACTATAGAATTTTACACTAAATACTGTACAGAATATATAAATATCAAAATTGAATACAACCTACAAAAGACAGCTTACCAAAAAACAGATAACTTCCAAACGGACCACATTTAACTTATTATGGCAGACTTCCAAATAAATATCTTTAACCATTCACCATTAAGCCACACTACAACCGTATCTCACTAAACTCTAATAATACTTGTGTATAAATCATCATAACTTTTCTTTAATATAATAATCAATTTGTTCATTCAGTATGATTCAATTTTTTTAAAAAATATACCGGTTTGATGACCAGCCTAAAAGTAAAGCTGGCCATTCCCTCTCGATACAGTTCACATTCTAGTCCTTATTAACGCCACACTTGGCGCTACTAGTCTTAACCACGTTATAAGAAAGTTGACTTTTTTTTATTTTACAAATTATCCTCAATTCATTACACACATCGCATCTCCTAACAAAAAGTTTATTATTTTTATTATTATTATTATTATTATTATTATTATGAATTATTGCCGACCAATGATCGTTGATTGTTATGTCGTATATATTAATATGTTAATTACTAATTTATTAAACTAAGGAGCACCTTTAACTACTAATTACACTCACTCCGTCATTCATACCAATAATGAAACTAAACGAACTAAACTACATGCATTCCTCAAATCCAACATTTACCTCAATTATTCTACTCGTTTCAAAATTAACATAACATTTCTAGATATTATCATCGTTCTATCTTCACACTTTGCCCTCATTTATCTCCTACCCTGTAGGCTATACGGTCTGCCACTAAACACCTTCTTTTTCTCTGTTTCTTTTGGTGCTGAATCCAGTGCTAGCAATCATTTTCAATAATTGAATTCACCAAATCGGAATGGTCCCTTGTGAGGATACAATTTGTGAGAGAGGTGCTGGTAATTTTATTTTTCAGAATTGACAACACTAAACTAAACGCAAGGAAGCTTATACCGCTTAACATTTACCCTCCTCCTCTAAGTCAGAACTATACTTATCAATAACAAAGAAAGAAAAACAAGTTCAGTACAAAAATTAAGAGTAAAATATACTCTAGAAATAGTCAGGGTCGGTGATGTGATCCCGCAATTGTGCATGATGGTCAGAGTATCTGCCAATTACACGGTGGCTCAGTGATAGGAGCACTCATTTCTGGTGCAAAGGATCCCTAATTCCATCCCCGTCCACGTGAGTTTGTGGTGGACAACATCGTGTCTGGGAATTTTCTCGGTGTTCTTCCACTTTCCTCCATATTCTCATTCCGCCAGTACTATTCACTTTCATGAACCATCCGTCTTATTTAGTCTAAAGTTCATAATCGTGACACGTAAAATTATACATTTCATTTCATGTTTGCTCAGTTGATTATCTGAGTATATCACGTCATCATTTACTTGAATGCAAACAAATGAAGTCTATGCAAACGTGAGCCTGATTAGAGAGCGCGAGTTCCATTGAAAATACGGAGCCCAATTAAGATTGATGAGCGCGAGCTCAATTGAAGATATTAAGCCATTTTGGAATTTTGTGAGCATGAACCTCATTAAAAATAGTGAGTCTCATTGAAATAAATGTTGGTGTGCCCATTGACAACAATGAGCTTTCTTGAAAATAGTGAGCTATATCGAGTATAGTGAGTCCGAGCTCGATCGACTAAAAGTCAGAGATAGCGAATCTCTCATTAAAATTAGTAAGTGGGAGTCTCATTGGTATTAGTGACCACGAGTCACATTGATGTAAGTGATCCTCATTAAGATAAGTGAACCTGTGATCTATTGACTTTGGTGAATTTTATTGAGAATATTGATCACAATTGAGGATAGTGTGTAGGGCATGAGACTCCTTGAAAATAGTGTGCGCGAGTTCCATTAAGGGTAGTGACTCTTCTTAAGATCAGTTGGCGTGACTTCATTGAAGATATTAAGCCTCTTTGAGATTAGTAAGCGCAAGCCCTGTTAAGAATATTAAGCCTCACTGAGGTAATTAAGCACAAGTCCCATTGATTAAAGTGAGCTAAATTGAATATAGTGAGTCCGGACTCGATCCGAGTGAAAGCATGAGCAAACGTGATCTTCATTGAAATTTGTGAACGTGATTGCCATATAAATTGTGAACCTCGTTGAGGATAGTGAGCTATATTGAGTATAATGACCGTGACCGCGACTACGATCGAATGCAAGTATAAGCAAGCGTGAGCCTAATGAAAATCAGTAATCGCGGGCCCTATTAAGGATACTTAGCTTTAATTAGATTAATGAGTGCGAGCCCATTGATGATAGTAAAAATCATTAAGATTAGTGACCGGTAGATCCATTGACAATTATGAACTCATTTAGAATAGTGAGATATATTGAGAATAGGGAATACGAGATCCGTCCACTGCAAGTTTGAGCAAGCGTGAGCCTCATACTAGCAAGTGTGAGCCATGTTGAGGATAGTAAGCCTCATTGAGATTAGAGATCGCGATACCCATTCTTGTTAATGAGCTATATTGAAAATAGTGAGCGCGAGTTCTCTTGAGAATAGACTGCCATATTGTAAATAGTGACTCCGAGCTAAATCGGCTCTAAATCTGAGTAAGCATGAGCTTTATTGAAATTAGTGATAGCGTGCCTCGTGAGTATAGTTAGTTTCATTGAGATCAGTGAGAGTAACTTCATTGAAATTAATGATCGTGAGCCCCATTGATAATAGTAGACCTCATTTAAATCAGTGAGCGCAATTCCAATTAAGAATAGGTTGACTCATTAAAATTAATGAGCTCGTTCCACATTGAGAATAGAGAGTCTGATTGAGATCAGTGACAGCGAGCCCTATTTCCACTTTTTGAGGTTAATTTTAAACTTTCAGTCAAACTGCTCCTGCTTCCTTACTATTTATCGTAAGATCGTGGTTCATATCTTGTTTCTTTCTTTCTTTCTTTTTTCTTTTTTCTTTTTTTTTAAAAAGGAATAGAGCGTCCTTTCCTACAGTACCACTTCCTTCTCCGTATTATGCACCACTAACATGAACATCGGGGTAAACCGGAGTTTTCGGGGAGGGATTCAAAATATTTCCGCCCCTCTGGCCCGGGCCAGGGTTCACGTAGAAATCTGGATTTTAAAAAAAGATACATAGTTACGTACACAATGATTGTGTAAATTTTCAATCTTTATATATATATATATATATATATATATATATATATATATATATATATATATATATATATATATATAAAATTTACTGCGTCATTACTATTTGGCCTAGAATCATGGTTCAAACGCCAGTTTCTGTATAATGAGTCCTCTTCAACGGCACTAATCACATGTCCGTATCGTACACCTGAACCGGAAAATTCGGGAATACCCGTAAATTTTTCTGAAATATCATCCAAGGTATAATTCGCCCTTCTGGCCCGAGCCTGGGTTCATGTAGGGATCTGAAAATCTCTTGGAAACTAGGTAGTTATGTGCACAAATCGTGTTCAAAATTTCAGTTTTGTATTTTGAAAACAAAGGGCGGAAAAAGTTTTTGAAAGTCTGGAGGTGAGGCATTTATATATATATATATATATATATATATATATATATATATATATATATATATATATATATATATATATATATATATAATAAAAATTCATTAGTATGTGGCCTAGAGTCATGGTTCAAACGCCATTTTCTTCAGTATAACGCGCCCTTTCCAACGGTAACACTCACGTGTCCGTATCATACATACGATCTGGAAAATTCGGAAATAACCGGAATTTTTTCTGAAAAAATCATCCTCTCTGGCCCGGGCCCGGGTTCACGTAGGAATCTCAAAAAATTAAGAAATACTCAAAGTTGCACACAATCCGTATTCAAAATTTCAATCTGATATCTTGAAAACTAAGGGCATGAAAAATTTTTGAAGTTTTGCTTAAGAAAAGCCAAAAAAAAAAAAAAAAAAACTCATGCCCTCCGCCCCCACTTGGAGCCGCCAAGTTGACCATTGATTCCAAAACACATATGAGGTGTTGTTTGGTCCATGCTTGACCTGATCAATAAAAAAAAGCTTAAATACCTGTTATAGGACCTAAATAACGGTCAAAGACAACACTACTTCATGGTAACAAAAGTTACCACAAATCCCAAAAGGATGATCGTAGACCTCATTTAAATCAGTGAGCGCAAGCCCAATTGAGAATAGGTTGACTCATTGAAATTAATGAGAGCGATTCATATTGAGAGTAGAGAGTCTGATTGAGATCAGTGACAGCGAGCCCCGTTACGGATAGCAAGCCAAATTTAGAATAGCAACTGTTAGCCTCATTGAGGATAATGAGCCATTTCGAAAGAAGCGAACGCCTGCCCAGTTGAGGATACTGAACCTCATTGAGGTAAGTGAGCCATACAGACTATAATGATTTCGAGGTCGATCGAATGCAAGTTTGATCAAGACACTGTGATTTTCGTTGAAATTAGCGAGCGCGAGCCTTATTAAGGATAGTTAGCCTCAATTAGATTATTGAGAAAGAGAAAGACACATTGAGGATAGTGAGCCTCATTGAAATCAGTGTGTATGTTTAACGTATCATTTTCATACTCCAATATTATTTCAATCTTTTTGCAGAGTGAACCCCATTTATAGCATACAATCAGGGATTAGATTACAGGAAATGGTTTGTAAATTTTCTTTTGTTGTGGACTTCTTAAAGACAGATCTTACAAATAGGATACGGAAAGACTCTTCAGTGATTATACAATGTAAAGGTTATTTTCAACGAAATGCTAAATGTTAAAGCTAAGGAAATAAAGAGAGAGAAAATTCACATAATTAAGAAAATTTGTATATTAAAAAAAATCCTTGTGTATATAATTGTTTAGTGTTAAGATTAGTTTCAACGACATGTTACATTTTAAAGCTCAGGAAACTAAAGAGATTATAATAATTTCACCTAATTAAGAAAAATTGTATAATATATTATTCAAAAGTACGTTGTCCATATAATTGTTTGTTTCTACGCACTAATGAGCTAAAATGGTATAAATTGTAAGACAATTTTATACACTACGAAGCATTTCAGAAAGTTGCTTAGTTACGTTGGATCAAGTATCTTACTTGTAAGTATTTTTCTATAAATTTTGTGTTTAATACCGATATATTTGACAGAAATTCACTAACTATGATGTGGGTTATTTTTGCTCATTATTTAACAATCATATATAAATAAACCTTTATTCAAGGGCGGTATACTTTAATAGCTAATTGAAGGAAGAGTTTTAACACATTGATTGCCATGTGTATCACAGGTGATACACACGGCGTTTTCCGCCTACGCTTCGTGTATCATTTCTGATACACAGCGAACGTTCTTTGTGTCATCACGTGTATATGATCTGATACACATGCTGGTTTATTTAACACATCTTATCTGTAGTCAGGGCACCGGAAAATCATATTACAGCAGTAATTCTGGTGTCAGTTGAATACTTTTCTTTAAGTGTATTCCGCCCGCGCTTCGTATATCATTTCTGATACACGTCAACTTGGCGCTGACAGTAAAATTTACAAAATATACACTGGCGATCAATGTATTAAAATTAGACAATGAATACGGGATTGACATTTTTTGTAAAGGTTAGTGATATACAGCATTCTGTATATGTGGTGACTTCAACTTTCGCCTATTCAAAATTAGCCTAATAAGCTCAGGCAATGAAATTTATAGATATTAACTCAAGAGAAAGTGTAGGCGAATTTTGAATTCAAGATTTGCCTAAAGCGAAATTATATTGGTAGTACTGACAAGAAATGACACAAAAAATTGTAGTTTCTAAATTTATAAATAATATTCTTTAAAAAATGCATATTAAAACAGTGTAAGTACAATTGCAGTATAGGACTAGATATTATATGTTTGATATCGAGATATGAAAATGTAATCGAGATATGAGAATCTCTCACAGAAAACATAAAATTTGCATAAAACATAACATTTGTAACTTTATACAGTACCTACCTGACCTACAGAGATAAATTAGACCCCATATATCAAAGGAAATTTTATTTACAAAATATTTTGTTGCAAGTTCCAAAACCGTAGAGTTGAACCTAAGGTAATAAGTCAAGGAAAATATGATTGTTCTATAGGCGATGTCGGCCAAATTGGAAATAGTAGCTATATTCAGTGAAGCTCAAGAGGAACTTTTAGGAAATTTCTATACTTGGTGAAAGGAAACCATCCTTCAAGTTTCATTAAGTTACTATATTTGTTGGGTTTGTCAAAAATTTTTCCCACATACTGGACTATTTAATAAGAGCACGAAAATAGTTTCAAGAGGAAATGTTAAGTATTAATGAGGTGCAGTGCTACCAACGATGCAAGCTAAACTCAGTTTTTTTTTTTTTTTAAATTTAGAAACTTAAGAAAATTTACTCTTTATCATCGCTTTGATTGACGTTTGAATAGCTAGGAGGAATTAGGCGAATCTTGAATAGGCGAAACTTGAAGCCCTGGTATATGTTTCTATTGTGCATCATCTTGCTAGTGATAATACAATTTACAGATTTTTCTTCTTATCAATGAATCTGGGGAGGCTACGTTTAAATTCCGAGTTCCCCTATATTTAATTTTACAATTTCCTATATAGATATTTTAAGACACTTCTCAACGAACCCTCTCTTTAATAGTACCCATTTATCACAAAATCGGCATCATGATACTATGGGAGCCTAGAACCATTGTATATAGGTAGGTTGACCATTAGGAACTAAGTTCTCCATTGTCGAAAATAGCCGAAAATTGTTCAAGTAGAGGTCCACCACAAGGTTCACTTGGCGGGAGCAGGATTTGAACCCTGGACCCCATGCAACAGAGGTGAGCGCTCTACCACTGAGCCACCGCGGCCCCCTGTCTGGTGATTAGGGTTCTTGATACATCACTTCAATTTTATTGTTGCGAAGAAAATCCCGTGTTTGGAATATCCGATGAGCATGAGCATGGTCGTTTAGCTTGGAATAAGTTGGAATAACTTAGTCTTAAAAACCATGTTCATAAGATGTAGCCGTAACTGTAGAGCGTTGTGAAACACAGTGAGAGACAGGGGCGGATCCAGGGGGGACGATCGGGGCAATCGCCCCCCCCCCCCAGAAGAACAAACTTTCTTATTTTATATATATAAATAAAACCCATCCCGAAGTTTGGAGCCCTTAAAACTAGCAGTATGACAACCAACCGCCCACCCCAGAAGTCGGTCCTGGATCCGCCCCTGGTGAGAGAGGGTTACAGACTACGCCTTCGCTGCAGAGAGATAATATCCAAGTGACTGTAATCTTAAATTTTGTGTAGTAGCAGGAAGTTTACGTATTTGCGTTGTTACAGCTGCCGTTTAGTTTAAGGATTACGAACCGGTACTAATGTTGTAATCATTATGACAATTGATGAAAAGCAAGCACAAGTTAAGGCGTCATCACATCTTGATAGTGATTTGACACATTGCACCTGCACAGTCTTGTAGTCAGTCAACAGTCAGTTTTCTGGGAATCCATCTTGAAGAAAGTTTTACATTTTCATTCAGAATATTCTCAAGAGATTGCATGAAAATGCTAAATCATGGGATAATATCACACACACCTAATTGACGGTACTGAATATCAACTTTCTTCACCAGCCTTATCATGTAGTTTCAATTAGTCGGTAGTCGAGGCTGCTCAGATTATTTACTTCACATTTCTCTTTCAAACAATAGGATTACTTTGAAAAGTGAGGGAAACCACAATTCAACTTTCATTAGAATCGAATAAATTTACGTGAGTTATCACGAAATATGCAAAAGACACACGTACGGAATATCAAAATGTCGGTTGAGACAAAATGTCAATCTCTCTACAATTGCTTCGATGATAACTAATGACGCAGTGCATTGTAGAAGCGACCGAGTGTTTTTCTTTTAATTGCAAGATTCCATTGCATCATTTATCAATTTCACTAAATCTTATAAAAATGGAAGTTTTTTTTTATTAATTTAAGGGAAACAGTCTTGAAAAAGGAGACTTAATTGTCTTTTTTTCAATATATATATATATATATAATAGATCTCTAAATATATCTCTGATTATTAAGTGCTTTGAACCCCAAACTGTACTGTAGAATTCTGGGAAAACTTCAAACAAAGTGTACAAGATAATCTTTTAAAATGGAATATTTTTCTTAATACTGTTGTGGGACATATTACCGTTGACCTGTTAACCTTTCCATGGAAGCAACATTGATCGGAATTGGACTAGATCATTTGATCGTCAGCAATTAGCGTTTAATCGCCACGCGGAATGACGTAATATTCAAAATTTTGTAAGGGGCTAATAAGTTAACCTGTAAGCCCCCGATAGAAAAAAAATGACGAAATTAGGCTGATCGATTGGTCAGCGTTTAATCATTAACAATAATCGTTTGGTCACTACACGTGGTGACGTAACACCCATTATTTGTGGAATGTTAAAAATTGAATCTGTTGGGCCCCATTGAAGTAAAATTGATTGAAATTAGGGAAGACTGTTTGATCGTTGTTTGATTGCGATTGGTCACTAACAATCAGCGTTTGATCGCCACACGTAATGACTTAATACGCATAAGTTTGTTTTCGATGCTAACAAATTAACCTGTTAGCCGTCCATGGAAGCAATATTGATCGGAATTGGACCAGAGTTTTGATCGCTAGATGAAAACCTTGGTGTGTCATTTTACCTGAGTACCGTTTATTTTAGGCTAATTTCCCCTAAAATAGATTCATCTTTAATAAAATATGAATTTGAATTTTTAACATCAAATTACATACAGATGGTGATCAGAAAAATGGAAACACCTGAACGAAATTGCAACTTACCAGATTAATATGGTGTCGGGCCACCTTTCGCCTTCAGAACAGCCTTGATGCGACGTGGGATGGAAGCATAGAGGTCGTGAATGGTAGCAAGTGGAATTTTACACCATTCCTCGTGCAGGGCATCGGCCAGTTCTATGAGAGAGGATGGAGGTGGAAATCGTCGCCGGAGTCGTGTTTCCAAGACGGACCACAGATGTTCAATTATGTTGAGATCTGGGGATTGGGCGGGCCAGGGGAGGTGTGGAACTTCATCCCGATGTTCCTCAAACCACGCTGCAACAACGCCAGCTGTGTGAATGGGTGCATTATCATCCTGGAAGATGGCGTCATTGTCCGGGAACAACATCCGGACCATAGGATGGAAGTGGTCTCCTAAAATTGCGACATAATCGTTGGCAGTGATTCGTCCGCTAAGTGTGACCACAGGACCCAATGAAAACCATGATATGGCGGTCCACAGCATCACCGAGCCTCCGCCATGTTTCACAGTTGGGCGGAGACACTGCAGATCATAAGCTTCTTTGGACGATCTCCACACATAAACACGGCCCGTGGTTGGGAATAGGGTGAAGGATGACTCATCCGACCATATCACACGTTTCCAGTCCTCAACGGTCCGAGTTGCATGGTCGCGGCACCATTTGCGGCGTGCGAAAGCGTTATGGTCCCTGATGAGCGGTTTGGCCCGTGCAACACGACCCCGTAAGTTCATGTCATGTAATTCGCGGCGGACTGTGATTGTCGAAATAGGGTGGGGGACGTGCTGATTGAGTTCCTCCGTCACTTGCTCCGCAGTGGCACGACGGTTCTGCGTGACAATGCGCTTTAATACCCGGCGTGACCTGTCACTCATGATTTTCTTCCGCCCACTGTACCGCTTCCCTGATGTGGTTTTCCCGTGTGTTGTGTAGGCCGTCATCACCTTCGACACTGTCCCACGCGACACACCTAACACAGTAGCCACTGCCGTCATACTCACTTCACATAACCGCGCACCAACAATTTGCCCTCTTTGAAAATCTGAGAGGTCTCCCATTTTACACTACCTCCGTCTGCTGCAGCCACTGGATACTGCTGTTCCACTGCGCCTGACGTAGTTTGGAGACCGACCTAACACACCACCAGCAGCGGTCCGGCGCTGCGGGCGCCACGACACCACTGCCAACCCATACATCTGACGTGTTGCCAACTACAGGTGTTTCCATTTTTCTGATCACCATCTGTATGTTCGAAGATTATTCACTTATAAAAGTACATTAACTTAAATAAAGAAAAATCAGATAATTTCAAATCAGATTTTAAAACAAAGATTTCAATAGTCACCTACATTGCAAAGTTCTACAATTTGGTGATTATTTATTGCCTTTCAAAGTTTTTCAAGAATGCATTGGTGACTACCTTACTTAATATCAGACATGTGATAGGTGAATGTTTTCATAGAAAACCGTAACAAAGATAAACAAAATCTTACAGAGTCATGTACGGGGAAAAAGATTCTTACCCTCATCTTGTAAACTTCGATACAACAGCATCCTCTTTTCTATGAAAAAATCCACTTCACACTGTCTTGATTTATTCATATTATATCTCTGGCTGGTATTAAATTGCTCTCGAAACAACTAATATTAGGTGTGATTTGAATTGTCACATTTAGGAAAACTAATTTTCATTTAATATTGGGTTTGAATAAATTTTATTCCAAACATTAACCAATAACTTACTTAGATTTAATGCGTAGATGGATGTATTTAATTTTATCCCAATTTATTTAAATATGGCTAAACATAATACATTCGATTGTGGCATATACTATGGTAGAATCTTAAACTTATCATTTTCCTATATGGTGAAGGGTGTTAAGAACTTTTTTGACTTTCAGAACAATCCAAAAAAATAGAGACAGTCGGTTCCCGTCTATAGAATGTTCCACATATAACAAAATTTAAATCTAAATGATAACATAATCTGTCCTAAATCCATTCACAACTTCAAAACAGTTGCAGAAAGAAAACAGCTTTCCCGTAGGCACTGGGCAAAATGTTCGGTACTGGACTAATACAAATCTTAATTAGATAGATGCATCAAAGAAGCAAGGTGCAGGTAAGGTAATGGTGTGGTGTGGAATATGGGGCGAAAAACTTATTGGACCTGTTTTCATTAATGGAACCTATTGGACCTATTTTTATTGATGGGACCTCGGATGCTGCACAATATGGAGATATGCTTAAAAGCACTGTTACGCCACTTTTGTTAAAAGAGGAAAGGTGGTTTTATCAATATTGGCAATAAGATGGGACACTGCCGCATTATGGTCTTAATATAATCGATGGCTCAATCAACATTATCCCGGTTGCTGGATAGGTCGTCATGGACCAGTTGAGTAGCCAGCAAGGTCCCCCGACCTAACTCCGATGAATTTCTATATTTGGGAACATTTTAAAGCTATTGCCTACCAGTGTAAAATTAATGACATTGGATACCTGAAAAGGTAAATCATTGTGACCTGTGAACAAATATCACCATAATTCCTTCGCAGAGTACACAAGCACTGGGTCTCATGGTTAAGGATGTACATAGAACAGAACTGTGGGCATATTGAACATGTGATGTGATTGTAATTGTCTCATGTATGTTAGTTCTCTGTTTTCCTGGTTACTAAAGAATACGTAATGTGAGATTTTACAAAGTTTGTTTTTTTTACTTTATCCTTTAATTCGAAACTTCGCACAGCACGTTTCACAGGATTTTACACAGAATATTTCCTAAATCTATTCACAACTTCAAACCTGTTGCAGGTTTTGGAAAAATAACCTTACCGTTGGGTTTCCCTTCAAACGAGGATGTTGTTTAATATGTCACACGACCATGTTGTCATTTAAAATAAACAAGTTGATTCCAAGATGGCGGCCATCAAGATGGCGGACGACAACCTTAAACACCTTATTATGTTTCCCCCCTCGCAGCAGCATTGATCCCAATTGATCGACTCCGATCGATCCCCAGATCGACTGCATTTATAGTTTCTCAAATATTTAGCGAATGAATAGTTTCTCAAATATGGCGAATGAAGAAGTTGCGGGAATATAGTATGTCATTTAAATAATTTTTACCAACATCTATGTTAAATTTTAACTTGTTAATAATTATTTCCTAAGTTCAATAAAATTTTAGATCAGTTTGACAGTAATTTTCGGAATTTTAGAATTTAGAGCTAAGCATTTCTTAAAGTATGCGTTTTATGAAAAGTTGTTTCTCAATAAAAAAATATTGTGTTATCTTTGTTCTATAAAACTATATCACTAAGTTTCTCTTTATGTTCAACCATAACAAAAATATTGCTATTTTTATCTGGGCATTGTTTATTTGACACTTCCAGCGGCCATTTTCCAATATGGCAGAGAAGGTCACGTGAGATTTCAGGGGACTTTTAGTATGTTGTTTAGAATATCATTCCAAACATGTGTACCAATTTTCAGCTTGTTACTTACTTGTTCCTTACTTTTCGGTAATTTGACTGCACTAAAAGGAAATATGCAGTATGTTGCTTCAAAATTGACTTTTTTTTTTTTTTTTTTTACTAATGTCATTGGAGAATTGCTTTATTATATCACATTATGTACATTTTTGAAACATATTAGTTGAAGTTGAATTTATTTCCTTATCGTTGACCAATTTCCACTCCCCAACCTATAAGCTTATTTCATAAACACCCAAAAAAAAAAAAAAAAAAAGAAAAAAAAAAGGTCTCGATAGGTTTCATTAAAATTGTCAAGTGATAGCTACGTAAATGTATACAGACGTAATTGAACGTTACACTGCCCTTAGATGTTACATCATGCCATTACAGGATGTCTGACATCTAGCAGTTTTCCGTATATCATATGCATATACTTATGGTACCTTCGTCAGCTATATGTTATATACATCCATTTGTATGTGAGATCCTGACCGCCTACATTGTTTCATACAGAAAGTATATATAGATGGAACATTTATACAGAAAATATTATAAAACATGCGTTTTCAGTTATACGTCTGCTGTACGTTAAGTCCAAAAACTACAGGAATTACGCATGTAACCTATCTTTTTAAGTACGCTACCTACATTTTTTTCTCAGTGTATAATCCATACTTAAAATTTCCGTGTAATTAAGCGTACAGTACAAATATTATGCCTATTTTTCTCACAACTTTATGGGTGATTGCCCTGTGCTGTAAGCACTCCATATAATAAACATAAGCTTCAGCAATTATTATAGTAGAAAGCAATGGGTATATGAAGCCAAGCACTGTATTTTTTGTTTCTGATATTTTTTCTTAAATAACATCGATCGTTTCGATCATTTTTACAAACCAACTCACTACCAATTTTCTTTATGTAGAAAGTGCCCCCTCCCCCCATATAGGAGAATTTTAAAAAATGTCTGGGACACATTCTGTTTATTTTCAATAAAGAGTTAATACACTGAATTTCAGCTCCGTAAATTTAACGGCGTGCGAGATACTATTTTTTTTTTAATTTCGCAAAAATTCGGATCCTCACTACCTCCTTAGGATATTATGCATTATAATGAAAGCAACATAACATCCGAGTTTGTATTAAGGCCTAACTATATACCAAAAGTAATTTCATTTGACTTTGCAATTTGACCGTGATGATCAGGCACACATTCAATTTTTTTTATATAATAATTTACATATTACAGTGATTCAAAAATTTAATTTTTCCAGTAGTTAGCTCCTCTAAAAACTCACAGGTCTCGAAAGCCAAGTAGTAGTATAAGTCGTACTGCTATTATTACAATTAAAAATATCAATATCCAAAAGTGTCTAAAGTTCTTTTTTTTTTTTTTTTTTTTTTAGTTGGTTAAATATACTCACCTCAGGTAAATAGACAGAAACAAATGAAAAAGGAAGGGAAATGGTCTTGAAAGTAAAACGAAGACAAATTTACCAGTCTTCAGAAGATACTGTCTACAATGCAGTGAGCAGATTGGGTCGGTGTATCATACTGAGTCGGTGGGTCATGGTGGGTGGTGGGTCACAGCGGGTCACATGCTGTTGACCCACGACCCACTGACCCACTCAGAAAACTTGACCCACTGACCCACTCCATCTCTGTTACCTTCAATAGCTTAGGGCCCCACCAAACCTAAATCCGACTCTACATATTATTATTATTTAAGTGATGTGATGTGATTTTAGTTTAGCGTCCCGTTCAGCAGCGAGGCTATATGAGACGTGGACCTACTGATTAACGTGGAATCCGAACCACATGAGCTCCCGCCGGTATTATTATTTAAAAATGAACACATTTCAGTGTAAAGTAAAAGAGAAAAGTTAAAATATATTATTGTAAAGTCCTGCAAAAGCGTGCACAGTTCCCAAACTTGAGAAGATGATTGGGACATACTAGACTACTGTCGTATGTATATTCCTGCTAAGACAACCTAGAATATACAATCTTTTTTCAAATTTGCTTAATCTAATAATCAAGCAGCTAGAGTTACAATAGAAGACCGTCTCTTCATGTTGAGAAAATTCATTTTACGCGTGAATCTTCTTGATGAATCCTTGTAAGAAATTTCTCTCATCAGACACTAAATATTCCTTGTCGAACGAGCGTAGGCGAAATAGGGATATAAACATAGTAATGTAAATCGGTAGTTATGTCAGTAAGGTAAACTTGAAGAGAAAGTTATTAAAGACTAGTTAAATTCCGATCTTCAAATATAGAAATATACTCCAAATACATATACCAATCAATGACAATGTTATTTAAAGTTTTGACATTTGGTGTGCCTATATATCTTTACAATAAACTACAGTATGTTAGAAATAGCCACAATCGTGATACTCGCTCTAGCAGATCAACACTGTTGTCGATACCTCGTCATAATACGAATCAAATGGCTAATTCATTCCCAATCTCTGGTATTAGAGAATGGAACAGATTTCCACCAGATGTAAGGAATTCACCCTCAATTGCGACATTCAAAAGAAATTTGAAGCAATATCTGATAGCCTTAGCCAATGTACACCAATCTCGGAATGATGTTTTTTTGTTGTTTTTTTTTTCTTTCTTCACAAAGATGAGCAGTAGCAACCTAATGTAAACAGAAACTTGAGGTATGTATCTATAATACTAGATTTGTGGGAATTTATGGAGGAGGGGAGAATGTAAGATAGTATATTTTTAAGAATACATATATCGTTCTGTGTATGCTGTATGTATAGTTTTCTTGTTTTTATGATAAATAGTATGAGGGTATGGCGGGGAAGGGGGTATGTAGGGGAGCATATTCGTGTGTAGGGGTATATATGTGTGTATGTACATATGCATTAATGTAGTAATTGTAAATTTTATGGATTAGACGATTTGGTAGTACGTATATCTTGTATACATTTTAGTTGGTTGAATATAGCCTTAACTCTGCCGTTAAATAAATAAATAAAAATAAATAAAAAAAATATGTAAATCGATGTCTATCGCTTGTATGATATAGTGAATTTATTATTCCAATATGATACAGAAATTAACACAAACAATTGTTTCTTATTAGTTGCTAGCTTTAACATTTCGTATATGTTGTACACATAAAATATATGCCCTGAAATGCACATTTCATTCTTTGTTTTTACTGGTCACTTCCTTCAAGGTGACTCATCTTCCCTCCTTGATTGTAAGATTGAGAGTCTTATATAGGAAGTATATTTATTGACGTGTGACAATGAATGTCCGGGTACCAATTTGCATACCAAAGGGCACTACGATAAATAACGTTAATCAGAAAACAAAATTAATGATAATCGAAAAAATGTTACCTAAGTAACACAGGTGAGAATTGTATATCTTTATTTCGTAGTCTAAAAGGGTTATATTAAAAGATAATTAGGAAGAATTCTTTCTGGGTCAATGAGGTGCACAACAAAAACATAGTACTGAAAAATTAAATAATTTATTCTCAGTTAGAAATATGTCAAAACTAAATACTGTAGTTTACATGTTATCTTATGATTTGAATGCCGTATAGTGTTTACAGTATGTCACACTCATAATATTCTCTGACTCCGTAACCAATGATTTCTTCGACTTCGGTTCAGTGGAAAATAACATAGCGGTTGATGATTATAATCGACTTCTGTGAAAAGCTGTTCTAGTAATAAAAAAAATACTCATGTTTCGCTAAACCTCAGTTGTACATACAGGTGCATTTATAATTCATTTCCCAATATTTCAGAATTTTGACATACTTTCCATTACAATGTATGGTTTTCGACATAAAAGAATTTAGGCCGCGGTGGCTCAGTGGTAGAGCGTTCACCTCTGGTTCTAGGGGTCCAGGCTTCGATACCTGCCCCTGCCAAGTGAACTTTGAGGTGGACAAACACCGTGTGCGTGGGTTTTCTCGGGGTTCTCCCGTTTCCTCCCAATTTCATCATTCCATCATTTCATTCATTATTCATCATCACCGTCTCCTTTAGCCTAACCGGCATAATCGTGGGACGTAAAACACAAAGATTTCATTTCATTTTTTCGACATAAAAGAATAAGTAAGAGATGTTCTATAAATCTAGATTTTCTCCCGAATTGAATCGGAAATAAATTTTGTTACTATAGTTTTAGTTTTGAAAGAGTCATACTGTTCTCTGACTCTCTAGCCCATATATTTTTAAAGAGTTGTGTATACCAAAACTTATATATATACTACTTTGGCTGTATATTTATCAGTACGCGAGACAAAAACCTCAAGAACTAAGTGATAAAAATCAATATTCTCGCATTTTATGTTGATCACTATAGAGCGAAAACGGTAATAGATAGCGAGAAGCATTTTTATTGGAATCTACTTAGCGTTTGAGCTCCTTCGTGGCCAAGTTGTTAGCGTACGCGCCTTTCGCGTGGGAGATCTGGGTTCGATTCCAGGCGGGAGCTCAAGTAGTTCGGATTCCACGTTAATCAGTAGGTCTCGTCTCGTATAGCCTCGCTGCTGAAATGGATGTTAAACTCAAAATCAACTCTACTTAGAGTTTCAAGAATGTTTACCTTCTTCTCTATTAACTCTCTCTCTATTTAAACCAGAAGCTGGAGAAATCAACCACTTTGGGTTTTAACGTTCATTCTTTTGTGGTAATAACGGTAATAGGTAGCGAGAAAAGGTTTTCTGCAATAAATTAAACGTCACAAGAATGTATATGCCATATTTACTCTAATAGATAGTCTAAAACCGGAAATGTTAGAAATCCATCATCACCTCCAGTTTCGATATTAATTGATAAAATATCATGCTATGCGAACAAAAGTTCTTCACGTGGTGTACACGTGACACTGCTACTTGTACTTTAATTAGATATCCAGATTAAAGTTTTATACACTCATCAATTGCGCCGTTTGCGAGAGTTAGCGATTATCGAAATACACGTAAATAGTGATTTTAAGAACGTGAACCAAAACCAATCAATAAATCAAAAGAATTTTGTATATTACGGGCTATTTTTTCAATATTAATAGAGGCAATTGCTAATTTAATTTCAAGTGTAGGTATACAAAACATATTTTATCATATAAACATTCCCCACCCCATTACGCCCAAAAGGATATGATAAAAATATCTTTGTTAAAAAATGAACTCTAATTGAAAATGCCTGTGTAGGTCAATAAAAATTTTATTTTGTCGTCCAAACTAGATACTTCACAAAAATAAAAATTATATGTTATCTTACACCGTAGGCGAAGAGAAAGAGATGACAAATTTACAGCACTATTGTCAGCGTAAAATACTTTGCTGAAACAACATTTTATCTGACAGATTAGTAGAAAAGGAAATGTTACTCCGCAATTTGACACGATTTTTTATATTTTCTCATTTACGTTGTTCGAAGAAACCTGATAGCGGTTGTATTTATAATTATTTGTTTTTTTTTGTATTTGAAAAAATAAATGATTGTGTACAAGAAAGGATATTTTTCTTGTTTATTTCGTTATTCAAATAATGCATAATGCTTCGTGTATGTGTGTTTATTTTTGCATATTTCCTTATGTTTGGTCTTCGTCTTTAGTGTGACGATTTAAAAAAGAAATCGGTTTACAGTTGTCTTATTTTCTAGATTTCTGTAGGTAATAATACGTCGTGGGAAGGAGTATTCGGTCATCTTGAGAATTTTTGTAAGGCTCCAGCTTAGGAAAATAATGATTGATGTTCTAAACTTGTTACATTATTCTCTCAGATTTTAAAGTAAAAGAATGTGCAAAAACTTTTGATTCATCTTGTATTTGTATTTGTCGTACATCATCATCATCATCATAGGTATTCTGCCATTATTGACAGATCACTTGCCGTAACATTTCACTTCCACGGTCTCCAGTTAACCACTTCCTCTTAATGTACGACTTTTATGTTTTGATACCGTCCATCAATTGTATCCTCCTTCGCCCCCTTCCTCTCTTTCCTGCCACCATACCGTCTAGCATATCTCACATGATCGTTCTTAGCCAATGTCCCAACCAGTTTCTCTTCCCCTTTTCAATATCTAAACTAGTCCCTTTCTCCCTCACCATTTCTAACACACTCTTATTTATTTTCCACTCGACCTAGGTAATTCTCCATTCTTCTCCACATCCACATTTCAAAAGCTTCCAATCCTTTCTCATCACTTTTGCTTATGTCCATGTTTCTGACCCATACAATATAATACTCCACACGAAGCATTTTATGAGTCTTTCTAAATTCTTTATCTAAGGTCACACAAAATAGACAATTCTTCCTCCTAAAGGTTTCTTTCGTTATTCCTATTCTTGCTTTCATATCACGTCCTCACATTGATGATGATCATGATCATGATAAATGATGTATTTACATTTGTGATACAAGTATCAAATTTATCTTTCAAATTGTGTTAGCTATTAAATCAGGGGTAAAAGTTAGGGGGAACGCGCGGAGATCCCGTCCATTCACTTCCAGAAAATATATGTGGCGTCCCCCTACTTTCTAAAAAATTACAATGAGCAAAGATAGGCATAGGAGACGGCATGCTATCATGTATTCCCCTATATTTTTTTAGATCCACTTTTACCCCTGCGTTAAATGTATGTTTGAAATTTTTGATACAGCTAAATTCCTTGCATCTTGATGACATTTCTTAGGAACAAATGAACCACAACATACTATTTAGAATATACAAGAAGATATCTTTCAAAAGGAAAGGCATTGTTCAAGTATATTTATTTTGGATAACTATTTGTCATTACTCTTTCTTTAAGTGAATGTAAATATTTTATTTTGGATTTATTAATTTACAATATTTACTATCCAAATAAGCCAGAGACATGTGTAACAATTTAATAACAACATCAACCATAATAACATAGCATCAAAACAAAAAACTAACGCACCAATGATAATAATAATAACAAGAGGCAACTAGTAGCATTTGTATTCAGCTAAGGTCATTTAGACAGAAAGGTTTTGCAGCTTCAAAACTAGTTATTCAGTATCAAACATAAGAAATGAGTGATATAGAAATTAGTTTAAATGGATCTCTACTGAAGAGTTTGACTGAAAGGAAGTCAAAAATACTTGAAATTCTGTCTGGTGTATTTAAGATCTCAGTTTATCATATGTAAGTATTAATGAATAAGCTACTTAAGGTATTTATGAAACTAATGGCTGTACAGTTTAAAATTGAGGATTGGTAAGAACTTGTATTTTCTCTTTGTACATGTCTCAGATACTGTATTATTTAAAAAAAAAACTCAGTGCTGTATTATTAACAAAACAACGTTCAAAATCTCCTCTGCCCTAGGAAGCTATCAAACAAATGAACAAAACTATATTTTTGAAGAAACTACTAAATTTTATGATAGAACGTAAGTAAAGAACAGAGGACACGACTTCTCGCGAATCTTTAAGCTATATTTAGAAGACCTCCAGTCAGTAATAACATCAGCTTTAATTTCTTAGAGGAAGTCAAGCGGAGGACAGAAACATTTTTTGGGGGTACATTTATTTTTTTGTATACCCCAAATAGTACTTTTATATTACTTTACCTTCCAGGGTTGCTCACAGGCCCATCTTAGGGAGCAGGTTGCTCCTATTGGATTATTTGGGAACATAATTATTCAGTGAAAATGGTAAAATCAAACTGAAGAATAGTAACTTCTTGGAGGGTAAAGGTATGTTTGGGGGTAAAATGGTCAATTTTTGAGGTAAAATGCTAAGTAAATTTTAATTTTAAATATAGGAGTTACGCTCAAATCTTTTGGGGGATGGCCACCACCGCGACCTACATCACAATACAAGATGTCACAGGACGCCCGCTCTTCTAGCGTCGTCACAACTCGTAATACGTAAAAATGATTATATTTACATTTTCGAAAAATGTGTGAAGTGAAAAGTAACTGTGATGTTGATTCTTGTCAGACGGTTACCATTTTATCTATGAATGTGCTTAACGTATTTCACGTATGATCAGTAGTGTAGCTAGGACCTGTATTTACATCGTAAGAGAGGAGAGGAGAGTGTCAAATAGTGTGATATGTAATTTTTATCAGAGGAGAGAATCATTTTGGTGGCATTGCTATTTAAATCTTTCTGAGTGTTTGCCATTATACGAGTACCGTATACAGTATTTCTTAAGAAGTTTAGTTTACGAACTAGAACTCCCTTACATATTTAAACTGTTTGTCTGTGTGTTCCTCCGTCCGGGAAATAATAAATCTCATGAACTACTTGATGGATTATCATCAAATTTAGTTAGCATGTACAGGGTGGGACAAATAAAAGTGGCCCGGGGATCAGGGTTCCAGGGTACAAAGACACACATCAAAGGAAAGGAAATAGTTCGCTAACCTGCTTATAGCAGATGTTAAAAATGGCCACCGTTCATCTCTAGGCACTTTTGAGCCCTAGTCAGCAAGTGGAAGAAAGCAGATCGAAATTGGGCTGCTGGAAGTGATGCAATCTCATCAAAAATGTTCTGCTGCAGTTCTTGAAGACTATGAGGGTTGTTTGCGATATACCTTAGACTTGAGGTTGCCCCACAAAAAGTACACACATACAGACCAGATGACAAGGGTGGCCAGCTAGGGCCGACACCAGACTGACTTCTGCTGACTACCTTGTCAGAAGTGAAGATTGTGTAAATGTGATCCATGGTTCGGTAGGCTGTGTGGGCAGTTGTTTTATCCTGTTGGAAGTAACCGTAGATCTGAATCCGTGGTGTGCGTACACATGGTGTGATTCCATACATACATTCATGTCCAATCGTATTCACTCGTCCGGGCCACTTTTATTTGCCCCACCCTGTAGAAGGTCAAAAGGAATTGAGTTTGTTGATGAAGGTGATCCATCCACCGGCAGTGGTAGAAATCAGCCATTTCCGGTTTTAACCTTGATCATTTCCGGTTTTAACCTTGATCACTATAGATGAAAATCAGAAATAGTTAGCGAGAAGCTCTATTCTGCAATCAATTAAGCGTTCCATAAATATTTTCATCTCCTCTCAAGCCACGCTATAAAAACCAGAAGTGGTAGAAATCCGCCTTCAATATTCATTAAGAAAATATCAAGAAGCCAAACACCACCCTTACGTGGTGTACACGTGGTACTGTAATTTGTTTATCTATATATTGTATCACTATAATTGGAGTCAAATACTTTTAAAACTAGTAACTAAATGAGAAGTTACACAAATTAATATTCTAAATCAAATTCCAGGAAAATTAATGTTTTTGATTTACATAAATAATTTGAACAAACTACGTGAATAACATTGTTTTTCACATTATTATTATTATTATTATTATTATTATTATTATTATTATTATTATTATTATTATTATTATTATTATTATTATTATTATAATTTATTCAGTTATTTACAAATCTGGACATGAGTTTTTAAGCTCTAAGAGGAACTTCAATTAATGATCTTAAAAATGAAATATATCAAAAATAGCCAAAAAGTTATTTTTTTTTCTCCTATGCACTGAACGCTCTATATATGTAGGCTGTAGAAAATAAAGACAGATTTGACAAGAAAGAGTAAGTGCGGCTAGTGTACATGTAAGTGGAAGTCAAAATGGAGATGATTAGAGAGGGAAGATGAATCAAAGTTGTATAAGTTGGGTAAATTACATATTAATAGAGTGTACCATATTAGGAGTCAAATAATAATTCCTGGTTTGTATGTATCGTTCGTAACAAAATATTCAATTCGATTTTAACGTCCTATTTAGCAGGCTATATGACACACAGACCTACAGCTTAACACGGGATCCGAACCACATGAGCTCCCTCCGGGTATTGAACTCGGCTCTCTCACGTCAAACTCACATATACTAACATCTTAGCCATAAGAGAGTTCTTTCGTAACAAAAGAGATAATTCAAGACAGAGGAGGACATTCCTCATCCCCTGTTCAGAACACGCAGCAAAATTTAGATTAGTTAATACAACTCAACAATACATTCACTTAGACTTCAGGGACATTTGAGCCTCTTAGATGTGCCAGTGTATCATCTTATTTTAAACAAATAATAATAAGTATAAGCTTTTGACATATTTTGATACTTCAAGGTCCCAAACTTCGTGCTCAACATGCTCGTCATTAGAAGAGACTTAGGAAATATCAGTGTCATCATACACTCTAAAAACAATTCTAGCAAATTTACAGTGCTATTCTCGAAATCTGTATATTATGCAGAAAACGCATATTAATGGATGTGTGATTAGCCGTTTGTGCGTAATATTTATTGAGTGAGATTTCAAATTTGGATATAAGATCCATTGCGACTTTTATTCAGATATATTTTTTTAATTGCTTTCTGAATAAGTTGCCAAACTTAAAAACAAAATTTAAGCAGCGGAATTCGAAGGCCTACATTCGATCCTCAGTGTAGGTTAGATATACCGGTATATTCTATTTTCATTTTATCATCTTCCACAATACAACTCAGAGCATTTATATTGCTTCTTTAATTATCTGGGAGTCACTAGCAGTCGTGTGGTGCCGTGATACTGTAGATGATTTTGCAGGCATACAATTGATGGATTCGTGATACGCGTACACTGACAACATTTCATTATTGTATTCTCCAAACTCATTTCATCTCCCTTCCCTTCGCTTATTATGCTGCTCTTAGTTTGCAGCATTTGAGTACCTGGAAAAAATGTTTGATAATGTAGAATGGAACAAAATGTTCAAAATTCTAAATGAAGCAGGAGCTAAGAATAATATATGACCTGAACGAAGGACACAATGCCACAATCAAGGTAAGAGAGAATGGAGAAGCAGAAATGATACAAGAGGGAAGACAAGGATCCATGTTGTCTTCAATTTTGTTTAATCTCTAAACTGAAGAAGTAATAAAAGAAATCAAGAACCCTCACAGTCCGGGAATAAATGCTCATGGGCAGAAAAAACACACGCTTAAATTTACACATGATATCGTAACATTGGCAGAATGAGAAAACATTAGATCCAAGCGATTATGCAGCAAATTCAACATGAAGATCAACAAGAGCAAAACAAAAGTTATGAGATGCTATAGGAAAAAAAACAAGAAAAATGAAAATCAAAATAGATCACCTAGTGCAGAAGTACAGGAATTCTGCTACTTAGGAAGTAAAATAACAACTGATAGGCGAACAGGTGTAAATAAGATGTAAAATCCAGAATAGATCAGGTGAAGAAGACACTCGAAGATAAACAAGAGCTTCTAACCAGAAACATAGCCATAGAACTGAAGAAAAGGCTAATGAAAGCATTTGGAATTGTATGGATGTGAGAGATGAGAAAAACAGAGAAGAGAATCCATTGAAATATGGTGCTATAGAAGAATCTTGAAAATTAGATGGGCACACAAGTATCAAATGAGAGATTATTAGAAATGGTAGGAGAAGAAAGAAGTATACTGAAAAATATTTCGAAAAGATGAGAAACGATTGTTGGATGAAGGAAATTACCTATTAACTATGGAAGGAATTGCAGAAGAAAAAAAAAAAACTTAAAAAGTCACAATTGATATATACGGACAAAATAATACAAGACGTATAGGGAAGAAAACGTACATGGAAATGAGAAATCTAGCTCACGATAGGGAAGAATGGAAAGCTGCTTCAAACCAATCGAGACATTGCTGACCTGAAATAATGATGATGATGATTTTGAAAATGCACTCCTTCGTTGTCGTACAGCGGTGGGTTGGAAAATGGTTACTTTGAAATCTCCCTTTCGCACTGTCCATATCCTTACATTGGATTGACCCGTATGGCGGCTTGGTTTTTATCATTGTTTGTAAAGGCTCAATAAGAAAGATTACCATTAAAAATTAAGCATGGATGCAAGATATAACAAAATTCGACTGTTAGAGGCAGAGAAAATTTGTTTTCACAATTGATATGAGCGTAAAGAATCAAACCTAGTGATGGGCAAATTCCCGGGAAGATTCCCAAAAATGGGAATATTCCGGGAATTTATGTACAAACACCAAGAAAATTGTATTCTATTAGATACTATATTATGATTTCAAAATAAAATTCGTTTTTTAATTACAGTATATTTATTACTGTTGTCACCAGAGTATTCATTAAAATGTATATTCTGAACGTTTCATGTTATTTTATTTTTATTTTGTTATATTTAGAGAGTAATATTTTTTATGCGAGTAAATATATAGGAAAACCATTTGGTATAGAAAGTCCACATATTTTTACACCGTTAAATAGTTTATATGTAAGTGGATTTTCTAAACTTATTCCTACTACAGATATTATAAACATGTTAGATTTTTAAATATTGTAAACAAATTAGGTTGGTAATTGCCAGAAAACATACGTAGCCCGGTGCAACGACATTGCGCAAAATTTTCTAAGGATTAGATCGTTGATAATCTCTGTAATCTGTGACTTATTAACGAGGAGCAGAAAGTGCTGAAATTGACCAAATTTCCACCACGATGTTGCCAACAACAGGATTCAGGAAATTGTGTGAAATTTTGCACTGAAATAAAATGTATAAACGCCATTCCTTTGTGAGGTATACTTATGTTGCATTCTAATATTTACAAAGCAAAACATATATTTCCCGTTTACAGCTTGAATCTTTGAAATAAGTTAATTAAGCATTAAGAAAGTACTGAAATTCATGGAACCTACTGCTTGCTTTATAATTTCTTCATTCTGTATAGTGCCGGATTTAGATTCGATGGAGCTCTAAGCTTTTGAACAAAATAGGGCCCTTCATATCTAGCTTTCTTTTTCAGCGACAAAATGTCGCCATTTTGGAGGTTTGAACATATGCAATATAATAATTCATGGACCTAATAGTTATCTAAATACGTTTATTAACTTCATATTGATCAACTTACAACATTTTATAATCTTACAACATTTACAACACATTTCAAACTTCCTTAGAAACACAAAATACAAACTCATGATCTAGTCTTTGCACGCTTGCTATAACATGAAATAATAAGAGGTATCAATATATTACGCAAACTACTAGTAACTATACAGGGCAAGTCAAAATGATGGACCCAAGTTCAGACATTTATTCTGTGGAATATAATAAACATTTATGTTATTGTGAGACATGCGCTTTGAAAGGTTAACTTATAAAATATTTAGTTTCCACGCAGTGTTTCCAATTTCTACCCTAGCAGAAAACAGGTTCCTCAGTAGAAGCGGGGCTGAAAAACAGGGACCTATTACAAGTGGGGTTCTGAAACAGGACAGGAGCTCCATTACAAGCGAGACTGGAAACAGGTGCCCCATTACATGCAGGGTTGGGAAACGGGGCCCCATTATAAGCGGAGCTGGAAAATAGGGCCCCCATTACAAGCGGGGTTCTGAAACAGGGGCTCCTTTACAAGTGGGGATAGGAAACAGGGGCCCCATTTTAAAGCAGGGCTATGAAACGGGGCTCCCATTAAAGCGAGACTGTTTAACAGGGGCACTATTACAAGCAGGGTTGGGAAGCAGGGCCCCATTACAAGCGAGGCCCCATTACTTGCTTCATAAGAGCCTAGTACATAAATATACAAAATACCGTTGTTGTATGTGCGTTTTATCTTATTTGCTTTCTTCTATTATTTGGAAATTATATCACAGTCAGTTTTTGTCTTTAAAATTTTGGGGGATCCCCCAAGAGAGTGGAACCCTAAGTTATAGCTTGCTTAGCTTATACGTAAATCCGGCACTGATTCTGTTTATTATTAGAACAGCAGTTTATTTTCCCCTTTTTAAGAATGATAAATGAATCCACGTATGTCTGGATCAGATCATTTCGACAAATCTTTCTCACAGCACCTAAGGACAGTATAAGATGCAAATGCAAATATAAGGATCATTTATTGAAAGGTGAAAGAACAATTACTGTACTAACATACGTGGTAGACACACCTGAAAAATGTAAACAAATTCTTGTTTGTGATTGGCCAAAACTGGAAAATGTAAACAAGTCTTTATCTCAAATTGGTTGAATACCTGTCCACGATATTTCGATATTTAAAGAAATATATATATATATGTGTGTGTGTGTTATATGTATATGTAAGATATGATACAGAAAATTATTGACTGGGACATGTTCCCGTCCCCCTCTCTAACGACGCCCGTGCATACATATAATAGCGATAACTGAAAATGCTACTGTATTTAACAGCGGCGGCTGGTACTATATGTTGCATGGTTGTGCAACCGGATATTTTTTTAATACTAAAACTATTTTTAAGTATTAAAGGAGTGTGTAAGTAAAAACTAAACCTCTGCTCTTGAGCGCAAAACAGTATTGATGCATTTCTGAAAAAAAGTCAATTAAAAAACGGAAAGAAAGAGAGAGATTTACATTTCCAGTGGCAGCGAACGTTGCCACTGGAAGCAGTAACATTGAGCATATGGCAGCGAGCTCCTATCTCTTAACATGGGGAAGTGGATTTATTCTTGCATCGCTCCTATCTTCCCGTATGGCTCTCATGCGGTTGTATTTCTTCCGCAACTGGTCAGCTTCTGTAATAGTTACGAATTCCTCCGCCTAGCAGCGCTTGACTCAATTGATAGGGTGAGCAAGATAGAGACGCTTGGAAGAAAGAAGTTATTCACAAAACATAAACTTGCAAAGAACAAATATAAGTCTGGTGGTAGCAGGGACGGATCCAGGCTGAAAGTTTGGGGGGGGGGGGCGGTCGTTCGAATTCAATAGATTTTATTTAACATTTATAATACAAAGGTGAAAATTCTTGGGATAAGATTTATTTTTAAAAAAATCCTATTCTGGGGGGGGGGGGTCAATCGAGTCTCGAAGAAGAAAATGTCTTACTACTGGCCTAATTCCTAGCTCTGTGTCTTTCGTGCACATGGTTCCGTGTTCGATTTCCGGCGGAGAGCATAAATTAATAACAAATCCTTCACTTCCAATACTCATCTGTCTTCTTTAGCCTAATTTGCTGGAATGTTAAACTATTTTTTTTTCATTTTCGAAGGAAAACATCTTAGATTTCATGCTTCTTTTCAGACAAAAATACGTGGTTCCTGAAAATGGACTTTTTGTACCGTATATTTATACAAAGAAATCCTAACAAAATGCATATTGTCGGAGGAGAGAGGTGTTTCTGGACCCTAAAGTGGAAAATATTTGCGGTAGCGGTGCTTTCTATTCAGAGTAACTTGGCGAGCAGCATTTCAGATTTCAATAAAGTCATAGAAAAATTTGAAGCCCAAAAGATGGAAGAAGGACCTTCCATTCTAAAGTAATGCATAGTTTATATAATTAAATAATTTCGTTTAACTGCGTGCATGCAATTTTCTTGCTTTTTTAAATTATTTTCGGATTAACGCCATCATTCATGGCTTACAGCACATACTATATATTCGATTTATCTCGCGTTCAATAACATGACTGTAGAGATTTTGTATATAAATAGTGTATAAACGTACATTGATAGTGGTTGTTTGAAAAAAAAAAAAAGGAAATAGCTTATATATTAAATTAATATTAGAGAAATAATTTAATCAATAATATACAAATAGAGCTTAAAAGACTTTCCTCTTCATTTTTCGTGAATATTTTTTGGATAAGACTCAAGAATGCTGGGGGAGGGGAACACTTGCGCGTACCTACATACCTTTGATATTGCAACATTGCAACCGGTGCTTGTACAAACTACGAGTCGCTACTGGTATTTAATCGATTACTTTGTATTTTTTTCCTAACACAACTTGCATTTCGGTGACAAACAACATTTTTTGTACAATTTCCAATTTGGTTACCTGCTTATTAAGGCTTTATCTGTGTCAACAGATAAGAGAGTGAAAGTTTGAGAATTTCAGTGCACCCACGTAGTCTATCGAAAAATTCGTAAGGTTGCTAGTGTATGGGATGGCATATATACAGAATGTTGATTTGAGGTACAATGTGCTTTGTTACTGTGTTCTTACTGTGTACTATTAAATGTCTAATTTAAAAAGATAGGCTATTTTGAACAATATACACGGTGTTACAAAAATTCTCCAACAACGCTTAATACTTGAATACACACGTAAAAAGAAGCAAACAAATCCCAATTAAATAGGCCCGGCTCCGGAAACACCGGTACTAGTGGAACATCCTGAGAAGCAATCCTAATTTTGATATGTAAACATTACATAATAAAGTATATGTATTTACAACTACAGAGATTTCTTTATTTAATATCTGATTCTTTCTCAGAGAGCGAAATTCAAGTCCGAGACAGCAAACTGACTCTACTACTACCGGTAGTTCGGGATTTATTAAGAATACTTCACCTCTACAGAATTTCTACATTATTTTACAAACTGGTTCCTTTTCATCATTTAAAAATTAGTTCTTTGCTACTTTCTAGTGCAAATGGAAATGAAAATTAAAATATCATATTATTAATTAGCTTTATAAAGTACAGTCAACGAATTCGAATTTTTTTAACCTCCAAATTATTTAAAACCTAGAAGTAAATGATAATAAATGAAAATAAAGTAATTAGTCATGTGGTTCTCATAATTTGGAAAATAAAGTTTAAGAAATGGAAATAAATTCTCTCCCTGGAATTTATATACCAGGGGGGGGGGACTCACAAGGGAACCTTCCGAAAATGATAGTTGCAGTAAAAGATGTGATCTATGCCAATTGAAAGAGCTGTAACAGAGATGTTCATTCCCAAAAAATTAGCTGCCCATAGCAATGGGTTCAAGAAATATAAGGGGTGGAAGTTCGGGAAACAGCAAGGTTGGACAAGGGGGAAAAGAGCAAATTCCGCAAAAAAAAGGGGGGGACGACAAAATACAATGCTGACAAGTGATGTATAGAAAGAGACTTGCCACAATAGGGAACAAATGAAGGCCACCAGTGGGGTTAACAGTGTTGCCAACTGCAATGAAAAGTACGTTTTGCAAAAAGCACTATATGAAGTGAGTGCAATATTCAGTGTCAATCTGTCATGTAGAACATAAGATATGACGTGTATAATCAGTGGTACAATCTAACAAAAGAGAATAGAAATAAACAGAAGTACGAAAAATACGGAAAAGACCGAGTTGGTCATAATGCGCCACATTTGATCACGAGCTGTGCATATTAGAATGAACAAAATAAGAAAGCACCACTATGCAGGAAACCGACGTACCTAGAGTCGAAAAGAAAAACGAGTTCCAAAGTTGGCAGCACTGACCATGAAAATCCAGACAATTCTAATATAGTTAGGCCACTCGCTTCACAAAAAGAAAATTCCGGCAACAAGCATTAGCCTTCGCATCATATGTACATGCTCGTCCACATTGTACGTGCAATTGTTCGATGAGACAATCGTCCAAACAGAAGATACATTTGCAGTGAGCACAACGGAATATTACCAATCCGTCACACATGGTACAATGATCGCCTGTGAATGTCTCGAAACAGTACTCTAGAGGTGTCGAAGCCTTTGGTGGTGTTTCTATCACATATCCACACCTGTAGTAAGCAAACATAATCAAAGGCTTGATCTGCTGTGTGTTGCTGTCTGCAGTACTATCACCGCCTATATGATATATCCAGAGTGTCCCACCTATCTCTGCGACTGAAATAGTTTCAAAGCGAAAAAAATGTGACACATCCAGTTGTGCAAGAATGTACCCATGTCAGCGGGCGACAAACTTCTGTGAGACGCAAGTGCCCCCAAGTCCCCCATCAGAGGGTGCAAGGGGCCAACTTCAAAATTTCAAATAGCACCATCGGTCGAGTTATATTTCTTTCGATAAATCCTGGAATATGCAACAACGCATATCAGAAATATTTGCTGTATGGGATTTCAAAATGGCCGCCAAAAATATCTGCACGGTGACAAGAACAACGTGCACTTTCGGCTGCCATTTTGAAACCCGTGCTTCATATAGCAAATGTTTCTTATATGCGGTGTTGTATCTATCCAGAGAAATATATTATCCGCCCTTTGTTCCCATTTGAAATGTTGCGGTTGACCCCTCGAGCCTTATGATGGGGGCCCCGGGGGACTTGCTTCTTACAAAGTTTTCTTGGCCCTCGACATGAGTACATTCGTGTGCAATTGGATTTGAAACATCTGTTTTCGCTTCGCAGCAATTTGAGATCACAATGTTCGATGCCATGTTAAGACACAACATATATTTGTGGCGGCCATTTTGAAAAAACATGCTTCATATAGCAAATGTTTCCTATAGGTGTTGTTGCACATTCCATGATCTATCGAGAGAGGTACCACTTGGTCCCTGTTGCCATTTGAAAGTTTGAAGTTGGCTCCTGGGGCCCTATGATGGGGATCCTGGGGAGCACTTGCTTCTCACAGACTTTTATCACCCCCTGACATTGGTACATTCCTGCACAACTGGATCCGTCACATTTTTGTTCGTTTCGCAAATCTTTCAGGTCACAAAGTTTGGTGGGACACCCTGTATATTCCCACATACGACGCAACCATGACATAATGTTCACTACTTCTATTATCGGTTGTTGGCTCAACCCAACCATTTCATGTTCCACTTGACATTGCCTCAATCACTCTAGCATTGATGCATTCCGAGTGATGCCTGTTGCCGGAATTTTCCTTTTGTGAAGCGAGTGGACTAACTATATTAGACTTGTCTGGGTGTTCATGGCCAGTGTTGCCAACTTTGGAACTCGTTTTTCTTTTCGACTCTAAATACGTCGGTTTCCTGCATAGTCGGTGCTTCTTGTTTTGTTCATTCTAATATGCACAGCTCGTGATCAAATGTGGCACATTATGGCCAACTCGGTCTTTTCCGTATTTTTCGTACTTCTGTTTTTTATATTTTCTTTTGTTAGATTGTACCACTGATTATACACGCCAGATCTTATGTCTACATGACAGGTTGACACTGAATATTGCACTCACTTCATATAGTGCTCTTTGCAAAACATGTACTTTTCATTGCAGTTGGCAACACTGTTAACCCCACTGGTGGCCTTCATTTGTTCCCTATTGTGGCAAGCCTCTTTCTATACATCACTTGTCAGCATTGTATTTTGCCGTGTCCCCCCCCCTTTTTTTTTTTTTGCGGAATTTGCACTTTTCCCCCTTGTTCAATCTTGCTGTTTCCCGAACTTCCACCCCTTATATTTCTTGAACCTATTGCTATGGGCAGCTAATTTTTTGGGAATGAACATCTCTGTTACAGCTCTTTCAATTGGCATAGGTCACATCTTTCACTGCAACTATCATTTTCGGAAGGTTCCCTTGTCAGAATATTCCCATTTTTTTATTTTCCTTCCACTAGGAATATTCTCACTGCCCATCACTAATCAAAGCAGGTAACCTGCAAAAATAGCGTCAAAATGGAACAAAACTTCCACTCTATTTTAAGAAATTTATCTATTGATCAACTGTACTCGAGAACTAATCATTATCAATTGTATGACCTATTAATGTTATGGCCTAATTATTTTATAATATTGCTTTAGTAGAAGATACTTTTTTTGGTGCTACCAGTATATAGAGTATGGAGATCATACATTTTAAAATACAGTAACATACTTTGATGTGGTTTATAATGGCTTCTTTCTCCTATTTGTTAACATTTATCATTAAAACTTTCGTTGTCAGTCTTCTTGAGTACACTTATTATATAGAGAGATGTTTTTCTACTGCATCTTATGCATGTCATTTATCACGCACTAGACTATGAATTAGGAGAGACACATACCTTGCTAACGAGGTTATTTATTTTATATTATGAACTTAAACTGTTGAAATAATGAACAAATTAATCTATTTCCATTGTACCAGTCATGAATCAAAACAAAATCTCTTAAATGGGATAGCAGCTAATGTAGTATGTGTAGCAAATCATGCAGGAACAAATGCTCCCCAACTCTTAGATGAGCTCATAAAATCTGAGTAAATTCGTTGAAATTGTTACTTTTCCGAATAAAACATTTTCATGTATTGTCAAATCATGATTAAGGCGTGAAAGATCTGTCTTCAAATTTCTCTAAACGTTTACAATACACTTCATGTGAGACTGCGTATCTTATTCACCGTTATGATAGCATTTTGATACGTAGTGCTATTTGAAAACAAATAAATTTTTTTATCAAGTTGGCAAACTGTGTTAGGAATGTCCACAATTCAAGACTTAAAGCGGTCTTGTCTCGTGCCATGTCTCGAGAATATATGCCTGTCTAATCTCGAAAATACATTGAACGCCTTTAAAATGTAACATCAAGAAGGACATCGTACGAAGTCCAATCTTGTAGGATGTATAGAGTATGGAAGAATCAACAGTTTACACCACGACAACGCCATGAAGCAGCAGGGGTGTTGGGTATGACATTTAGTGACAAGCGGAAGACGGTCAGGGAGCCACAGTTCACTGGTAGACGTAGGTTCATGTGACGTGTGTGTGTATATATATATATATGTGTGTGTGCGGTCAAACTATGCAACAAATTTTTTTCTGGGAATGCGGCTATCCTTGCAGTAGGTTTCAGCCTTTGATTGTGAACAAATACTATCGTATCAAGAGTGTAGTTTATCCTTCCGAGGCATGCGTCTTTGTATTGAATCAATTGCGGCCACAGTGCAGATACGGACTCCATAGCTCCATAAAGGCACTACACAGTAACACATCAGATCCCAACTGCTATGCCATACCACGGCCGTGAGAATAGACGGCGTGTGCATGTGATTCTAGCGGATCAAACAACCACATCCCGCACACTAGCACGAACATTGGAGGTTATTGCACAGTGGCCAATATCCCGCGAACTGTTCTACATTGCTTGGCAGAGTAGGACATATTTGCACGGTGCTTTTGTTGCAGCTTCCACTGACTATATAGCATAGCTATGGGAATCTACAATGGTGTTCCAAGCACGAATCCCGCTTCTGTCTGCAGCATCATAATGGCCACATGCGTGTCTGCCGTGTGGCAGGTGTGTGCTGTCATTGAATTCCGTGCCCGTTCGTGGCTTCTACGTATTGATGGACATTTGACCACCCAATGCTGCATTGATGAGGTGGTGAACCGATTATGGCTCCATTAGTGTAGCTCCTGTCAGAGACTAAATTCCAGCAATATATCGAGTACCTTCATGTTGACGTACTGCCCTACATTTCTTGGCTGGATATAGTGTTCTTATGCTTCCTTGGCCGCGCATTCCCTCAATTTCTTAGGCGATTAAACATGTCTGGTCAATGGTTGTAGCTCATCCTTTCGATACTTTCGCGTGTTGCAGCCGTTCTGACCACGCATGGTGATCTCACAGGCTACTGAGCGTCACCAGTTCTTCTCTGCTGTCGTTACATTGTTATGCGTCGCAAGTTTAATCATTTGTTACTTGTACCATCAAGTATCTGTCTGCCAAATTTGGTGCTGCTATCTTGTCTCCTTCTTGATATTGCTATTTTAATGGCGAACAATGTATATGTCTGTATCGTTTTGTGTCTCGTCAAGAGAAGTTCTGTCTAGTGCTGCAAGATAATGATTCATTAAGTAGCATCCTCCGTGGGTGAGTGGTGCCGGTGACAACAGCCGAGTAGTCTCGGGAGTTTGGCTTCGATTCATGAAACGCAATCCACTGGGGTTCGAGTCCCTCTGAAGAGCATGGTAAAGATTCTTAACTGTTCTCAGTACATGTCTGTTTGTCCCTGTCGTATTTGGATTAGGTAGAATTTACAAGAAATGACCATAGAGAAAAGTGTTTCGGTTGGAGCGAACTTAAAAAAATAAATAAATAAAATAAATAAAAAAGTTATCGTCGTGCTTTCATAATCAAGGGATTCTTGGCTCGAAACCCGTCTATGAAAGTTATGAATTTTTTTAATTCTTCATTCTCCAAATTTTGGAATCTTTCTCTTCCTACTCAATCTGTTACTTATATAAAAAAAGAAGAGTTCTCCACCTTAATTCAAGGAATGATTCTGGAAGGTTTCAGCTGAGAAAGTTTGATTCCGCTTCAAAAAATCACAATTTTCGTCAGAACATGCTGAAGAAAACTTTGCTCCCCTGATCCTCCACAGCACTGTTTTTCAACTTTATAAATATTTTGAACATCGCTTAAAAGAAATTATAAGAACGGTCTTACCCATCTCCCGCTCCTCCCCCTCCAGGTTGAAGATAGATTTGCGCGCTGCAGAAAAGCAAATTATAGACATAATAACGAATGGCTTTAGACTTATTTCATTGATAGATTGCTAGCGAGGTCATTTTCTAATGAAGAAATGTTTATAGATTGTCTCTATCAATCAGAAACCAGTAGGTATAAAATCAAAGATAGGAAGAAACAAGAGGTAAATCGGAACATGAAATAACGTCTGTTTACACAAACAATTAGTGTGTATGACAAAAAAGCATTAAAAAAGGGTCAGAAAATGTTATAACTGTAGTTAGTACGTATACACCAAATCACTAATTGTAGGTACGGTTCGAGTTTCTTGTTGGCTAAGTTTGGTGTAGATTCTAGTGTCATGTCCGGTAGCATCTGCCTGGATTGGAGGTTTTTCCGTTGGAATAGTATGCGTCGACGAAGTGATTTTTCCAAAGGCAATGAAATGTCTGGGTGTATTGATAAATCTTTGCCTACGTAACGGGACTTATTAAAGATGAGGCACAAATAGGTAATTATGACTATAAGAATGAAGGAAAGAATAATAGCTGGAATCAGAATCTGGAGAACCTTTCTGGAAAGGAAAAGATATGATTATTCTCGTGTATGTAAGCGCTTATGCCGAAAATGTAAAGCTATGCCTACATCGAGTAAAGGATATATATATGATACAAGATACAATCAGAGTGGACCATGGAAAGGAGTGGTGCAGATGTAGGTTAAGCGATAAGTGGTCAACTTATACTTCTGTTTTCTTCGGGTCCATTTTTATAGGCCATTTCTGGGTGGCTCGTTTCTCCTCGGTTCTCGTAGTGCTGGCTTCGTGTCTTCCTGTTTTCATGTGTATCATCTGCTGTACTGATGTTTGTAAACAGTAGCACGTGCTGCATGAATAACATATCCTAGCACTGAAAGATAGAGATCCTTACAATATTGACGACAAAATCACATTGTTTGTTCACTTATTGTTTGTTCTAATCATCGTTTTCTTTTAAAAGTAGCAACAGGCAGCTGTCTAATTACATTCAAATAAAAGAACATTGCAGTATAATTCATTCTTCTTTGGTAATTAGTGTTAAAGTTATATTATTTGTTTATTTATTTTAAGATCCTAGCAATTTAAGGTAAAATGAAACAATTCTGATTCAGACTATTCGCTAGCACCGAGAACTAGCGTCGACGAAGTGTTTTCTTTCGTCACTCTTTTTCCAAAGAAGTAGTGCTTCTTTTATTTACAAAGCAAGATGAAACAGACAATTTGCAAAATTAAATACATTCATAAGATAATTCATTTAAAAGAATGAGATGATGGGCTTGGAGCCTTTCTTCTCCCTCAAAACTATTACATTACATTTACTGGTATATTTACTTGTGGGAGTATCAATTTATTATTATTATTTTATTTTATATTATTATTTTTGTCATTTATTTACTAATTTATTAATATATTTATATTCTTATTTCCAGAATTATTTCCACTGTGTGTTAATATGGATTTTATAACAGGATCATGGTTCTTCGATATAATTATTTTAACGTTGGTCCTTATTAGTATAATTTACTTCTACCTGAGAAACATATACAGCTACTGGGAAAGGCAAGGAGTTCCATACATCAAACCAGTTTTCTTTTTCGGAAATTTTTTCGATTGTTTCTTGCAACGTAAACACATTTCCCAACTCTTTCAAGATTTCTATAATGACGAGTCTGGGAAGAAATTCATCGGCATATTTGAAATGTGGAAACCAAGTCTAGTAGTGAAAGATAATAATTTGATAAAGCATATTTTAATTAAAGATTTCGATCATTTTGAGGATCATAACTTTCAACTTAACGAGAATTTGGATCCACTTAACGCGAAAAGTTTAGTATTGTCCAAAGGTCAGCGCTGGAGAAATTTGAGAGTAAAGTTGACTCCGGCTTTCACGAGTGGAAAAATAAAGAAAATGTTCCCATTATTGATGACTTGCGCAAAAGACTTAGAAGATTATTTAAAACCATTTGCTCAAAATAAAGAAATGATTGAGATAAGTGATATTACTGGAAGTTTTACTGTCAATTTGATTTCATCCTGTGCTTTCAGAATTGAATGTAATTGTTTGCGATATCCCAATGACAAACTTCGACAAATAGCTCACAGATTATCCGGTCCACCAAATTTCATTCGGTCCATTCAATTGTTCATAATAATGTTTCTACCGTTCTTGTGTAAAATGTTTAGAGTTAGATTTACATCTGTAGAAGACACAGAATTTTTCCGTTTCATCATAAGGGACGTAATGGAATATAGGAAGAGGAATAGAATTCTACGAAATGATTTTATGGAGTTATTAATACAGTTGAAAAACAAAGGATTTGTGGAAGCTGATGAACATTCTCCAGAAGATGAAGACAATTTCAGAAGTGAAGGATTTCAAGAAGGTAAGCTATTTTAAATTGAAGAATATTCTTAAATTATGAATTATTTTTTTGTTATTGTTGACAATCTGGTATAATCTCGTAATCGCTAAGCAATTCTTTTTGTTCACAAAAAAATTTGGTTACTCCCGTAGGAAACTAAATATTCTTGAGACGTATCAGAACAGCAAGCTAATTCCGTTTTTAGTGGTAAGGTAACAAAGATAAAAACGAATAAGAGAAATGTGGTATGAGAACAGGAATGCATACTACCAAATGAACGTAACGTAAAAGAGTTGGTACTAAAAGCAACGAGCAGAACCATCTAATAAAGAAAAACTTGAGTTTGAAAGAAGTGTGGTGTCTATGCTACGTCACTGTTGCCAGAACCAAAATACTTACGTTGCCAGATCTCATCAATTTTGCCAGGATCTAAATTTCAAGCCGGTTTGTATTTATGAACAAAAAATGATTCTTTAATCTCTCGTTTTTTCTCTTTTCTTTCGTTTTTTTTCTGAATCTATTACATTAACCTGTTTTATATTATGTGTATGTTGCTTTCGGTGAAGTGACAATCCCGGGAAATTGGAAGCAGATATGTTATACTTTCCAAGAATACGCTGAAATGTAACATATATCGTTGTTCGGTGAGGTACTTCAATTGTGGAAAGTAAAGAATTTTTATCTAAGCTTTTACTTCTTTTGGAATAGCTTTTCTTTTCCAAGGAATTTCCACCAATCTACGTGTTTGATTAAACCATTTTTGCAAGATTCGCAATTTATAACCGTTGTTTTCTTCTATTTGATATAAAAACTGTATTTCATCATTGAGATCACCTGGATGATCACTAATTAGTAATCGAAAGAAGGTATTGTCTAATGTTTACTGACTCTGAAAAGGATAAGATAGAAACGTACTCCTTGCCTTCCATTATATATGGCCTTTCAAAAGTGCACAAGACCGACATTCCTATTCGTCTCATCATATTAGTTTTCAACAATTCAGCTTACTTACCATCCAAATGGCTATACAAAAAACTTAACGATTACAAGAGTGTTTCAAATATGTTGTTAAAAAAAGCCTTGACGCTAAACAACAGTTGTCACCACTTGCAAATACTTTCATTCATAGACGTTGTTGATATGTACCCCTCTATATCGTTAGAACTTAATATTAATAGCGTACGATCTTGGTTATTACAAAATGGTGCACCTGCCTACGAAACGCATTTTCTATTACAACTGCTTGAGGTCTGTTTAAAAGCCAGTGTATTTCAATTTGAAAATAATTACTTTTCCCAGAATGACGATACAGTCAGGGGAACACACTACCTCTGATACTATCAAAACATTGTTTTAAATCAGATAGAAACGCCAATGGTACAGCAGGATACATTTAAGTATATTTGGTATTACCATTATGCCGATGACGTTTCACTACATATGCATGATGAAAATACTATTTTACAAATATTTGAACAACTCAATCAGCATCTTAGGTTGAAGTTGACTTCTCGAGCATGAATCTGATAACTGTCTCCTCTTTTTAAATTTACTGAGTACCCGATCGCACAATAAATTTATATAATAATAACGGATAATAATAAAAAGTATATGGGAAACTCACTGCAGGCACTACTTATTTACATCAGCAGTCAGCCCATCCACTACTATACAAGTTCAATATTTGGAAGAATTTCTGTGGTAGGCCATTACTAATTTGTGATCGTCCAGGTGACCTCAATGATGAAATACAGATTTTATATATGAAATAGGACAAAACAACGATTATAAATTACGTACCTTACAAAAATGATTTAATCAAACACGTAAATTGATGGAAATTCCTAAAAAATATATGAAAATAAATAAATAAATAAATAAATAAATAGCTATTCTTAAAGAAATAAAAACTTGGATAGAAATTCTTTACTTTCTACTATTGAAGTAGCCTACCGAATAACGATATATGTTACATTTCAGTGTATTCTTGGAAAGCATAATATATCTGCTTCCAATATCCCATCAAAAAGTTTAGAAAAGCATTTCATTGGTTTTAAAAGTTATTTTGTTGATGCAGTAAATAATTTAGGTGTTTATCGTGCTGAGTGTGTATGTGATCTTATCTTCATATATAGGTCAAACCGAGCGTAATATTAACACCGGAATTAAAGAATACATTAGGAAATCAAAAAAGTCACAAGAAGAGGTTATATCGGGATTGTCACTTCTCCTAAAGCAACAGTACACATAATACAAAGTAGGTTAATGTAATAGGTTTAGAGAAAAAAATAAAAACAAAAACAGAAAAAAACGAGGAATTATTCTTTGTTAATAAATATAAACCGGCTTTAAATCTGGATTCTGCCAACACTAATAAAATATGACAACCTACCTTTGATGTGTATTTTAATTCTAGCAACAGTGACATAGCATTGATGCAACGCTTCTTTCAAACGCAAGTTTTTCTTCCTTAGACTGTGTTCTGTTCGTTCTTTTTAGAATCCATTTTTTTAAACGTTATATTCATTTCGTGATCCGGTTCCCATATCATATTTCTCTTATTCGTTTTTATATTTGTTACCTTACCACTGAAAACGGAATTAGCTTGTTGTTCCGATGCGTCTGAAGAATATTTAGTTTTAACACGGGAGGATATATTTAGGATATATGGGTAAGTAACATAGGTGCCGCCAGGATTTTGGTAATGTGGGTGCACTCTGGGAAGGGATAAATCATTGTAAAAAAAAAATATTAACATGGTACGCAATAAAAACTTTTATGTACATATTTAAAGAAACTTCATACATTGATGCATGCGTATTTGAGTTATGGATTTTTAAAAGAAATATCATATTTTTTTATGCAATGGCATCAATTACAAGAGCTTTGGTTGAAGATGTGGTTCTATCCACCCAAGCAAAATTCCTTGTTGTTTTGATTTAAACATTTTAAGGACAAATTAACATGCCGACATGCGTACATACAAAAACAACTCAACTAGCAATTACATCGAACTGTTCGCCAAAGACGCTCTGCTAACACATACTAACATTGTTGCCAGAACGCTCTGCACTATTGAGCCTTAAGATTTCAAAAATAATCCCTAAGTTTTACCTTTAAAAACACTAGAAAAACGCTTAATGATAGCAAGTAACTTATGAGAGAGTTAAGAAGTTACTCAAATATATCCTAACATAGGAAACTTACCTAGTTGGTAAGTAACCAACTTTTTGTGAATCTGAATCATCTTCTCATGCACCTACATAATTCAATTGTTTTTGTTGCTTGTTTGTTTAGGTACTAAAAAAATGAATGTTTTAAAAAATGTAGTTGTGGACTAAAGTATTGTTTTAGAATATAAAACTATAAAATATAATTGTTGAATTTGGTCTTTTGACAGTCAAGTTTGATACATATATGTCCTCAGGTACCTAAACTTTAATACTAGACTTGGAGGGAAATATATATATATATATATATATATATATATATATATATATATATATATATATATATATATATATATATATATAAAGGACAAATATTTCTTTTCTACTTCAAAGTTAAGAGTACAAGTTATTATATTTCTACAAACCATTTGAGCTACATTCAACCTAAAAATCACCCTTTGTTGTTGTTTTTGAAAATATTGTTTTAAAAAAAATTATTTATTTCCTAAAATTACTCCTTTTAACATATGATTTAGTTTTACATTCTGTTGTGTTCTTAAATCATTTCTTCCATTCAACCTAATGAAATTTCTTATTCAAAGAAACCACAAAATATGATACTTTGGTTATAAAGAATTATGACACTGCATTTGTGATACGATCAATAGATTTTTGTCGTTTCTTGCAAATTAATAACAGTACATATTTTGTTCGTTTATTCACTCAAAAATTGTGTCAATGGATTTGCACAAAGGAAGAATAAAAACAAAGTGAATCAAATGTTTAAAATATGTAGGCATGAAGCATTGGCCTAATTTTCTGACTGCATAATTCAAATATTTCTGCAAAGAAACAACATCGTACCAAACCAATATTGAGATTGTCTTCTGATTTTGAAGGAATAAAGGGTATTAAAAATTAGAATCAAAATTACCGTAAATTGTTCACATGTGTAGGTAATTCCACTGAAATGAATTGTCACGAAGAAATCTTCTAAATATACTTCTTTAGTGTCACCAAGTTGTATGGTTCCAGATTTATAAGCTTCAGAATTATACCACACTTCTTACATTCCGAAAACACATTCAGAAATGTAGTCCAGCTCTGACCAGTTAGCCGATGTCCAGATTCAGTCCTGAGTTCCTTACTTCAATAATGAAGAATAATTCTACAAGAAACCTCTGTATATTATTGTAGAATTTACACCTATATAACATTTTCTGTTTCGTTAATGTCTTGTGTTTTAATGTAAAAGTGCGGCAGAAAATTAGATGATGTAAAATGAACATAGAAAACGTAACCCGATAGATAACGTGCTCATTGTTGTTTTGTTTTGTAAAGTGGTTCAAAGCATTGTGTATGCATGTACTGTAGGTTTGTTCGACTGTTCGGTGCACATGCGCAGTATTGGAAGAATTACGTAAGCCTTCCGTCAGTAGCCATGGAGCGTTGGTCGGACGAACATCGCGCTTTCGCAGTGGAGTGTTTCTTCAAGAACAAAGACTCTGCAACAATTACCTAGCGTAAGTTTCGGAGTCATGTTAACATTGGCAAAAATGGACAAGTACCGACACGACAAACTATTCTTAATTGGGTGAAAAAGTTCCGAGCTTCGGCTTCTGCAAGATCAAAGAAATCTCCAGGTCGTCGACGTTCAGTGAGAACACCAGGCAACATAGAGAGGGTTCGAGAAGCATTAATTAGAAATCCAAGGCATTCAGCTCGTCGGCATGCTGTGTCACTTGGTATGTCAGATAGGATTGTGCCGCGAATATTACACCAGGACCTACACTTCCACCCATCCAAAATTCAGATGATTTACTAGTTGCTCCCTGAGATTTTAATGCTCGCGTACAATTCTGCAATACGCTGTTGCAAATGATTAATGGAAACCCAAACTTTCTACAGAGATTAATCATGTCCGACGAGGCTCATTTTCACATTGATGAGTGTGTAAAAAAGCAGAATTCCGTTACTGGACACCCAGAAATCCAAGGTTTTGCGTGAAATGCCCCTTCATAGCCCTAAACTAACAGTATGGTGTGGTGTTCATTTTGATGGGATTATTGGACCATACTTTTTCAACGACGAGGATGGTAACACTGTAACTGTCACATGTGCTCGATGTGTGGACATGCTCGAAAACTTTTTACTCCCAAAACTGCGACGGGGTCGCCTTAGACATATGTGGTTCCAACAAGACGGGGCCACGTCACACACAGCAATTGCATCGATCAACATTCTTGGGAGGATGTTTCCAGGACGGATTGTCTCTTCGCGGCAATGTTCCTTGGCCTGCACGCTCGCCCGACCTATCGACATGTGACTTCTTCCTATGGGGTTACTTGAAGCAACAAGTGTATGCAACAAAACCTGCAACATTACAGGATTTGCGTGAATTTATTCAACATGCAATCCACCAAATCCCGCTGGACATGATTCAACGAGCTGTGAGTGCTGTGAAGCGACGTGCAGAGATCTGTTTGAATAACCATGGTGCACACCTCACTGACATAATTTTCAAGATGTAGTTACCATTCGTAATGCTTTTTGTATGTACATTCTGGACATGTAAAACTTTTGTTCATAAAAGTTCATTAAAATATTTAATTTGCAAAAAAACATCGTCTAACTTTTTCTGCCGCACCCTATATTTTAAACGTTAGAATGAACCTATGAGATGTGGGACGGATTTATACAGATTTTTCCTTTAATTTTAATTCTTTTTCTCCTCCCATATTCCTTCAAACAACGTGGTTGTTGTCTTTTAAAATATTAAGTGCAAAGATAATTCTATATGCGATCAGTAACGTACAGTAAAGTTTTGAACTGGGAGGCTGAAATTAGACCTGTAGATAAAAGGTGGCTAATAGCGGTCCAATCCTCTTGCGATCATTGTCAGCTGCATGAAACCTTTCAGTTGTTTGTTGTATATATATATATATGAGTGTAAAGAGAACTGAAGTTAGCACCAATTTTTCAACCATACTCTTGTTTAATACCACTAAGGTTGGAAATGTCTTACTTGCTTTACATCTTTTTCCACAACCAACAGAGATGAAGTAGGTCCCTTATTGTTTGTTCCAACTTTTTCCTCTATTTTAGACGGCTGAAATATGTCTTGTTCTCAATTAAATCGTCCACTAAGTTTCGCAATGTAGTAAATCTGCATATCACCTCACTAGCATACACGCATATCACAGAAAACTGACAAACTATACTGTATTACTACTTCAAAGAAACAAGTAATAACGGAAATAGAACTAAGTTCCATTTAAGTATAAATTTCCCAAATCATACAAACTTAAGCATTTCACCCACAGCAATACACATCAGGATACTAATACAAAACAGAAGTGCAACAGCGCACAATCAATTGTGCTGTTAGGTGTTTTACAGAAATAGATATTTTTAGATGGATATTTTTTTGAAAAAAAGAAAGAAAAAGAATTATGCCTCACCAAGGGTTTCATTTCGTATTGGTCCTCGCCAAACTTCCTGATTGCAATACAAAAAATACAAGCAATCATAACTACTATGTTGATTATCGCAAGTATTTTTGTCAAATTTTTCAAGTCAGTAATGAATATTTTTCTTATACGGTTTCCTAAATATGTAAAATCTTAATTATTAGACAATAATAAATCTCAAATCTTTGAATTAACTCTTCTTATTTTTTATTAGTGTTTAATACAACGTGTATACATTATGTCTTATTGTAAGTACTTTATGTAATCGTTTTATCTTTTTAGAATTAAATATTGATGATTTAGCTGCTCAAGTATATTTATTCTTTCTTGGTGGCTATGAAACCACATCAAATACCACAAGTTTTGCACTGTATGAACTTGCTCTAAATCCTGAAGTTCAAACAACTCTACAAACTGAAATTGATGATATTAGAAGAAATGGTGGAAACTGGACATACGACGATATTAACACGATGATGACTCTCGATAGAGTTGTACAGGGTAAGTTAAGCCTGGTAACTTAGCTAACTCCGAATCTTCGGGACATTGGTACAGATAGTAAATTTATATTTTTATATATAAAATAAATTATATTTTATCTAAAAAATAGATAGGTGTAAAGCCATAGAAATAGTATAAAGAATATTTGTAAAAGATAGTACAGTAAAGCATCAATTATACAAAACAATTAGGGACTGGTGGTATTCGGATAACAGATATTTCGGATAAACGATCATTTACAAAAAAAAAAAAAAAAAAAAAAAGTACCAGTGTCATAATAACTATATTAAAAACAAAACTGTATGTATTCTGAATTACATGTTTTACAAACACATACCTTACATGAAGTAGCACATTAAAGTAGGCCTATAATTTAGGGAAAGAAGTCCGAAATTTTCTTTTGTTTCAGAACTGACACTTTTTATTTTTATTTTCTTCCTTTCTTTCTTTTTCTTTTTTCTAAATTTCGCCCATGTTGCAAAAACAGCAATATTGGGCAGCATCATATACTTCTTGTTGTTCTGACCACTTCATAGCCGTCTCAAGGCAGTAAAAATTTTCTCACTGGATGGTCCTTTTCAGCAGTCACCGCAACAAAACCTTTCTAGAATTTCTAGTTATAAATTAATGCTTTTTATTCAGAGTTAAATATAGTGTCATACTATTCTACAAAAATGTTGGTATTCCTTCATAAGTTCTTTTGGTTCTTGTAGGTGACCGGCATTTTTTTCTTTTTTTTTATTCCCTTAAAGAATTGAGAATTTTTAGACTTCCCTATGGCTAGGAAAGATGGCCTATGCATCCCAGCAGAATTTTGGCATACCATAGCAACAATGCGTTATTTGATAACCGTAAAGCTTTCATTTTATTCTTAGAAACTAGGTTTTGTTGGCATTTTCTTCCAGTACAAACAGTTTCGTGTGCATTGTAGATTTTTTTGTAACCTCTTATCAATCATATGTTTAAATTGTTCTTTCAAATGTTCAGACGCGTTAGTATCAGTATCGATCGACAACTTTTCAATCTAGATGTCCAGTTTCCTAATTCCATGCCTAGATTTAAAACGTAAGCCAGCCGGCAGTCCCTTTTAAATCAATGTTCCTCCTATTTTCTTCTTCATTTCAAGAGCTTTCTCACAAATCAAAGTCACTTATTAATTGACAGTGGGTACGTACCTGCATGAACCATATGTAAATGCAGTGTCTAAATCCTAGTTTTCTGTCATTTTCATCATATTTATATGCAAGCTTCCATTTTCACTGCCATGTAAACGTCGCAAAATTTTGTAATTTCTTCATTGTTTTTTCTTTTCTTTCCTTTTTTCTTCAATGTTTGATATTTTTGCATTTCCAACCCTATATTCCCGAGCTAGGCTTGATAAACTAGCACCATTCTTCAACTGGCCTATTGTTTTAAAGTTTATCGAAAACAATGAGAAGAACGTATTTACGTATAGTCACCACTAGCAGCGTTCACCCCGCTTCGCTGCGGTCACCCCGGAACGCAATAAACTTTGTTACTTAGATAATTTTTACTTTTTCGCTTTCAAGTGATATGATAAAAACCATAGAAGATTGCAGTAAATGTTAACATTATATCGCCTGTCATTTATGTTAACCCGCCCCGCTTCGCTGCGGTCACCCCCGAACGCAATAAACTTTGTTACTTAGATAATTTTTACTTTTTCGCTTTCAAGTGATATGATAAAAACCATTATAACGCCTGTCATTTATGTTAACCCGCCGAGTGACACGGTCATGCGGGTTGCATATACATACGTTTATTTTTATACCTATGATGAACTAACAAAGGATTTGTACGTAATGGACACCTGAATGGTCAATTATCTCAAGACACTGGTAATTGAAAATTAAAGTGATATGATAAAAACCATCTAGGGTCCAAATCCTAATAACCCCCCAAAAATAAAAGAAATTGGTTCAGCCGTATTAGCGTGATGAGCGGACAAAGGATTTGTACGTTCTCTTTTATAGTCACCATTGTGAACGGTACAACAACTATAGCACCATCTCTCACAGGCAAAGGCTCATACGCTTCTGACGACGCGAGGTTGGTCACGTAGGCCGGTTGGCAGGGAAGTAGAAAGCGCTGCAGCGTCACAGCACTAGGACCAGGTAGCGTAACGTGCGCAAATTTAAATTTGCCGACTGGAATGCTTTCGGTAAACCATTGTTTCAATGGATCGCTATTCAGATAATCTATGCCATTCTGTATTCTACTAATTCTGTGAGTATATTCTTCAAATTTTGACCTTGGATAATTAAAACTTGCATAGTATTACAGAATAAATTAAAATAAACATTCATATTACATAGAAATAAAAAATATATCTTTATACTATCTTATAATACATGATTATTTGAGCAAAGTCCAAAGTATATGGTAATTAGAATATAGAACAAATTATCAAAGAATACTAAATCAATACAAAGAATGGAAACATTCCATAAAAGGCAATTAAAAAAAAACGTTTGTCTTATTTTTATTCTGTAAATTAATATCTAGGTTAGGAGATGTACATATAAAGAAGATGGTTATATATAAATTGTATAAAGATACTAAACCGTGTAACGTGGGTTCCTGTCACCACGGCATGGCACGTCCTCAGGTTGCGGATCGAGGAGAAGGCCTCTAGATATAGAGGTTAGCTGCGAATATACTGAATAAGCAGTCGCGGACAGACGACTTGGAGTGGTCCTCCAGCTTGGGGGTTTGGGTAAGGCTAACAACCTCATCCTGTAAAAAAAAAAAAAAAAAAAAAAAGGCACTTGTTCAGAAACATTCACAAAAGCCTCGGACAAGGACTGATAACTTGGCACGACTTCAGCAAAAGATAATGGACATGAGATTTGGAACATGGAATATTAGACGTCTTTATAGGGCAGGCGCGTTAAAATCCGTAACGAGTGAGCTAGAGAAATACAGGATGGATCTAGTAGGAGTTCAGGAAGTTAGGTGGGAAGGAAATGGATCCGTGAATTCCGGAAATTTTACGTTCTTTTACGGGGAAGGAAATAAAAATCACCAGTTAGGAACAGGGTTTTTCGTTCGCAAACGAATATTACCAGCAATTAAACGGGTTGAATTTGTTACTGACAGACTTTCTTTTATTACTCTTAAGGGATGGTGGTGTGATATTATTGTTCTAAATGTACATGCTCCAACTGAAGATAAGGGTGACGATTACGAAGAAGTGGAACGGATATTTGACCAATTCCCGCGGTACCATATGAAAATTCTATTAGGGGATTTCAATGCGAAGGTAGGACGAGAGGATATTTTCAAACCGATTATAGGGAACGAAAGTCTGCGCATGGAAACTAATGAGAACGGTGTTAGACTAGTGAACTTTGCAACATCCAAAAACCTAATCGCAAAGAGTACAAAATTCCCACATCGCGACGTTCATAAATACACTTGGACATCACGAGACGGAAAAACACATAATCAAATTGATCACGCTTTAGTAGACATAAGAAGGCAATCTAGCATAATTGATGTCCGGTCGTTTAGAGAGGCTGATTGTGATACTGATCACTACCTGGTAGTAGCGATAATACAAGAGAGATTATCGTTCAATAAAGGTAATATTCAATGTGCGAAAACGGAGAGATTTAATTTAAAGAAATTAGAAGAGAGCCAGGGAAGAGAGGAATATCAGATTGAAGTTTCGAATAGATTCTCGGTTTTAGAAGACTCGGAGTGCACTAGTGTTGAGGATACTTGGATTGAAATTAGAGATAACATTAAAAGTTCAGCAATAGAAAAATTGGGACACGCGGAAATACGTAGGAACAAACAATGGTTCGACCGGGAATGCCCTAATCTAGCAGAGAAGAGAAAACAGGGAAAATTACGCTGGGTACAAAATCCGAATGAAATAACTACACAAAATTTCGCAGATGTCAGGCGGGAAACTTCCAAAACTTTTAGAACAAAGAAACGGGATTTTTTTGAAAGCTAAAATTAAGGAACTCGAAGGTAATAATAAAAATAAAAATATTCGGGACATGTATAAGGGGATCAGCGAATTTAAGAAAGGCTATCAACCTCGTGCTTGTATATTAAAGAAAGCTGACGGAACAGTTCTCACTGACACAGATTGCATCTTAAATAGATGGAAAGATTTGTTTGACGATTTGCTTAACACGCAGCCAAAAACTAATGTGCGTGGAGAAAGGGAAATACACACCGCAGAACCGTATATCCCGGAACCCAACCGAATAGAAGTACAAACCGCTATAAATAAATTAAAGAAACAGAAATCTCCGGGTGTAGATGAAATTCCGGCTGAGTTAATTTTAGCTGGAGGCCAAAAATTGTGGAACAAGATACACAAATTCATTTTCCTTATATGGAACAAGGAAGAATTGCCACAAGAGTAGAAAGAATCAATAATTGTTCCAATTCACAAGAAAGGCGACAAAACTGACTGTAATAATTATCGAGGCATTTCTCTTCTGTCAACATCCTATAAAATTCTTTCAAATATTCTACTAGCAAGATTGACCCCATACGCAGATGAAATTCTTGGAGATTATCAGTGCGGATTTAGACGAAATCGATCAACTATCAAACAAATATTTACCATTCGCCAAATACTCGAAAAAAAATTGGGAATACAATACCCCGCTACATCAATTATTTATTGATTTTAGAAAGGCGTACGACTCGGTTAGGAGAGAAACATTATACAGCGTTCTTACAGAACATGGAATAGCGAGAAAGCTAATGAGATTAATTAAGATATGTTTAAATGAATCCCAAAGTAAAGTCCGGGTAGGAAAATTTTTGTCCACGAGATTTCACGTCGAAAATGGCCTGAAGCAAGGAGATGCGTTGTCGCCATTATTATTTAACTTCGTTCTGGAATACGCTATAAAGAAAATCAAAGATAGCAACCAGGGCCTAGAGTTGAACGGTATTCACCAGGTTATGGCATATGCTGATGATGTAAATTTAATAGGGGATGATAGGAGAACAATAGAAAGAAATGCAGAGATCTTATTAAACGCTTGCAGGGACATGGGTTTAGAAGTAAATGCAGAGAAAACTAAATACATGGAAGTGCGTTGGGACCGGAATACGGCAAATTGTGGATACGTCAAAATATTAAATAATACTTTTGATAAAGTGGATACATTCAAATATTTAGGATCGATATTAACAGACGAAAATCATATTCACGAAGAAATTAAATGTCGACTAAAAGCAGGGAATTCGAGTTACTATTCGGTTCAAAATCTCTTGTCGTCGCGAATCCTATCGAAGAATTTGAAGCTTAAAATATATAAAACGATAATCATGCCTGTTGTTCTGTATGGTTGCGAAACATGGTCGCTTACTCTGAGGGAAGAACATAGACTGAAAGTATTTGAAAACAAGATCCTGAGAAGAATATTCGGACCCAAGAGGAACGGGAATGGGGAATGGCGGAAACTTCATAACGAGGAACTACATAAGTTATACGGTTTACCCAACATTGTTAGGGTCGTCAAGTATAGAAGGCTTAGGTGGGCAGGTCATGTAGCTAGAATGGAAGGAAGTAGAGACGCTTTCAAAGTCTTAACTGGAAGACCCATCGGAAAACGATCATTAGGAAGACCTAGGCGCAGATGGGAGGACAATATTAAGATGGATCTCGCAGAGATAGGAATACAAAGTAGAAACTAGATCCAATTAGCTAAGGAGAGAAGTCAGTGGAGAGCTTTTGTGAACGCGGCATTGAACCTCCGGGTTCCATAGGCCATAGAGTTAGTTTAGTTAGTTAACTTAGTGTGTAAAAAGAGGATGAAAAATTATACAAGTGCTTGGTTAAGTTCCTTACCTGGCTTATCTTGACGATATATCTATCTAAGATATATGTGCAGCAGTCTAAAACGCTATGCCGAAATTTCCTGTCCAGGTGCACTCTGCTGCGCCGCTGGGAGGCACGTCTGCAGTAATGACTCTCGTATACATTACCTATGAACCACCGACATGTTATGTCCCATGAAAGTTACAATTCTGAGTAATAGCCACACGAATTCTCATAGAAACACTATGAGATATGCTTGAAGTTATTTAACTGAAAAATAGGTGTTTGCCACCGTACTCTTAGTAGTTTACGTACAGATGATTGTAATTCACACACAACTTCACTCGTCGTATTGTCCGACAATCTTCAAACCACTAGTAGAATAACTTACTACGTTTGGCGTGTCCTCTAGAAACATATTTTCCGGTGTTCATTGCATTTGAATCGGACAAGTATACAGGATAGTCTTAAACGTGTTTTTATTCATTGTCATAGATTGAAAATTATTTTCATTAAAAGCAAAGCACGTTCTGGTAATATTTCTTATAATTTCACATTACAAGGAAATACTAGAATATTTAAAGTTTCATTTGTTATATCTTGTAGTGAATTAACGTAATGACTATAATAATTCTGCTTCTGGAAAGTAAAACTATCGGATAATTTCTCTCCTAGAGACTCTCCGGAAACATCCGCCGACTGGAGTTCTTAGTAGGAAATGTACTAAAGAATATGTCATACCAGGCACTAATGTTACTATTCCGAAAGGTATGGATGTCCACATTCCTCATTATGCCATCCAACGTGACCCTGTATATTATCCAGATCCTGAGAAATTTGATCCAGATAGATTTAAAATTGAGAACAAGATGGCGAGATCAAGTTGTACTTTCCTACCCTTTGGCGAAGGACCACGATATTGTATAGGTGAGAAAGTTATGTAGATTCTTTAGAAATAAAACAAATAATGAAATTTTAGTATTAATTAGCTTCCTCAATCTTTGCACAATTGAAAGACTATATCATAAGTCAAGGATTGCCCAATATGGGAGTGGAGGTTGTTGATCAGTTATGGATTAGTGAATAGTATATATATATATATATATTTCAATAAGAACTAGGCTACATAGAGAACTGCCAATGAGCAAAAATACAATCTGTTGGTAATCTTTATTTATTTATTTATTTTAATTTCAGGTATTGAGTTTGAGTTTAACGTTCCGTTCAGCAGCGAGGCTATATGAGACGTGGACCTACTCATTAACATGCAGTCTGAACTACATGAACTCCCGCCAGGAATCGAACCCGTGTCTCCCATGCTAAAAGCGCATACGCTAACCGTTAGCCGCGAAGGAGATCTTTATTTTACCTTGAATCTGAGCTCATGTCACAGATTACAAATGTGCTAACATTGTATAGTTATTACTTTACTATAATTATGTAGTTCAACTTCTCTCTCTTTTGTTTATTTATGTAATTAAAAGTTCCAAAGAATAATTTACGAAAACTTAGTGGGCTCAAAACTTCTATCAAAGGCAATCAGAAAAAATTGCTCGGTAGACAGTTCCCTTCGTCTTGATGAATATTGCTTTAATTTTTTTAAACACAATTTTCAGCTCATATTATCCCTCATAACAGTTTAAATAGATACTATGCCTACATCAAAAAATAATTATTGTACAATATTTTATATCTTCTTTGATTGTATTTAAACGTTTTCAGTTAGTACATGAAAACCAAATAGAAGAAACGTAAACTTCTAAAACAGTGTGTGAAATGCCGTGTTGCTGAGAGCTCTAATTAACCTGAATTATTCTCATTCATGTATGACACTTCGAAACGGTAGAGAAGAGCAGATAGATAAGTTTGCATTTATTCTCTATATCTATTTGTAAAATTACTCATTATGATTTTTTTTTTTTTAGGTACTAGACTTGGGTTGTTTCAAGTAAAAGTAGGACTTGTCGCCACGTTGTCTAAATATGAATTTAAAATCTGTAGTAAAACTCATGTACCGCCTATCATCGATCCAGTGCCTCTCTTTTATCAGATGAAAGATGGAATATGGCTTCAAATATCAGAAAGGCAATGAGAATGAAGATTATAGAAAAGAAACTCTATATTTTAATAAACATATAGTTAAAATAAATGTTTTTATAAATGTTTAAAATGTAAAAAAAAAGTTAAAATAAATAAATAAATAAAGCAAATTTATGTTAATAAATGAGAACAGATTTTTCGTAACTGTTTATTCGTCTACCAGCTGAAATTTCTGTTCTTCGCATGAGGAGAACAGGTTTGTGGACAACAACAGGTAACATCGATTCTGAGCAAGTTATTTTTCAACCCTTGTCACTCCCATACCGATAGATACTGGATTTGGACTTAAACAATACTGAGAGTGTCACTATTCATCTCATCGACATCGACATTGATAATTTTTTATATGTCACTCCGTTACTACCCCGATCCTTAGCTCCTATACCGATCATAGATGAATTTGGACTTAAATGGCATCAAAGTGTCACTATTGATCTCAGCAACACCGAAAAGTATTGATTGGAAAATAACATCAGTTATTATCGATTAGTTTTACAAGTCTCATGTTTATTGTTACATCATCCTTGGAACGTGTATAAATATATTCCATAAATTGCTGCACCCAGTTCTGAGAATAAGCAATTAAGCTAGTATACGTATTATCTCTCATTAAAATAATGTATATTATTTAATTAAAACAACAGCAATCTAGAGACGCTAAAATGGTATAAATTTTAGTTTTTCTTTCATTTATCTGTTATCAATATTATTATATGTTACCAAAAATTAATAATATGTTTTTAAAATTTCCATGGTAAAATAGTTAGCTTTTTGATATTGTTTATAAAGGATAATCATTCATCGTTGGTAAAGAAGATTCTGTATAAGAAGACTGTGACAATTTTATGATCAATTGATATCATAATATTGCTACAGTTTCTAATACACATGTCTCTCGTGCATAACCTTGATGCATCCATTATAGAAAAGTTACTTTTTACATTTCCTTTTAAATATTGTTACACCAATGTAATTAACACTTCACTACAGTAACTATTGCTAAGTTATAACCTATAGATGCACTTAAGTCTAATTCATTTACCTTTCAAACAATGTACATTTATTCAAGTAACACTATAGTTAAACGCTTGGGCTAATACTGCACTTGACTAGTTTCTTTCTAATAAGTTGACTCGTTTTACCCATTTGACCATTCAAACCTAATTAACAATACATTTTACTTATATTGTTCACATCCTTTTGGACCATATTTGTATATGGGTGTTACAATATATATATATATATATATATATATATATATATATATATATATATATATATATATATACCGGACAAAAAATTAGTCACCCCTCAAGAATTCGTGAACAGCAGTAATTAATAGCGTGTAACACCACCTCTGGCTTTGTTAACTGCCTGGATTCGGTTTGGAAGCGAGTCCACAAGGTTTTGCAGGCATGTCACATCCAGTTGAAGCCACTCGTTCAGGATTTGATCGCGCAAATCCGCCAAACTGCGTGGATGCCGATTTCGGCGTTTTACCCGCTGTTCCAACATGTCCCACAGATTCTCGATGGGGTTCAAGTCTGGTGACTTTGCAGGCCAATCTCGATGGAAGAGGGTTCGGGAGTGTTCATCATTGTTCCAGCCCTATGAACTTTGCTGTTGTTGTCTTGAAAAATAGGAGTCTCCACAGCATACTCATCATGAAGATGTTGACTGAAAGGCAACACTTGCTCATCCAGAATGTTCAAATACACATGCTGGTTCATTGTAGTGGTGACCTCAGTAAGTGGGCCCAATTCATGATAAGAAAACCACCCCCAAAACATCACAGACCCACCTTCGACTTGAACATGCCCATGCACACATTCAGGATGAAAGGTTTCATGTGGCCTTCGGTGCACTCGACGCCGTGCGTCATTGGAATACAAGCTAAAACGTGATTCGTCAGACCACATTACCTTCCACCAGTCAGCTACTGTCCATGTTTGATGATTTCTCGCCCATTGAAGACACGCAGCTTTATGTGCCTGTGTGAGCAATGGCCTCTTGCGAGGTGCCAGACTCCAAATGTTCAATGCATGCAGTTCCCGTCGTAATGTTCTTTCGCCAACAGGTTGGGATGGACCTGCATTCAGTGTCTGCAGCAATTCCTGTCGGGTTTGGAACCGATTTCCATTCACAATCCGAGAAACGCGTCTCCGGTCCCTTTCAGTCATGATCTTCTTCCGACCACAATTCTGACGCCGTGTTTCGTGGCCACGTGTATGACACCACTGCTTGTACACGCGCTGAAGAGTTCGCTGCGAAACACAAACAAATCCAGCAACTTCCATCACCGTATGGCCATAGGCAAGGCCAAACACGATTGCCCCTTTTTGCCACTCTGTTACATCGTTACTTTTACCCATTTTGACGGACACTGTCCACTTGCAACACACTTGTCTCACTGACTGAAGTTGCCTTATGGTTTCGTAGAGGCAGTGCGCGCACAGTTATGCACGTGACTCGACTGCTGCGCCATCTGTACAGTCTTTACGATTCATCCCTCCTTCTGCACAAGGGTGACTAATTTTTTGTCCAGTGAGTGTATATATATATATATATATATATATATATATATATATATATATATATATATATATGGGTGTTACAAAAATTTGTCACAATTTGGAAATAATTTCCTCACATTAAAATAAGAAAAAAAAGTTCGTATAGACTTATGGTCGGACGTTCATAGTTTCGTAGTTATTATAGGGTGCCAAAAACATGAGAAAATGAACTTTAAGGTTCCATAGCCCCACTGCTATAGGACCGATCTTAGTCGGGTCAAGACATCACTGAGGAACTAGTATGTGAACTATCCAAATATCAATCTTTCAGAATTCTCGGTATTTGCTTCCAAATATCCATCTTTCAGAACCTTCGGTACTTGCACAATCATTTTTAGAGAGGCTGTTTGAGAGTACTTGATCACTCTCCATCTACCTCTCTAAAAACTGATGTGCAAGTACTGGAGCATTCTTAAACATGGATATTTGGGTAGTTCAAATAACAGTTATTCAGTGATGTCTTGACCCGACTACGATAGGAGCTATGAATTTTGCGCACTGTATTAACATTTGTCAAGCTTATAAGTGTTGCTAAAATGGCCGATCGGTTCCGGCTTTTCTTAGCAATTTGATTGGACAGTTTAAAAGTTAATTAAAAAATTAAAGATTAAAAATTAACCATAGCTTTGGGCTAATCTTATTATGCATACTGTGAACTGTCGTCTAGGCTGGCTTCTGTCACGGTTAAAGCTTGACGATGGTATACCTCAGTATCAATTTCATTCCAACACGTGCCATTATTATTACAACATTAAATTTTAAGTTTACAGAAATTTTCATTTTTGAGTTTCTCAAAAACTACACATGAGAATTTACTTATCCGTCATTTTGTTCAGCTTAATGAGCACTACTGATGATGTATGTCTTCCCTTTGCACGTTTCCCCGTTATACGCTACTAACGAAGAGTACTATTGCTTAAATTTAAGGAATATTCCCACTAGTGAAATCATTACCGGCTTTATACAATTGTCTAGAAAACAGAAAACTTTATTTACTTAATAAGTGCAATTTCGATGATTAAAAATAAGTGGCTGAGAAAAGTGGAACTTCCTTTAGTTCATTATTGAAAACAATAGTTATATTAAGGCGTGGGAGACCCGGGTTCGATTCTCGGAGGGAGTTCATATGGTTCGGATTCCACATTAATCAGTAGGTCCGTCTCATATAGCCTTGCTGCTTAAAGGGACGTTAAACTCAAAATTAACTCAACTCAATAGTTATATGCACAATCTAAATTGCAGCTCACCCCAGTACCTAGTAGCTAGTGCTCGCATCTTTGATACTCGGAGTCCCAGGTTTGATTCCCAGTGAGATACTCTTGAAACTTTGAGAGCATTACAGTGGTTTGTATTCTACCGTAAATTGTAAGCCCAGGTCTCATATAGTCTCAGTGATGAAAATGAAAGCTCAACTCCAACCAACTAGTAATCTAAATTGCAGATTATAGATTATAGATTAGAGGAAGGTAAAATACAAAATTTTGTTTTACTCCATACGTGATAGGGCAATAAGAGTAAGAATCTTAATGTTTCGTCGTATTAATCCAAATAAAGTGTGTTAAATTCTCGTATTTCATAATATTTTGTGAAAAATTTTAATAATTAACTTAATAAAAATCTTAACATTTTTCTCACATTCTGTATGTGCCGTAAATCTAAATTGATCTTTACTAAACCCAGTGCTATTGCATCTTCTTCAGTGGCGTAGCAGCTGCCCCCGCAATCCCCGCAGTGCGGGGGGCCCCGAGGTATAGGGGGCCCTGAAGTCTTGCGATGAATAAAGATTTAAAGAAGTAGAACTTCAACCTTACTTCTGTCGGCTTTACAACTAGGGCCCCTTCTCTATACTTTGTGGGGGGCCCGCAAAAGTGTGCTACGCCACTGATCTTCTTCAAAGTTAAGCTCACCTCCCCTCTTCAACACAGAACAGGATGTTTCTTTACTATTAGATCAACGGCGATGGACTGAAGCTCATCCTCCAATCATACCTATTAGTGGAGAAAACTTCCTTACCGAATGGAAGTCTACCAGCGTTCCAGTGTTGGAAACGGAGCACTTTAATATAAGGCTATATCCCTTTTGTCTGTCAAGTGGCTTTCCGACGTTGCAAGGTACTGAATTCTACAATGTGACCACTCTTCCTGAAACTTGTTTCTTGGTATATACTGTATGTATGAATGTAAGATGAATTCAAGTTAGCTCCAAAGTGACCTAAATCTCCTGTCCTAGTGTTCTAAAATACAGATCTGCAGGGAAAGGCTACAATCCCAGCACTGCCTATCACAGACTAGGGATGAGATACCACTAGTAGTACTTGGACCAATAACTTGTACAAACCATCCATTTGAGAACGGAATGTATCTTTTCTTCGCTGGCAGGATTTCTTTTTATATTTGACTTACCTTACTTTATTAGAAAGACTATGAATTACCACAGCGGAGGAGTACCTCAAATATATTTAACTTTAAAAAATGTATTCCACTAATCTCATGAGAGACAAGGTTGTGTGATGCTAACTCTAAATTAAGTGAATTGAGATAATCACAGTTGAAGATTTTAAGACTTGTTTTATTCTAATTTCACGTTACTTTATCTCTTACAGTATAGTATATATTAACAATGCCAATTGTTAATTGTAAGCTTTCATTAGTAAACCTAAGTCTGGTATGTTTTGAAAGTGTAAATAAATATGTGACATAAAGGTCCTCATACTTTCCTTCCTATTACCTATATTTCGATTTTACCTCTGCCAAGTAACAAGGAAACCTTCATAGTTGTTTAAAATAGTTGAAACCGAGTCACTGAGTGACTGGTCACTTCTAGCGAAGATGCCTTGTCATTGGACCTATGATTCTGTGAATAATATTGAAGTTTCTACAGTTCTTCTGCTATAGGAACTGTATGAGGATCTTATCACTGAATGACTGATCACTTCTAGTAAAGATCCTTGTCACTGGACCTATTATTCTGTGAATAGAAGTTCATGTTGAAGCTTCTACAGTTCTTCTGTTGTAGAGACTGTATAAGGATCTTACAGTCACTGAGTCGCTGGTTGCTTCAAGCGAAGATGCCTTGCCAGAAAGCATACTCTAACATACCTTGACATGTAAAAAGTAGTGTCTAGTATCACTTACCAAGCAAGATCAAGCGTTATCAAATAGTGATAGAGGTTGCTTCTGCCGAAATCATTGAATGTTGCTTTGAGAGATAGCTCTTATCTATTCAATACAGAATCATATTTGACTTTAGAAAATCAACGTTCAAAATAAGCCATACAATAGAAAACTAATTCAGAAAAAGCTATACAATGTTTGTAAGTTGTGAATGTAACAGTAGCTAGATATTTTATTAATCAGTTATCATTTCGGTTGTCGTAAATTTAAACCAATTCTGGAAATGTGTAAAATATCATTTTATTATTTTTGTTATTAAAAAAGTGGAAAGTATACAAAAATACAAACTTCTGAAAGTTAATCTCGTATCTTATTTAGCTGTGATTCTTCATTTTAACAGTTCTTTAAAAACAACTATAAATGTTGTGTTTACATAAGAAACAATCAACTCAATTAATCATACATATGTCATTTCCTGTCTTACTTATTTCTTTCTTGATGAAATTCGCAGCCAAATTCCATTTTTGGGTGCTAAAGTAATAGCCACAGGGTCAATTGAAAGAGGTACTTCAGTTCTTGGAGACGTTTGTACTTCGTACTGAGATAAAACAGAAATAAGGCCCAATTTTGACTGGAGCAGTCCAAACTTGTATCCTGAAAAATATAATTAAATGTATGAGGTTTAATGTTGTTGGAGGAAAACAATAACAACCTAAATCTTCAACTATTTGTACTTTGCAGTATGTTTTATAACATCATTAAAACTATTCTTCAGTTTTATTTACAGAAAATTAAAAACCTTTTCGTTATTTTGTGTAAGTATTCTCGCACTCGACTCCCGATTAGCGACTCTCGGACTCGAATCCTGATTTTTTTTTAAGTGATTCAAATTCCTCAAGAAGCAGCAAGTTTTGTCTCAAGTAGTCTCAATGATGTAAAGGCAGTGGTGCCCACCCCCCTCATGTCCATGACGCACCCCCCTCAATTGTCTATTAGTAGGTGTTCTTCCATAAAAAAAATATTTTCGATTAATTTTTACACCCCCTCAAACATATTTATATAGATTTTTAACCCCCCAATATTTCAATGACGCAGTTTGCGTCATAATCCCCTCCCCCTTGTGGGCACCCCTGGTAAAGGCACATTAAAGAAGTACAATCAAGTTTTCGGTATTAAATTAATTAGAAACCATGCCTGTGCTCAATTATTTAGGAAAATTGTCAAAGTACTTCTTTAAAAAAATATGCTATTAATAGACTGACCCTTTCAATGGTGCATTCGAACATATTTGCTCGTTTTACTGTAGTTGCCATTCAAATTTCAAAAGTTAATATCTTATTATGAACCTAATTTAAGTAGTCAATAGCGTGCAGCGCTCTCTTAAATTTTTGAAAGTGATTTTCTTTTCTTTCAATGAATCAGTAGTTTTGAAAACGTCATGGTTAAGAAAAGTAAAGTTATGAGAAAATCGAACAAAAAACTGTTTAATTTTTGAAACTCCTGCTAGACATGATCGAGCTTTGTTTGAAAAAGCAGAGTTTTCTTGTGATTATACGATATGAACAACTTGTTTTGAGCAATTAGTAGCAACAAAAAGTATACTCAATGCAAAATCGCCATTTTCTGTCTCATGACCTTTTCAAAACTAGTGATTCAAATATGTTTGCAACTGATTCACAAGTATTCAACACAAGCAACGACATTTTAAACTAATTTTATTAATAGCGTGGAAAATAAATAAAGGCTTCGAAAATTTTCCAAAATAATTTTACAGGTATGTTGAGTGGATTCTAATTATCTTCGCACTGAAAAGGTTGTTTTTGCCTTTATGTTGAATACTTTTGCATTAGTTGAAAATATTTTAGGATAATTTAACTTTCCAACATACTGAAAATTTTCTGAACAATCACTTGAAATGCATTCGTAACAAAACAAGAGAACTTTTAAATTAAAAATTCCTTCTGTCCAATGTGCATTCCAGAACACCAGTGAGAAAAATATTTTTAATGTAGTTACAAAATAACCCAAATAAAGATTCACAAGGCTCAAAAAAGTAAAATGAAAAATGAAACTAAATTTGAGGTCTTAAGTAATCATAACAAATTAATTGTAATGCGAACAAGAAATAACACTATTCTAATGCAGAAATAAAGATCTACTCGAATAAATGAAATGACTAGTATTCTAAGACAATTCTGAGCAAGACTAGGAAAGAACGAACTCATTAAAATGTCAGCGATTATCTATAAGAATTCACAAGGAAATGGCATCACCAAGTAGACTTTTCCAACCGGTGTACCATGCAGGTTCATGGGGGTATATCGCGAAATTTTAGAATTTAAAAATACATTTTATACCATCCAGAAGTACTACAAAAGTCTTTTACGATATATTTTAGACTTTTACGATATATTTTATAAGTTTTACGATATAAGTTAATAATAAGTTTTCAGACTGATTGTATGTATTGTCAACGTCTTCAATGATAGCAACAATACTCAATTCTGACTAACATAACATAAATGTATCGCAATGCCTAGGCGTTAAATGAAGTGTCATCAATAATAATAATAATAATAATAATAATAATAATAATAATAATAATAATAATAATAATAATAATAATAATAATAATAATAATAATAATAATAAAGTTGGTAGTAGTGACAGTGTGGTTGGCATGCATCAGAGGAAGAATTCAATAAGCATATTACTTTGGGGTGTTAGTTGTGTTGTCACTCAATAGACCACTGACAGCTTACTAGAGAATTCGTGAAGATGACATAAGGTTTTGACTGGAAAACTTATTCTTTGACACCAATTACAGTCTGTGATATGGTTCCTAATCATAGAAGTCACAACGAGGATCGACATTCATCTAACTGTTGTCAAGTATGAGAGAAATTACGCAAAATTTTGACGATCATATTAATAATCTAACCAAAGCCGCAATTGTCTCAGGAAACAAGTGTTGTTCTTCGCCAACTCATGAAGGAGTTGCTGGTAATTGCCTCAATATTTCAGCCATCCAAACTATTATCTTTTGATTTTTATTTGTTTACTCTCTTTAAGGATGAGACCGTTTTGTGTGAAATATTGGGAGACTTATGTAATGAATTGGTGATTATCACAGCTGAATGCCTTCTACTAGGTGACATACCTAGTGCTATAACAGGAGAATACCTAGTTCTAGCCGCAAAGCAATTATTTCTAAATGGCTTGCGTCCATAGATTATTCTTGTTATCTTTTCACTTTGAACAACCCATGTATTATAACTATACAATGTATTTGAACACACCACAAACAAACAGGCAATAGTTCGGGGAGAAGCAGGGAGTAGCACCAAATACTGTATTACTATTTTCTTATTATGTTATCTATAGTACATTTGCAGAAGCACGCTGTGTGTGTGTGTTCAAGTGACCGTCTGTTTCTTGCGTGTTTTTTTTTTTTTTACTTTCTAACTTTTTTCTTTTGCTATTGTTAGCTATATTCTTTGATTTTTCAATTTTGTGTTATGTTTAGGTGGTAGATAAGGCTACATATAGCCTTAACCTCGACATGTAAAATAAGTCGAAATAAATAAATAAATAAATAAATAAACCATTGGAAGATACACTGTTATAACTAAGCAATTCAGTCAACTGAAAAATAAATGAATGAATAAACAAATAAATTGAATGAGTGAGAACTATAACGGTACAAGTGTGCAAAATTTGTTAAAAAGAGTTTAAATTTGACTGATCTCATAAATTACTAAAGAAAATTCCAATTATAAGCAATTATACCTGTGGCAAATAACATGACTTAGGTATCTTTGATAGTGTAGTTGTCATTGATGAACTCATCTAAATTTTGGCATAAATATCACTTATGGTTTATAAAACAATATATTTACAGTTATATATATATATATATATATATATATATATATATATATATATATATATATATATATATATATATATATATATAAATTTTCTTACCAATACAAATACGAGGGCCTTCTCCAAACGGTATAAACGCACAGCTTGGCCGTGATTTTTTATTTTCATCATTGAATCTCTCTGGATCAAATTTATCGGGGTTTGGATAATATTGTGGGTCATGGTGCAGAGCGTAGATAGGTACAATAACATCTGTTCCAACATTTATTGTAATACCAGAATCCGGAAAAACATATTCTTTGGTGCATCGACGTCCCAGAAAATACACTGGAGGGTGTTTTCTTAAGGTTTCTAGGATAACAAAAATAAATAAATAAATGTATTATTATAACATAAATAGCTTAAAATGAACAGATGCAATCTGATACATTGTGACAAGATTAATTAATACTCATTTGCAGGATTCGGCTATTTCTGACTTATTAAAAATGTAGGTATAATCAAACTCAATTTAAATTATATCAATGTTATTAAGAAAATGTCATCACCAGTAGGAAGAAATGTATTCGAGTCATGTTACATTAGAACAAAACACATCAAGCTTTAAATTTGGACAAAGGAATTAGGAAACCTCGACACAAATTGAGATTTGTTTATAAACAGAGTTATTTAAAAACGTAAATTTCTGTGATTTGAAAATGTGTTCTAGTTACTTCGCCAGAGTCTTCGGCCCACTGTATAGTATAGGTTAAAATCATGCCTAATTAAAAGGTATAAATTACATTTAAATTATCTAAAGCTATAAATTACATTTACTTACATTTAAATTTTCTTGTTTTGCTTTATTTGTCTATTAACCACCCGATTCCATGATTTATGTAATTATGCAAGGATTTCGTTAAAAAGACAAATGATAGTGCAGATAGTGGCATCTATTAACGTGATTGTTTATTATTATGATAAATGTGATGCAGAGACTAATAGGCTCACCATTTATTATTATAAATTATATAGATAACGCGATTGTTTTAGATTTGTAGGTTTTTATAAGTAGATACATTTTTTTTCTATCGGTTAAGACAAGATTCTCTCTTAACTGGCTCTTAACCAATGTTTCGTGACACACTGGTGTGTCACGCTGTTCCATAAGGTGTGTCGCGAAATTTTAGAATATAAAAATCATGAAGAATTTAAAAATAATTAGTTAAAATTGAGAAGATTCTACCTGTCAGCACCTCCAGCATTAGCAATAATGCTCAGAGCTTATATAGAGTCATTAACTAACTAACTAACTAAGTAACTCTATGGCCTATGGAACCCGGAGGTTCAAAGCCGCGTTCACAAAAGCCCTCCACTGACTTCTATCCTTAGCCAACTGCATCCAGTTTTTACTTTGTATTCCAATCTCTGCGAGGTCCATCCTAATATTGTCCTCCCATCTGCGCCTAGGTCTCCCTAATGGTCGTTTTCCGATTGGTCTTCCAGACAAGACTTTGAAAGCGTTTCTACTTTCTTCCATTCTGGCTACATGACCCGCCCACCTAAGCCTCCTAGACTTGACCACTCTAACAATGTTGGGTAAACCATATAAATTACGTAGTTCCTCGTTATGAAGTTTCCGCCATTCCCCATTCCCGTTCCTCTTGGATCCGAATATTCGTCTCAGAATCTTGTTCTCAAATACTTTCAGTCTATGTTCTTCCCTCAGGGTAAGGGACTATGTTTCGCAACCATACAGAACAATAAGCATGATTATCGTTTTGTATATTTTAAGCTTCAAATTCCTCGACGACAATTCGCGTCGACAAGAGATTTTGAACTGAGTAGTAACACGAATTCCCTGCTTTTAGTCGACATTTAATTTCTCCGTGAATATGATTTTCCTCTGTTAATATTGATCCTAGATATTTGAAACTATCCACTTTATCAAAAGTATTATGTAATATTTTAACACATCCATAATTTGCTGTATTCCGGTCCCAACGCACTTCCATGTGTTTAGTATTTTTATATAGTCATTATAAAAATTAATTGGTTTCACTATTATAATATATTATTATTATTACTTTTTATTATTATAATTATTATTAATAATAATAATACAATACTACTACTACTACTACTACTACTACTACTACTACTACTACTACTACTACTACTAATAATAATAATAATAATAATAATAATAACATCAAACAAGTGTGTCGCGATGCCCCGGACGTTCAGTAAAGTGTGCCATAAATCAAAAACGTTGAGAACCACTGGGTTAAGAAGAAGAAGAAGAAGAAGAAGAAGAAGAGACAGAAGAAAGAAAACATTTTAAATTGTATGAAACACATGAAAGAGTTGAGTTAATTTTGTGTTTAACGTCCTGTTCAGCAGTGAGGCTATATTAGACGTGGACCTTGATTAACGTGGAATCCGAACCGCATGAGCTTTCACCAAAAATCGAACCCGGGTCTCTCACGCCAAAGGTGTGTACGCTGAAACAAGTGTAAAGAGTAACATAATTTTAGTACCACTAAGTTGTGCGTTAGTGTGTGTAGTGATATCTAACATTTCAATAACTTATTGCTAATTTTACTGTTTTGTGCGTAAAAAAATAACTAAAATGTAGAAAACAATATTTGTGAAGTCAAAGCTCTTTATTACTGTCTAGCTGTTGAAGGCAACAAAATTGATTCCCGAAATCAAACTAAAAATATAACAATTATTTTTAGGATTACCAGGGCACAATAGAGATGAGTGTTAAACTTCAGATGAAATTTTTCAATAAAAAATGATCTTGAGTATGTTAATTTATATATACTAATATATTGATAGAACATATATATATATACCGGTATGAAATATTGGATAGTTTCGTAAAGCAGAACATAAATAAGGCATTAACAATAATGTTTACAAATCGCACTTGATTTATTTACTGTGTTCCAACAATTGGTTTATCAGTTTCTTTTTAGCGATCTTTAGAAGAACACATACTATTGATTATTAATACGTATGCAAAAATAAAATTAGTAATGTGAATCAGGCAAGAGTAATTAAATTTATTTCAGGTATAAAAGTAACAAAAAGCAAAAACACTTGCGTATAGTGAGCTCTGTTCGAATGTGTGATTTTATGCAACAACGTTATAGAATATTAAAGATAACTTTAAATTTTCACGACAATCGTTATACAAACCAAACCAAACCAAAGCACTTGTCGTAAGGCCTATTTGTGAGCATAAGCCTACTCCAGCGCCATCAGCTAGCGACCAGCTGAACTACTTTCAGCCCAGTCGCGAGCACGTGCTCAGCGCGCTGCGACGCCCTGTCCCTAACAGGCGCATTAGGAGCTATCTAGACCTAGTGGCCGTCACGGCGTGTTTTTACCTGACTCCCCAGTTTGCTTCACGACGCTAGGTGGATGTCGAAAATTGGAACCGTTGTGAACAAATCCGTAGATATAGGCCTTGTCATATGTAGTGCAAATGATATATGATAGAATATACAAACACAATTAACGTGTAGTGGCAACTGTAATTAGTTATTAAACATAATTATTTATATATAGAGTGTTTCAAAACAACACCGACAATATTTGGGAGGTGATTCTTGACACTAAGATAAAACAAAAAGTATAGATCTACTTGGATGCACAAATGCTTCCTTTCGGAGTTATAGGCTGCCGAAATCATGAAAAATTGAACTTTAAATATCCGTAGCTACAAAGCTATGGGAGCTATCGCAGTCGGGTCAAGACTTCACTGAGGAACTAGTATGTGCCCTATCCAAATATCCATGTTTCAGAATCCTGCGGTACTTCCGCAACAGTTTTTATAGAGGGAGTTTGGCTACCGGCATATAATTTGAAGTACTCACCAACTACCTCTATAAAAATTGTTGCGGAAGTACAGGATTCTGAAACATGGATATTGGGATAGAGCACATACTAATTTCTAAGTGAAGTCTTGACCCGACTGCAATAGCTCCCATAGCTTTGGAGCTATGGATATTTAAAGTTCAATTTTTCATGATTTCGTCAGCCTATAACTCCGAAAGGAAGCATTTGTGCACCCAAGTTAGTCTATACTTTTTCTTTTATCTTGGTATCAGGAATCACCTCCCAAACGTTGTCAGTGTTGTTTTGAAACACCCTGTATAATGGACAGAGAGAGCAACAAACGAAGATGTTTTAAACGGATAGGAAAGAAGAGGACACTTCTAACTAGCATCCTTTGTAGGAAGGCCAATTGGATTGGACACATCTTGCGAAGAAATTGTCTTCTTCACACCGCCATAGAAGGAAAGATGAAGGAAAGCGAGGAATAGGAAGAACAAGAACACGACTGATCGATGATTCAAGAAAGAGAAGATAATATTGGGAGTTAAAAGAGGAAGCTGAGGATCAAAAAAGGTGGAAGAAACATTTCCAGGCCTAAATCTAAAATTGAAAAAAACAACTCTTTAGTCCTATGATTTGCCTATAGGCAGAATACTTAATAATATATAATATTCTAATAATTATATATATATATATATATATATATGTTGACTCTTACCTTGTACGACCTTATCCAGGTACCCCATCTCCTGAACAGCTTCATACGTAATGACTCCTTTATGTTTTGTCAAAACACTATCTATTTCTTCTACTAGCTTCTTCTGAACAGCAGGATTCAAAGCTAATTCATAGAGCGCTGAACTAATTGTAATTGACGATGTCTCAAATCCACCAACGAAAAACACTAATGCCTGTGCAGTGAGATCGTCATGAGTTATACCTTTAAAAATAATAATAAGTAATTATTCTACTGTTAAACTTCATTTCAAATTATCAGGAAAGTAAATATCTTAATTTGAAATTGTTTCCACTTGAATTTTTTTGATAAACAGGCTGTATATATACGTACCAAGTGTCAAAACTAGCTCTGATATTTTCCTTAGCATTATTTTATTATAAAACGTGAAAGAAAATAGGCTATGTTATTCTATTAAGTATCTGAAGAATGACTAATGGAATAAAGTGATAAAGTATAATTTGTTTATATCAGTAAAATAAGTATAAGAATTTAGATAGGAATGAAGTATTAATTTAAAAATTCAGTTTGCGGGAGAAAAACCAAAATTTGATCAAATTTAGTATTTTCTCATCGCTGGCTTCATAGAAAGAGAATTTATAGGCCATTGCTCTTTTGTGTTAAACATATATTATTGGAAAAATTCTTAGTAGATATGTATTTTAATTGGGCAATTATGCCTTCTAGAAAAAAAAAAACACTTTGTTTTGAAAATATGAGAGCAAGACGAACGTATCTTGCTGTTGTAAGAGACTGCAGTTTAGTAAATCTCCCATTATGTGTTAACTAAACAGGTTTGTAACATTTTGTTTCATCTACACCTAAAAGGAACTTTGATTCGGGAGATTAATTGGATAGGGAATTTTGCTACAAAATTTCCTTCTATTTCCATTCCCAATCTCGTGCTTTATGTATTTCACAAATCAGCGCTAGCTGCATTAGTTACGGTACTTATGCAGTTCTTTTAAGCTTATTGACATATAATACCGTTTCCTTTTATTTGTATCTATTTATTTATTTATTTTTGTTTCCTTTGATATGAACCAGGATTTTAATCATGTGGTTTTATTGATTTCTTCTTCATGTTTAACCCCTTGCGTTCCAGGTGTCATTTTCCTATTTGCGTGCTGTAATACTAGGGTTACATTTGCTGTTAAAGACTGTCAAGACCGTTATATAGGTCATAGTATTGTGTACAAGTCAGGAGAGCATTCACATTACTGATAAAAACAATCATTTGCATTGTGGAACATTTGGACTGAAAAAGGAAAATTTTGATGTTCTGAAGAGATTTTATGCTGTTTCAGGTTGGCAACACTGACCGGACATCAAAGACAAAGTTTTTTAGTTTTTCCGATCTTGAAATACGATCTCGAAGTTGCTAATTATTTATCGTCAAAACTAACAAATGTGTTGTAATTGAATGCTCCTTTAGGCCTACCATCTACAGAGATAAAACTTTTTTTGTCCTTTATGTCAGTAAGGTGCTGCCACCTAAGGAGAAATAGGAAAACTAACTTTTTTGCCTTGCATACACTAAATAATTTCATCTGCATATGACCCTTAATAAGGGATACATTTTCATGACATTCTCATGGATGTCACTGGTATTTTGCAACCCAATTTTTCACGACATCTACATGGTTGTCACTGGTATGCAAGAAGTTAATTAAATATCCTTTGATTTTCAAAATGAATTTGCATTGTATATATATATAAATAAAATATTGCCTAAATTGATTATTAAATATTAAAATTAAACACAGATTAACAAAATTTAATTTTAATGAAACAAGGGACTAATTTCAAAGAAGAAAAAACTAATTAATCTCATGAATCAATGAGCTAAGAAGCAAAGATAGCGCAGGTATTCAACTCAATTAACTTATATCATATTAACTGGCATATCAATAACAGGCCGATATTGTACCTGTTTTAACTATACATGTAATATCTTTAATCAGTGTGATGACTAATGTCAATATCACAAATTCCATACTACACACGTCATGAAGTAATTCTTTTTCATGTCTGCTTAATTTGACAATAAGAAAGCAAATAAGGTTTGTTTAATTGAGGTGTAGTCTCGAAAAACTTGTATGTCACCACATACGAAATACCCATACGGGATCAATATTGTAGTCGAAATTTATTTAACTCTTGGTTATGAATATAAGAAACCTATTATGGCCTATACACTAGTCTGTGATTAAACACAAACAACCTATTTGCTGAGCAAAACAATATATTCACATTGAAAAACTATATACGTGTGACAGTTTCACCAACTAACACTTTGACTTCATCAGACACTACCTGATAATGTCTGATGAAGCCAAAGTGTTAGTTGACGAAACTGTCACGCATATATAGCTTTTAAATGTGAATATATTGTTTTGCTCAGCAAATAGTTTGTTTGTGTTTAAGTATATATAAGGCAAAGCTTCTACTTATGGAAAATATTACTAGTATGGAGTTAAAAAATTCATTGTGAAAACTGTTGTTCCCTCTTCCATATTTTGACAGGTGAATGTTCTATTGGCAGCATCCTTTACAACATTTGCAATACTCAAAACAATGAAGCAAACGTAAGCGCAACACATACTTAGCGAATGAACAAAGTAATAGCAGCTGCCTTTTTGCATGCCTTTCCTGAAACATTTCTGCATTTAAGTTCTCGGTTTTTGTGATACGGAAGCACACTATTTCAATCTACAATCTCTCTTTGCTTTCAACAAATATAACATTTTTTCACAATTTTGAAGCAAAATTCACGTTATTCAAGTATTGAATCTTTGTTCAATATTTGAACACGACATTTACCAATGAAATGCCTTAAAATTAAACATGGTAGCTCTTATCAATACCTATAGATAAAAATGATTATGACTTATACCGGTGTTTTCTTCTGCAGTTTTCTGCTCACAATATTAATAACATATTGACTTTTGTAAAGAATCTGACATTTGCGTCTAGAATACCTTTTTTTCTAGTATCCTCAATCATCTTTTATTCATGCTTTAATGCCATATATATCCTGCATAAATGAATTTGTATAATCATTCTTAGAAGTAAATAAATACATATACAATAAGTTATATAATAATAGAATGAAATACTTTAATTTACCTTTGGGAATATTTTCTGTTATGTGACCATTTTTGACTGAAGCACTTTCGTCGCCTTCCACGTAGCCTTTGTTCTTGAGCTGAATAAGAAGATCGATAAAATCACCCCGTACTTCATTATTTTCTTCTCTGTATTTCATAGTATCTCTGACCACTGACCGAAAGAATTCTGACATATCCTCAGGCACAAATCTCAATCGAATCCAATTGGAGAACTTAGGCATAAATAACATAAACAACAATTTAATTCGAGTTAGTAAGCCAGGCGGATCCATTAACTTTTTCCCGGATAATCGAAACTCTGAATTTGGATTTTCAAACGAATCAATATCAATCCCAAATGCACAGGAACCAATTACATCGGTTGCAAATTTGGCCATTACCTCTTTAATTTCAACTTCTTCGTTGAATTGCGCCGGTTCGCTTAGCACTTTCTGTAATTTCTTACTGCAATCGATCATTAGAGGAAGCATTTTCTTGAGTTTATTGACCGTAAATGTCGGGTTAAACTTACTCCTCATAAGTTTCCATCTTTGACCACGAAGAAATAGTAAATTCTTAGCCCACAGTGGGTCCACATTTTCATCCAGCTCAAACACGTTATCGTGGAACTTGGAGAAATCTGAAGTGAGCACACTTTTAATTAAATTTGTGTCTCTGAGTAACAATACAGGTTTATGTAACAGATATGTTCCTACGTATTCTTTCCAACTGTTTCCTGGTATATGTTATGGTAAAGAATTCCTGAATGCATTTTTTGAAGAATAACATCTTTTAAGTTCCCAATTGGTATAATAGGTTGGACATAAGGAATACCTTTTCTTTTCCAATATTGAAAAGCATAAAGTAAGTATCCGTATGTTACTAAAATTAATGCTACTACCACTGAAAGAGTATTCAGTAAATAGGAATTTGTGAATGGAAACATTTTTCTTTATATCTTCATGTGATGTCTGATATCTGAAAAATAAAGAGAATTCTAGTATTAATTGTCATAGGGAAACTATAATCTTATGATACATATTGCACTGTATGTTGCTACTAAAACGTCAAATGATCATTGAAAAGCACTCATCACTACATATTAGACAAAAGTCAAAATGTATTATAGTATTAACAGAATAAAATATAGTATGGTAAGTGTGCGTAATAATTTTTCGTTATTATTTCGTACTTTGATTATCCTGATCTATATTCGCTTGAGTCTTTTGAATCCTGTACTTTAGATCTAATGTAAGCCCGTCCTTTGTTCTAAATTAACCTTATCATTCTTCACTTGATTTTTAATAACTATGATGAAGTCTAGAGATCCTATGTATATTTCATTAAAGTGCAATGAGCAAATGATAAAATTTCTTATTGATACGGGAGCTGCAGTTTCAGCAATTGGTTATACTGATTCAATATTAGAGGGATCATTGATAGAATCATTTAAAGGGAGACTGAATAATGCTGATGGTTCGCCAATTAAAACATTGGGAAGCTGTACAGTGAAAGTGCAACACCAAGAATTTAAAGAGTATTTGCCTTTAATGGTTGTTCAGCGAGAGTCGTTTCAGCCAATTCTGGGTAGAAGTTGGCTAGATCTAATGGTTCCGGAGTGGAGAAATCAGTTGACTTCTATGTTCGACAGTAGAAGTGAATTGAAACAGATTCAATCTGTTCAAAGTCAGTCTACTAATGTACTAAGAGATAAGATTTTTCATCAGTTTAAGGGAATATTTGATGAATCTATAAATGTTCCTATTAAAGGTTATAAAGTATCCATTCCCTTAAGACAAAGAGTCACGCCGATATTTAGAAAGGCATACGAAGTATCTTATTCATTAAGGGAACAAGTCAAAAAAGAGTTGAGCACTTTATGTAATGCTGGTGTGCTAAAGAAGATTTCACAGTCAGATTGGGCTACTCCAATGGTGATAGTTAAAAAAAAGAATGGGTCGGTTAGACTATGTTTAGATTTCAAGCGTACGCTGAATTTAGTCACGGAGAAGGTTAGTTACCCTCTTCCTGAAATAGAGGACTTACTTAACAAGTTATCTCATGCAAAACAGTATGTATTGTTAGACTTGAAGCAAGCCTATTTACAATTGGCCGCCTAATAGATGGGGATATGGACAATAGTCGTCTTTTTGAAGGGGAGGAGGATGTTGAGGGCAGAAAGAGTTGTGGTTTATGGCACACGCACTCATGCAAAAAAGAAAAGAAAGAGTTGTAAAAAGAGATGTAAATGGCGATGATCTTTTCGAAAGAAAGTTTGTTAATAAGGAGAAAGGTATTATGGCTTGTGAAGTAAACTAATAGCTTAAAACGGAAGCCTGTTGATTTAGGTTAGTTAAAAAGTAGGTAAGGGAATGTTTTAACTAGTAAATAAACATTTAACACCTAGACATTAATTCAGGTGTTTCTACGTCTATACTTTTACATAGTGTAGCGCTTGTTGACAAGAAACAAACATGCCAATAAGTATTTCACATATAGAAGCCGTTTCAAATAAATATAACAGAAATTATTTCCATTTCATAAGAACTAGTGCATTATTACCAGTTCGAACTTGTTTCTCAAAACGAATATGTGTTACCTGAAATACACATAGCCCTTCAGCAATAATATATCTGTAGTCGGCCTTCGTCAAGAACAAACTGTGACATTACAAAACTCATTAAAGAAGAAAGGGACTTGTTTCTCATGTAAACAATAATAATATTTACGCATTATACAACACTTAATCAAACATGTGAGCATAGTGTGATACAGCATACATATAAAAAGAAATTTTGAATGCATGACTCAATGTCACATGTACAGAAAAGCATAATTTGCAGGTGATAGTAAAATAATTATATTACAAAATGAAATGCTAAAATTTGGAGGATAGTAAATTAAAACACAAGAAAAGCACTTGGAAATAAAAAGCGGCAAAAAAGTTCGAATATTTTTGGTTGGAAAAGGCTGACTACGGCTTTTGGTTGAGAAATGTCATGATGCTTTAAAGTGACCATGTCATATTTTTGAGCTCAACATGACAGAGGATGAAAGTGTGGTTTAAAATTTGGTTTGAAACAGTATCAGACCTACTATTTAGGGAGTACTTCTTCCTTTAAAAGATCATTAAGCGGACTGAGAATTAGATTAAATACGAATTTGCATTTCGTCCAAAATGGAGGATGTGATTTTTATTTGTGAATGAAAGCTGATAAAGTGTCAGACAAAGTATGAACACACTGATCTTACAATGGAAGTAGATGAGCTTGCTGTGAACGAGAGTCAAACTAATTCATGCAATCGATGCAGCAAATTGAGCCATATAAAGTATTGTAAAAGAAAAACTCATCTCGATTCAATTTCGAAGAAAATTGCCCTCAAACATTTTTCGCGATGTCGAAACCTAGCGAAACATTTAACACTGTATAATGAAGCACCTCTAGCTGTTGCGAGCAACAGCAAATTTTATTACTATCCACCTGATGATTAATGAAATAAATGAACTTTTAAAATATTCGTAGATTATGTTTAGAAACAAACTATTGATTTATTATTAATAGATAATTATATAAGATTAAGGGGGATACGACGTAAATGAGTTTGGTATTTCGGGAAAAAAATGTTCAATATTGAGTAAATGACCCATTATTTCGAATAATGTTTGTTCAAGACTATTAGATGGTGCTGTATTGCCAGATTGCAGCTGATGTTGGTTTTATTGAAACAGTTTTGCTTCCCAAGATAACGTTAGACTCTGGCAGTATGCATGTGTGGGTACAGGAGCCATTCTAATTACTTGCTCAACTCTGATTTAATTTTGACTATGAAAATTGTACAACTGCAATACCATTGCATTCAACAAATATACTTGATAAACAGATTCTTTTTTTTTTTAAAGCAGACTAGATCATGATTTTCATTACTGGGAAAATGATGTTGAATAAGATAATATGAGCATGTAATACTATGTCAAGTGTTTGTTTCCAAACAGTCTACATAAATTTTAAGTTAATTTATTTCCTTATTCGTCAGACGGATAGCAATAAAATTTGTTGTGACACAACAGCTAGAAATGCTTCACTGTGCAATATTGAAAATTTCTCTTCTTCTTCTTCTTCTTTTTTTTTTTAAACGAAACTATTGAAGTCATCTTATCTTGACTAAACTTAACACTGAAGTAAATGATTTGCTTAGTACGAATGGAAATATTTTGTTGTGCAAATCGTTTGATTTCAAGTTATTGGCCACTAAAATTGAAGTTTGAACCATAGTCAAAATTTTCGGAAATAAAATAAAATCATTTTAGGTTATATGCTACAGAAATGCAGTATGTTGTCTCATAACAAAGATCTGCTAAAATCAATAAAAGACAAGTTTTTATTATATTTTGATTTTTTTAAAATTGTATTATTTCTATTTTTATTTTATTGATTTTTCTTTGGCCGCCGAGAAACTCGTTGCAAGTCAAAAAACATCATGGAATGATTTAATTACTTATATTTGTTGTTGCTTTTGTATAGTTCAACTTGTGTAAATCTATTTCATATGGTAGGATAAGCCGTTGGTTACTAGTAGTATTTGCACTTGGACTTTTGATTGTTGTTGACCAATGCCAGAATGTTCAGGATAGCAGAATCGGATATACTGTACAATGAATACACCGGTATTGTGAAAGATAGATGTGAGTAGACAATATATTGTCAACTTCTCAAGATATACTGGGGTTTTCAAGACATTGAGAAGAACGGTGGAAGTCCAGCTAATCTGAAGCAGTTTATTGTAATTTTATGATGGAAAATGTATGGAGAAACACACTGGTTACTGGAAGTGGAAAATGAAGGGAAGCTTAAAGTCTTGAGAGTGAATAATACATAAAAAATACAGGGTGAACCAAAAGTAGGTATACAGCACCGTACTTACAATCCCATTGCATATTATATAACTTCTTATTGTTATCCATCAGGTAGACTTAGTTTCTTTATTATTTGTTTTTAATATCTTTTTATTTATATCATAAGCTCGGAACAGCCGAACCTAATAAAAACATAAACTAGAATGTTATACTTGGTCAATGCAGGGGTGTAGGTATACACCTATTTTGGGCCACCCTGTAGAATAGAGAAACTAAGATGTAGGTACTGTAGATAGAGTATGATTGATGTCATGTGCTGCTGTATTAATATACATGGTGGATGACAAGTTTTGGCCCTTTCAGTGATAAATTTGAGGCAAGACGAAGGAGATACGAGAAAGGTGTTTGCTCATATAGTGTGGTTCTATGCGGGAAACGATTCGCAACGCATGGCATACAAGATTTGCATTTTCTGTAAAAGAATGCAGCTCCACAATAGAGACAAGCAAGCAATTGCCGTAAAACCACTGCCTAAACATTTCTATAGTAGTTTTCATGGCTGGTCTAGTGACTAGCGAGCATCCAACATTGAATGTATAACGATGGCTTGGATTCCACCTTAAATGTAGGCCCACGCCTCCATAGCGCCGATATTAGAAAGGATAACTGAGCATCAACAAACAAATGCTTGTATAATTGAAGAACTAAGACTCTAAGCAATACTCATTAAGGATTTCAGGAGTTTTAGCACTGTTTTGTGGTTAGTAGAACGGCCCGTTCCATTTTATTACAAAGTTATATCTTATTTGGTCTCTTGCCTTTATTATGTTAATCTTTACCATTCTTTTGTTAGCATGTTTTGCTATTTATTTTTTGTCAATATTTCCTTCTGTTCTGCTATTCTTGATCTACACGTTTCCATTGACTTGTTATTATTGTCTGTGTTGTGTTATAATTCTATACTAATTTATGTTATTTTGCATAACTCTATGTATTCTTGTTTTCTGCATGTACGTATCAATTATTGTGTAGATCCCTTGCCTAAAATTGTAAAATAAATTATATCTTGCTTCTTTTTCTTCGATAATTATAATATTATAAAAAAATATTGCTGTTAAAGCTTTTAAAAATTAAGTTAAATCGAATTCCACATACGAACCAGAAAAATTAAGATATTTTGCAAATAAAATATAAAACAATTGTACTTGCTTCAAGATAATTCATAATACTTAATCTGAGCTTTCAGAACTTAGTTTGAGACGCATGCAATAATGTACAGGGTGGTCCAAAAGTAGGTATACACCCCTGCATTGATCAAGTATAACATTCTACCTTATAGGTTTATTTGCTTTGGCTGTTTCGAGTTTAAGACATAAGTAAAAAGACATTAAGAACAAATAATAAAGAAACTAAGTCTACCTGATGGATAACAATAAGAAATGATATAATATGCAATGAGCTGATCAGTACGGGAATGTATACCTACTTTTGGGCCACCCTGTATAATATGAATGAATATTATTTCTTCATCCGATTCTACAACACTACCGGTACCGTAAACAGACTTTTTCCAAATTATAAGAGATGAAGCAAATAATGTACAGAGTTATAAATGTGTTTGCTATCAACTCGTGATTTCTATTATGTCTGTATATTTTACGTTTGTACATGTCACCATTAGATGCATGATTTGAATGTCAGGTGGTTACACATCTGATTCATAAGCAACACCCTAGAGAAAAATGTGTTCAGTTAATGAATTTTTATAATGGATATAGACCTAATATTTAGAAACACGTTATATAAATAAGAAGCTACAAAGAATGATGAAGCTTATTATGTATCTGTGATATGTAGGCCTAAATGTAATGGATTGACGTATGTATGTGAAGATTGTCTAAGAGTGCTCTAACTTTGTTTTATATACTACCAGCATATATTACCCGCTTTTGCTGGGTTGAAATGAAAATTTAAATGCACAACTCCGTGTCTCATGTGTTTAGTACCCGTGAAATATGCTGTTTTCGTTTTTGATGGCATCGATTTAAACGGCATCGGAAGGATCATTGGTCATCTCGGCGACCCCAAAAACCACGAATTCGACTAATATTGCTCATTTTCGACCATTTTATTATCTCCCCCCTCCCAAGTTGTGGGGCTGAATTTGGTTTCAAAGGGGATCGGAATTGTCACTCTTCATCTCAGCGACCCTTAAAACTACGAATTAGACACTAATATCGGCCATTTTTGATCATTTTTATATCTCCGGCTCCTCCTCTTCCATGTTGCAGGGCACGGCATCGGAAGTGTCACCTGTAATCTCAGCGACCCTAAAACTATGGATTCGACACTAATATTAGTCATTTTCGATCATTTTTAAATGTTTATTCCCCTCTCCTACGTTGTATTCCCCCTCCCCAACCATCAGGGCTGAACTTGGATTGAAACAGCACCAGAAGTGTCACTGTTTCTCTCATCGAAACCGAAAACTTTGGATTCAACACTATCGGTCATTTCTTTTATCATTTTTAAATTTCTCACCCCTCCCCTCCCTACGTTGCATCGTCAAAGTGAATAACCCAAAGTAATCCCTGCCTCTAAACTCATGTATGCTGAAAATTTGATTGAGATCGATCGGGTGATTCAAGAGTGATGAAGCCACAAAGACAGTCATTTTAATTTTAATTTTTTTTACATACATATATCTCCCCCTCCCTTTCCCCTACGTTGGCTCGTCAAAGTGAAACGATAGAAAACACCCAATCCCCGACCCTTATATATGTTGAAAATTTGATCGAGATTAGTTGGGTGGTTCAAAAGTTATTAGTTTTTATTTATACGTCCCCCTCTCCTCTCCCTCCACTAGGATCGACTGTTAAAGTGAAATTATAAAAATGTTTCTCGATTCGAACCTCATGTATCTTGAAAATTTGATTGATATCGGTCGGATAGATCAAGAGTTATTAAGTAACTTTCAGTTTTATATAAATTGATTTTTATATATCTCTCCCTCCTTCTCCTCCCCTACGCCGCTCCGTCAAATTTAAACCACTAAAACGATCCCATGCCTGAACCTCATCTATGTTGAAAATTTTATCAATATCGGTCGAGTGGTTCAGGAGTTATTAAGTTTTATTTATTTTTTATACTCCTCCCCCTCCCTATTCCCTCAGTTCTACCATCAAAGTGAATAGCCTAAAACCAGTCCAGCCTCGAACCTCATCCATGTTACAAATTCGAACGAGATCAGTCGCGCGGCTCAGAAGATTTATAGTCATAAACATAGTGATTTTCAATTTTATATATGTAGATTGATTGTATCAGATATGTGGCTAATTGATTGTATCAGATAAATGAGCTGAAAGATGTGTCTCAGGATGCACAGAATAAAGGTTATCTCAAGCTAACTCATACTAATGTTATGATAGTCCTTCATTTAGTTTTGGCTTAATAGTAAACTAATTGTTCCAATACGAAATAATTTGGGTTATGTTATTTTAGTAATATGATTCATATAATAAGTGGATGTAGCAAAGAGCCAAGTGACCTTATTTTTCGAGGCCGTATCTAGAAGAAGATGAAAGTTCGTTAGCCGTAGGTAATATGAGATTTAAAAAAAAAATAAAAAAAAAATCTAGAAGGTTGACGTTATCTTCGCAAGTTGAAGTGCAGCATTTTTATAAGTCGGAGTGAGAAATCTCCATAGAAGCATTTGAAGATATAGTTCCCAGATTAGATGATCATCAACAAGTAAGCAAAGATATTTGAGGCACTCAGTACACAAAGGATTCAATCCACTTGGTTATTTAGGACATATTTCATATTTAACACCTCTACCTGATGGTCCTTTCCGTGGTTAAAAGTATCATCTCCATGCATAACTCTGATAATGCAAGAAACAGCGTTCACTTTTTCATGTATTTAATCGAAGAATACAAACTTTATGTGTCGTTTTCCCTCATTTTTGGCAATCCCTTATGCTGTAGGTTCCCCATTTAACATATTTGTGAACAGAATTGCAACTCTGACCTCTGTGATTCACAGTTTATTAAGATCCCCGCCTTCCTGACTTTCCATCGGGAGTGTACACAGTTTCTAATTTAAAACTTCTCTTTATTCTATAGTACTAATTAACTGCATGTTTTAAAAGTTTTTTCTAATGAGTGTTCATTTTACTAGAAACATATTTCTTCAAACAATTTCTTCAAACATTACAATTTTAGTGTTCTTGATTATGCTCTAATATAATAATTCATGAAAGTGAATTGTATCAAATAATTGGTGGAATAAAAATGTGACAGAAGACAGGAGAACTCTAGAAAATTCACATACATCATTATGTTCATAACAAACGCATATGGACTCAGATCAAACCAGGGATTTCTCAGCAGAGATGGGTACTCTACCACTGAGTCACTATACCCTATTATAGCCTACATCTAACAGAATAAGCTGTCTTGACTTGACCTCAAGTGAGTATCATTTGTCATATTTTCAGAACTCATGGAACATCTTCGCAGTCATATTATTATTATTATTATTGCAATGAAGGCGTCATGGATATTGTCAGGTGCGTACCAAGAGTTCTTTTTGGGACAGGTCCAAAGTTTTCTTTCTGGGGGGTCCAATACTTTTGAGCAGTATTGAACACGTATTATTCTGCACAGCAGAAGACGATAAGTAATTGTTATTTACTATTACGTATATTCTTTTAAAAATGAGCTACTCCGTGGCTAAGCGGTTAGCGTACGCGACTTTGGCGCGGGAGACCCGGGTTCGATTCCCGGCGGGAGCTCATGTGGTTCGGATTCCACGTTAATCAGTAGGTCCACGTCTCATATAGCCTCGCTGCTGAACGGGACGTAAAACTCAAAGTCAATCAATCAATCAGTCTTTTAAAAATGACAGAACTAGATTATTTTTATAAGAAAAAAAGTACAAATGAAGTATAAAATCACTTTAGGCTACATTAATAAAATTTTTCTTTTAAACAACTATAGTTGCGTTAATAAAATCAGGGGTAAAAGTGTATCTGAAAAGGTAAAGGGGACGCATGATGTCACCTCGTCCCCCGTACCTATCTTTGCCCGTTGTAATTTTTTTTAGACAGTGGGGAGACGCCACAGATATTTTCTGGAAGTAGTGGGACGGCGTCCGTCCGCGTTCCCCGCACTTTTATTCCTGGATAAAATATACAAATGTTAGTCAAGTTACGAACTTTTGGAAGGGGTCCAGACCCAAAGGACCCCACATGGGTACGCTCCCGGATGTTGTTAATCAATGATTGCAAAAGCATTGGAAAACACTTTTTTCTACATTCATTCAACTGTTTCAGAATAGATGGCACAATTGCACTGACGTTCAGATATATTGTGTGGAAAAGTGACTGTGCAAACAGGTGGATCGAAAATATAATTTTTTGAACATTCTACATATACATCTTGTTCATAAAATTTTATTAAACCGCTTACGATTGTATCAGAAGGTTCACGTCTCATACCCTCGCTGCTGAAAGGGACGTTAAGCTCAAAATCAACTCAAGAAACGAAGTTTAAATGGGCGTTCATGTAAATTAATTCAAAACTGAACTTTCTAACTCAAACGTAGTTTAACAAATTTTGTTGCAACATTGAAAATCGAAGTTCAGTGCATTTAGTTCAGTACTGTAGACTAGCCAAGACCAAGTAAGTTTTGTCCGAAAGTCACCCGTTCAAGGTTAAACCTAGTTTATCCACTACTTGATCGGGAGTCGAGACTTAAAGTTGATCGTTATTTGTATATACAACAAACATTTTCACTGAATTTGACGATGAACCTCGTTCAACTGTTGGACTTGGTTGGTGCATATGGCCGTTAGAGTCTACGTGGGAATTTAGGTTTTGACTATATGGCGTTTAGCATTGTCATGTTTAATATTGCAACAATATATGTGGAATCTATTGACACTCCATCTCTACATATTGCAAGATTTTATTCTATGCACATAATTTATTTACCTTTATTTTCTCTTATTTAGCTTTTAACTTCATCTCTGTCAGGAAAAAAGAAAAGAACGTTTTTGTTATATGATTGGAATCTGTTTCAATAGCCGACAACAAACACAACAATAATAGATACCTCTCTGACATACATTTTCTGTTCAATTAATTAAACTAACTGTAAATTAATGTGTACTTTAACGTTTTAAACTTTGAATGCACGGAAACCTCATGAGGTGCCAACGAGGTACCGAAGAGTCAATGAACGCGGAAAAATACCGGTGTTAGGTTACATGATTGCACAGATACACTAGACAAAATTGCAATGACACAGAGAAACTGTCAGCTAACACGGGAGGGTCCCACAAATTGTCGCTAAGATCTGATTGTCATATAGCACATCTGATAGAGCATCATGAGAAATGAAAATGAGCAAAATTTAAGGTGCTATGGACCAGAAGGATGAAGGATAGGAGCTGCGGGGCTTCAAAATTTGAATATCCAAAAAATTATATCATGGAATTATGTAAATGAAATGAAATCTTTGTTTTACGTCCGGTTATGCCGGTTAGGCTAAAGGAGACAGTGATGATTCATGGAATTATGTACGTTTAATGTGAATATCTTGAAAATCGTTAAAGCAATCAAAACAAAAGTTGCACAATTTAATGACTTCAAAATGCCCTATCGAAAACCACAAACAGTGTTGCCATCTTAGCATAAAAATATTTTGTTTCAAATAGTACCGTACCATATGCAAGTGTTCACAGATTTAAAACGCACTATTATCACTAAACATAACAGTGAAGTGTAGTGGTACAGTGTTGGACAACGTTGGAGTTACGTATGCTGAAAATGTACAATGGGGAAGTCTGATATGTGGCAACACAGGGTAATAAAGGAATGCATTGGAAAAAGTGGCGGATTTGCATTACACTTCTGTAGCCACGGTGAATAAGCAGACAACTCACGAAACAAAATGATACACGCTTAGAAAGAAACATGTGTTTTCTAATTCTGTAAAATGATTCTCCAGATTATCTTATCAATATTTGGAAGAGTAGTTTCTTGGCGTATGTCTTTCGTGTTAAGTGACATACTATTTTACTTCCTTTCCTACATACCATATGATTAAGTTGTACACTGCAATGTTACCATATTCACATTGGAAATACATATAATTATTTTATTACTATCTCATTTCGTTTTTAGTCGGCCCGGAAAACGTGTGGTGTAGAAGGCTAGACAACCAACCTATTAGGTATGCGGGTTCCAACTCTGCCTTTGGCATGTTTTTGTTGTACTTTTCACCTTAAAATAGCATAGACGTTAAAATAGCATCACTCAATTTCGTTTTTCAAATGCATCAATATTTTGTGACACTGCTGGCATTTTGCTATGTTATACTATCGGTGTTATGTATTTGAACTAAATTTATAGTATGAGACCCAAATTCCATTATTACCGTCTGTTGTCACATATAAGCCTTTTCCATAGTACATTTACAGCACACGTAGCTCTAACAGTGTGTAACACTGTACCACTACACTTCACTATTATGTTTAGTGATAATAGTGGATTTTAAATTTATGAACACTTGTATATGGTGCTATGTGAAACCAAATAGTTTATGCTGAGTTGGCAACACTGCTTCATCTATGGCAACACTGTTTGTGGTTTTCGATAGGGCATTTTGTTCTCATTAAATTGTTCAACTTTTGTTTTGATTGCTTTAACGGTTTTCAAGATATTTACCGTACTTTAAAGTTACATAATTCCATGATATAATTTTTTGGATATTCAAATTTTGAAGCCCCGTAGCTCCTATCCTTCTGGTCCCTAGCACCTTAAAATTTTGCTCATTTTCATTTCTCATGATGCTCTATCACATGTGCTATATGGCAATCAGATTTTAGCGACAACTTGTGGGACCCCCCCGTGTAAGTAGGTCTACTCGTAACTAGAGCTAGTTGTCGCCCGGGTCAAGAACTCGCCTTCTCGCCCCCTACACAATCTAACCAAAACGTTAACTCAAATATATGCTCAATTTTGCGACCCTCCCGATCCGGCGCCCAAGGCACAAGACCCATTTGTTCCCCCGTACTTTCGTCACTGGAAACTGTAGCATCCTTAGTTTGTAACATGAAATAACAAATTGATATTACCTGACCAGCGAACGAGTGCGGGCGGCCGGTTCTGGAACTAAAATACAAGCAGCAGTGTTTCTAACCGGATTACTTGTAATCAATCGATCACAGTACTTTTTGTCCTGTTCGTAATAAAGCACTTTACGCACATGCTCAAGTCAGGGGCAGATCCAGGGAGCGGGGCGATCGGGACGATTCTTCCCCTCCCCCAGAATAGGACATTTTTTGTTTTAAAAATAAAACCTAAGAATTTTCACCTTTGTATTATAAATGTAAAATAAACTTAAAATAGGTAGGCCTTACTTTTTTTTGTTTTACGTTGCAGAAGTCAAATAAAGCAATAAATTGCAATAAATTACTTACATTGGCGTTCTTACTTTAAAAAAATGCCCACCTTCGAAATCGCAGGTGGCTATTTCTGTTCTAGAAATTGCAAACAATAGCTACTTCTCCTTTTCTAAAGTTGCTTTACTTTTTTTGTGCAATACACTCTTACCTTGATTTGACTTCGAACGACCCCCCAAACATTCAGCCTGAATCCGCCCCTGGCTCAAGTTAAGACAAACAGTTTCAAAGTTATTGAAGTTATTTGCAGAACATCTTAAATAACAAGCAAAAAATCAACTACAACAAAATACACCCTCCATATTAACTTGCGAACAAACTAGCGAGCAGCGTTTTAGAGGCTGCTCCTGTTTTATAATGACATCGAATAAAACGTAATAAATTTTTATACAATCTGCTTAATACACGGTAGAAGCTCACTGAATTGTCAATTGTGCTATGTTGTTCTTAAATGGGTAATTTCCATTCATATATCGCTATTCACAATACATCTGCATTGCTGCAGAAATGGTTCAGTACAACCACATAACTTATGACGTTCTTTATTAAGCGGAAAGAGATTAAGCTATATATAACATCCAAACTGCAACTTTTAAAAACCGTTGGATACACTACAGAGTGAAACTCTCCGCTCCCCTGTTCCACCGCGCTTGCCAAGAAACTGATGTAAACACAACAGCAGCGCCATCCTCCCAAAACCGCACTGCTATCCTGGTCAGGTAATACTATAAGTTTTTGTTTAATATCTAGACTTGAATTGTGTAATAACAAGGCGTAATGTCATTTGAAAAATAATAAAACTTTATATTGGAGTATTGCAGTGTCTAACGATTTTTTTTCCTGGCTTACAAAATTTAACAGTTTGAAATTTTTAAAGCCGTTTCAAGATAAATGGCCCCTTCTGTACAGCATATATCACATTACCACAGAGGCCTGTGGTGGATCAGTGGTACAACGCTCACCTCTGGCGCGTAGAGTTCCTGGTAGTATGGTAATTCTTGCCAAGTGGGCTTTGTGATGGACAAACACTGTGTGCGTCCTGTTCTTCTGTTTTATCATTCCACTATTATCATCACCGTCTTCCTTAGCCTCGGTGCATAAAGAAAAACACATCACCACAACGTTTAACCAATTAGACTGATATACAATTGTAACGGGACGTTACAGATTGTCTTTTATTTCGTGTTTATTCATGTTTGAATCAGGTTATTATGATCTTTCACAAATTCGGTTTGACCGACTTATACTTTATCTGCACCTTGTTTCAAGGTATTGGCCAAGAATTACTTAAAATTCTGAGCCACTTTCGTTCTCTTTTAATAAATAGAAGAAAGTTGTTTATATGATTTTACTCCGTGATTCTTAAAAAGATAGAAGTTAAATATTTTTATGACGATTACTCGCTAATAATTGATTCTAATTCTATCGAAAATACATTTATTTGTCATAGTTTGTCACGATATTTTTACATAATTAGGTAATTTTGAAGCAACGTGTGTTTAATGTTTAATATTGTATCTATGAATTACTTTAATGAGTTGCTAATTTTAACTGATTCTGCTCCAAGCAACTAACTTTCTTCGTATTTCTGTGAACTCCAATCAAAAATATGTATCTTCGATATGTCTGTTTAGTAACTTACAGGCCCGTATCCACGGGGGGCTAGGGGGGGCCGGCCCTTCCCTAAACTTTGGCTGGCCTCAATAAAAGTTTCACGGTAGGCCTGCAAATGAACTATAATATGGTGATGAAGTATAATATGATTGGGTCGGGCCCCCCTAACTTCGACCCCCCCCCTAAACTTTAGGGCTGGCTACGGGCCTGGTAACTTATAAGAAGTGTATTTAATGCTTATGAATGTAGTTCTGCTTGTTAAGTATATATATTATGAAATATGGTTCAAGAAATTAATGAATAAATACAAAGGTTATGAAATACCATGGATTTTATACTATGTAATTATATGCAGCAGAACATGTATTTTGACAAACTGCCGATAAATAATATGGAATTAATAAACGACATAACGGAAGATTGAATAATAGTCTTAATTAATATGTATAAACATAAGTTTACAGTTCATGTCATCTAGATTGGAGTCTACTTACACCTTTTCTTGCTTCGTTCTTTACTGAAATCCATTCCCTTATCTGCAGTCTTCTTACAATGTTAAATCGCCGTGCGTAGCTCGAGATGCGTCACAGCGATGGAATCATTTAGAAGTAACACATACGTACTTGTTAGAAGCCTTGTGACAAGATTTACATCCCGTCCCAAGGTACAGCGCACAATTACTACAAGAATATGTTATACTTGCTTGTAAGCTAAAACAAAATAAATAACACGCAAATGTCAAACATATACAACATAAACTCATCCGGCAGAAGGTCTAACCAGAGATTAAGCTTCGTGACAAAACGCATGGTCCCGCTATTGAACTACGTATATTCCTCTTTGATAAAATTACAGTAATTGATAAAAGAAGGAGAATTTTAATCTAACGTCTCTTCTGTTCTTTTTCCTAAAATTATTAGGAAAATGTTTAGCTTTAACATTAATATAGGGCCTACACTATAAATCAAGTTCTGAACCTGTGGTAAGTAGAAGCAGCGTTCTTTTACAAACATTTAGACACACAAAAGCTGTTCTTTTTTTATTTTCAACTTCACGTGAACTGAAAACTTGTGAAAAAGCTAGTCACGTGGCTGTGCGAATATCTTATGATGGCATATGAAGCACTGCACGGAATATTATATTTCCAAGGTCGTTCTTATCTTTTTGAGCCATTAACGCTAACTGTCAAATGAGTTATATTTAACTTACTCGTGTATATGTAAAATTATATACAAATGACATTAAATACTTCGCAGAGTATTCCATCAGAGCAGTAGCTACGGTGCCGTTCTCAACGATCAAGAAGAAAGAAAAAGTGTTGGGAAAGAGTAAACGACGCGGCGCCCCGTAAAAGTATTACGAACTATTAAATCAATATTGTTGTCCGTTTGCAAAAAAAAAAAAAAAAAAAAAAAAAAAGGCTATGTTTGGTAAAACTTTTGTTGATCGTTCCGCTCGCAACCCAATAAAAGTCACAACTTAATAGAAATTATTTTATATGATTTGTTCATGCCGATGTGATATACAAGGTGTTGAGTAATGACTAGAGCCCGGATTTCTATGCACAAACCAACCCCGAGATATGCATGCAAATATGCACGAAAAATATAAATATGCATTGAAAATTTAACATATGCACTGAAATAAACACTAAGGAAATAGAATCTCAATTTCGTACAAAAATAACTTACCTTAATGACTAGTGTTGCCACGAGACGAGACATTTCTCGTGGCTCGTCTCGTCTCGTCTCTTAAACGAGACGAGACAGAACCCTTTTAGACGAGACACGAGACGAGACAGACTACTTGTCCCGTCTCGAAAACGAAACGAGACGGTACGTCTCGTGAAATGTCTCGTCTCGTCTCGTGTCTCGAAAATCAAAACGCTGGCGGGAATGGCCAAGATTGAAATTGCCAGTGGTCATATAGATTTCAAAAGGAAAATCCCCTTTGTGAGAAAACATGTTGAAAAGCCTTCATAGAAAAATGTCCTCTCTCTATTGAATGAAACAATCGTGATACGTGAGCTTCCAAGAATAACATCCTTAATGTCTTGCCCCCAATTCCCCTTGCTGTAAACTGAGGAATTCTCATTTTTTTCATTTTTGGCTGGAATAATGACAAACAAAGCAACGACAGGGAAGATTTTTACAAGGTCAAGAAACCGAACTACCACCACCATCTACTCAATTTGAAAACTGGGTAAGGTCTACACTCATTACAGGCTGTAGTTGAAAGTTCTGGCTGAGATGGCGGAAGAGAACAGAACAGACTACACTTGTCTTTATTCTCTGGTGGCGGTATTCTTTTTGCTATATGAACCGAAAACGGCAATCGAAGTATGTCATCTTGCAACTAAAATTTTCTCTCTCTCTCTCACACACACACACACATACATACACATAGAAAGACACTTTTACCATTTTACCAATTGCTCGCTTATTATACAGCAGTCATGTTGTAAAATTCACCTCTTCGTTTTAAAGGCGGGCGAAGGACAAAGAAAGCAAAGATATTATCGACGAACCCTTCAAATTGTTTGTTTTCAGCAAATTTATGATACTAATAATAACACTTTAGGTAAAGAGGTTTTACAGGGGGACCTTCGTTTTGTTACGCGGAAATGTTTGATCTGACCAGAGTGCGAAATTGTCCTCTGCTTCCATGTTGAGAGGAGGAGAATACTTCCCTTTCCTAGAGAATAATATTCATTAGGACCTGAATTATCTTCAGAAATGGTTTCTTGCAGAGTGTAAAGAACATTTGGTATAATATTCATGGAACTCCGTTGAAAGCAGAAAATATCATGAGAATCACCAAATTTCGAACATTGAAGAACATAATTAACAGAAAAGAAATAGGATACCCAAACCATATTTTTAAACCTGCTATAAAATGTATATCCTATATTTTTACTAATTCCTTACTCCCATGAAAGTATCCTGGGGAGGATATTCTCTCCAATTTTTTCAGACTGAAATCTTTTTATCCCGTACTATTTCCCCCCTTACACAATACGAAAAAAGAAATGCTGTTAAAATCCATACATATGACCCTTCCGGGACTCAACCCGTGTCCTTCAAGCCGATGGTCTATCGCCGCAGACCGCTCGGCTTGGTATGAAGATGTATGTTGTATGATTGCGAATAGATCATGACAATATAAGAAACTTTAATCCAAAATGGTCACCCAAAAATCAACTTTTTTTAGACCACTAGCTAATCTGGGTGTACTGTCATGAGTTTGTTACACAAACGGGGCAACCACCACATAATAGCACACACACCTGTGTGAAGTTGGCCCGCAAAATCGAGATAAAATTTAAAACTCCATATAGAACGATTGCCCATCGTTTGCCCATGTTTGCCCACCCAAAAATTTGTGTTTGCCCACAAATAGAACATAAGTTATACGTAAAAAACAATTTTAGGGCCAACTTCACACTGGCACAACAAAGTGTGAAAATAAAATATTGCAACATGCAAATCGATTGCCCATCGTTTGCCCATGTTTGCCCAACAAAAATTTTTATTTGCCCACAAACAAACAAAAAGTTATAAACAAAAACTTTTTACGCCTAATAAACTTTACAATCAAAATAAAAGATTTGTAAATATTTATATTCTTTCTACATAAAATATTAATTAATCATATTTCTCTATCAAAACCAATCATTTTGCGCTACATAAACGGAAAATTATGGAACGGAATATGCATCCAATAGTAACAATGACACAATCATATTACTGCATTTGTAGTATGCAAATTGTAATATTGCGGAATCTAATTTTTTCTATATGTGTAAATACAAGAACTATCATTAAACAAACAAAAACATTTGCTGGGTAAACAAAATCATTTGCTGGACATACTAAGGCAATAGTTGGGCAAGTCAAACAAGGGAAAACATAGGGCAATCAATATTTGTGATTAGAAACTTAGCCCGCTTGAATTATCAAATGTAGTCTCAAAAACGTACGAAATTAGGTTCCAGCTTCTTTTCTATCGTTGGGCAAACAAAAATTAATGCTGGGCAAACGAAATCAAGTGCTGGGCAAACAAGGGCAAATATAGGGCAATCAATATTTGTGATTAGAAACATAACTCGCTTAAATTTCCACATGTACTGTCGAAAACGTACGATTTAAGGCTTTTCTATCGCAGGGCAAGCAAAAATTAATGCCGGGCAAACGAAATCAAGTGCTGCGCAAACAAGGGCAAAAATAAGGAATCAATATTTGTGATTAGAAACATAGCCCGCTTAAGTCTCGAAAACGTACGAAATTAGGTTCTAGCTTCTTTTCTATCGTTGGGCAAACAATAATTAATGGTGGGCAAACGAGATCAAGGGCTGGGCAAACAAGGGTAAACATAGGGCAATCAATATTTTGTGATTAAAAACATAGCCCGCTTGAATTATCAGATGTAGTCTCAAAAACGTACGAAATTAGGTTCCAGATTCTTTTCTATCGTTGGGCAAACAAAAACTAATGCTGGGCAAACGAAATTAAGTACTGGGCAAACAAGGGCAATCAATATTTGTGATTAGAGACACAGCCCACTTAAAATTTCACATGTAGTCTCGAAAAAGTACGATTTAAGGCTTTTCTATCGCAGGACAAACAAAAACTAATGGTGGGCAAACGAAATCAAGTGTTGGGCAAACAAGGGCAAACATAGGGCAATCAATATTTGTGATTAGAAACATTGGCCGCTAAAGTCTCAAAAACGTACGAAATTAGGTTCCAGCTTCTTTTCTATCGTTGGACAAACAAAAATTAATGCTGGGCAAACGAAATCAAGTTCTGGGCAAACAAGGGCAAACATAGGGCAATCAATATTTTGTGATTAGAAACATAGCCTTCTTGAATTATCACATATAGTCTTAAAAACATACAAAATTAGGTTCCAGCTTCTTTTCTGTCGTTGGGCAAACAAAACTAATGCTGGGCAAACGAAATCAAGTGCTAGCGAAAAACGGCAAACATAGGGCAATCAATATTTGTTATTAGAAACATAGCCCGTTTAAGTCTCAAAAACGTACGAAATTAGGTTCCAGCTTCTTTTCTATCGTTGGGCAAACAAAAATTAATGCTGGGCAAACGAAATCAAGTGCTGGGATACAAAGGGCAAACAGGGCAATCAATATTTGTGATTAGAAACATAACTCGCTTAAATTTCCACATGTACTGTCGAAAACGTACGATTTAAGGCTTTTCTATCGCAGGGCGAACAAGAACTAATGCTGGGAAAACGAAATCAAGTGCTGGGCAAACAAGGGCAAATATAGGGCAATCAATATTTGTGACTAGAAACATAGCCCGCTTGAATTTTCACGTGTAATCTCGAAAACGTACGATTTAAGGCTTTTCTATCGCAGGACAAGCAAAAATTAATGCCGAGCAAACGAAATCAAGTGCTGCGCAAACAAGGGCAAAAATAAGGAATCAATATTTGTGATTAAAAACATAGCCCGCTTAAGTCTCGAAAACGTACGAAATTATGTTCCAGCTTCTTTTCTATCGTTGGGCAAACAAAAATTAATGCTGGGCAAACGAAATCAAGGGCTGGGCAAACAAGGGTAAACATAGGGCAATCAATATTTTGTGATTAAAAACATAGCCCGCTTGAATTATCAGATTGTAGTCTCAAAAACGTACGAAATTAGGTTCCAGATTCTTTTCTATCGTTGGGCAAACAAAAACTAATGCTGGGCAAACGAAATTAAGTACTGGGCAAACAAGGGCAATCAATATTTGTGATTAGAGACACAGCCCACTTAAAATTTCACATGTAGTCTCGAAAAAGTACGATTTAAGGCTTTTCTATCGCAGGACAAACAAAAACTAATGGTGGGCAAACGAAATCAAGTGTTGGGCAAACAAGGGCAAACATAGGGCAATCAATATTTGTGATTAGAAACATTGGCCGCTAAAGTCTCAAAAACGTACGAAATTAGGTTCCAGCTTCTTTTCTATCGTTGGACAAACAAAAATTAATGCTGGGCAAACGAAATCAAGTTCTGGGCAAACAAGGGCAAACATAGGGCAATCAATATTTTGTGATTAGAAACATAGCCTTCTTGAATTATCACATATAGTCTTAAAAACATACAAAATTAGGTTCCAGCTTCTTTTCTGTCGTTGGGCAAACAAAAACTAATGCTGGGCAAACGAAATCAAGTGCTAGCGAAAAACGGCAAACATAGGGCAATCAATATTTGTTATTAGAAACATAGCCCGTTTAAGTCTCAAAAACGTACGAAATTAGGTTCCAGCTTCTTTTCTATCGTTGGGCAAACAAAAATTAATGCTGGGGAAACGAAATCAAGTGCTGGGATACAAAGGGCAAACATAGGGCAATCAATATTTGTGATTAGAAACATAACTCGCTTAAATTTCCACATGTACTGTCGAAAACGTACGATTTAAGGCTTTTCTATCGCAGGGCGAACAAGAACTAATGCTGGGAAAACGAAATCAAGTGCTGGGCAAACAAGGGCAAATATAGGGCAATCAATATTTGTGACTAGAAACATAGCCCGCTTGAATTTTCACGTGTAATCTCGAAAACGTACGATTTAAGGCTTTTCTATCGCAGGGCAAGCAAAAATTAATGCCGAGCAAACGAAATCAAGTGCTGCGCAAACAAGGGCAAAAATAAGGAATCAATATTTGTGATTAGAAACATAGCCCGCTTAAGTCTCGAAAACGTACGAAATTATGTTCCAGCTTCTTTTCTATCGTTGGGCAAACAAAAATTAATGCTGGGCAAACGAAATCAAGGGCTGGGCAAACAAGGGTAAACATAGGGCAATCAATATTTTGTGATTAAAAACATAGCCCGCTTGAATTATCAGATGTAGTCTCAAAAACGTACGAAATTAGGTTCCAGATTCTTTTCTATCGTTGGGCAAACAAAAACTAATGCTGGGCAAACGAAATTAAGTACTGGGCAAACAAGGGCAATCAATATTTGTGATTAGAGACACAGCCCACTTAAAATTTCACATGTAGTCTCGAAAAAGTACGATTTAAGGCTTTTCTATCGCAGGACAAACAAAAACTAATGGTGGGCAAACGAAATCAAGTGTTGGGCAAACAAGGGCAAACATAGGGCAATCAATATTTGTGATTAGAAACATTGGCCGCTAAAGTCTCAAAAACGTACGAAATTAGGTTCCAGCTTCTTTTCTATCGTTGGACAAACAAAAATTAATGCTGGGCAAACGAAATCAAGTTCTGGGCAAACAAGGGCAAACATAGGGCAATCAATATTTTGTGATTAGAAACATAGCCTTCTTGAATTATCACATATAGTCTTAAAAACATACAAAATTAGGTTCCAGCTTCTTTTCTGTCGTTGGGCAAACAAAAACTAATGCTGGGCAAACGAAATCAAGTGCTAGCGAAAACCGGCAAACATAGGGCAATCAATATTTGTTATTAGAAACATAGCCCATTTAAGTCTCAAAAACGTACGAAATCAGGTTCCAGCTTCTTTTCTATTGTTGGGCAAACGAAAACTAATGTTGGGCAAACGAAATCAAGTACTAGCCAAACATAGGGCAATCAATATTTGTGATTAGAAACATAGCCCGCTTAAATTTTTACATGTAATCTCGAAAACGTACGATTAGAGGCTTTTCTATGGCTGGCCAAACAAAAACTAATGCTGGAAAACCGAAATCAAGTGCTTGCCAAACAAGGGCAAACATCGGACAATCAATATTTCTGATTAGAAACGTAGCCCGTTTAAGTCTCAAAAACGTACGAAAGTAGGTTCCAGCCTCTTTTTATCGTTGGGAAAACGAAAACTAATGCTGGTCAAACGAAATCAAGTGCTGGGCAAATAGGGGCAAACATAGGGTAATCAATATTTGTGATTAGAAACATAGCCCCCTCAAATTTTCACATGTAGTCTCGAAAACGTACGATTTAAGGGTTATGTATCGCAGGGCCAACAAAAACTAGTGCTGGGCAAACGAAATCAAGTGCTGGGCAAACAAGGGCAAACATAGGGCAATCAATAATTTGTGATTAGAAACATAGCTCGCATCCATTATCCTATGTAGTCTCAAAAACGTACGAAATTAGGTTTCAGCTACGAGTAACCAGCTTCTTTTCTGTCGTTGGGCAAACAAAAACTAATGCTGGGCAAGTTTCCCCAGCACTTGATTTCGTTTGCCCAGCATTAATTTTTGTTCGCGCTGCGATAGAAAAGCCTTAAATCGTACGTTTTCGACACTACATGTGGAAATTTAAGCGGGTTATGTTTCTAATCACAAATATTGATTGCCCTATGTTTGCCCTTGTTTGGCCAGCACTTGATTTCGTTTGCCTACCATTAATTTTTGTTTGCCCAACGATAGAAAAGAAGCTGGAACCTAATTTCGTACGTTTTTGAGACTTAAGCGGGCTATGTTTCTAATCACAAATATTGATTGCCCTATGTTTGCCCTTGTTTCCCCAGCCCTTGATCTCGTTTGCCCAGCATTAGTTTTTGTTTGCCCTGCGATAGAAAAGCCTTAAATCGTACTTTTTTGAGACTACATGTGGAAATTTAGGCGGGCTGTGTTTCTAATCACAAATATTGATTGCCCTATGTTTGCCTTTGTTTGCCGAGTACTTGATTTCGTTTGCCTACCATTAATTTTTGTTTGCCCAACGATAGAAAAGAAGCTGGAACCTAATTTCGTACGTTTTTGAGACTTAAGCGGGCTATGTTTCTAATCACAAATATTGATTGCCCTATGTTTGCCCTTGTTTCCCCAGCCCTTGATCTCGTTTGCCCAGCATTAGTTTTTGTTTGCCCTGCGATAGAAAAGCCTTAAATCGTACTTTTTTGAGACTACATGTGGAAATTTAAGCGGGCTGTGTTTCTAATCACAAATATTGATTGCCCTATGTTTGCCCTTGTTTGCCGAGTACTTGATTTCGTTTGCCCAGCATTAGTTTTTGTTTGCCCAACGATAGAAAAGAAGCTGGAACCTAATTTCGTACGTTTTTGAGACTACATTTGATAATTCAAGCGGGCTAAGTTTCTAATCACAAATATTGATTGCCCTATGTTTTCCCTTGTTTGAATTGTCCAACTATTGCCTTAGTATGTCCAGCAAATGATTTTGTTTACCCAGCAAATGTTTTTGTTTGTTTAATGATAGTTCTTGTATTTACACATATAGAAAAACGTTAGATTCCGCAATATTACAATGTGCATACTACAAATGCAGTAATATGATTGTGTCATTGTTACTATTGGATGCATAGTCCGTTCCATAATTTTCCGTTTATGTAGCGCAAAATGATTGGTTTTGATAGAGAAATATGATTAATTAATATTTTATGTAGAAAGAATATAAATATTTACAAATCTTTTATTTTGATTGTAAAGTTTATTAGGCGTAAAAAGTTTTTGTTTATAACTTTTTGTTTGTTTGTGGGCAAACAAAAATTTTTGTTGGGCAAATATGGGCAAACGATGGGCAATCGATTTGCATGTTGCAATATTTTATTTTCACACTTTGTTGTGCCAGTGAGAAGTTGGTCCTAAAATTGTTTTTTACGTATAACTTAGGTTCTATTTGTGGGCAAACAAATTTTGGGTGGGCAAACATGGGCAAACGATGGGCAATCGTTCTATATAGAGTTTAAAATTTTATCTCGATTTTGCGGGCCAACTTCCAATACCTAGCACTCACCCCGCGGTTATGGGAACAGATTTGAACCATGGAGGTGAAGACTGGCCCCAAGCATTCTCTCGTCCGATGTGTCGTTCAGCTCCCATTACTATGGCACTTTAAGTAGAGCTTAGTGTATAATAACATATAAAATTTCAATCAAATACTTTCCATTACTCAATAAAATTATTTGGTTTGGATTGGTATGGGTTAACACTGTGAAACCTGAAGGCTGGAATATATGAAATGAAAGTGTACACACATATCTATCTCTCTCTTTCTCATATATATATATATATATATATATATATATATATATATATATATATATATATATATATATATAGACACTATGAAGCAAGTGGGCTGATAGTATACGATAGTGTCGGGGATGGTGACACCTTTACATTGAACTTTGCTTGTCGTGTAAAGATTATTTGACATTAGTATCTTCATCTTCGACGTACCTATGAGCAATTTACTGTATATTCGTGTATTGAAACTGTTGAAACAAATTTCAATGTTTCAGAATGTAAAAAAAAAATAAAAAAAAAAAGCCAGGGTCGAGAAGCCTCAGACAACTAACAGCAGAGATATAGTAACTTGTAAACTGTTTGTCCTTGCCTTGTGAGCTTATTTGAATTCATTTTTGAGACCTTTAGGCAACTTTGGCCCACCCCGAATGGTTGATGATGGGAAAATTAGTGTAATGAAAAAAGTGGTAGGATACTAGACAACTTCGAGAAAACACACACATACGAAAAATGAAATGAAATGAAATGAAATCTTTGAGTTTTACGTCCCACGATTATGCCGGTTAGGCTAAAGGAGACAGTGATGATGAGTAATGACTGAAATGGTGGAATTAAGAAAGTGGGAAGAAACGGGAGAACCCCGAGAAAACCCACGCACACGGTGTTTGTCCACCACAAAATTCACTTGGCGGGGGCTGGGATCGAACCCGAGACCCCAAGCACCAGAGGTGAACGCTCTACCACTGAACCACCGCGGTCCCCACACATTCAATGTTTGTCCACCACAAAGCTCACATGGCACTAACCGAGATCGAACCGAGTACCACATACACCAGAGGTGAAGGCTTCTCGGTGTAGCTACCGTGACATTTCTTGTCTTGTGAGTTCTGGGTAATACTTGTAACTTAGTTGTATCTTGATTAACATGGTGCAGCCTGCTACATTTTACTTTCGTTCCCATGGTATGATGATATATTTTTACGAGACAAGACGAGACAAAACGAGACGAGACGGGACAGAACCTCTCGAGACGAGACAGGAGACGGGACGAGCACATTTCTTCGAGACGACACATACTTTGCACGAGACGAGACGAGATAGCCTAAAGTCTCGTCTCGTCTCGTCTCGTGGCAACACTATTAATGACATGTGTTGCATGAACTGTGAACGCCTTTCTTACGTTTTCTTCTGTAAACCCTCTGCGTTTATAAGTAAGAAACTCTTTCTACATTACCAGAAGTCACTGGTGCATGTGAAAAACACCGAATGTCTTCGTGTTCTAGGTCCTCTTCTCATTCCTTATTTTCAAGATTAAGTACATTTGCAATGTCACAGATTGTTTGCCTAATATTTGGCTAAGTTTATCTGACGCTATTTTCGCAACACCGTGAGTTTTACTGGACGAAGTCTGTGATAATTCGCCCAACAAGGAGAGTGAATGCTGTAAAGCATTGCTACGGGATCCCAACTGTCTGATAACTCGTCAACAAGATTTTGACACAGAAATGAAAATACCTGATTTTGATAGAACTTTTCACGTAGAATTCGAGTCTGCAATCAGTTTTCTCCATCACCCTCAGTTTCCCAGTGACAGGGATCTTCGGGAAATTTCCCCTCAAATTTTCCTTTCTTTCTTTTTTCTTTTCTTTCTTTCTTTTCTTTTCTTTTTTTCTTTTTTTCTTTTTTACAATTTTTGTACCTGTAGCTCGGGTACCCTTAGGTATATAAACACACAAATTGTATTCTGTGTTAGCTTGATTTATACTTAGTAAGCCCTCTAAGTTTCATAAGAATCGCATTATTCTTTCTAGAGAAATAAACATATTTATATAAAAATATGCTATATGTACTGTTCATTTTACCATATTCATTAGTGCAGATAAAATCACATATAACTTCCACGAAAATTACAATATAAGCACGGTTTATACATCATTGGACTTCCAATAAAACATATTTTCAATGATGTGTACACCATGTAGCCATTTTTGTATGAGAGAATTTCTAGAGGGATTTTGTTGGAAATTCCCTCCAAAAAGTAGTTTATAAGATTTTTTTATCTCAACTTGCTATTTGTATATAGTGATACAGAAACAGGAACTGCACCGCAACAGTTGCGATCGAGGATGTATCCCTTTTTGTGTTATGTTCTTTTGGGACAAGGTATCCAACGGCCATAGTCACGATTCGAAGTCAAAGTTACACTGGAAAAGGTTCCCTCGTAAGAGGACATTGTGATTTTCTGCAAAACCAGTAATATTCTCACATCGATAATCCACCCCTTCATGAACGTAAATTTCATCCAATTGCAAAATATTCCATCTCTCTGTTTCAGTTAATTTTCCACCAACAGGCTTCAAGAAACTGTTGTTTTCTTTTTTAAGATTTGGTGAAATATGAAGTGAAGCTGTCAGTCGTTGCAAATATTCCGGATGAGGTAATTCTAGAATGTTGTTTTCTCTGACAGCCTTATAACATTTTCTAGACTGGATGTAAATGATAGAGGATGTTAAAATCATCCGCGGCGAATGTGTTTTCTTTGAAGAGAAAATTAATGAAGATTGTTCAGAAAGAGTATCCACTTGGTTAGCTAAGTCTTCTTTGTCATTTTTTTTGTCAGAGAGCCAATTAAATTTTGCATATTGGATTTTACATTCTGTACTAAAGTATATACACTAGAAACTAAGTCACCCATGGTGAATTTGTTAATGACTTGTTCTAAAGAACTCCATTCCTTAAGTAAAAGTTCCGTCCCAAGAATTTCATTCAAGTTTTGAAAGCCACCTTGATTGTTTTCCAAATACGCAGATACTTTTAAATTATTATCTACATTGATACAAAACTCTACGCTATTGAATTAACATTTACGGAGTACACTACAAGTTTATTATCAAAAGCTTTGAAAGCAAGAGCTCTATTTTCATACTGTATTTCTGCTAACTTACCATCAATTAGTTGCTCTAACTGTTGGAAGCTTGTAACCTCATCCGAAGCACGGCTTCTTGTTCGGCCAGTTTCTTCCTTTTGTCAGTTTCAAGAGCAATCTCGTCGGAGGTTTTTCCTTTTACTGGCGGTTTCTTTGACAAATAACTAGGTAATCCATCAAAGATAGTGGGCACAAAACTAACTTTTAATCGCGGCTTATCGTACATGAAGCCTTTTTCTTCACCTTTGGAATTCTTGTACGAAACCTAACGTTCGATGCAGTCTGGCTCAAAATGCTTTATACAAACTACACTGGAATCTGAAGAAACCCGATCTTTCCTGGGGATATTTCGCACCATTTTCCGCGTAACAACTGATCATCGGGGAAAGTGAAACAAGAAACATATTCACCCACAACATTTTTGAGAGTATAATTAGTTTTGTAGGCAGGAACACATCTTCGCGGCATTTTGAGTAAGATCAGTGCACTCTAGTTGATTAGACACACTTCCGTTCCACTGAAGGTGCAGGAAACATGGCGGGCGAAAAGAAAAACAATCACTTGCAGTGGCTCGGAGCTCAGGCTCCTTACGTTACATCCCCATCTTCCAGTATGAAGTTCGCCGCGCCTGGGATCAAAGTCCGACTTTTGAAATGAGATGTAAGCCTCTACCAATGGCCATCGTGATTCCCTATAGATTCGTTTCTAGTAGATTGCGGATATTTAGGAAACAGGAAATATAGATACAAAAATCATTAAAAGTCGTTTTCGATATGGAAGTTTCGATACCCAAGATGCTTCTCGCAGTGGGGTATCAATCACAGAAAAAGTGCATGATATTCCGGCAAAACTTGAACAAGACCAGCATGTAAACAGTCATGACATCGCCAATAACTTAAACATCCATCACCAGTGTTAAAACATTCGGAGAAATCTTGCTGAAAAGTGTTTACTTCTTGAATGCATGTAAACCGCCTTGCTTTGTTGAATTTCTGGTTGCAGCGTATTTTAGGATATATTTTATGAGCAGGTGTTATAAGAATTATTTACTTTTTTTTTAAAAAAAAAAGACAGAGTACTAATTAATTAATTACTACTTTTTCAAACTTTTTTAAAATATAGATTTACAACAGGTTCTTCGATTAGTGAAGACCACATTGAAATATGACAACGCTTTTCGAGATAATTTCGTACAGTCATACATACATACAAATATGCAAATATATAAACATACAAACATACACACATATATGCCAAACTAAGAACCTCCTTTTAATTTTGATGTTGGTTAAAAACGTTTTTAATTAAAGAAGCGTCTTCTCTTAAATTATAATTACTCATGTTGCTTAGATAATCGTAACCACAAAATCCATTAGAAACATAAATCAGTGCTTTCCAAAAACCAATCCAACTTATATTTTTGTTTAACTATGATTCTGTACACACATGAGTCGGCAAATGAGATCGAATTGAAGAAAATGACATGTTTTTGAGGGTAAATAAATTCTTATGCTAGCTTTCGAGAAAATTAAAAAAAAAAAAAAAAAGATGAACTTCTGGCGTTACAAAGTAAGCCATTTGTTGCTCATAATACGTAATTGGCAATTTTTATTCTGCTGCACTGAGAAAAAAACACGTATGTGGCGTATGCAAAAACGTAGATTACATGTGTAAATTTTGTAGCTTTTGAACTTATCGTTAGGGTTGCCATATGTCCGTATTTTGTACGGACTGTTTGTATTTTGGGGTCCGTGTCCGTATCGTACAAAGCATGAAATAGGAAAATGTTCGTATTTGACAGTTTTTTTGAGATGCCTGAAAATTTCCGAGTCGGGAATTGCTAAAATCTCTGGCAAAAAAGAATTATGTTTTCATCATATAACTTATATTTTAGTTACTATTAATAAAGTGGGTTATGTTTTTGAAAAGTTTCCATTCCAGGGTTCTTTGGCTAAATTTAATATGTGTAATTTAATGGCATGATTTATTATATTTGTATTAATGAAAAATATATAAAATATGTTAGTTTCCAATAGTGTTTTAAGTATTACAGTAAACAATTGTGTGCTTACTGAAAAAGGTGATATTTTAGGTAAGAAATTTCAGAATATTTGTTTTGTGTTTGGGTACCGTAGGGTGCCGATAGGTCGTCATTTTAAAGTATGTCCGTATTTTAGATCAAAAAATTATGGCAACCCTACTTATCGTACAACAAACGTATAACGGAGAAAGTATATTTTATACGCACTTTCCGTATAAGTGTTCTGAATAAACGTACTTTCCGTACGAATGAAAGAACTGAATATAGGTGGTCAGGATCTCACATACAAATAGGCGTATGTAACATATATACGTATGATACATATAGCTGACATATGTAACATACATATGTATATAATATATTGAAGACTATTAGATAATATACGGAAGACCATTAGATCAGACATCCAGCAATGGAATGATGTAACATCTAAAAGTAGTGCATATGTTGCGCATGGATAGCGTATGCTCCTATCGCTGTCCGGATAATGGATTTTTCTCAATGTGGAACATAATGATTATTTGTGTACTGCACACCTAACTATTTGTTAACTACAACATTGTGTATCTATTGTTGTTTTTCTTCTAAGGTTGACATGCATACTATTTTAATAATAATAATAATAATAATAATAATAATAACGTCTGTGTAATTTCAAGTTTTCCATAAAGGATAGTAGAGTGGAAAGTTTATTCTGAACTATGACTGTGATTTGTGATTTTTCATTACATTCTTATACAATACCGTGATTATGAAAGACGTAATTTAAGATTTGAAGTAGTGTTAATGGATAGCTGAAAAATTTAACCATAATATACGAGGGGGTATCGAAAAGTTTTAATTATTACTAGGAAGTTATTAAGATATGATAATGAAATTTTGTCAGTGTTATGTTTGGTTCTTACGATACACCCTCATATAATTGTAATGATAATAATGACTCTATACAAAATATCAATAGTATAAGCTTTTGATAAAATAACGTTATTCTTGTTTTAGCAGCTTATGGAACACAAAGACCTACTACTACCTCGATTTAAAACTTACGAAAGGTGAGACCTTCTACTATTTCGATTTGAATCCGAAACCTTCTACTTGCAGAAAGGCTTTGAACCTGCGATTACAAGCACCGAAACTAAGCATGCTAGTACTAATATCTTTTATTTTGCCATTGTCTTCCAGATTGGTCGAATGTTTTGGAATTTGTTTCCCGCCCAGATTAGATGGGACGTTAGTTTTCAGCTTAATTTAAGTTCCGAGCCATACGAAAATCAGGCAATTTGCTACCGCGTATAATAGCATCACTTGCCATGCCTTCCCTACTAGAAAGAACACATCTTAAAAGCCACAATTTTAAGTACATTACCTCAGTGGTTCCTAACTGGTGTGTCCCTTAGCCCCATAGCGTATGTCGTGAAATTTTAGAAGTTAAAAATCAGGAAGTATTCAATAATTAATTAAAACCGATTTTGAGACAGATTTTATTGCTTAACGCCTCCAGTGGCAGCAAATAAACTCAACACTTCATAAGTCACTACTTGATAGAAGCTTATAAGCTTACAGTATTAAAATGTATATATTATTATTATTACTAAAAATTCAAATAACTTGTCGTGAAATCGCGGGCGTTCAGTACAGTCTTCCGTCAGTCAAAATAGGTTGGGAACCACTTCACTACTCTATCATAATTTTAGTAGTGGTAATGAAAACATAGACATTACCGAATACTACTACCACTAGTATTACAACAACAACAACAACAACTACTACTACTACTACTACTACTACTACTACTACTACTACTACTAATAATAATAATAATAATAATAATAATAATAATAATAATAATAATAATAATAATAATAATAATAATAATAGAGCTTCCTCGCGGTTTTATGATTAGCGTACGTCTTCGGTGCAGAAGGTCTAGAATCGATTCGCGGCAGGAGTTCATGTGGTTCGGATCCCACGTTACGTCTTAGATCTCAAACACAGTTTTGGCGGGCACGGTAGTTCACTGGTAGAGCACTTACCTCTGGCCCGTGTGGTCCTTGGTTCCATCCCCGGTCAAATAAATTTGTGTTGGATAATATCGTATCCGTAAGTTTTCTTAGGGTAATCCCGTTTCTTCCTACATTCTCATCCCACCAAATCGTCTATCATCACTTACTTGCGTTAATCATCAATCTTCCTTAGCCTAAAGGGCATAATCTGTGGGGACTTTAAACTGAAAGGTTTCATTTCATTTCTTCAAACATTGGTTTAGTGTTACCTATTTCAGAGTATTAAAAATTGTACACTTGTAAAAATGTTAAAAATTGTAAAAAAAAATTGTATTAAAAATTGTACACAAATGATTGATAAAACTGTACATTGATAAACGAACATAATAAAGAGCATTTATTGCGTCATTATACATTATACTCCAATAATAAACATGATATATCAATTAAATGTTAATTTATTACTCCCTTCGAGAACCTCTCGTCGCGGGGAAGGGTTATGATCAGTTAAAGACGAAATTAAGATAAACAAAAGCATGCCAAATTCCTTTTGTCATGTACTCTTTATGAAATATAAAAATATTGTAAATTGCTGTTGTTAATTTATAAATTTAGCCTTCTTTTGCAATTATATTTACACATTAAATACGTTGTTAGTATTAATGAATAGCTACCTATCTACTTAACTGTTAATGAAGTTACAATAACAATATTCTTAACTCACCAGCTGAGAATATTTTCATCAACTAAAAACCAAACACGCTCTCTCAAGAAGTGAAAAATAAAATGCACACACACAGTGTTGCCAGCATTTAACAGAACGTTTCCCGTATTGCAAGATTTTGCATTTTGTTCTCTTATCTTTTACATATGGAGGGAAGGCTTTAATCATGGGCGTGTCTGGCGTGTAAAAATGAGGGGGACGGTTTAAACCAAAGAATGCTTTTAGACTCCTACTAAATTTAAATCAATATCGTTAGGTACATAGGAAGCTATTTGGATTAAGAGCTAGCGGGATCAGGTTTCAAACTCTACCAGAACGATTTATTATAATATTGTTTCATCACTAGTACCGGTAGGTCACTTGATACGTGTTTAAAAGTTTCCATATAATAGATCCTTAGGGAGTTTTGTATTGATGTAGAAATTACACCATTATTAATTTTCTATTTTTACTATTTCTTCTCCAACAATGTCCAACATTTTTTAAAAATTATTTCACATTAAGTTTCTTATCCCCATTTATTCCTAATGCCTCTTATTAGGGTCCCTATCACTTATGCCGAATTTTTTTTCTTTTTTGAATTTCGATTGGCCGGCTAGCGGAAAAGTTGCTTCGTGTTAGTGGTAGTCAACACAGAAAATTTGATTTTTTTGGTCAACCCCTTCCTCTGCCTCATGAGACGAAAAAAATGCCTGGTGTTAGTGTCAGTTTACACAGAAAATTTGTATTATTTTGGTCAACCTTTTACTTTGCCTCATGGGACTTGAATATTTTTTATGGCTGGGGCTATGCAACCCACACGACACTACGAAGAAAATTGTTCTGCACTGCTATAGAAAAATAACTAACATTTAGTTCTTTTTCACACTGAGGGATTCTCAGGCCGAAAATAAAGCGCAAGAGAAAAGTGAAATTGTTCCTATGTGGTTAAAAATTGTAATTAATTAGACGAAAAACTGTATTTTTATGTTTCAATTAATGTTCTTCATATATATATTATAAAGAAAATTTTAATCAAGTAATATGATTAATCAAGTAATTTTGAAATCTTCTGTGCAATAATAGAAAATATATATTTACGTGCAACATTGTACATGATAGTAATAACACGTAAACCATTGTTTTATAAGAAGTTCTAAACATTGTAATTTTATGCATAGTCCAGTAACGATCAGCAATATTTTTTGAACATTTGCCGAGCCGTTTCAGAAGGTTTGTGACCACCAGACCTTCTGAAGAAGAAACTGGACCAATTGTCATGTGATAATGGTTGACGACAGGTTCTCGTATTCTCTGATCATACCCATCAAAAATCCCAAAGAAGCACTTCACTGTCTTGCACAGTATTTCAGCAAAGTATATGCACGAATTTAGTTTGAAATAAAGTGAAATTCTTCTCTCACCAACGGGACGCGACACTTGTGGCTACAAGCTCGATCTGCGTCCTTTCTTCCGGAAGAATTAAGAAGAATCGTGTATATTGTGATTAGCTGCAACGCTTACTTTGCAAATCCGGCAAACTTATTGTTGGCAATACTGGCGCAAATCCCGGGGTGATGAGGGGGACATGTCCCCTCTAATCTTGGAACTGGGAGGGACCATTCTTGGTTACCTTTATACATAAGACTGATCTTCTTTAAAATTTCTTTAAGATTTCGTTACGAAAATCTGTATATTACTGACTGTGTCTGTGAACAAAAACTTCAGATCCAAATTGAGAGTGATTATGTTTGTGACTCTTAATCTCTTGAAACACCCGATCGATCGCGATCAAATTTTTGACGTAGATGCAGTTATAGGCTTTTGAGAATATTTTTAGCTATTCACTTTGACGGTAGAACTTAGGGGAGGGGAGAAGACGGGGAATTATAAAAAATATATACAACTTAAATAACTCTTGAACCAAACGACCAATTTCGATCAAAATTTCAACATAGATGACGTTTGTGCTTGGAATGGATTTTGCCATTTCACTTTGACGACACAATGTGAGGGGAAGAGGGACATATATATGTAAAATAATAATAATGTAGTAGTATGGCTTGACGAAACATAGGTTAATGGTAACCACTCAAATAGCAAATATTGGACTGACTCGACACTTAAAAGTACATACAGTGCCTGTCCCAATTGGTAAAGGAGGAAGATTGATTGATCTTTTGCATACAGGTACATGTGAAAGCTTCGCATCAAACTCTCTTCTTCTGTTTAGATCACGTAAGACAACAGACAACAGGAAGAGACGAGAAAACGTTATTTCTCGTGTAGTCTCGTGGGTTACACTATTCCCCTTTAAACTTCAAGATTTAGGTTGGCTATGGGCTTGTGCACGAAAGATAAGCTATAACGAAAGTAAGTAAACAAAACAATTAAATTTTTGAAAGTATAAAAAGAAACCAAGTCTAGTAAATTATTCGCTGTTGATAATTTTCTAAAAATGAAATGCAATCTTTAGTTTTACGTCCCACGGTTATGCCGGTTAGGCTAAATGAGACGGTGATTATGAGAAATGAATGAAATCATGGAATGAAGAAAGTAGGAGGAAACGGAAGAACCTCAAGGAAACCCACGAGCAAGGGGTTTGTCCACCACAAAGTCCACACGGCGCGACCTGTGATCAAACCAGGGACCCCAAGCATCGGAGTGAACGCTGTACCACGGAGCCACCGCGTCCCCTTGATAATTTTCTGTTCTGATGTCTATCTTCCAGTTAGCTCTAAAGAAAAAGATCTTTTTAGTTGCTTGTTAGTACAAGAATTTGTATTCGAAGTACAAGGTCTGTATGATAAGTAATGAGACTCGCCGCGCCGCGGCGCGCGTGTCGCTGGAGCGGGTTTGTCGGTGATGGAGGATGTAGGGGGGGGTCCGAGCAAAGCAACGCACCGCGCATCAGTTGGCTCCGAGCCTTAGTGGAGCGCGGACAAGCCTTGGACAAAGCCCTTGTGAACATTCTTGTCACGGCGGAAAATCAACAAACATGGAGGGTTCCATCGAACAGCGTTATGCGATCAAATTTTGCGTTCGCCTGGGGAAAACGGCTACTCAGACGCTTTCTCTCATCACGGAGGCCTACAAAGAGGAAGCCCTATCCAAAGCCCAGGTGTTTCGTTGGCACAGTGCGTTCCGGAACGGCCGGGAAAGCGTTGAGGATCTGGAGAGGGCTGGACGCCCGACAACAGTGACTACGGACGAAACTGTGGCAAAAGTGAGGGATCTCCTGAACTCAGACCGTCGATTATCGTTGAGATTGATTGCTGATGAACTCGATATGAACCACACAACAGTGCACAAGATTGTGACGGAACAATTGGGAATGAGAAAAATCTGTGCGAAACTGGTGCCGCGAGTGTTGACTGACGAACAAAAGCAACGACGTGTTGATTGTTGTCAGGAACTGTTGAACCTCATGAACAGTGACCCTAACTTTGAAGATGACGTCATAACAGGTGACGAGTCGTGGGTGTTCCAGTACGACCCTGAAACGAAACGTCAAAGCGCGGAGTGGCACACTCCTGCGTCCCCGCGCCCCAAGAAGGCCAGAATGTCGAAGTCAAAGGTGAAAACAATGTTGATTGTTTTTTTTTGACAATGTGGGGGTGGTCCACAAGGAGTTTGTACCCCAAGGACAAGCCGTCAACGCCGCCTTCTACAAACAAGTCCTTGAGAGACTGCACAGGAGCGTCAAGCGGAAAAGACCGGCGATCGCTAGCCGGTGGAAGTTGCATCACGACAATGCCCCTGCCCACACCGCCTTCTTAGTGACCTCCTTTTTGACCCGGATTGGGGTGGAAGTCCTTCCACAACCACCCTACAGCCCAGATGTGAGCCCGGCCGACTTCTTCCTCTTCCCGAAGCTGAAGCCACGCTTGAAAGGAACCCGTTTTGCAGACGTCACAGCCATCCAAGCAGCCGTGACCACATTTCTAAAGGACATGCCGGCTGCTGACTTCCAGGGGGCGTTTGCAGCGTGGAAACATCGATTGCAGAAGTGCATCGACGCAAGAGGAGAGTACTTCGAAAGCTTTTAAGTCCCTGTACAGATCAGATCAATAAAACAATGTTTCCAGACCTGGTCTCATTACTTATCATACAAACCCTGTATATGGAAGCAGTAACTTGCTGTTACACATCGAGTAATTCAGGGATATAGAAGCAAAACCTGTTAAATCCATTTTTCAATTTTGTCAGGAGACGAAACAAAAGTGACTCTCTTATGTTTCAAAATTGTTGAACAGCTGTTTTTCTTTAGTGCTAAATTTCACTCATCTCCATTACGTAGTAATCACTAAACAAACAAATTGTTTAACAATTCTGAAACAATGTTTCGTCTCCTGAAAAAATTGAAAAATGGATTTAACAGGTTTTGCTTCTATAACCCTGAATTAGCCTAACTTTGTAAAGGTTTAATGAAAATTTAATTAAAATACTTTTTGGTGTTCGATTCAGTATTAGATGATTGCAAAATCTCTCCGTTAGGTGAATAAAATATTGAAGTTGTATAAAGTTCCAAGTTGAAAATAGTTTATTAATATATTCTTTACTTTTCTTATAGAATAGCAATATTCTAAGTACATTATTGTTGTTATTTGGAAATCATACGTTCCTGTTATATTTTTACGATTATAAAATAATGACTTATTAAACGTCCTAATTTATCGCCAGAGCTGCTGTGTCTGTTGCAGAGCGTTTGGCAACAATGTCTCCAATCAGTGGCGTATTTACGATTTTGTTTCGGGAGGGGCTTTGCTAACTTTCGGGGGGGCTTTGCCTGAAAATACGAAAATTCTGCAAGATATTTGATATACTTTACTATAGTAAGATTTCGGGGGGGGGGGGTTAAGCCCGGAACCCAATACTTCACACGCTCTAGCCAACTGTCAGAAACCAGCTCTGGTTGCGCAGACATTAGTTGAAATAAAATAAAATATTAATGTTCCACAGTTATGTCCTATAGACGAAGCGCGATCACACACGACACAGCAATATGTCAAAGCGTCAGCTTTGTTTGACATCACACGGGGATGCTGCCATAGAGCATTTTGTCGCACCGTGTGATGCGTGTGTGATCTCACTAAATAATTCCAGTGTTCATTACAAATGACTGTTCATCAATTGATGGACGCCAAGAATTAGCAATTGAGAAAAGAAAGTAGCAATTGCTACGGAAGCGATGTTTTCCACCAGAACATTATGGGCCTTATGTAGAGTCGTTTTGACGTATGATTTGCGTCATACTATGTTAGTCCAACTCTTTAGTATGTCACTAATCACGCTTCAGAACGAGTCTGCATAAGGCCCTATATGACTTAGAATAGAACCAATGACCCATTGCATCAAAGGTGAGCAATTTACGAATATGCCCTCCTCACATATTGTTTTGAATATTTTCATTATTTATGGGAGAAATGTATGAACTATTCTTTTATTTAGTAAGTTCTAGCGTTAGCTATAACTAATAATAATGTAATTAAGACCTTCATTTTCTTCGTGTGTGTTGATAAATATAAAATAAACTGAAAACTGGAATGTCTTAGCAACACTGATCTGACTGACACAACAACGAAAACAAACACACGCATGTATAAGAAGTTACGTAATCTGCATACTCACCCAAAAGTCTTGTCTGACTAGGGAAGGAGGAGGGAAAGAGGAGAGAGGAACCGTAACCTTGAACCATGTGAAAGAGTTGACTTTTATTTTTTTATCTTATATGAAAGAAGCCAAACATGAAAGAAACCAACCATGATCACTTTCCGTCCTCAATCATAAAATAAGACATAGTAGCATTTGATGTTCACATACAAGGATGGCCACCCGCAGTGGAACAAGAGGGCAACTACCACGTGGATTTTCAAAGGGTTTTCAGTTTATTCCAAAACATGTTAAAACATATTAATTGGCTCTTACACACTATAGTACCTAATATACTATAGCACTATAGTTTATTTATTGTAGTTAAACAAGAATTTTAGGAATGATTTAAAAAAAATGGATCAAAAGATTGCGATCTTGGCCAATAATTAGATGTTGGGTCAGGAGCCACAAAATTTTTGAACGGCCTCTAAATCGAGATTTCATATTTCCTACGGAGTAAGCATATCATACTGAGTTGTGATAGTTTGGGTTTGGCTACACTGTATGTACGAGGGTCACTACGAAAGTTTTGAGATGTGAAATAACTTACATACTTAAAATCAATTTAACACTTACATTTTCTCAAAGTATTCACCATTACACTGTACACACTTTTGCATTCTCGAAAACCACTTTCGGAAGCAGTGTTGCCAGTCTTTTTCTTCAAGTGTTGAAAGTTGATTCTCGTAAGCCACTACAGCTTCTTCAGGGCTGCAAAATCTCTTCCCACACATGCGATCTTTGATCCTGGGAACAGAGAAAAAAATCACAGGGCCAGGTCAGGGCTATACGGCGGATGAGTCATAAGTTTGACCTCCGTAGATTCTAAAAACTGAATTGTGATTTTGGCCGTGTGTGCGGACGCGTTGCCATGATGAAGCAGAACCGCACGCAATTCCAGTTCTTGGACGCCGTTCCCGAAGCTTCTGGAACACTTTTGTTAGGCAAACAGTGGTGTAAGACTGAGCAGTAACAGTCCTTTGTTCTTCAAGTGGAACAGTTGCAACATGGCCAGATTTGGAGAAGAAAGTTGCAACCATCTTCTTCCCCACACACCGCGGTCGATTCAGTTTCGTGGGTGGATTTTCGTCTGGAAAGATCCAAACTGTAGACTGGCGTTTATTTTCAGGGTCAAATTGAGAGATCCAAGTCTCATCACCAGTAACAATGTCAGAGACGCGTCGAGAATTGCCTCCATCAAATCTTGCAAACACTTTTTCACACCATTCCACACGCATGCGCTTCTGCTGTTCAGTCAAAGTGTGAGGCACCCAACGAGATAAAACCTTCCTGAGCCGAAGATGATCATGAAGAATTTTTGTTACTGCTGGCTATCCAATGTTCACTGTAGATTCAATGTCCTTGAAAGTTGTTCGAGGATTTTCTCGAATCATTTGTTCCACAGCGGCAATGTTTTCATCTGACCCAGCTGTTGTCGGACGTCCAGCTCTCTCTTCATATTCAAGCGATGTCCGACCTCTTCTGAATTCACCAAACCACCGAAAATTGTAGCACGGGAAGGAGCAAAGTCACCAAATACCCCCTGCAAACGGTCAAGGCTTTGTGTCTCGTTCAAACCACTTTTGAAATCGTAAAGGATCATTGCCCGAAAATGTTCCCTTTCGAGCTCCATTCTAGACAGCCGAATACTGCTCACATCAACAAACAAGTGAAGGCGATACGGCCACGCCGATAAGCGAGGCGAGTTGAAACTTGCTTCGCTTCTTCGCACTGGATAACACTACCGAACGCAATTGTTGGAATTCAAATGCTGTGCCACAACAATGCGTATCTCAAAACTTTCGTAATGGCCTTCGTACTTATCCAGATGTAAGGCTAAAAGAAAATTTTTGATTGAAATATATGGATTTTTTTTGATCCAATAAGAAAATATCCATAAATATTGGTTGTTTTATACGTTGAATCATGTTTTGTGAACACATGCATCAAATTGTGTTTGGTATTTGCGACTGTGCTTGTGTGGTTCCCCTTCTACCTTCGAAAATGTCCTGCGAGTGTCCCTGTATATAGGAAACCATTTTAATTAGAAAATGTAAATATAATATAGACACCTAAATAAGATTTCATTAGTCGATATATCGCAATATTCTTCAGCAAGTCGTTTGCTCTACTTTTCAAGAAAATACTACGAATTGCCGATTTTCTTTTAGTTGACGTTTATGACGTTTTAATGTATTTGTAGTGTACATCTCAGCTATAAAAACAATCTGAGGGAAATTTATCACTATCTTTTATGCTACATTAGCAAACGCAACTACGTGTTACAGCAGGCAATATTTTTGTTATTCTTTCTGCGTCTTTCATATAGAATTCCTCTCAACTCCAAATCTCGCACGCGTCTTTGACGTGGGAGACTCCGGTTCGATTCCCAGAGGGAATTCATGTAGTTCGGAATCCACGTTAATCCATGTCTCATATAGCCTCGTTGCTGAACGGGACATTAAACTCAACATCAACTCAACTCGAAATCTCGCACGAAATTCGAATGCCTCGTATAGGCATCTTACTGAACCACCCCATTACTTTTCACCATCCCTTATAGGTCAAGTGTTAAAACATGCTGAAACGAGTGTTTAATTACTTTAAATAAAAAAAATCAAAATACAAAATTTTATTCTAACCTTAAGGGAGTTCTAGACCACAATTCCAACTGTCATCCCTTTCCTTCCCATTATTTTCTTGTGTTTAAGGTCGAATATGAAAAGGTATTTAATTAACATTATGTTAGAGGAAAACTTCAAATATCAAATGTTATGGCTCTAGTCTTAAGAGATTCCGAGATATGGTCATCCCATTTCTAACCTTTCTAGGTCGAATTTCCAAATATTTTTCCTGAGTGATACATTATGTCACAAATTCTATGTGCTGTCCAAGTTTTCAATTTCTAGTTTCTAGTTCGAATTTAAGTTTTTCGAGCATAAAACGTTAATTTGCCAATATTAAAACTACTAAACTACTTATTTCAAGCTAGTTAATATTAGATTAGTTTAAGAAATTAAAATATTTATTTTTTTTAAATCTACTTATCTCTTATCTATATTACTACCAACTATTTAATTGGTAGTAATATTATTGCACACTTTCTCCTTAATTATTTGTCTAGTTTTTAGAATTACTATTTGATTAAAAACGTATGGTTTGGGAGATGAACTTTCAAATACAGAAAGGAATGATAATTTCTAGAAGGGATGGTGTGTCTAAAAATAAATAAATAACAATACTTGAACGTTCGAAATTGGGCTGCATATCGTTTATATATATTATGCAGTTTTATTCTCGAAGTGTATGTATTGCAAAGATACATGGCTTACAAAATACATACAAGTTTAGTTCGCAGTGCTCCATATTTATTTGAAATGATTCAGAAATTGTCCGTCATTGTCGACTGGAAGATTTCTTTTTTATTCTTCCTTTCTTTCTTTTTTCTTCCTTTATTATTATTATTATTATTATTATTATTATTATTATTATTATTATTATTATTATTATTATTATTATTATTATTATTATTATTATTATTATTATAGAACTTTGAATAATTATAGGAGTAATCTTTATCGCTCTGGCAGCCACGTTATTACGATTACCTGTTATCCGATTGGAATATAGATCCCTCATCATACTGTTTCTGCATTTTTTTCCTTCCTGATCCACCTCAGATGGCAAATATTAATCGCTTTTCTGAAGATTGTATAGGATTTTCGAGTAATCCATTCATCTTGTTTTGGATTGCTTGTGATAATTTATTATGGAGAATTTGTATGAGCCAAGTTGAATCCCGGAGCTCAGTCGGCTCAGATTCGAAGCTAGGGCCCAGCAATGAATTCCGAAGGCGTCATACATGCTACTTGTGACAGTAAGTGAAAACTACCAGTATGTGTCTTTGGTCAGTGAATATTGGAATATTTGAAGTTTTCCACAATATACGAAGCCAAGTCTGGGAGTCCATCTGTACCAGGTTCGATTCCAGGCTAGACAGTTGATACCAGAAGACATTGGTTGCCGATATAAAAGCGAAGCAAAATCGAGGATCAACTACCAAACAAATATTTTTGAAAATCCAGTAAATTATAGAGTACAGCGAGTTTTGAATCCCAGCAGACCAGATTTGAACTCCAATCAGAGCTTCATTTTGAGAAAATATCTGCCGCTATCTGATCAATATGAAGGAGCTGTATTTTGAGAACTATTAATACAATCAACAATTTGCAATTGTGAAAGCAAGGAACCTGTGTATCCAGTCAGCTGGAGGACTCCAAAGCAGTTGTAGGAAACCTGGAGTCGACTGCCGATTACCTCCCCCCCCTAGGTTGTATAAACTCGGTGATAGAAACTAAGAAGAACGATTATCATTTGCTAAGTGGGCTCATGGAAAATATGAAGTTTTAAATAACACATAGTCAGTGGCAAAGCGTAATCTCACAAGTAGGGTAGGCCCGACAAACTAATAACACAAATAACATTTAATGTAACATAAAATGTTTAAAATTACAGACAGAATTATGTTTTCCTTATTGAGTTAAATAAAAAACTACTAAATCTATTTATTTTAAAGAGCTTTCTTAGCTACCGGGTGTTCAGAAAGTAACTATGCCGTGCCATGTTGTGGTGTGCTAAGTTTTGACTGATATGATTGTTAATTACTAATACAACATTTTCCATTGTTTAACATATTTGAACCATATTTGAACTGTATTTGACCAGGTATTTGTATTTGTTCACAGGTCCGGTTTGATTGAAGACCAACGTCTTGTGTGACATATTCGTTATGCACTGCATAGTTACTTTCTGAACACCCGGTATAATTCTAACACTGTTTAGAGTTAAATTTATGTGAATGTATACATAGTAGTTTTTGTTGTTTAACAAAGAATGAATATATAAGCTAAAGTAGACGGAAAGATTATTATTATTATTATTATTACCTAGGTATATTATTCAACAAATATTTACATAAGGAAAACACACAATATGTATTAATGGAATATTCCTATTTAGCTCCACTACAAATATTTTGAAGTGCAGTGCATACTTTCTTCTGTCTAGGATTTGCAGGGGGGATGAGAGTAACTTCCTCCTCAGTAGTTGTTTTCATTTCCTGCATATTTGAAAATGGAGGGAGAGAAAACGAAAGTAGCCCTACATTCTTACAGTTAGCTATCAATTTTCTTGGATAAGCGTTTCTTATTCGCATCTCTCGGTTTAAGTAAGTACAATACTGCATTTAATTAATGCTTCACGTGGTAATTGAAATGTTAATGATCAGAAGGAACTTTATTTGAATCAACACAAGATATTTAATATTGTATTCTAGGAAGTGACATATTTAAAAGGGAGTGGCTTCCGGGCTTAAGCACTCACCGAAATTTTATCGCAACTTTTTATTGTTTTATATATATTACAGAATTTTCACATTTCCAGGAATAAAGTTAGCAAAACCCCTTCCGAAACAAAATCGTAAATACCCCACTGATTCTATGAAATGGAAAACTCAATTAAAATTACACACCTATATTATTATTTTATCCTGTACGGTAGCGTTTCGTAAATTTATATATATGTCTAATGTATCAGACTTATATTCTACAAGCTATTATGGACCAGGCCCCATGTAGGGGGAAAAAACAGCTACTTGCATCTTGCATCGTTTGGCCTAATCCTCGTTTCGCCTAATCAATTATCTGACACTTTTATGACAGATAAAAGATAAGCTTTATGCCCGCCATTTTAGGCGAAATAAGGATACTCGTTTGGCCTAATCCTCGTTCAGCCTAAAATGGTGGACTATAAAAAAAATCGTAGAGATAAAACCGGAGGGAAATTTTTCGGAAAAAAAATATCCCTACTATGTGGAGAACTCAGAAATACAAATTAGTTTTCCCATAATTAATTTGTAATAGGACTATTTGCTTTCGGAAAAGTGTTTCGACAATTGTACAGTTATTTTTCCGTTCCGTTTTGAGAATATGGAACAGAGTGTATAGTGTATAGTGGCTATATTTGAGATGAGAGAAAAACAAGTTACAGCTGTTATAAATTTTGTTTAAAGGTGAGTGCTGTTGAAAAGTAACTTTTAGTTTGCAGTTTGATTCCAAATATCTGATATTGTCAAATGGTACTGCTAATCGATATGCTAAAGGAAATATAGTTTGTGTGTTTCTTCTTATGTAGGTGCAAAAGTTATTTTATTGTAGGTTTTGATGATCTTTCAGACGATTTCATTCCAATTTCAACGCTTTTTTGAAACTGTTAATGCATTACAAGGGATCTATTGTGATTCTATTGTAATTACAATTCGTATGAAATTTGTAACTATTTCCAGCTAGATCTGACAAAAGATCCCTAAATTTTCTCATAACTTAACAATGGGCAATTGTGATCGAAATGAGTGATTTGCGACAAATCGCTCTGCTGACAAATTGCTCTTTGGATAATTCCACAATTCAAACATCTCAACGTGTCACTAACAAAGAAAGAAGAAAAATATATTTCATTTCTTATTATTACTTTTGAAATTACAACTTTTGAGTCGAATTTCCACTCCTTTCACATACTACCGGGAATGTCCATAGTATAAGTCTCTGAGATGCACAATGTGATTGAAATTCGGGCTTCTCGGTGGTTGTTTCAGCAGGAAGAAGTTGAATGCTTCTCCAAACAGATGGTGGCCAACCGGGATCTGTTACGAGGGTGGTTGTCCTGCTGGTACACTCCATTTTCACTCGTATGACAGAAATAAAGATATAGTTGACTCAGGAGATCTTCGTACTTCGATACAATACGGGTGAATAGTAGGTACCAAAGGTCCAAAACATTGCTTACAGAAAAACACTCTATAAATCAACATGGTCTCCGTTGTCTTGTACAATTCCAACCTGACATGATTTCGTTGGGCTGGCACCAAATAATAGATCACTATCGGCGTGATGAGATTGAAATCGAGACTCATCGCACCAGGGTTTGCTGGTTTAAACCAGCTGTTAAAAAAAAAAAAAAAAAAAATCTGGTTTAAACCAAAACACGAAAAATATTCGTAAAAGTGTAAGTGTTCGTAAAATCTTGATGAACACACATTTATGGGTTATCATGTTTCACTCCCGGATATTATTCGTATTATATTCAGACCTAAATTTCCCATTCATTACTCAAAAAGATTATACTACAAAAGCAACTTTTGTATTTTTTATAAGTTTATGAATGCTTCTTTTGTGATTTTTTTATAGTTTGTTATTATTGTTATGCAATTTCAATCAAAGAAAAATTCTAAATATTGTTTCGTTTTAATAATGTTTACTATTGATAAAATACATCGAAATGCTGTAGTTTTTCGGGGGGAGGAGGGTTCATACAAATCCCACGAGAGGCATTTATTGAAATCAGAAGTGTCTTTGGTATTTATTTATCTATAAATGGGTCAGAGCCAAAGTGGACTCAAATAATTCGTATCTTTATTCACTTTTCTTACTGATATACAAATTAAGTCCATTTCTTCTTCTTCTCGTTGTATTTCTTTAAACTTGGACTAATAAAAGTCGTAATGAACTAACTTAGACTAAATTAGTTCTTCTGTACTCTGCAGCATTTTGAAATTGTCCATATGTAATTCTGTATAATGGTTTCACTTGTGCAACTGGTTATCTTTTTGTCCTTCTGAAATGACTCTTGGCAGTTACATTAACAAGTACCTTAAGATCAGCACAACGTATTTTTACCAGGAGTCCTTCATGAGTGAGTCGGCAGACATATCGCATTTGTGGTCAATTAGTCCCGGTTTCGAGTTCAAATGGAGGACAATTTCTCTCGGATGTAAGCCGAGAAGCGGCCGCTTTAAGCTTATGTGACCTCTTCAAGCATAACCCGGTTGTTGCACAATAACACCAAGATGAAACAAACTTATTTCTCTCCATGTGTGATATAAATACATACATCAAATTATTTAAACAAAAAACCTAGTTTAAACCCAAAAATACCGGGTTTAAAAAAACGGGTTTATTTTATTTATTTTTTTTAAAAAACATGTTTTTTGCCAACCCTGCATCGCACCACGCTACTCGTTTTTATGGTCCAGTCACGGTATTCTGTTGCCAGTGTAAAACATTAACCGTAGTGACATATAATGACAAGTAGTAACCTCGTGGGTTATCGGCTTCTGAAGTCCATACGATGAAGCGAACGTTGTCTACTAACTATCCGGCTGAACCCCTTATTCAGTTGGGTGTCCGTCTTGGCTAAGGTTTACTGGTGTTCGGTGCAGTGAGCAAAGTTATGAAAACATTTAAACCTTGTTCTCTTACATGTGAGTTTCTTTTTACATTGTTAAATTACTGTAGATTTCCAAATTATGCAGATTCAATATTGAAACCGGAAATATAACTTACGGCAGGAATAGAGTGATAGTGTGAGACATGCAACCTGTTTATCGGAAGCTGAATTCTCATCAAAAACGATTTCTCGTTATCTCTTACAAGGAATATTTAGGAATCAATATTGAAACCGAAAGTTGTACTAGTTCTTACTTTAGTAGAAGACTCAAGCTGAAATGAAATCTATTCTTAAGATTTGGAATACATACCATAAATCGTTTGGATCGTTAGAGAACGTGTCGATATATATATACGATATATGATTAGGCCAATGGCAAAACCCGTTAAATTCACTTTAAAAAAATGAGATAGTGGTTGCTCTGGAAACCTTAGTTGAAAAGCTATTATTTCCAAATAGTATTCAGTAGAAAAAGTCATTTTAACTAGTTGAAAATTGAGATTGAAATATGTGCCAATTACCAAAACTTGTTAAATCCATCATGGCAACAGATGCAAAACCAGTTAAATTCCTCTTCCATATTCAGTTTCATAAACTGTTAAATCCCAAACCTGCAAATAACCTCATGAGAAAAGCAGAATCAAACCCGGTTAATTCCATATTTCAAACAATTTGAGGTTTCGTACTGTATAGGATTAATTTAGTAATCTGAATATTTATTGCAACTGTGTGTGCTTTCATTTTTCTTTATTATTTTTTGACTGAAAATTGAAAAAAAAAATGAAAATGAAATCTTTAGTTTTACGTCCAACGTTTATGCCGGTTAAGCTAAAGGAGATGGTGATGATGAGAATTGAATGAAATGGTGGAATGAAGAATGGGGGAGGAAACGAGAGAACCCCGAGAAAACCCACGAGCACGGTGTTTGTCCACCATAAAGTCCACACAGCGCGAGCTGGGATCGAACCAGGGACCCCAAGCACCGGAGGTGAACGCTCTACTACTGAGTCACCGCGCACCCTAGACTGAAAATGAAAACACTATATGTCTTAACCTAACTGTTCGTGAAACTTTTCTGTGCTTATTTGCTTGTCTTTAATAATTACTAGACAAATGCACGCAAAATCGAAAGAAAACGATACTCTAGGCAGCGGTGATCATAATTTTGTTATCAGACAACACCAAAATTGTCTAGAAAACGTACAAGACACATGAAAAACTGGAAACGAAATGTAGCCTAAAAGACAAGGTGAGTGGACTATCCTATGCTTAAAAGTTGTTTGTTTTGTATTTCAGGGTAACTCTTTACTTTGAACAGAACATTGTTGGATTAGGTTCTTCTCTAAACAGTCTCTTCAGCTTCAGCAGAACCTCTTTCTTAAAATGTTTCGTGTCAATTATCATTCAAAATTATAACATGCTTCTAGTACAACATGAAAAAAAAAAAATTGCCACTTATTTACCATTTCTGATTCTCTTTCTGCCACTGTTTTGCTCAAACTCAACATTTGCACATTTTGTTTTGCTATATTTCAAATCCATATATTGGGATAATTGGCAAATTAATATTCACCCTATGTTAGTCCATAAAAGGTTACAAACTCTTCCAAAATATAGTCATTTAGTTTAGAAATGTATACGGATAGGTATAATTAACTCCGCTTGTAGTTACGAAGGGTTTGACGATTGAAAGCAACTCAAAGCTCACGTTTTACAAAGAGGTTTTTGAGGAATAGAAAACCGAGAAAATGGTGATGCACCAGAGGACGACGACGATTTCCATCTAGTAGATGATGATGGAGAGGAGGTTACATAACTCAATTTTTTGCACATTTGGATCCATTGTTTTCAATTTAGAACAAAATTAATGTAACATTTATGTATCCATATTCATTTGTGCCAATCTTGTGCAATGTATAGTTGATAATACATTCCCCCCCTTCCCCAATATTTTAGTAGGCATAATACTGATTTCTGACTCTGGCTCCCTTTCTTTTTGATAGGTTTTGTATCTTGAGCCTCAACAAAAATGGCCGCTAGTCCAGATGCAAAAGCTGTTATTTCTATTTACATACGCAAAACCTGTTAAATCCAAACTATTTTCTTCAATAACACAATTCACAGACTAGTGTGATTATATAGCTTTGGACAGACCAACACTCACATTATTCTTAATTCTTTAATGTTCTTTAGTTTCTAATGTTATTTTACAATTATGACGTGTTTAAACAGTTTTTCTCGATTTGTCACAAATATTAAAATGTGAATTTAACGGGTTTTGCTATTCACCTACTCATATATATTTGTATATATCCATGGTCCTAGTAAATACATAAAGGAATTTTGGTAATCCTAACTCCTCGAAAATAGTTAATATAATATTAATCTATATATTTTGCATTTCCTAATTCTTTATATACTAGGGAATTTTCTCTTATATAATTTCCCTCTAGTTGAATTTCCACGGTTTTTTCTTATTGTCCGCCATTTTAGGCGTAACGAGGATTAGGCTAAACAAGGATCCTTTCTTCGCCTAAAATGGTGGACACAAATCTTATCATTTATCTGTCATAAAAGTGTCAGATAGTATGTTAGGCGAAACGAGTATTAGGCCAAACGTGGCGACACGACTCTGAATAACCCCTGAGAGCAAGGGTAAAACTGGATCTGAAAAGGTTGGGAGACGCATGACGTCTCGCCGTCCCCCGTGACTATCTTTGTCCGTTGTAATTTTTTAGAAAGTGAGAGGACGGCACAGATATTTTCTGGAAGTGGGGGGTGACATCCTCCCGCGTTCCCCCTCACTTTTACTCTTGCCTGAGATTATATACCTAAATCAAACTAGTTATCACTAACAGAAATGCATAATTCTACACAGATATTTCTTACTCTGTTTTAAGGATATCAATTTATAACGTATTAGCATTGAAAGATGTCTTCAACGCTAAAACTAAACTCCCAGAGGCGAGCCTTCGCACCTTCCCAACAATGCCTGCAATCCTCAGCGATAATAACTTCGCTCCCTGAGCAGCATAGCCCATAAACCTGTCTAGCGAGCTGATGAGGCTCAGACGGAAGGGACTCCGAGTGTTTCCAACCTACTATTTTGTTACTAAAAAAAAAAAACGAAATGTTGAAGTATTGACTTTATTTTATAAAAAACGAAAAATAAAGAAAATATATAGTAGGAAACAGGGTAGACCTGGCCTCAGGGCCTCATAGCACTGTTCGCCACTGCACGTAGTTCTCGGATGAAGTCTGGTTTTATCTTGTGTCCTGAATAGACAAAATATTCGCTTTTGGGGTATCGAAACCCAAAAATATGCCGCGAAAAAATTCGCATGCTCTAAGAATTACAGTATGGGCAACTGTTTCCAGTAATGACCTAATTGAACTTTTCTTTTTTTATTATTCAGAAAATATTATTTATTAGTTTATACATATTTCTGGTCAATACCAGATTTACGGCCTTAAGTAAGTCACGTGAGTAATGTAGTCTTGGTGACCACACATCTAGGGAAGGAAGAAAGGTATTGAGAACAAAGGAAGCGGCGTGGTACCTGTATGTTAGGTACCATCCTGACATTTGCCTGGTCTGAATGAGAAAAGCCCAGGAAATCCTCACTTAGGTTGGATAGCCTGAAAAAGCTATTTCATCTTTTCGACTCAGCGTCCGCACCGTGAATCAAACCCGGGATCGCTTGTATATATCAAAGGCGAGAGCATTAGCGACTACGCCACACGGGGCCACTTTTTCACAAGATAATCAATGGTGGTGGGAAGATAATTCTTTACAGGTTCATCTCACACCTTCATATAAAAGCATTGCTGTTCAATGCACTATGTATGATTTAAGGTGGGGCAAAACCTCACACTGTGCTTGATTTTTTTTTCATTAAACATTCGGAGAATGATTTCGAAATCGATTTCCAAAGATGTTCCATGTGTTTGTGGACAATCGTGGTCCCCAAACAACTCAGATTGAATCTCTGTAACTTCTTTCATTGAAGGTTTTTAAAGGAAAATATATTCAATGAGCATCCGGACAATGCGATGTAAATGAAAACACAAAATATTCCGGCATGTTGTGAGATCACTGAAAACATGTATCGCAGCGTAATCGAAGACTCGCTGCAGAAATTAATGTAAGTGCCACCTTTAAATTGTTTCACTTATTTTATTTTCTTAATACGTCTACGCCTTAGTTAGATTTTCATACATAGCTTCACTTCGTTATATGCTAGGTCGTATTTCTAAGCAACAGTATTTTCTATTTTGTGACGCTTGGGCACAATTTACTATTTTTTTGTCTCTACTGTTGCGGTAACTATTGTCTCTGGCACTTACATGGTTTTCTACAGCGAGTCTTCAATTATCTGTGAAAACGGTGGACATATTGATTTATCTGCTAAAGTGAAATACATTTCCCGAATTTAGAGTGTAATGCGTTTGCATTAAAAGCTGTCTGGAAATATTATTAATATTTTTATATCAAAACTAAACCTTGGATCTTTTCTTGCATTACTCAGAAGTAAAAAAAAAATAAATAAATAAATTTAAAAAAAATTAAAAAAAAGCTATGTCACAAAGTTACAGAAATTATAGCAATTTAACCAAACTTCTGATTTATAGAGTGTCCTGACACCTAAAATTGCTGTACTCTGAAATTTTGTTTCCAGCATTTATGTGGATGCTCACTGAGATCAGATATATTATCAGTTGCGTCTGTTACTCCATACAAATAAAGCAATACAAAATATAAGGTTTATTAATAAGAATACCAGAAATTTAAAATGAGAATGAAAACTGACAAGCGCTAATGAACCATTATTTTTTTTATTATTGTGAAAAGCAATCAATGGCGTTGTGATTCAAAGATGATGTGATTCAAGTACCTCCGTTTGCTGCTTCGATGCGTGGAAAGAACTTTGAGAATCCAATTTTGCGTCACTTTTAAACATATTCATAATAGTGTCTGTGGCTTATTTCTATAGACCTTAGACTTGAGATAGCTCCATAGACAATAATCCAGGGGAAGAGATCACGTGATCTGTGCCAGATCACAGCAGAATTTCTCGAAAGAACGCATCCGGTTCATTTGCGTTTCGATGGTGAATTCAAATAAATTTCTGTGTTATTGAATATTGTGTATCTCCCCATGTTAATTTGTCTCAATCTACTGTACACAACTATCACAGTTTAATCTCCCCATTCAGTCACTGTTGGCAAAACACGATTTCAACATTTTCTGACGATCTCATTGAGAAACCTTTTTACGTAACTACTATTCTCTTACGTAAATTAGTAGGTTTATAATTTCCAAGATGCGATGTACTTTCCCTGTTTTTGAAATAGTATGTTTCTATAACGATGATCTACTTATTTTCCATTTCTTGTAGTAACTTTTTTCAATAAATTGTGAATTTCAAAGTGATAACGTCCCTTTGTTTTCTTTGGCACAAAGATTAAGCCAAACTCCATTTTTAGGCACCAATGGAAAAACTCCTGGATCTATAGTAATAGGAACTTCAGTTTTTGCACATCTTTTCAGTTCAAACTCAGATAAGATGGAAATAATACCGATTTGTGTCTGTAGCATTCCAAGTTTCATGCCTGAAAATAGTAAAACGCAAAATTATTCTTACTGTTTTAATATGTCTATTATAAATAATTATTTTAACAATAAATTTGTAATATACATAAATACTAGCTTTGTCGCATACCAATTGTCGAAGTTGATAGTTGGTTTCGAATGTGTCCACGCTGAATTCCTAATGCCACCAAAAAACGAGAAAATGAAATTAAGCATTTTTATGGCAGAGTAATAACTTAATATTACACAAATTGTTGCCAAACGCTGTGCAGATTTAATTCGTTTTTTTTTTTATTAAAAAATAAATGGAACATTACTTTTCTTTCGCCATTTCAATGAAAAACTCTAGGAGATATCAAAAAGAAAATTTCTAGATCAATGATATGAAACAACGAGATGTGTTATTTATGAACCTCTCATCAGAGTTGGAAGTGAACTATGAATAGACTGAAGGGCAGGAAAAAGGAGTCCCGTGTTCCTGCTAGTGATCTACTTTACGAAAAGTCAACTGGGATCTTACATCCCGAAGGTCCATGGAGACGCTTTATTTACAGGTACAATAAAATGTCGACGTGCACATGGTCTTTTTATAGTCAATTTTGCTGCCAACCCCCAGTAATGTAGTGTCTAGTCCGTAGCAGAATTCCTTCTGTTATTGGAAACTTACACTCTTAAAAATTTCCTTGCTCAGAAATGAGAAAAATGCGTGTTCAAAACAAAATAAGTAATTTTTGCTCATATTTGAGACAAAATGTCTCATTATTTTCAAACGTGTGTTCATTTGTGAGCTCAAGGCAAATTTCCTGGTTCCCATTTATGAGATTTTCTCATTTCTTAAAACTGAGAATGGAATAGTGCGTGACTTGCAACATCAATAGATGATTAAACAGTAACGGCAACAATCTTACCGAAATAATAATACGATGTTTTATTAGAGTGTAATATTGCTAGGGCATAATTACTATACAGGAAACAAGATAAAAGTTCTCAGTTGTAGCAAACTGCGAATGTATATGAGTACGCAGTACGGTGATGCGGCTGAGGTGGCGTATGGGTACACATCATGTGACATGGACGACAGCGGCGAAGAGACTGAAGAGTTGATAAAGTGTGTGAAAATAAGAAATGAACTTCATAGAAGAAGTTCTAGTTACACTCAACTTAGAACTGTATTATCCAGCTTTCGATCGTAAGTATAAATTATACTAGGTAACTACAAAATGCACAGCTCGTTGTTTACTTACCTAAAGTTCTGGTATCAATGTGATTCAGTGTTTTGTAAACAAAGTACAGTGTATAGTCGTTAGGGTGTAAAATGCTGATTCCTTTCATATAAGTTCGTAATCAAGTTAGCTCCTACATTTATCAGGCTAAATATTCAATGCACATAATAACGAGGCAGTAATAACAAGTAAAGGCGGGATGGAGCCCCGTAGGGAACGTTGATTTCTATATTACAATAGAATGAGGAGGCATGTCAATGTTTTACACCCTTTCCCCTTCGCTATAAGTTGCAAAATAGCTATGTACGGAGTCAAAGAACACATGTCATCTGTGTAGTTAGAAGCAGCGTTTAAAAAATTGTGATTTATAATTATGGAATTGCAATGCGGAGGTGCTTTGTACTGATCACGTAACATAGATTAGCGCCTTTTTTTGTTTTGTTTTTGTTTTTGTATCAGTAATGGTTTTAATGACATAATGTATGCAGGTTATTTGGGCATATGTTTAGCAGAAGGGGTCCAGCTTTTTTCTCTAAAAAAATGTTACAATTTTGGTATTTTCTGTTCACATTCGGTTAGTTTAGAGTAGGTTAGGTTAGTTTAGGATAGGCTAGGTCAGGGGCGGATCGAGGACCGACTTCTGGGGGGGCGGTGTGTTGTCATACTGCTACTTTTAAGGGCTCCAAACTTTGGGATGAGTTTTATTTATATATATAAAATAAGAAAGTTGCCTCTTCTTGGGGGGGGGGGCGATCGCGCCCTGGATACGCCCCTGGGTTAGGTTAGTTTAGTTTGTTATATTAGTGTAGGGATCCCTCATAAATTTCCAAAAAGATATAGAATTTCGCTTATTTCTTCTAATATTAGGTTAGTTTAGGTTGGGTTAGATTTGGTTACGTTATGTTACGTCTAAGTACTTGCATCATTCATTTCTCCTGTAAATTTTGTGTTTTTTACGTGCTTCTTGATCCCTTGTACTAAATATATTCCGTTATTTGTAGCATATAGGCAGGTCGGTATGCTAATTGAATATTTCGTGCAGATTGATTATACAAATCCATACAGAGATTCATGAAATATATACTACTTTTTCTCTGCATTCGCTTTCTCTACCTTCAGCATGACGTGTGAACTTGCATTCCTCGGTGCAAATTCACTTTAAGAAATTTCGTGCAAAAACATCAGCAAACCTGTGCTAGGTGCCTCTAAAAAGCACGAGTTCTATCTACCTGACTCAGGGCAAAAGCACAGCATGGGAACCCATGCTGTAACGTTGGGATACGTTCGTAGGGATCAGGCGCGTCAGAGATGGTGGATATACGCGTAAATTAGGATTTTGAAAAACTACTGCTTTCACGATGCAAAGATATATTTTTGTTAAATTCATTTGCTTGTTACATTGAAGTGTGCATTTACATTCCCGGTGCAGATTTAGTTTAAGAGGTCATGTGCAAAAACAATTTTACCTGTGCTAGGTGGCAACTAAAAGCATGAATGCTATGTAACCGACTCAAAGCACGAGCACAGCAGGGTACCTAGCGCGAATGCATCCGTAGGGAACTGGCGCGTCAGTAATTGTGGGTATACACATGAACAAGAACCCTAGAGAACAATTGCTTTCACGATGGAAAGATAACTTTTTTTGTTAAAGTAATTTGCTCGTTACATTCCTTGCACGTTACGTTGTCCTTCATTAATCTACCACTACTTACCTTATGGACGAATGAGTGCATACTAGGTTTCACGTTCATTAATATATACACGTAAATACATATTTCACAAGTAAGAGCATGTCATATTTCGACTACTTTCACACTGCTCCATTAAAATATTAATACAAATATCTTCTATAAATTTTACAAATATGTGGATCCGTATAATCAATCTGCACATTTTTTCCCAGGGAAGGGATTAATTTCACCCATATATGCACCCAGTCATCACTCACGTATACTATATATTGAGAATTTGAAAAGTTATCAATACCAAGGATAACAATTTTCTTCTCCAGGAATAATTTTGTTTTTTCAGGGGGGGAAATCCCTGATATTCTCCGTCAATTTGCACATTGCATATAGTACTGTGCATATCTGTTCTTAATGTAATGTAGGGGCCGCGGTAGCTCAGTGGTAGAACGTTTTGTGCGTGAGGACCTAAGTTCGATCACAGCTCGCGGCAAGTGGGCTTTGTGATGGATAAACACAGTGTGTGTAGGTTTCCTCTGGATTCTCCTGCTTCTTCCTACTTTCTTCATTCCACTATCTTATTCATTTTCATCATAGTCTCCTTTAGCGTACCCTACAGAACTGTGGGACGTAGAACTTAAGAGATTGCTTTTTTTTTTTTAATTAATTTAACGTTACAAGATTGAGCTCTAAGTCTAAGAGAGACCCACCCGTTTGACGTGCGTTGAGATGGAATCAGTGAGTTTCGTTTCAGTATCGAGTTCGATGAAATATTTTTTTTTTTCCGGGAAACTGACACCTTAGTAATGCCAATGTGATTATTCATAAGCAAATGCTATGCATATAAAATTTATTTTATTGGCACTGTACTATAATCAGTACGCTACAAATGATGTTTATATAAATAATGAATGATGAAATTTAAATTAGAAATTTAGTATATAGGCTAGATAACCAAAAATATTAAAAAGTCCAACTGGCAAGCTAGAGGTGTAATCGAAAAAAAATTCCGAGCAGTTATTAATACATCGAATCAAATTTAACGTTGGCTTCTGTAATGAAACAATAGGCATTCAGGCAAACAGATAGATTAGGCAACTTGGTTTCGTTTAGTTTGTAAAGGCGTGTATAACAGCGAGGGAATGAGCGACGGGACCTACTCTTTAGAGCAGCGTTTCCCAACCGGTGTGCCGCGGCACACTGGTGTGCCGCGAATGGGCTTCTGGTGTGCCGCGAGGAAATCGAAACAAATTATTGATTCGATAGGACCCAAACTGCAAGACATAGGGGAAAATATATATTTCACATTATTATGAACCTCTACCATAAATCTACAATTTTAAGTTTCTTATTTTTAAGTGTTACTTATTTTTAATGTTGAAAAAAGTATTTATCATTGTCATGACCATTATTGCTTTTTTATTGTTGCAGACTGTTTCGTAACTTGAAATTTTAACATATGATTCAATAAATTCAACAAAGCAAACATGCATACAAATTACCTACATTTGTGTTTTAAAAGTACAGGAGATTTGTTTATTTATTCGCTATTTAGTGATCTTCCCTTTTAGTGAAAGGTTAGATACAGTTTTCGAAAGAGAAAAGAGATTTTTAAAAACCCGAGTCCTATATTTCATTGCAAATGTATTTTTATTTTAAAATTAGAATGAAGACAAAGCATAATGATTTACCACGGGGGGAAATCAGTGACCGAGCTTTCTTCTCTGTAAGAAGAAGATCAGTAATTACATAAAAATACCACGGTATTTTATATTTACAAATAATAATAGTAATTTTATATATATATATATATATATATATATATATATATATATATATATATATATATATATATATATATATATATATATATATATATATATATATATAATATGGGTGTGCCGCGAGAATTCAAGTTACACATGTAGTGTGCCGCAAGTTGAAAAAGGTTGGGAAACGCTGCTTTAGAGTGACGCTTATCTCGGGGCCGCGGTGGCTGAGCGCCAAGTGAGCTTTCTGGTGAACAGTGTGTGGTGGGTTTTCCCGTGGTTCTATCATTCACTCCCACTTTATTTTTACTACTTTGTTTATTAACATTTAACATCGGGACATAAACGTTGGACGTTACACTCAAATAGGAATTGTTGCCTTTGGGCTAACGGACAGATGGGACAATAATTATTACGTTTGTAGAAAAAAGAAGGAAACTGGAGAACATCGAGAGAGCCCAGGAATTCAATGTTGTCTGTCAGAGACTTACATGAGATCGAACCATAGACCTCTCGCGACAGGTGAGTGACAGCTGCCCCATATCATTTCCTCTTACGTAAATAAGGTACCGAAACTTCACTCTTCGTTTTAGTGTACCTACAAATTAAAAAAAAAAGTTATTATTTAAAAGTTTTGAGTCACGTTTCATGGTGTAATGAACATCTTAATGGATTCTACAGTTTTATCTTTTAGGCTTGTACCCGCTAAACGAATATAGGATTATAATACGCCTGGGCAGTTTTTGAAAAATGAAATCTTTCAGTTCAGCGTTCCACGATTATGCCCTGGAACTAAGAGAGACTGATGATGAGAATGAATGAAATGGTGGAATGAAGAAAGTGAGGAGGAAACGTGAGAATCCCGAGAAAACCCACGCACACGGTGGATGTTCACCACAAAGCCCACTTGGCGTGAGCTGGGATCGAACCAGGGACCCGACGCACCAGGGTGAATGCTCTACCTTTGAGCCACCGCAGCTCCTGGTGCAGTTTTTGTGGGTTTCATTTCAAAAAGTGTAAGGGTGATCTGGAAGTGAACCGGTTACCTTAGTGATTAACGCGTGAGCACAATAAACCGGAGGCGCGCACTCGATTCTCTGTCCAGTTATACATTTTTCGCTTTTTGTATATCAATGTCTTCGTACCTATAGACGAATTGATCTGATATGAAATCAGTTTTTTTTCTGCATGTATCATACATGCTATCTATTGAAGCGAGTGGGCCTACATCCTGTTTGAAAGAATGATGGGTATTTTTTTTCCTGATCATCCAGCACGTACGGTTGGTGCTTGTTTTTCTCACGAGTGATCATTTGAATGTGTCATTTTGTTTTAGGAGCATTTCTGATGGGAAATTGTATCCCCTCCGTGAATTTGAAACTTATACACTTTTAGTTAGCAGGGTAAAAATATACCAATGAAAAACATGAAAATACTCCTATATCAGATGGTTCCCCCCACCTCCTCGTAAAAAAATCTGAAATAACATTGTTTATTTTAATGGATAGAAATAACGCAAAAGGGAGCATTATTTCTTACTTAAAATTATACTGACTTAAGTACCCAAACGTAGAAAAAAACTTGACGCTACATTTCATGACCCCTTGTCATCTTCCTCGCGCTTGTATTTTTCTTTGCAAATTTGCTAACCACCGTTTTAGTTTCGAGTGGAGCGGTTATAATAAGGTTGTAGCACAACTATTCTGCTTGTCTAGTATATTTAAAAATAATGCAGAACCTCCAGAAAACTCACGGACTTGATGTCCACCAGTTCGTAGCATGGACTCCTCGCGCCAGAAGTAAGCGGTTCATGATCGTACCTCCACGTCCTACATAAACAAGTTCCTGAAAGTGCACTCTTCTTTTGTAAAATAAAATATTGTACCTGCTACATCACGTTTCATAGTATAATAAATATCGCTGAACCGCGTAGCCACTGTACCTTCCTAGGGAAAAGCAGCTGTGAATATTAGTGATATACAGGTGTAATTTAATGATTCAGTCTCTTGAGTTGCAGTGTATTACGTTGCGAAGCTTCCATTTGTGCTCACTGTATGTGTTTTCATTTTAGGTGAAAAAATAGACGAGGAAAGCTTTTATTTGTTAGATGAAGAAACAATTAAAGCGTTAATTCCTGAAGCAGGTCCTCGCTTAAAATTCCGCAAGAAATGGCAGGAAATGACATCATCATCATGTTCTTCACCACCTACAACACTGACAGACGAAGACACTGATTCAACCTTAGACGTTTTCTCGTCTCCTTGTGATGATGAGGGTAGTAGTATTGAAACGTCGACATGTGGAAGCCGAACTCCGTCGCATTCCCCTGAGGAGCAAGACAATGATTTAAATTTAAACTTAAGAACACTTTTGGAAAGGAAATGTCCAGATCTGCTTGAGAAGATGGATAATAATCAAGGGATTAATATTCTAGAGAAGTACAGTATCAACCGAGTTATAGTAGATGCTTTTATTGAAAAATACGGCTGTCAGCCTACTACAAAGCAAAAAACCAATCTTGCAAAATTGATCATAGGATCGTTCCCTATATTGAAGGGAAATAGTGGCAGTGAATTTGTGAGTATCACACTTGGCTTTTATTAGAAATATATCTTTTGTATTGATGATTGTAGTTTAAAATAGTGGTTCTTAACATTTTCGACCGTAGCATTCTTTGGGTGAATGCGATTGTCTTGATGCTCCTGTCATCTTAATCCAGTTCACCCATACACAAGGCTGAATGTAAGACTAGGGCAAAGCAGTTTAAGAACCATAAAACGCTTCAATTATTATTATTATTTGTAAAAAGCCTACTAAAATGTATAATAGCTTTTGTCGCATAATATGAAGAAAACAAAAAAGACTAATAGGTCATGCAATCTTAAATAGACTATTAGAACTTTGTTTCAGAACTCCCTTTGGAAACGAGAACACTCCCTGGCTATTAGTAACACCCACGTTGAGAACCACTGGTTTAGAACCGCATATGAAAACATTAATTATGAGTTCTTCAAACTATTTTGAAGTTCAAATGTGTTGACTTTGCATGCGACTTCACAAAACATGTTTAACTACAGTAACAGGAGCGCAGGAGTTAACTTGTAGATTAGAGAGAGGCAAACGTTCAAGGACCACCTTTACCAATTTATATTGTAACTGTTTCTGTGTATTGTCGGTATATATATAAAATATATTTTTATCCTTTTTAATACGTTGTGGGATAATAATTTTTGAGATTTTACACGATTATGTACCGAGGTTAAGGGAGACGGTGATGATGAAGTGGATGATAATGGTGGAATGACGAAAGTGGGGAGAAACGGAAGACCCGGAGGAAATCCACGCACATGGTGTTTGTCAACCATAAAAACCCACTTGGCCGGAACTGGAACCAAAGCAGGGGCTCTACGTATCAGAGGTGAGCACTCTACCACTGAGTCACCGCGGCAAGCCAGCTGTGTATAATGTCAACTGATAAGTTTAAAAATGAACTGACAAATGAAAGTGAATGATTATGAAGAACTAGTGGCATTTAGAATGTGGGAGGAAAGTGGAAACCCACAGAAAACTAAGAAAGAGAATAGTGCCTATCACAAACTTAACGTTGACTGGGGGAGTTTTGAGTTTTTCCGTTCTAAACTTTGTACGAACGGTATATAGACGTTGATCAAAATAATGCAAACACCTGTAGTTTGAGACATGTAAGATACGTAAGGGAGTACCATTGAGGAGCGTGCGCAGCGCCTGCATCTGGCCGTTGCTAGTGGTGTAACAGATCATCGAATGTAGTAAATTAAGCGGGGTAGATGACAGTGATGTAAAATGGAAGACATTTCTGAATTTCTAAAGGGAAGATTGCTCTCAAGGTAACAGTGGTCCAACACCGTATTAATCAAGTAATACAACCTCTCAGTATTTAAAAGCATTATAACTGTTGATTTTACTGGCGCTTTTATTTATTTATTATTGTAATTCATGTGTAGAAAGTTCACCAGAAAAGTGTCATATAAGACAAACAGTGTAATATATTTTTATTTCAGGAACAATGGTTTAGTCCTGGTACAAAAGGAACATCAGCATCAGGATTAATACAGCAACGATTGAAGAACTTCCGGTTTCGGCGACTGTCAACTGTTGAGAAGGAAGACCTGGGAATACCACGGAAAGTAAAAGAGAATAGCGTAGCTACATACATGAACATTCAGTCCAATGAGACGCCAGCGGTGGAATGCATTCAAAAACAGCAGTGGATGAAAGAAATGAATCACCCCTAGAAACAGTTGTCACTTATATGAGGGACACTTTCAATTACAGGAGAGAAAACATTCTTCACACCTATAAATGTACAGAAGAAATAATAGCAGCATGGCCAAGGATATTACTGCCTGCAGTGGTATGTTGAAATAATTTCCGTTTGTACCTTAAAATGTTGACATACAATTCGATGGCCCGCAATTTCCTTTGGCGTCGGTTAAACACCAAAACCTAAATTGTGTAATGAGAATGAATTGCGTTGAGTAGAATAGGTGATTATCAGTATTTAAAGGGAAAACGCAGGATGGTATAAATGGTGTCAAAATTTAAAATATCTAGTAGTTTTGTTGTAAGAGGAGTTCATTAAAAAATAACAAAGTACGAACGCAAATATACACTTAAAATCATACCAATTTTATAAGAAATGGATTACAGATTGTGATTTATTTTCTGAAGTTCAGAATGCTGAGAAACAATTCATATACCCTTCAATGGTGTGTCAACATTTTTAAGTAGCTTTATTAAGCATTCTTATATGTATTTTTTAAGTATGTGTTGTTGCATATCTGTTTTCCTTTTGGTTCGTTTATGATTTTTTTTTCTTCAGATTGATAGTGAATTCGAGTGTTTATTTGGTGGACGATCTAATGCACTCACTCTTGACTTCGGGCTAATTGCGGACAAACTAATTTTACAAGCCCGAAATTGTGGTCGGAAAGCAGCAGAAGACGTAGCTTCCGATTTCCTTGCGAAGTATGGACGAACTACGGATATTACTACAGAAAGTAAGTACCATTTGTATTTTTAATTGTTTTGGCATGAGTAGTACACAATAGGAACATGTTTAGAAACTGGATTTTCGAGTTTCTTCATGTGGTTGGCAACATGAAGAATAGGGTTAAAGAACATCTCAAGTGCGAAAATATCCTCTCCGTAAAATACATGAAGCCAGTTACAGTGAATTCTGAAACATAAAAATTTAGCAACGCTTAACACCAGTTTCTAAGGAAGTAATTGGATTCTTTTAACAACTGTTGATAAATTCCTTAGTTGTTCGCAGTGTATTACACTCATCGCAGTAAAGCGATTAGCAGTGTTACAGAAGGCAATCCATGTCTTATGGTTTCTTCTGTTATTTCAGCTGCAAGATGATCTACAATTTCACGTAACAATTCATTAATTCCAGTATCTAGTCATTAACAGTATAACAGTGTTCCGCCGAACAGTATAACATCTAATACAGTACCTATGAATTTAATGCAGAGATACAAATTTCAGTAAATTGAGAAGCAGAAGTAGCAACAAATCTCGAATCAGTTATCAAAATTAGTCGATGAGATTGTAAACCTTTTTAATTTCATTCTTTTCGTGCTTTGTTTTCATTATTTAATTCTTTAGGGTTTGTTCCGGAATTTTGAAGATTGCCAACTTATCTTTCCATTGGAGGAGAGAATGAACAGAAACTACTGTGAATTTTAGTATTTTGAATAATAATAATAAACTTGTGAAAAAATAATCCGATAAATTTATTCCACACTTCTAGATTTTCGTAAATCCAAACCTATAGAGCACATTGTCCATTCTGTAATGTTTTGTTCAGAAGGTAGTAATTTATGCGTGACAGCTGTTAATGTACATTTGTATATTTGATTTGGAAATTTGACCCTTAATATTTTGTACAATATTAAGCTGGTGAATATATATACTATCACCTATACTATATTGTGTTGTTAAGCTCAATAGCCGTCTCTGGAGGTGTATTTTTATTTCGTCATGCTCAATTTTGTTTCTAATAGGTTCTCGGACAAGACATTGAGTGTATTACTGAATAGTGTATATAATTTGGAGAATTAGTTTTGATGTTATTTGGTCATTTGCGCTTTTAAGAAATTTAAGGATTTTAATTTATTTATTTTGGCAATTGCTTCTCAAACTTTCTTCTTTGCGCGATACCCTTTCGAACCTCTCCTCTCTATATTTTAGTTTAAACCAATTGATTAGTACTGGGTGGCCATTAAAAGGCCACCTTAAATTGAAATCTTTCGTTGGGCTTATTATTTATTTATTTCTATTTATCAGTTCTATGGCGATCCAAATTAATGTTGTATTGTATTGTATTGTTTATTTTCGGTGTATATTCATAAACAATTGTTTATAGAATACTATGCGGTTACAGAAGTTTATGTACACCTTTTCTAAATGAACTAACATCTAGTCTGTTGAAATAGAAAAAAAATACAGCAAGATTTGCTATGTGAGATTGACATTCCTTATTTTCTTTCTTTCAAGAAACGAACGTTGCACTAAAATTATTACCCTATCTTCTACCTCAAGGAGTGATTTCCAGACGAAAGGGACGAAAACATGTGAAAGAACGTCCAACAGTTTTGGATTCATTGGAGCATTTTATTAACACCATACCTGTAAGTAACTAAGTTATTTTCGTTGTCATACACGTGTATGTTAAAATTAGTTTCTTCCTTGAAATGATGTGCAATTCTTATTCATCAACGATTATAATGTAGTTTGTAGTTCATTCCCAAGTAGCGAACAGTCAAGAACATACAGACTTTTTGCTATAATGTTAAGCTTTATCATATCATGAAATACTAACCTTGAAATACACTCAGCACCTGTTGTATTAATTTTGTGTTATAGGCTTCGATAACTACATAATTTTTGTGCTGGTTCGTGGATTCACATTATGGCAAATGCTTTCAGTCTATAGGGGGGGGGGACTTCGTTAATAAAAGTAAACACAACAGAGAATGTGTTTATCCAACAAAACAAGTTGAAGTTTTGATACATTGCAGCGTCACATAATGTGTGGCCTCTGCTTACCTGTTAAATAAAATAATTTCATATATGAGGACCAAGGTTATTTAATAGGTCACATTGTGTGACGTGGCAGATCATCAACCCTCCAGATGGTGAATTGAAGTAATACTCTCAATTGGGTGATTCTGCTATTAATGAAGTGTAATCTGTTTTTCCTAAAGACTGAAAATAATATTTACCATTATACGATGTCCACGAACCAAAGTAAAGATTCTCTGAGTCACGTACAGATGATAATGATAAGAAACCATCAAAATGTTTACGATTAAAATGAGTGTTTAATTGTAGTTCAAGGTTAATATTTCATAACTAAACATGCATTCTATTAATTCATTTCTTAATTATGCCAAGCCATAGATGAATGTAGCATCATTCGACTTGATCGGCTTTTATGTGTGTGTTCGAGTGTCGATCTGTCTGCTCCACGATAACTCTCGTAAAACTTATCCGATTTTAATGAAGTTTGGTATGTAGATTCCTTTGACATTCTCACGTTACCCTATTGTTTGGGGTGGCAGTCCATTAAAAACAAGGGACTCGAAAGGGGATAAAATCAACTCCTTGTTGTAAATTTGATCATATGCATGTACTCAACTTTGCATGATAACTTACGTCAAATTTATCCAATTTTGACAAAACACATTATATAGTTTATTTAGTGGGTTTTGATGATTCCCACAGCTTGGGGTTAAAATTTGCCAAAATTAGAGGAATTAATTTACCCTTTTCCCCCCACGCTAATTAAAAACACGTTCCGCTTTGGTTTAGTTTCTTTAAAAATGATTTTGATCAATATGGTATAAATTATGGAGCGAAAGTCAATGAAATGAAGAAAAGGCCATGTTTTTAATGTTGCAAGCTTGAACATACACATATAATTAAGGGTCAAGCGGAATAAGCATGTGAAAACTGCCCCCAAGCATATCTGCACCAAATTTACAGTATCGATTAACATTTATGAGAAACTGTTTTAAAAAGTTTCAGCCCCCAAGCGCGCTTTTGGAGGGGTGTTAGGAGGGGGGAAGGATAATTGGAATAATTATTTTTTTATCCTGAACGGCTCAACCGATTTGCATGAAGAAAAGACGTTAGGTGTTCTCAACAAGAGAAAAGTCGAAAATATTTTTTTTATAAATTTTTTGGTGTTGAAAATTGGTCAAGATTGTTTTGGAAATTTTCAGAAAAAAAGGTAGGGGAAGACTAACTGGGGCACCCACAATTTTTTGCCAGTTTTGTCTTGAGAGAGTCCCTAACAACATATATTGTTTTAATTTTGTTTGCAAGTGTACCTCATAGTGAAGAAAGGCAAATATACATAGGTCAGCATGTATGTGGTATACGTATGATACACACTGTACACCACTAGGATAACCAATACCTTTGAATGTGGGGATGAAGTTGTTATAACATTGGAATCTTATGGTAACAAGTATTTTTTGTCTTAATGGTAATTGGTCTCTGAGAATGAAGGGGGGTTCTCGACCCTGTTCGCACTTCCCTTGGCTACGCCACTGCTGTACATCAACTGAAATTATACATTCCCGCATTTTATGTTAATTTTGCACATAATCAATGTTCTGTGATATATATATATATCTTTGTTTAGTAATTGTTCTTGTTTTGTAAGTTGGTTAATAATATGCCTGTTGTTAATAGGTACTGTATCTATGTGTTTAGTTTGTTTCGATGGTATTACTGTATGTGTGTGTTTAATATGATCAAATAAAGAATGAATTAAAGGAAATTAATCCTCATCAAAGTTTTCGTCCACTACGGGAACAATTTCGGTTTTCGGAACAGAACTGTTGGCTGCTGTTCTCATATGTTGCTACTATTGTGTATTATTTATCATGTGCGTTATCATTACTTATCGAAAATCATTCGACCAGCTGAAATACTCAGTAAATACTTGTTATCATAAGATTCCAATGTTATAACAACTTCACCCCCCCCCCTCACTCAAAGGTAGGTTATCCTAGTGGTGTACAGTGTGTCATACGTATACCACATAGATGCTGACCTATGTACATTGATAATTTTCTGTATATTACTTCATGTTGTGAATATAGTGTCCACCGCGTGTCTTTTTTTTGGGGGGGGGGTCTTTACGTTTCGTCACTAATTTTGTTTCACCATTTTGTTAACATTGCTGTGTCCTTTTGTTTCAGATCATAAACGTGAAACGTTTACCTAAATCAAAATAAATACGATTTTATTTCCGTAAGTTAAAATGTTGCCATTCATTATCAGACGATGGAAAAGATCAGACAATAATGATACTTAAAAAAAAAAAAGAAGAATTCTTATGTTACATACAGAATTCCATTTGTTTGCAATAACCTTAATTACGTTCAATTTATGATCAAAAACATTTTAGAAATTCATGCACAACATGCCCTCACACAAAAAGAAAAAAAAAATCGAACATTCCCGATTTTGTCTCATGTTATTAACTTAAACTAACGATAGATTTACCTACAAAAATACTAACATTTATTATTCGATATTTGGTAGGTGGGAGCTGGACTGGAACGGTTCATGAAGGAAGAAAGACTTTTGAATGGAAAGAGAACCCAGCCCTTTGTTCTTGTTATAGGAGATCTTGTGCGTCCACAGCAAGTGTTCGTAATCATTGAGGACCATATCATTCCAGCAACTTCTGTGTTGAAAGCTGTAGACTTAGTTTTCAAACTTACATACACTTTGAATTTAGAATTTTCACCATATTGCAAGAACGTGTGGCTATTTTTGGACGATGCATTCTACAAGTGTGGGAGAGATACACCTATATTTTGTCAAATTGAGGACATTGTGCTTTTCATGGAGTCAGTTTACATCTTATTTAAAAGTTTTCAGACGATTGGTTTCTCTGAACATTTCCATGCGTATGTAGTAACACCACGAACGACTGTACAAGTTGTAACTATAAACTCTCTTTATAATTATTTGCCACTTCATGTTCCTTCCTCTTTCCGTAATGGTGACGATAATTTATATGTTACATTGAAACATAAAATTACTTCCAATAACCTTTCGTTTCTAAGATAGTGTAATACTTATGTAAGAGAAGTCACATAATGGTTGTGAACCATAATTTATACGTAACATTGAAACATGAAATTAGTTCCAATAACCGTTTTTTTTTTTTTTTAAGATAGTATAATACTTTTGCAGTAGAGAACACATAAGATGGTTGTGAACCATATTTTGTTATATTCAAACATGAAATTAGTTCCAGAAACCTTTCTGTTTCTAAGATAGTGTAATACTTCTGTATTCAAAATCACATATTATGGTTGTGAACCATAAGTTACACGTTGCACTGAAACCAGGTGCGGCTCGTAAGGGAAATCACATAGGTAAAATTTAATGTTTTATCGTTTCGAACTAAGTGAAAAAAAGTTACCTGTTGTCATTCTTGCTCTCAACAATTAGAACACTAGGCAACTTTCCTTCTTTTGTTTGAAGCAATAAAACACTTTATTTTTACCGATATAACTTCCCTCACGAGCCGCCTCTGATTAGAACATGAAATGAGCTCCAACAACCTTTTGTTTCTAAGATAATGTAATATTATGTAATCGAAATCGCATATGATGGTTGTGAACCGTATTTTATACTTGTATTGAAACATGAAATGAGTTCTAATAATCTTTTGTTCCTAAGATATATGTAGTCGAGAGCACATATGATGGCTGTAAACAAAGTTATTCCATTTGCAAAGATAAGCATAGTGGAGTCAGGAACAAAAGTGGTTGATACCTTTTATCTGTTATTTCATAAGTTCATAATCTAAAAACTAATCGACCGATTGAAGTCGTTTTTGGTACATAGTAGTAACTTTTTGTGTGTGTGATTTTTGTATATTGTTAATAATTTACAGCTACAAATTACTCTATTTGATCTATAATCTGTGTGAACTTAAACATACCATGGTAACATGAATAATAACTTGCTTTAGAAACTCATCTTCTTAAAGAAAAATCAACATAATCACAAATCAGCTTATTTTTTGGTTTATTGTAAAACAAACGTTTCGTTATCAAATAGTATAATTTTCTTAGAATATATCTGCTTATTTTTTGGTTTATTGTAAAACAAACGTTTCGTTCAAAGAATATAATTTTCTTAGAATTTATCAGCTTATTTTTTGGTTTATTGTAAAACATACGTTTCGTTATCAAATAGTATAATTTTCTTAGAATATATCTGCATATTCTTTGGTTTATTGTAAAACAAACCTTTCGTTATCAAAGAATATAATTTTCTTAGAATTTATCTGCTTATTTTATTGATTTATTGTAAAACAAATGTTTCGTTATTAAAGAAGGTAATTTTCTTGTGTTGAAACAAAGGTTTAAATGTGCTATATTTTAAACATGTTCATTTAATATAAATTCTGTATGTACTAAAAGTGTTTTTTTTTTTTTTTTTTGCATGCTTATATTTTGTTTATATCCTTTCCCTTCTTCTCGTATTTGAGAACCCCGTTTCTGTGCATCGTTTCTCACTTTTGAGAAAGACACTTCTCAAATTTTTTTGAGAAATGTGTTTCTCAAAATTGAGGTTATATGTCTCATTTACTGAGATGTTCCTTTCTCAATTTTAAGAAAAAGTACATTATTTCTCAAATTTAAGAAACCAATTGCACCCTCAGAAATGAGACATAATTCCTCGTATTTGAGTCATTATTTCTCGAATTGATTTGAGAAAATCGAAATCTCACTTTTAAGAATGTATTACTCGGTGCACAGATAAGAAACGGATGTTCTCAAATACGAGGAATTTTTTCTCGAATTTAAGAAACCATTTTTAACAGTGTACGGAATATGTAAAATAAATATTAGGTTTCCAAGGGAATATTTGTCACAGAACTTATATATATATATATATATATATATATATATATATATATATATATATATATATATATATATATATATATATAGATATATATATATATAGATAGATAGATAGATAGATAGATAGATAGATAGATAGATAGATAGATGATATAAAGAGAACAGTCTTGTCACGAAGAAAAGATAGTAATGCACTAGTTTATGTGGCAAAAAATAATGATTCATCACACTCAGTTATTCGACTTTTCATGTTCATCGCAATTCTAAGATTTAATGTAGCAAGTTGCGATGCGATACGGCTTTAAAAATATACTGATTTTTAGCTGTTAGAGTTTTATATAATAGAACAGATCTCGGGCCCCCCAAAGCTCATGTGTTCCACCCCATCTATACTTATGAATATGTATTTTTTATGGTTTTATATATATATTTTTTATGAATATACAATATTTAGCATAATTTTAATTTAATTTGTTTTAAAATCCTAATATATGCCTTCTTAGACCCTTGTCTGCAACCAAATACATATCTGAATTTCCCGAGCCCCAAAGTTACAGAGAAATCAACGCCTTTGGAGATGAAAGATAGATAATGTGCATGAACTCAAGTAGTTTTTAGAACATTGCGTTCGGCACCTCTGTTTCATAGAAATTGACTAAGTGTCAAACGTAGCTACGATTTCTCGAATAAATTAAGTGAGATATGTCATGCAACGTCCCATGATTATAGTCTGTGAGTTAACTAGAAAGATGAAAATAAAAGAAACATAACAAGTGAATGATTGTAAAAAAAATAGTGAAATGACTATGTTAGAGGAAATTGAAGAACACCAAGAAATCGGACAGACAGAATATTATTCTTCAAAAGCCCATATTGCAGAGTATTGAACAAGGAACAACTCGCGTCAGAGGTAAGCGCTCTACTATTATTTTTCGATAACATTAGAGTCAGTGGACTTATTGTGTCTCAAGGTGAAGATTACACTTTTGAGCCAAAGTTCACACGTTCGGAATTCTTCGTGTGGGTGGGCAAAATTACCAGTCGTCAGTAAAATTACCAGAAAATCTCAATAATCGCTTCTATGTTTTAGCAATTATTTCGTTTTAGCAATTATATATACCGTACATTATTGTCTCCTTAAGCTACAAACATCAAAATAGTTTACTATATATAATAACAATTGCACTGACAAATTCTAAAACTTGTATCGATGATTGAGATACTGTAAAAGTCTATAGACCTTAATGCTCTAAACAGAAAATAGCTAGATACTTCTTTTATACGGTGTAATACTAAGAGTTCTAAGAATGGAGCTCTCTGAAATCAGAGTGAACAGGTTACATTTTCGGCGATTTCTGAGTTTAAGCATGAAATTATTTGAATCGTATGAATCTGATTCTTTAAGCACGGACGCGTAGAAATTGACGCAAAAGCCACTTCTCAATGACAGAAGTTCGTGTCAAGTTGTCACTGTTTCCAAAAATGCTTAATATCCTACAAAGCATAAAATGTAGTTAGATCACTCTGTTTATATATGTTTTACATAATTTTCACTGAGATGTTTGAAATTCAATAAATGTAACTAATATCCCATCCTTGTTTATTTTATTGGACTGACTTCAAACACACTTACTTCATTTATCTTCAGAGTTATATTAATTCGTGGAATTGTTGTACAAACTTTGTGGTATCATTTTAATTGTTACATTATTAAAATTTTGTATTTTAACTGACCTTTGGCTAGCTGGGAGCTCCGCTCCCAGACCTCCGAGTTTGTTCAGCCTACGGCCTCGCATTTCTTATCTATCGCCCTTTGCATCAACATTGAATTTCGTGAACTTGCTCTTCATATTCCCTGAATCTGCTCATCCGGGGGCTTCACCCCCCATACACACTATTTTTGCTCGGCCTACGGCCTCGCACCTTTTGAACCCACAATTCTATCGTGTCTTTTCCTATTTCAACAAGATTTTGTATTTCAAGAAAACGCCCATTTAAATAACATGGGAATTTCTTCGTCCCCCTTTAGACCCCTAAAAAAATAAAAATATTCACTTTTGGCAATTTTCCTGTCGGTTAGTCCCGGAAGGCTACAATCATGCCAAATATCATCATTTTAATAATGCCGGAAGTGCCTAAACATTTTGGGGTGTAGAAGACGTCCCATATAAATAACATGGGAAAGATTTTTCAGTTCCCTATAAAACCACTCTACGTTTGGAAATTTTTATTTCTGATGATTTACTTAGGTAATACTAACGAAAACGTACAAGCATATCGAATTTCAAGTTGTTATTCCAATTCTAAGTATATAACATGAGATTATAGGTAAAACAAAAGACCCGTTTAAATAACATGGGGAAATTTTTCATCTAATCTGTAGACCCCCTAAAAATTAAAAATATTTACTTTTGGCAATTTTCATGTGGGTTTGTCCCGAAAAGCTACAATCATGCCAAATTTAATACTTGTAGCCCTACAGGAAGTGCTTAACAATTTGGGGGTGTAAAAGGTGTACCATATAAATAACATAGGAAAGATGTTTTAGTTCCCTATAAAACCCCTCTAAAGTTGGAGTTTTTATTTTTACTGATTTACTTAGGTAACGCTAACGAAAACGTACAAGCATACCGAATTTCAAGTTTTTATTTCGATTCTGAGTACCTAAAACATGAGATTAACGGTAAAGAAAAAGATGCCCATTTAAATAACATGGGGAAATTCTTCATCCCCTCTTTAGACCCCCTAAAAATTAAAAATATTCACGTGTGGCAATTTTCCTGTGGGTTAGTTCCGCAAAGCTACAATTATGCCAAATTTAATCATTGTAGCCCTACAGGAAGTGCTCAATAATTTATGTCAGCTCATGTAGTTTTATATATAGTTAGGATAGGATATATTTAGCAAATAAATATTTATTACCATAAAAAATTAAGAGAATTGCAACAATATTTGATTCTTAAACATTGAATTATAAATTATAACAATTTAGCAAATAAATATTGTTTCAAATTACAGGTTCATTCAAATTTATGTGAATCGTTTCCTTAATATCACTTTCTTTTTTTATTATAGTAATGAAATATTCCAAATTTCACTTAATTTGAATCTTCTCTATTTAATTGTGTTATTGTGTTAATTTTATTTCTATTGCTTCTCTACTTATATATCCTATATACATCCTAGCTGCTGACATAGGATGTAAATATCAAACACTCAACACGTTAACAGTTTTATATGTGCAAGTTAATGATGGATTCGAAAGTGGGAAAGTTTCATTTTTACTTCCTTTCACCCTGGTAGTATATGAAGTATTTGTGAGTATCGAAGTACGTTAAGAACTACACATTACCTATGCAATTCCTTGGTCCTTCTCCAAATGGCAAATACGTGTAATTAGGTCGACATTTCTTGTTTTCATCATTGAATCTGTCTGGATCAAATTTTTCTGGTTCAGGATAATACGCTGGGTCATTGTGGATGCCATAAACGGACATGAAAACATCCGTTCCTTCCTCGATTACAATATCACTGTCAGGTACTTTAAGATCTTTGTTACATCGACGACTAAGAAATAAGCCAGCAGGATACTTTCGTAAAGTTTCTGCAACATAAAACAAATATACAGAGTGATGAAAGGGATATCTGCAAGCATTGATGGACAAACTCTCATCTGTATCGGAGACAAATAAACAAATAAGTAAAAGTAATTCCCTCAACAAATCTCAGTCACAAAAGAACAAAAGAAAATACTACGAGATAGCCACACTAATGATGAACTTTCAAAACATAATGGAAACATTTGAGTACACAGAAAAAAAAAACACTCGAGAGAGACCAGAAAACTTAAGGCAGACGTAATATCGGAAGGAAGCAAGGAAGCCATCCAAAACAAAAATGAATTGCTCCAGAACTAACGACGGCCAGCTTTAACTTCTTGGAAAGGGCAAATGGAAGAGCAGAGAAATTTTGGAAGGGTAGGTATTCTTTTGTACCGTATACCGTAAAGGATAGTTTTATGTTATTAAACCTACATTAAAATGTTTGGGGAGGGGAAGCTTTAGCCACCGGGAGAACAGCTCGTTATTTTACTCCCTTCTGGCATCCTCACTGTTCCGGAACATGAATATCACATATCTGTTTGTTACGTGTCGTAACTTTATATATAAAATAAAATAAAAAAGTAATAAGAATAGTATTGGAGTTGCGTCTTAGTTTTCTTTTGTTAAAGGGTTAATCAGCGCCGCCAAGTGGTTGGTAGACGAACTATACCAACAGGTATGTAAAATATGTATAAGGCCGCTTCATACTGAAGTTGGTGATAGCAAGGGTAAAATATATCTAGTGTAGAATTGGATACTAAATGAAATCCACATTATTACGACGAGTTTAAGCAGATTTTGTAATGAGTTGTGATATTTCGCTCTTCTTATTAATAGAAATTTGATTACAACATTGATATAAGGTTGTTCTACGAATTAATACTAAATAGGAGGATAGAAAAAAATGGATTTCTGTGACTCTGTGGACGTTTAAATGGAAGGTGTAAGTCTCATTAGAAGCATATGTTTGTGGTGGATAAAGACTCCAATGTTCAAGATTTGTTAAGTTTTGTACATACGTTGGTTTATTTAATTCCTATAAAGAGATATTCGTTCATAAGAGCTTATCATTTAACCCGAATGGAGAACTTAGTGATATATTTCTTAATGATCAGTTTTTTCAATCTGCTATTTCGCGGCAAGTAAGTAATTTTCCAAGAAAACTTTATGTTATATGGTCTCTGCAATATTCTGATGAATTTAGTGAACTATTGTTTGTCTCTCTCTGCTTCAGTTTCACAAGTTAATCAAACAAAACGTGGGGTGATTTTTCGACTAGGATCGCCTTACCCTATGCGACTGTCCGTGCTTACTTCGGTAAGGTCACATGAGCACAGCGTAACATGTTTTAGAGAAGTTCCAAAGTATTTTTTAACATTCTGTCCTCGCTATACTATTCCTAATAGCTAGAAAGAATCATACATTATATTCACCTAAATCAAGAAAATACCTCATAAAATCAAGCAGTAATCGTCCTATAACTCGAACATCCAGCGATCAATATATATATATATAATTCTGGTTAATCGCTAGGGGAAAAGTAACGTATTTCGTCCCCGCGCCTAATTTCGCCCCCTGCTTATCTGCGTTGATAAGTGCCGCAACCTGGTGGCACCTAACTGAAATTTCCGTAAAGGAGGAAATTGTGAGCTGGACGTATCGGTGCGAGAAGTCGTTTTGTTTTGTAGTGATTGTTCTGTGGTTTAATAATTATCAGAAGCAAGAATGTTTTGTTTTGTTTTGCAACAAAGATAAGTAAACGCACCACAATTTTCTGCCTACAAATAGATTATAATGTCTATTTTAAGATTGGAAAATGTAATTGTTTGAAGCACGAGTGCTATGCGCATTTGTCGTCATATTGGAGAATGGGTGGGTTCCTAATTTCGTCCCCTTAGGTATACCTAATTTTCATCCCCGGGACGAAATTTGAACTTCTCTCTCGTCTCGGTTTAGAAATTAAAATAATGGAACCTGATGATTCGTTTCCCATCTAATTTCAGATGCCCTTGTCATCGGATCTCCTCACATGACAAACGTCAGAAGATGGATGAGAAGAAAAATATTTCTAGTTGTGAATCTACTGATACAAATAAACCTTTAGAAAGGGGCACGAAAAGAAGACTTCTTCTGGAAAGATCTGCAGAAAGTAGCTGTAAAATATCTAGGCCTACTGAGACAAGCACATCTACGTTTCGCCTTGAGTCTCAGCAGGGATCATTTAGACCTAGGAAACGAGCAAATACTGTTTTTGTGAAGAACAAGAAACCGAGAAGATGACTAAATGTTCCGTCATCAAGTGAGGAAGAATAATAATACGAAGATACCCCATATGTATCGACTGACAATATATATATATATATATATATATATATATATATATATATATATATATATATATATATATATATATTGTAAGTGACGTTGCAAGTAGCAGCCTATGACGAAATGGACATTACTTTAAAAGAAACTAGTGGCCTAATTGCCATTTCTATAGGCGTAATATTTCATTTTCCAAAAATTTCTTAAGTATTAATGGGTTTCTGTAAGTGACAGTGCATGCTGCAAGGTATTAGAATAGTGGTCATTATTTTCGAAGAAACTCATAGGCCTAATTTTCATTTTTATACGCATTATATTCGTTTCAGAGTATTTCTTATGTATTGGCGTTTTTTGTGTAGTGCCTTTACAAATAAAGCAATTTGTACACTTAGAAATGAAACTTACACATTCTTTTCTCTCAAAATACTGGGGTACGAAATTAGGAACACTTTTTTGAAAATCAAAAATTCGTACGTTTTAATATTTTTCAGCAGTTCTTTTATTTAATTATTATCTTTCCAAAATCCAATACGGCATATCTTAGCCAAGTGTCCAAACTACAATAGTATGTAATTTCTATATGTCTAAACCTATTGTTGTTCCAACAGGAGTAAAAAAAGAAAAAAAACAAAAAAACAAATGGGGGACGAAATTTGGATACTTTCCCCTAACATGAATACTTAACGCATCCAAACAAATAACGGTATATCAAATGGAATTCAGGCAAGCACATAATTCCATAGATCAACTACTAAGACTCTAAGATGATGTTGACAAACCAAAATATAAGATATATACAACAGGTTTTATATTTCTAGATTTCACTGCAAGTTTTGATATCTTGTGGCGTGGCGGCCTATTCAAAAAATTACGGACCCTCGAAAATTACGAAAGCTCCGAAATTGCAAAACACAACCACCAACGCGATGGGCTCTCAATCGGATTGTATTAACAACTTTCAAAGTACAAAGTGCATCGAAAAGATTTCTACATCATAGAAGAGGACAGAACAATCACAACGTTTGAGATCACCCTCCTACAAGGAATGAGTTACCTACTACAACGAAAACAATAAGCAATGAGATCACCCCCCTACAAGGAATGAGTTACCTACTACAACGAAAACAATAAGCAATGAGATCACCCCCCTACAAGGAATGAGTTACCTACTACAACGAAAACAATAAGCAATGAGATCACCCTCCTACAAGGAATGAGTTACCTACTACAACGAAAACAATAAGCAATGAGATCACCACCCTACAAAGAATGAGTTACCTACTACAACGAAAACAATAAGCAATGAGATCACCCTCCTACAAGGAATGAGTTACCTACTACAACGAAAACAATAAGCAATGAGATCACCCCCTACAAGGAATGAGTTACCTACTACAACGAAAACAATAAGCAATGAGATCGCCCTCCTACAAGGAATGAGTTACCTACTACAACGAAAACAATAAGCAATGAGATCACCCTCCTACAAGGAATGAGTTACCTACTACAACGAAAACAATAAGCAATGAGATCACCCTCCTACAAGGAATGAGTTACCTACTACAACGAAAACAATAAGCAATGAGATCACCCTCCTACAAGGAATGAGTTACCTACTACAATGAAAACAATAAGCAATACAAAATACAATAAATAATTAAAAGTTTTCTGCAACTATATTCCTGGTTTGAGACTGTGTGTCTATATTCTCGACGAATGAGACAAGCAACTATCATAATTACATAACTACAAACAAAAAATAAATAAATAAATAACGTAACAACAAAGAAAGAGACCTTCTCCCAATTCCCATCACTATTTACACAAACATAAACAAAGAACTTTTTTTTTCTTGGTTCAATCCGACCTCAGGGTGACATCGTTCTTATTTTTTTTTTCATGTCTGTCAAGCAAGTATTTCTTCAAGCTGGAGTCTGCTCCCCCCCCCTCTTTCCTGAGCAGTATCTCTGATGTTATCTGATCTTGCCCCAGGCGGTAAGACTAACACGTTCCAGGCAACTTATTACCAAAGAAAATAGATTATTTAACTTACTAATTAATCTATTACTAGTACGAATTGAAGGATATGAATGCTTTAAACAGTACCACAAGCCTATGGGCTGTTATTAAAAGGAACGGGCTGCTATTGAAAGGAACGGATTAAGAGAGTTTCTTCTGAACTGGAATCTTTGAAAAATTCAAGTTGGCACCAACCCAAATCAACTAATATCTAATACGAAATATACAGTTTCGATGGTAATTTTATAAACATTATTTTTTTACTTGGTACCAACTTTTTTTTTATTTTATTTTTTATTTTTTTTGTTAAAGACAATATTAATGAATTATGTTCTGCTTTCTAGAGTTTTTCTTTTAAAGTAGTTAATATTTTTATTTTCTGCTTTTTGAAGTCGGTTATTCTTCTTTCAAGTTTGTTTAATGTTTACACTTTTTCGTTACCTCAGTGGTTTAGGTAGGTGCCACTACATATGCTACTTTCTGACTTCTTTTTATAAGAAAAAATAAACTGCAGGAATGAGATAGCACACAGCTCTTTTGAATTTAGTGTGGTACTGGTCTATAAGTTCCTTCAATAGATAATCTCAATTTTGACAGTTGTGATACTGTTAGGTGGCAGGTTTTCTCAGCACCTTACAATATATTAAAAATCAATTATTTATTTTAATTTCACCCTCAATTCGCGTCAATATATTTACTTTTAAAACATAACAGTTCACATTATATACATGTACGATTGTGTCTTTAAATAATTCAAAGTGAATTTATATGACTTAAGCTAATACAAACTTTAGAAATATTAGGTTTTTGGCTTCTATAAACCAACTGACCCCCTCTTAATAAAGACAGTCATCCCACTCTTGTCCCCCTAAAAAATGTTGTACCTACGCCCCTGATGTCATATGTGAAAATGGATCATTAAGTCCTATTATTTCGGTTATTGTTTTTTCTTATTTCCTGATTTGAATTAGAGAGAAATATTTCCTCGTGATAGAAATAGGGCAGATATGCCCAATTTCGCAATAAATTGCATATTTCCATATATATTACCGAGTATATAAGTGGCAAATAACAGCAGACTTGATTGTTTTGGAGGTGCATATTAACCTGATAAGATACATATATATCGTTCTGTTCTTGCAGTATGTCGTATGTTAAAATTTGGGTATCCTATTTTTAGTTAACACCAGTATTGGATCTAGTGGCAGTTGTTTCATCTCTTGGCAAAGTATCGTATGTATCCGGCTAATAATAGCAGAGTTATAAAATAGAATGCAGATAAATTGTATATCACCCTATTTCAAAACTGTAGAATGCAAAAGAGCTTTTTGCTCTCCTGTAAAGTTGTGATTTTCAGCATACGACTTATTGCAAGATACGGCACGATATGTTGTTGCTTTCTTGCTGTATTTAGAAATTTAGTAATGCTTCTCCGAACTACAAAATACAATTGGTCACAATTTCGCAGTCATTTGTCCTAATTTCGCAATAGGTGTGCATAATTTCGCAGTAGTGCCTGTTTGTTATTAATTTCACAATCCTATACGCCTATTTGACTTAAGTGTTACGAACTGATAGGATTTGAATTACATAGGTTCACACGCTGATATTTTTCATCACAGCTACAGTTTATTTATTTATTTATTTATTATTATTATTATTATTATTATTATTATTATTATTATTATTATTATTATTATGTAAACACAACTTTCTTCATTTCATAGAAATTGGCTAAGTTTAAAAAAAAAACTATTACTGAAACCAATTCAAAAACATTACACATAATGAAATAGAGCCTAGCTGCAATATTAAACAGTAGATCATGTAGAGAATTGAGTGCTATAGCAAGGCTAGAAACAAAACAGGCTTATGTAGCTAAACATTATCTAACTCACATGAAAGAGCAAATGTTAGAAAATCAAATGTCAAAACGCAAGACATCAAATTAGCTTAACTAAACAAATGCTACTACTGAAACTAATTCAAAAAAAATTAAACTTGATGAAATAGCTGTAATATGAAAGAATAGAACACGAAGATAATTGAGTGCTCCAGTAAGGCTATAAACAAACCAGGCTTAGGTAAACATGACATCAAATGAAAGAGAATCAAATGTTCAAAGCATAGAAAAGCTAATCATCTTCCTCTCTGCAACCAAGGAACATGAAATCAGGCGCACAGTCTTGACAAAGTTCATGGACCTTGACAAAGCCTTTGACAACGTTGCCTTCTAGAAGCTTGTTACTACGAAGTCTCTTTGCCTTTGTTTCCTCTTGCACCGGGGCTGCAAACAGCCTTACCGAACTTTAACCTACGATGGATAGGGGTATTTTGCATATATTGTTACATTCCTTGTGATTTCCTCTACACATTTACATGCATATGATATACTGTACTCTAACATCCATGCTACAAATACCTGGTGAATAAACAGCTGTAATTCACATCTCAAGAAGCACTAAAATTTTACTGCTTTCTCTATTTCATCTAGTTTCGGAGGTACCCTGCAGAAATGCTGCAGGACAACATTTCTTCTCATAAAGGAGTAACTGTCATATATTACTCATGTGGAGAACTACTTTCATAACCTTTCCCAAGTTGGTTATTTTAGGGATTTAGGATTTAGATTGCTAGGCTTTCGGCATCTAAGGCCATTTAGCCTTTCACGTTTCTGAGGGATGACGTCCCTCGGCGAGCACACAATCCGGGGAAAGGTAAGGAAGGAAGCGGCCTGCGACCTGTAAATTAAATACCACCCCAGCATTTGACTGGTGTGAATGAGGAAAACCCAGGAAAACCTCATACAGGGTGGCTGACCTGAAAAAGCGTTTTCACTTTTTCGACCGAGTGCCCCTACCGGGAATCGAACCCGGGACCGCTCGCACAAGTTCGTAATTCTTCATGATATGTGGTGCTGAAAAATTAGACATATTTACCCTATATAATTGCACAAAGTGAGATCAGATAACATCAGAGATGCTGCTCGGGAAAGGGGATGTAGCTGACTCGATCTTGAAGAAATACTTACTTGACACGTATGAAGAAAAAGAAGAACGATGTCCCCCTTAGACGGATTAAACCTTTTTCTTTCGAAAATCCGTGTCTTCACTGTTCGCCTTTTCCCGTTTTGCCTTATGATTCTTATCACAGGAAACGTCAATCAAAAATTGGTACTTAATGATTTGTTATCGTTAGACAAAACGGGAATTCCCGTTTCGCCTTACAATAATTTTCATATATTGGTAGCCCTGCTTGAGCAAACGCACAACTTGCTTCGAATCTGCTGCCACTCTCTCAAATTCATGTTGTCATTTTTCATTTCTCTTTACCGGATTTATTATTTTTTTTCGTTGTATATAAAGACAGTACAATCACTTTTAACACTATCCACCTTACATACACTTTATTTTAATTTTAACCTCAATGACAATCGTTTATTCTGTCTACAGAAGTAGAATACCAACTCTTCGAAAACAATTGTACTCGGATCAGGAGTGTAAAAGAATTTTGAATAGAAAAAAAAATTCCTCGCCGACGCTTAGTACTTATGTGTAAAGATAAAGGACATATTAAAATGATTGCTCTCATAATCATTTTTCATTTATTGCGTACTGAGCAGAAACTCCAACTCACAAAACTTCTCAGCCATCAATAGTCTGAGCTCAATGTTCAATAGTGTGCAAAACATTTCAAGTCAAAAGTGTACGACTATACTTAAGTAGGGAAGAAAATAATAAACTCTTCCACAACTCTAAGGGAGGATAGTTTTATTTGATAAAGTTAACACTTTTAAAAAATGGTAGCAACAAGGAACTTACAATAGCGATATATACAAGGGTAGGTGGGGAGAGGAATAGGGAATGGCCAAATGAGATTCGCTCCGTCTGAAACAAGCAAAATCTAAGCGAAATGTGACGGGATATAATTTTAGAAAAGCCGATGTCAAAAAACTTTACACTGAACTTGGGCGGGTAAACTGGGACTATCTTACAGGATGCAGTAATGTAGACGAAGCTGTTAAATGCTTTTACGACACTATATATAGGTCAGGGGTGTCCACAAGGGGGGGCTATGACGCAAAGTGCGTCATTGAAATATTTGGGGGGGGTAAAAATCTGTGTAAGTATGTTTGAGGGAGTGTTAAAATTAATCGAAAAGATTTTTTTCATGGAAGAACACCTACGGGTAGACAATTGGGGGGGTGCGTCATGGACATAAGGGGGGTGGGCACCACTGTATAGGTGTTCCAAAGAAAACAAAAACCCCGCAAAACTATCCAACGTGGTTCACTTTGGATACAATTAAGAAAATAAAGTCGAAAACATCATAGGAAAATAAAAAAGAGGGACGGGAATAAAAGTTTCCATCAACAAGAGTTCAACAGGTTACGGAGAGAAATTAAAAATGAGGTACGGGATGCGTATAAGAATTTTGTATCAATGTCCGAGGCATCCTTAGAACAAAATTCATCCGAATTATGGAATTTTGTAAACATTAAGACACGTCATTTAAATGCTGAATTCTTATAAATAATAGTAAAGAAATAAACAACGATGACGTAATTGCTTAGGAGTTTGCGGACTACTTTCAGTCTGTATACAACAAAAGTAAAAGCAATAAAACGGAACAGTCAGTGTGGGTAGATTATGGTCTAAATATACTGCGTATATCATCAAGAGAAAGACAGGAAATAGCTAATATAATAATAATAATAATAATAATAATAATAAAAAGAGATGAAATCCAAAAGAGCGGTAGGTCCCGATGGAATCCCAAGCTATATTGTAAAGGGTTGTATAGATCACTTCCTAACACCGTTGAAAACCATATTTAACCTGTCAATTAAATCTGGAAAATTCCCTAATGAGTGGAAAACAACGAGAGTTTCACCTATCCCGAAATCGAATAATAATAAGAGAGAAATTAAAAACTATAGGCCCATCTCAATCTTAAGCACCTTTGCTAAGATTTATGAAACAGTCTTATACTAGCGGATAATAGCACACGTGCGGCCATCTACATCAGAACCACAACATGGCTTTCTTACAGGCAGGTCAACGGTCACAAATCCTTGTCTAATATCTGCCTTTATAAGTAAAACACTAAACTTGGGGGGATAAGTAGATGTAATATACATAAATTTTGCGAAAGCGTTCGGCAGCGTAAATCATAATAGATTGCTCAGCAAGCTTAAACAATTTAGCTTCAGCAGCGAATTTATTGATCTATTTAAATCTTACTTGGAAAACAGAAAACAATTTGTCGTGTACAAAGGTTTTAAGTATCAGGAGTATGTACAACTATCAGGGGTGCTACAGGGTTCAAATTTAAGGACATTGTTGTAGAGCGGGGGAGGGGGCTTGAAATTTTTGTAACTTCGTTTTCTGTAAGATAATTGATCGTTAGGAGTCAATCAGGGTACAGGTTTCCGATTAGATGTCTCATTTAAAGATCTGTATGTTGCTCAAATAGTTTCGTACTGAGTCTGATGAGTAAAAGTTCCAGATCAGTTCTGAGTTCGTCACTCGCAAGTGTGTATAAGTGTGTAAAATGGCTGTATCTTTCATTACGTCGAAACGAAAGTGAAGATTACTGTATTACAAAGAATATATTATCAGTTAATCTATTGTCGTGAGTCAAAATCATACTGGAAGTGTGGTGAAAGGTGTAAGGCCACTGTTGTTCTAGTTCGTGATGAATTTGAATTTTCAGCTGTTGAACACACGCATCCTCTGAGAAAATGAGCAGATTGAAAGTTCTCTCATAGCGAAATAAAGAAGAGGGTAGCAGAAGATCCATTCGGAATCCTCACCTCAATACAGGGACGGATCCAGGGGGCGATTGGGGCGATTGCCCCCCAACAGAACAGGAAACTTTCTTATTTTATATATAAATAAAGCCCATCCCAGAGTTTGGAGCTCTTAAAAATAGCTCTAACCAGGGAAGGGTCCAAATGGGGTACTCGAGTTGCCGGACGACATGTATCAGATATGAAAGAGGGTGTGAATCTATGTGCATATGCAAATGTATAGCGGCTGAGGGCAACATGGAGAAGCAGGAGAGCCGGAAGAAATATGGCCGGCCGTATAGGGCCCAGCAACAAAGAAAGCTAAGGAATCACTAGTTCTACGCGTGAATGGTCTCAGTAAGTAAAGTCAAATGTTCAGTGGTAGATGCATGATAAGATCTGCTATATATAATGAACATCATGGCCGCCATATTGAAAGTGACCATTTTGAATTCGGATTCACAGTATAAAAGAGAAAGTGAGTCATGTGGCATATAAAATAGCACTGGAATTTTATCAGGAATACATTGGTACTAAATATTGCAAGTTGAGATGTAACATTCAAGAAGGACGCATATAAATTCTGTAATAGTCTCACTATGACGCAAAACTGGAGCTTGGAGAATTCTAGTTTGTATACAGACCAAAGGAAAAGTATGTTTATATGCAGAATAGTTGCGAGTAAGAGACAGAGAAAGAAGAGACTAAAGATGAGTCCGTGCCACCTACTCTGTGTCCTGTTTGCAGACAGAAAATACACGAGAAAGCTCGTATGTGTTATCAGTGAAGTAATCAATTAAGATAGAGTGGTTGGTAGGAAGGTTAATTAGTGCATGAGTTTGGGACGTGCAACAATAATCCCTGTGTAGATCAGAAATGTAGTTTTTGGTGAATATCGATACAGTGGTCGAAGAATAACAAACGTTAGAGGTAGATGATAGCGTGTCAGGTGAGAACAGCTCTTATGTTTTCATTCCACTCTTATAGATACTCTTCACATCAACTGTCCTTCATAGATTGCTATGTACCTCTATCAGTATACTTGCTTATGTGATGATACATGTTATTTTCTTTGAGAAGAACCGCGTTGTAATTGTAACTGTAATCCCCACCCCTCCTTTGTGTCGGGTATTCTAACGTGACAACAACTATCTATCTTTAACACTGCAATATTACCAGCTCTTCACATGTGCAAATGCTCTTTGTAATCTTTTTTTCTAAATCTGCATCATGTGCCAACATTATTCCGAAGGTTATTCCGAAGTTTGTTCAAATCTCCCCTCACGACTTTCCTGCATATTACTTTTCCACTCGCAATAAAGTTACTACAAAATGGTTAATACCAATGAATTCCTGGTAAAATTTCAGTGCTATTTCATGTGCCACATTACTCACTTCCTCTTTTACAGTGTGTATCCGAATTCAAGATGGCTACTCAATATGGCGGCCATGATGTTCATTACATATAGCAGATCTTATCATGCATCTACTACTAAACTTTGACCTTACTTACTGAGACCATTCACGCGTAGAACTAGTGAGTCCTTAGCTTTCTCTGTTGCTGGACCCTATAGTCGACCATATTTCTTCCGGCTCTTCTGCTTTTCCATGTTGCCCTTAGCCGCTATAAATTTGCATATGTATATAGTTTCACACCGTCTTTCATATCTGATACATGTCGTCCGGCAACTCAAGTGCCCCATTCGGACCCTTCCCTGGTAAGTAGCAGTATTACAAGCCACCTCCCACCCAGAATTTCGTCCTGGATCCGCCCCTCCCTCAATATATATAGAATAATTGAGTTACTGAAACAGAAGCAATAAGAACAGGCCTATGAAGCTTCGATGGCCATGTTTTAGCAGGACATACTGTAAAATACCAGAAATATACTGGTAAGTGGATACAATTAAATATTCGCCTGCGTATTTGAAATGTAGACTGAGTAGTAAACAGATTTCTCTAATGCAATACTTAGATGCTGTTGCTCATTGTATAATGGAAGATAAATAGAATCTTGTATACAGGGCCGGATCTAGGAGGGTGCAAAGGTGCACGTACAGCCCCCCCTTCGTTGTAAATCTACACTACCTAAAATGAGAAGCTAGCATTGAGTTTTGCAAAATCAATAGTTTAATTCAATTTTCTGAGGTTGAAGAAAAACAATTCATCGAGAGCATAAACACAGCATTTCCAAAGGAATTCCTCATTCACATCGCAGATGCCTAGAGGCATTTTAAAAAATCAAATTTAATTCAAATGTACGGGTAGTTAGTTGTTGGTGCACCCCTCCTCCCTCAGACAATCCTGGATCCGGCCCTGCTTGTATAGATGTTCTGTACTTCTTGTAGTTACTGTACTTATTTTGTTATATGTATAAACAAAACAAATTGTATCCATGATTGTATTTCCAATCCTACCAACATAAGGTTCGTAAGGCGAAATGGGAAATTCACATCGAAATTTCCCGTTCCGCCTTACATCAAAATGGAAAGTAATGACAAGTTTTATATGCAAATTTCATTCCTAGAGGTCATAAGGCGAAGCGGGAAAAGGCGAACAGTGCAAGAAATCAAAAATCAGCACACTATCTTAAACCAACACAAACGAGAAAATAAGCACTTCACAGCCATGAGCTACAGTAAAGATAAAAAATTACGGAGATATTGTAGAAACATAAGTCAGCTCAGTGTTCACGACTCTTCTCATACAAACACGAACACATTACAAAATACACTGGCCAAAGTACCATAAAGCTAGAAGGACCATGTACTTTTGTCTTATCTAAGGATGATAGATTGACTAAAAGGGTAGACTAGATTAGATACTGTTAAGCAACTTTGACAGTAGCAATGTCGTCGCCTTGTGTAGCGTAGTCGTTAATGCTCTCGCCTTTGGTGCGAATGGTCCTGGGTTTGATTTCCCGGTGGGGACAATCAGTCGAAAAAAATGTAAAGAACTTTTCTAGGCCAACCATTCTAAATAAGTTTTCTTGGAATTTCCTCATTCATACCAGGAAAATGGGGCCGCGATGGCTCAGTGGTAGAACGTTCACCTCTGGTGCTTGGGGTCCCTGGTTCGATCCTAGCTCTCGCCAAGTGAACCTTATGATGGACAAACACCGTGTGCGTGGGTTTCCTCGGAATTTTTCAGATACCTCCCACTTTCTTCATTCCACCATTTCACTCATTTCTCATCACCACCGCCTCCTTTAGCCTAACCGGCATAACTGTAAGACGTAAAACTCAAAATTTCATTTCATTTCATACCAGGAAAATACCAGGATGGCACCTTAAATAACGGTTCCAGGTCGCATCCTTATTTTCCCAATCCCTTTCATCCTCTCCAGTTCCCCGGGCAATGTGATCGCTGAGGGACCTCATCCTTCATAAATGACGGGTTAGCATGGTGATAGATGGCGAAAGCCCAGAAATCTAATTTCTAATTCTAATCCTACTTCCGGTGTCAAAAAAGGCACAAGGCTCCAAATGTTATATTCTCAGTTCTTATAGTTAATGACGAAGGAAACATATGTTTATATTTCACATTTGTTTTCCTTATCTTTGATCCATTATTCCTTGACGTTTCTTCTATCAGAAATACAGACAAAATTGACAATTCTTATATTCAATATAATATATAGATCAGAGTAAAACATAACTCCAACCAACAACTTACCATAATTTATTCAACAGTTTCGACTTCATATTCTTAATCACAATTTTGCTTACTTGATTTAGGCTTTGGCAAGTAAATTGGTTGGCCAAATGCAACTACGGCCAACGTTTATAGTTAGCCAATCTACCGTTTTCCGCTGTTTCGTCTACTGTCTGCGCTGCTAGGATATAATTATGTTTGTTTGGAACGGTATGGAAGTAATGTCCTTGACCCATGCATCAATAACCAACAAAAGAAGAAGCAGTTAATATCAAAATCTTATTTACCTTGTACTACCATATTTACGAAACTCATTTCCTGGACTGTATTGTATGTAATTTCTCCATGATTTCTGGCTAGAACTTCGTTGATTTCCTGCCTGGCTTTCTCTTGGATGCTCGGATTCAAGGCGAGTTCATATAGAGCTAAACTAATTGTGGTTGATGCTGTCTCAAATCCCGCAAGAAAGAATAATAATGCCTGTGCAGTAATATCGTTGTCAGTAAAGTCTGGAAAACAATATATGATATATACGAATCATGTAAAAGAATACAGTACTGCAAGCATACAATCATACGAGGTGTATTCAAAAATATTGAACTACTTTTCCCCCTTGCGTAAACAAAAATTCAGGTACCGTCTGTCCATGATGTATAAGGGCCTTTTTGTGCATGTGTGAATTTTTGGTCGCCAAGCGTCATTCGCGAGCATCCACAGTCTTTGAGTGTGGATGTGTAGTAGGCGCTGGTCGTAATTGCAATTTCTGTCAAATGACGGAACACCTTAAGCAATACGTGTGAATCAAGTTTCCAGTTCTGCCAAATACTTGGCGATATCAAAGCGGGGACAACAAGATTGACTGTTAGGAAGCAAGTAAGCCATTGGCCCAAGAAAGCTTGAAGAGAGTGTTTCCGAAATTCGTCTCGAAGTTGCTAATATTAGAGCAGAAGCCACTTTGATTGGAAATCACAGAGGGCATATTGCAAAAGACATAAAGTGACTCCAACTTTCTTAACACTTCAACTTGGGTTTATGGGTACGACTCAGATGTAATATCCACAACGGAAATCTTCATCATCCCGAAACAAAAATGCACAGCAGATTAGCATCAGTGTGAAAGTGATTCTGGTCGTTTTCTTTGACTTACAGACGACCGGACCTATGAGAACGAAAACTTAGAAGAATCTTCACAACAATGCCCTCCGCATATTTTTCATCTGATTCAGATTTCTTGGTCAAACACAGAATTCTTGTAGTTTGTCAGCCTCTGTACTGGCCTCAATATTAGGAAATAATTTTTGTCTCTTCCTAATATTGAAAATGTTGTTGAAAAAGACTCGATTTCATTCCAGAGAAGATATTATGCCGAATACGAAAGTCCAGTTCAACACTATTCCATAAGAAGATTTTTCCAAGAGTTTTCGAAGAGTTTTCGAATACCGATAGGGTCGCTGAGATAAGTGTACTTTTCGAAAAGAACAAATTTTAAGAAGAATATAGTTATCTGAATAAATGTAATTTTGCCGACCAAGAGTTCAATATTTTTTGAACACCCCTCATATATGTTATATTTAAATGATCTGAGTCGCTAGATTGACTAATACTATTATACGTACGTTATTATCCATTTTAACATTAATATATTTCACCATATTTGTTCACTTACACGACTCACAGATAATCCTGCAACAATAAAATTTCTTTATCATATTGTAAAATGCCCGCTTTGACGTTTGTGGGAAACTCACTCCAACAATATAACACATAAGTGGACGAAAATCATGTGTTTAGCGCCACAAACTCTGCACACATCCATCCAACAGATTGACAAGGGAAGGTCTCACAAGTTGTCGCCCAAACCTGATTGCCACAGAGCACATCTGATACAGCATCATGAGAAATGAAAATGAACAAAATTTAAGGTGCTATGGACCAGAAGGATATTATCTATGGGACTTCAACATTTGAATATCCAAAAGAATTATAGCATGGAATTATGTACGTAGTAAATGTGTTGAAAACCGTTAAAGCGCACAATATAACGAGAACAAAATACCATATTGAAAACATAACTGAAGTGTAGTGGTACAGTTATGTTTAGTGATAATAGTGCATTTTAAATATGTGTACATTTGTATATGGTGCTATTTCAAACAAAATACTTTTATGCTGAGTTGGCGACACTGTTTGTGGTTTTCAATATGGTATTTTGTTCTCGTTAAATTGTGCGCTTTAACGGTTTTCAACACATTTACTACGTACATAATTTCATGCTATAATTCTTTTGGATATTCAAATGTTGAAGTCCCATAGATAATATCCTTCTGGTCCATAGCACCTTAAATTTTGTTCATTTTCATTTCTCATGATGCTCTATCAGATGTGCTATGTAGCAATCAGATTTGAGCGACAACTTGTGGAATCTTCCCTTGTGAGATATCCCAGACAATCAGGAGGCAGTGCGTTGTAGATCTAGACCATATAATTGTGTAGCTTTCGTTTGTATGAAGTTCTTGCTTAGATCACCGTAATCACATATTTAACTTGGTTTGCAGGTATCACATTTCTTTTATGTTAAACTGTGTTACGTGTAGTTGCATAATTGCGAGTATTAAAGTTAATGATAACACGAAATTGACAAATGACAATACTTATGTACACGGCATCTCAGCTTAATAAATCAATAGTAAGATATTTTCTGCCAAAACATACTTTATTCTCTTATCCGTACTTAAATCAGGATTCCTATACTCCAGCTTCCTTTATAAAATACGTTGTGCCGATACGGCCGAACTCTGAAACATAGATATTTAGATAGAGTGTACTAGTAGATCTGATATCTGTTTCACCGCCTTTAATATGTCTTACAGATTTTCGAGCTAGGCAACCTCAAAGTTACTGTTTATTTGTTTTCGGCACCGCTTAACATTGAAACAACACGGTTTTTGCCCATGTTCATATGGGCTTTTCTAAATTGTTTAGGTGTGAGGATTTCACCAGTAGATATTGGCTACATAATAAATGAACACCCGGTGTATTCAACGTTAAAATTAAATAGACATAGTAATTTCGAGACTACTAAGAAAGTAATCTTAGAATTAATTTGCACTATTTTAAAAAAGTTTCGTTTACCGCCGAAAACTTCAATATATTTCTATATTTATTTGAAATATTTATTTATTTATTTAGCAATCAGCAAATACAGCTGAGAGGCCATTTTATACTGGATATCTATCAATAACAACAACGATGGAAAGGATTTGGGAAGGTATCGGCCAGGGCCTGTTTAGTAGGTATCATCCCGGCATTTGCCTAGTCAGGATGGTCGGCAGCGGGAATCAAACCGACGACCTTCCGAATGCGAAGTCAACACTCTACCACTTGAGGTACTTCGCTCGGTATATATTTTCCTATATTTTCGCATATCCGCATATTTGCTCTATTTGTTTGCATATTCGTCCTTTCCAAGAGAGAAAAGATCTGTCCGTTAGAGAGACAAAAAATCACAAAAACTACTTAATGGATCACAATTAATTTTGGCCAGGATGTACAGTCCGCAGCAAAAAACCTGCAACATGAGCATGTAAGTTTATAGTGAAACTACGCCTAACAGCGCAGGGAATCAACAGAACGTCTAAGTGGCGCGAATCACGACAGGAGAAACCTCGGCGTCCTCCCCTGCACATTTATTTTGGAACAAAATACTTCGTCGTTTCACAATAAACTTACATGCTCATGTTGCAGGTTTTTTGCTGCGGACTGTACAATGTCAAAAGTTAGAAACAGAGCTCCTTGATAGAGGGGATACTCAAACCGGAAGTGGTAACAATCAATCATTTCCGGTTTAACATTGATCACTACTAAGAAGATATGGTAATAGATAGGAAGAAGCTGTTTTCTACAATAGATTAAGTGTCCCAAGAATACATTTGACTATCTACTAAAACCGGAAGTGATAGAAATTCAATACATCTTCTGATTTTCATTTTGATCTGCATAGAGCAAAGATAATAAGAGGTAGCCAGAAGCGTTTTTTTTTTTTTCAAAACCAATTTAACGTTCTAATAACAGGTACCATCTTCCCTTAATTCTCTATTCAAACCAGAATATCAGAAATCAACATCAAGTTTTAAGGTTGATTCCTATAGAGTAAAAACGGAAAATAATAGAGAAAAGGAATTTTCTGCAATCAACTAAGAAAGAATATTTTCCCAAGAATATATTCCGTCTCCATCCTAGTCTCTATAATAAAACCGGATGCGGTACTACTACTTCAGGTTTGAATATTAATTGAAAAAGTATTACGCCATACAAACCAGACACCTTCACGTGGTATCCACGTAACATTATTAGTTGTTTAACTTCACCTTTATTAAAGGGTGCTCACAAAACAACGGTGCGGATTTCTATTTAACTTTTGGAAGCCCTGTTCAAGTACTTCGCTGTCAAATATAGTGAAGATATCGAAATCTTAGGTGTCCCAGGTAAACCTTCTGAGAGCACGGGATCTTTTGACTCCCTCCAGAATCGGTGTCCTTGGTCACAAGAGAGAGTTATGACGCAGTAAGCTATTAAATTCTTTTATGAATATAGTGATAAAGGCGAACATCAACTATCTAATCCATATTGTTTAAAAACGATACAATTAATTGAGTTTAAAAAGTCTCTATTTGAACCTGCTAGTAGTACGTTCTACGAGTCCAAAGTTTTCAGAGACTCAATCACGTTTCTATTAGTGCGACATCAGAATTACATAGTTAAAGCTCGTCCGTGTGACATTAACCTACAGTTTAGCATGAAGTCTTAAGTACATAAGCTCCTATCGGAAATCGAACTTGGCTAACCCGCGGTAACAGGCATATTCTATACATTCAGCCAAAGGAATTCTATATATCCACAAGGAATCTTCTATACATTCGTATATAATTTCACGAGCAAGACAATCGAAAGAATTTTTTTCAGCATGATCAAAGCAACTTTATTGTTATTGGGATCATGCAATGGGACTTATAAGATTGTAACACTATATGTCTGTACGTCCGGTACTCCACATAATAACTTTTGAATTCTGCTTTTTCTGCAACACAGTTTGAGCAATTATGTCCGCATAATTCGTTAATAGAGTCAATCCGCTAGTATTTTCATTGGTAACGGTGATGTTAACGATAGCTATCCAAGTGACGTGATCCTCTTTACTGTCCGTGCCAGAATTAATCATTCACTTACTCCGTCTGTCTGTTTTCACTTCTCGGTCCATGACCATTAAAAAGCCGTGCCCAAAGCAGAATACTATCTGAACATGCCCGTATCCACGCTCGTCTAGGGGGCCGGACCCCCCTAAATTTTGGCTGGCCTCCCTAAAATTTTCACAGTAGGCATCAAAATGAACTATAATATGGTGATGAACTATAATATGGTTAAATCGCCCCCCCCTAACTTCTACCGGCCAACCCCTACATTTTGGAGCTGGCTACCGACCTGTATCTGAATTAAGTTTAAAAAGTCGTTTTACATTCACTGTGCACTCAAATACATATTTTAGCAAAGAAATTTAGAAATTTTACGATTCTTCTTTATAGCCATAAATATTTTTTATAATAAATATTCTATAGCAGTGATTCCCACTTACTTCACAGTTGCGGAGCCCTTTTATTATTTTAAGGCAAGACATGAACCCTACACTTTTAAATTTTGGCATCTGTGTAGTAGTAGTAGTATTTTTGAGGTAAGTAAGCTACATTGACAATAATTAAATTACAAACCCTTATCTATATAACAAGTATACAATATACAGGGAGTTCTTAGCATTATTTACATCTATAAATTACAGTCTTATAATAAAATGTAAGTAATTTCACTGACCCCTAGCGGTACGCGGACTGCTAATTGGGAACTACTGCCAATTGGGTAAATAGTTTTTCTGAACGTCATGCATTTCTCACCTTGTTCATTGGAAGGTTTTTCTGCTCTATTTTCTTCCTTCTTCAATTTCATTAGAAAATGAAGTAAATCATCTCGAACACAATCTTCTCGCATCTTCAGAGTTTCTTTCAGAAAACAATTGAAAAAATCTGCTATATCTTCAGGTATGAAACGAAGTCTTAAGAAATTGCTCACAGTTGGAGTAAAAATCATCAGAAACAATGTTATGCTCTTCATTAAGCCTGCAGGGCCGAACATTTTTTTACTTATTTGGTGAAAGTTAGTTTTGTCGTTTTCAAAAGAGTTAATTTCAATGCCAAAAGTACACGATCCAATTACATCCATTGTAAATTTAGAAATAATATCTTTCATTTCAAAATCATTGGTTTGCTTCAGTTGACTTTTAATAAAGTCTTTTAGTTTCATAGCACATTCATTGATCAAAGGAGTCATACGTTTTAGCTTATTTGGTGTAAATGCTGGATTCAACTGACTTCTAATACGTTTCCATTTTTCTCCTTTGAGAAACGATAAACTTTTACACCAAAGAGGATCAGCTTTTTCTTCAAGCTGGAATATGTTCCCTTGAAAGTGTGAGAAATTTGTGACTAATATACACTGGATAAGACTGGGATCTCTGATTAGAAGACCTGGCTTGTGTAATTGATAAAATCCAATACACTTTTCGCCCGTTGATTGCCTGTAAAGATCTCGAAGAACAACTCCAAAATGTTTCCTTTGTAGAACCGCATCTTTGAGGCTGCCTACTGGAAAGGTTGGCTGAATATACTTGATATTTCTCTTCTTCCAGTACTGGTACGAATGCATGAAGTAGATGTAAATTATAGAAGGTAGCAAAGCGAACACAGAAATCACGTAAAATCCCACATAGCGAATGAGAGAATCCATTTTTTTTTTTTTTTTTTTACTATTTTTCTTCTTTCCTTATTTTATCTGAGCTTCTTCTGAAATAAAACCAGTAAAATTATAAGGTAAATTTATTTATTCATATATTTATAAATTTTAAAGATTCTTCACAAACTTCACCACCATTTAAAAAAAATGAATAATTAATAAAACACAAATAATAACAATACAATAAAAAATACACAGACATTTAAAAATTGATGCAGATATTATCTATAAAATCCTATTACAAAACTAATAACTGTATTTTCTTGTAAGCCAGAAATTTGGACCAGTTCATGTAATTATAATTGTCAATCACTTACATGTCTGCACGATAGATATTATCATGTGCTTTTTTTTCTGTATGGAAGTTTGAAGTGCGTATATGATGAAAGATCAATGAAGCTTCTATTTTCTTTATGCAGATCATATTAGGTTGATTCGTTAATTTGTGCTGTTCATTTTCAGGATTTTTTTTTTTTTTTTTTTTTTTGCTTAATGTTAGTAATGACGGGAGTGCTGCAGAATTAAAAAAGTGTAACTGTGTTATCAGGGCCGGCGAGAGGGGAGGGCAGGAGGGACCAGAGCCCTGGGGCCCGACGGCCGAGGATAAAGAATTATTAAATGTGTATTTTTACTCAGTTCGCTTCCAATCAGTGCGCTCTTTGTGTAACAATTTTTGTGTACTGTGGTCTTGCAAAGAAATGACAGGTGACCAGATCCAAGAACAAGCAGATGCACTATTCCAGCGATACCCAAAAGATTTAGGAGATGATCTTTCTGATGAACTGCATAGCCTGAAATTGATATATTCGGCCAATTTTGGTGAGAAAACGCTTTCACCATGGGATCTCCTAAATAACATCAAAACTTTGAAGCTAGAAACTTGATTTACAAATCTGACAGTGGTCCTTCGTATATTCGCCACAATCCCTGCTACCGTTGCTAGTGCAGAGCGCTCTTTCCCTCTGTTAAGTAGAGTAAGAAATGTTTTACTCTCTACAATGTGTCAAGACAGATTATTAAGCTTAGGCTTGTTGGCAGTGGAGATAGAACTTGTCGAGTGTACCAACCTGGATGCTATCATTGATGAATTCACCCTGAAAAAGGCCAGAAAGGGAATTTTGTTGTAACTATACGTAGAAAAGGATACATTGTAACTGTAACAGTTGTCTAGTAGTAATACATATAATAAATTTCTCCTACAGACAATTACTATTAATATCACATTATTAATCACACTATAGTTAATTTGAGCAATATTTCATTGAAGTAACTAAATTAGGCCTAATGCCTCATGTCTCTAGTTAAGGAAGACTAACTGCATAGCTTACTTCTATATAATTATTTATAGCAACAATTTGTGCAAAGATTTCGTAGTACAGGATAGATTGGATGGTTGAGAACATTTACTTTCCCAACTTTTATTAACTATTTAATACGTTTTTTTTTTTTGTATTTTCTTCACAAATTAGTTTGTTTTGAGCATTTGATTGAGCATTGGGGGAGAACTTTTGCTATTACAAATAGATAAGTTACTTTTTTCTATATTTTGATACCATTGTATATATATTATTCATTTTAGTTTTGAAGCCTTCAAAAATCTTGAACCAACAAGTATAGTATAGTTTTTTTTTTTTTTTTCAGCGAACAGTGAACATAGGCTAGGTTCAGAGTTCTTATTATTAACTTATTTGGAGATACACTGAGAAAAAAAATTGTAGGTGACATACTTAAAAAGATAGGTTACATGCATAATTCCTGTAGTTTTTGGACTTAACGTACAGCAGACGTATAACTGAAAACGCATGTTTTATAATACTTTCTGTATAAGTGTTCCATCAATACGTACTTTCCATATGAAACAATATAGACGGTCAGCATCTCACATACAAATATACGTATATAACATACAGCTGAGGAATGTAACATAAGTATATGCATGTGAACTACGGAAAACTGTTACATGTCAGACATCCTGCAACGGCATCATGTAACATCGAAGGGCAGTGCCTATGTAGCATATGGATAACGTATGCTCCGTACTGATTTCTGTAGTAAGCAAGAGGATAACGTATATTTGTACAATATACCGCTGTCCGGAGAACGGATTTTTCTCTGTGTATAGCAATACTGTTTAACATGTAAATTAAACGCATTAATGGTCTAATAAAGAGTTCAAAATAAGTCTTAATGTTCATTTTAGTTTACCTCCGTAAGTAAGTACGTAAAAAATCATAAGGAAACATGTAAGAGGCCCGGGATTGATCAGCCCCGGGGCCCGCGACCGCTCTCACCGGCTCTGTGTGTTATCAGCAGGGCCCGGATCTTGTTGACAAGTCAACTTTTTTCTGTTACGCATAGGACAAGGCAAGTTCTAATAAAAACATTATCCATCAACTCTTGGTTCTAAAAATATATTTTTTTAGGGTCAACTTTTGGTCACTTTTTGCCGTTTTGAATTTTCAGGTCAATTTTTAATATTTTAAGGTAACTTTTACGTCACTTATGGTCTTTTTATTAATTTTCTTCTACATAAGGAAATCTTAAAATGAAAACTCTTTACGGATTTAAAACAAGAAGTTAAATGATCTTTTTCCCTGCTTCCTGATTATTGGGGTGGAAAAACTGCATTCTTAACAAGTTAGTGAACACTAAGCTGTAGCCCGGTTGACTAGGGCTGGGGGTTCGTAAGTGGCCAAAGCAGATGGTTCTGGTTGTTTACCACAAAGGATATGACTACGTGAATAACTAAAAATAGATTAGAAGACGTTCAAAGGTTTTAAACAGGCTTTTTATCTATTATTCTGGTGTATACAATCTACACTTGCGAACTTTTATTCTTTAAGTGTGCTTCCTAGTTTCAACTCGAGAGTGAATTGATGGTTTCAGTATATAGAATGCCGAGGCATAAACCATCTACAGCTTCTCATTTAAGACAGATTGTTTCCGAATTTGGTGAGGATGTTTTTAGTACTGACGGTACAATATTGTTTTGCAAGGCATGTGAAGTAAAAGTGGCAGCAGAGAAAAGAAACACTGTACAAAAGCATATCAGAAGCGAAAAACATTTACGCGAAGTTGAAACAAACATAAGACCAAGTGTTCTCAGTTGTTACTTGTGGAGAGTGCTTTGAATAGTAAAGGCAAATCCTCAGTTTTCAAAAGAGTTGTGTGAAGTTTTTGTGTCTTCAAATATTCCTCTTTGGAAACTCAGTAATGTGAAATTGCGGGATTTCCTGGAACGTCATACAGGTCGTTCCATTCCAGACGAAACGAATCTTAGGAAAAATTACTTGCCAAAGTGTAACGAGGACACAATAAGGAAAATAAGAGAGGAACTTTGGACTCAGATAATTTTTGTTTCTATAGACAGACTAGTGATGTGAAGTAACGCTATATAGTCAATATTATTGTTGGGGCAATGAAAGCCGACGAACCTAGCAAAATATTTTTGCTAACTGGTGAAGTGTTGGAATCTGTCAACCATTTTACAATATGTAGACTTTTCGATAAATCGATATCCCTACTTTGGCCTGAAGGTGTCCAACATAGCCTTGTTGTTTTTGTAACAGATGCTGCTCCGTATATAATTAAGGCTGCTAATTCAATAAAATTGTAAAAATGTTTACAGTTATCTACTGCAATGCTGAATAAGGTATGAGCTAAATTTTGTGACAATTACAAAGTTCTTGAGTTAGTTTGTGGTATCACAGCTTATAAAATGTTTATATGTTGCTTAACTGAATATAGGCCTATATATCTGTAATTCACATATGAAATGCTTAGTTATTTAGTAAATTGGTCAAAGTTTAGTTTTAGTATTATTGCTTTTTTAAATCAAAGACACAAATGATCAATGGACTGCAACCAACTGAAACAAAACTTTTGAAAATGAGTGAGAAATGGTAATTAAAATCCAATAAATATTCAAAAAAATGTCAATGTTTTAATGAAATAAACGTTTAAAAAACTTCAAGTTTTAAGGTCAACTTTTGTGAATTTTAGGGTCATTTTACAGGAATTTTAGTGTCATTTTATAGGTCACTTTTTAGAAAATTTTAGGTCAACAAAATCCGGGCCCTGGTTATCAGTAATGTATAACTTAAACTAGAAATACAAATGATTTAAACTAGTAATATACAACAGTATGTTGTATACTTGTATTCTCTTTTATCTTCGAGTAATATTTGGTTTATAGATATGTACAAGCCAGTTTATTTTATAGAAGAAGAAAAAGATAAAATAATATAAAATTATATGTATTTTTAATATATACTAGCAGCGTTCACCCCGCTTCGCTGGGGTCACCCCGGAACGCAATAAACTTTGTTACTTAGATAATTTTTACTTTTTCGCTTTCAAGTGATATGATAAAAACCATAGAAGATTGCAGTAAATGTTAACATTATATCGCCTGTCATTTATGTTAACCCGCCGAGTGACACGGTCATGTGGGTTGCATATAAATACGGTTAGATTTAGCTATGATGAGCTAAAAAAGGATTTCTACGTTATGGACACTTGAATGGTCAATTATCTCAAGACACTGGTAATTGAAAATTAAAGTGATATGATAAAAACCATCTAGGGTCCAAATCTTAATAACCCCCCAAAAATGAAAGAAATTGGTTCAGCCGTATTAGCGTGATGAGCTAACAAAGGATTTGTACGTTCTCTTTTATATATATAGATAATTGAATATTTATATGTATCTAAGAACGACGAACTGAAGGTTCGTTCGTCACAAACCGATTCAAACAAAACTTACACCAAAATTTTGCGGACCACATCTCGAGTTTTATGCACTTCAAGAAACCGAAAATATTCCAAATTTGAAACTTTATGTCAGGCCTGAGTTCGTCCAAAAGTAAAGTGGAAAAAAAAAATAACATATTCCAATCTGTAGACCGAGTTTTGTAGTCTTGTGCACGGCAGGTAATAAGATATATTGTTCCTTGAAAATAGGGCCTACTGTACTGCGTATTCCAGACACTGGAGTTCGCATAACTTTGTTTGAGACGACAATTACATCAATCGTTCGACGTTACATCGTTACATCAATCTTTAGCATTCATTTTGTGTAATTTTATGCATCACCTCTCGAGTTTTGCGTACCTCACAACTGACAAGTAACACTTCCCAAGTGTAATACTCCGATTTTGATGAAATTTGGCAGGTAGATACTACACATGAATAAACGAACGGCGTTTTTTTATTTTCTGCGGTAAAATTGTTTTAGGGGGCAAAAGCCCCCCCCCCAATTTTGGAAGTTGACGTCCGAAAGACAAAAATTAGTGGACCAGAGTGAACGAAATTGTATATAGTTATTGTAGACGTAAAATGAGGGAATACGTATTTCATATTTTCCTGGAAAAAGTGGTTGGGTGGGTCACGGACACCTCCAACGATCACGAAATATCAAAAGTGCTAATAACAGTATATCAGATGTGTCCAAAGAACATGAAGAATTGCAACGAAACTTTGTCTAGGGACAATACGCAAAAAATAAACGAATACGTTGTTTTATTTTCTGCGGAAAAACGGTTTTAGGGGAGAAAAGCCCCCACCCAAAATTTTGAAATTTGACGCCCGAAAGGCAAGAAGAAGTTAACCAAAGTGAATGAAATTATGTACAGATATTGTAGACGTAAAATGAGGGAATGTGTGTTTCGTATTTTTCTGAAAAAAAAAAAAAAAAAGAAACGGGATGACCACAGACCTTCTAAACCGTTGATTACGAAATATCAAAAGTATACGTCAGGAGTTCATAAAGTATATGGAGCATTGCAACGAAACTTCATATAGGGACAATTTGCAAATAAATAAAGAAGTAAATAAATAAATAAACAAAACGTCTTTTAATTTGTACGGGAAAACAGTGTTGGGGCGAAGGGTTCCTCCGAAAAAAAAGTAAATATTATCGTAATAGCAAATGAAGGACTGGACCGAAACAAATGAAATTGTGTGTAGATATTGCATATATAAAATAAGGCCTTTCGTGTTCTCAAATCCGATTTGCTTCAAATTTGGCACATCAACAGCAAACAGGAAATAAATCGACATGCAGGGCTGGGTTAACCCATCTGGAGACCCAGGGCTAGAAAAAATATGTGGCCCCTGCTGACTTCACCGAATACATTTCTGTGAAAGTACAGTAGAAAGTTAAGGGAATATATTTTATGATGGTGATTGTGTCTTCATGATTCTTTTCAGATAGCCAGTTGAGATTTTCATCAGAGTGAAGGTCCCTGTCCACCTGGAGGCCTGGGCTATAGCCTACCTAAGTCCCCCTTACCCGACCCTGACGACACGTGTTTTTGTTTATGCGGAAATCATTGTAATTGTTAAAGGCGCCTCCTGAAATAGTATAAAATATGCTATACTGTTTATGCTTAATGTTGATCTGCCAAATTTGAAGAAATCGGATGGAAACACTTGTGAAACACGGAAGGCCTTATTTTACATATACAATATCTACACACAATTTCCTTCTCTTCGGTCCACTCCTTCCTCCACGGTTCACCGAACAGTTTTTTTTTTTTTTTTTTTCAGGAAAATACAAAACACGTATTCTCTCATCTTACCTCTACAATATCTGTGCACAATTTCATTCACTTCGGTCCACTTCTACTTGCCTTTCGGACATCAAATTTCAAAATTTTTGGTGGGTGCTTTTGCCCCCTAAAACCATTTTTTTTTCGCAGAAAATAGAAGACCCGTATTCATTTATTTTTTGCGTATTGTCCCTACACAAAGTTTTGTGAAAATTCTTCATGTCCTTTAGGCATTTCTGACATACTGTTATTAGCATTTTTGATATTTCGTGATCAAAGGTTTGGAGGGGTCCGTGCCCCACCTAACCGTTTTTTTCCAGAAAAGTACGAAATACAATTCCCTCATTTTACGTCTACAATATCTGTGCACAATTTCCTCCATTTCGGTGCACTTCTTCATCCCATTCGGGCGTCAATTTTTAAAATTTTGGGTGGAGACTTTTTCCCCCTAAAACCGTTTTTCCGCGGAAAGAAATATTCGTTTATTTTTTTTTGCATATTGTCCCTACACCAAGTTTCGTTGCAATTCTTCATGTTCTTTACACACATCTGACATACTGTTATTAGCACTTTTGATATTTCGTGATCAAAGGTTTAGAGGGTCCGTGTCCCACCTAACTGTTTTTTTTTCTCAGGAAAATACGAAACACGTATTACCTCATTTTACGTCTTCAATATCTGTGTACAATTTCGTTAACTTCGGTCCACTTTTTTTGTCTTTCGGGCGTCAGCTTTCAAAATTTTAGGTTGGGGCTTTTGCCCCTCTAAAACCGTTTTTCTGCAGAAAATTAAAAAAAAAACACGTATTCGTTTATATCATGTGTAGTACCTAACTGCCAAATTTGATCAAAAGCGGAGTGTTACACTTGAGAAGTGTTACTTGTGAAATATAATCACTTGAAAATAGCAGCCCAAGTGCGTACAATACCGACCAAAGAAATTATTATCTCAAATATTAGTACTCATTTTGTGCAATTTTGTGCACATCTTCCGAGTTTTGTGCAGCTCAAATAACCGATATACAGTCCCTTGAAATTTGCCAATGCCAATTGCTCGAGTGGGTATAGCATTGGTTCGAGTCTATTCCGCGCCGAACAAAGCAATTGTTAGTTAAATTGTTAGTACTCATTTTGTGAAGTTTTGTGTACCATATCTCGAGTTTTGTGCACCTCAGATAACCGGTATATAGCCATTAAAAAATAGTGCGTATGCCAATTGCGCTAGTGCGTACAATGCCGACGAAGCCAAGTGTTGTATCAAACATTAGTATTTATTCTGTAGAATTCTGAGCATTTCAGGCAACTGAGATACAATCACTTGAAAATAGTGCATATCCCAACAGCCCAAGTGCGTACAATGTCGACTAAGGGAATTGTTATGTAAAATAAAAGTACTGTCTTGGTGGAGTTTGTGCATGATCTGCCGAGTTCCATGCACCTCAGATAACTCGTTTGTCATGTACTACATTTGTTTCTCTATGCTGAGTACGACAATTTTTGTTTCTGTTTTATTATCTGATTTGTAATTGTTGTTTAATTTTTAAGCACATTTTAGTAGAATGACTTTTTTTTAAATATATATATTTGGTTTTGTGGTTTTCTTTTCAATAAAGTGACTAGTTTTATCAACTTGAGTAATTATTGCTATCTAATGAGAATAAGACTAGTATATCGTGCTGATATTGACGTAAGTTAACTTGGAGTTCATCAGAAACCGATTCAAACAAAACTTGTAAATAAATAAATAAATAAGTGCATATTTTGTACACTTTTGTGCACCATCTCCCTAGTTTTGTGCACCTAAGGTAACAGAGATATAGCCATTTGAAAATTGTGCGTATGCCAGACACTGGACACTTTTTTCGGCGAAAGTTGTATAAATCGTTAGCATTCATTTTGTGCAATATTGTGCAAAATCTCCCGAGTTTTGGGCACATCACATAACATAGATATAACCATTGGAAAATAGTGCGTATACTAACCACCCAAGTGCGTACAGCGCTGTTCAAGATAATATTGATGTCAAATATTTATACTTATTTTGTGCAGTTTTGTGCACCATCTTCCAAGTTTTGTGTACTTCAGATAACGGAGATATAACCACTGGTAAATAGTGTGTATCCCAACTGCCCAAGGCAACTGTTGTGTCAAATATTAGTGCTTATTTTGTAAAGTTTTGTGCACCATCTCGCCAGCCTTGTGAACTTCAGAGAACAATGATATTCCCACTGGAAAATAGCATGTCATTTGGGCAGTACGTATAATGCGGACCAAGGCAATATTTATATCAAATGTTAGTACACAGCTGGAGAAGTTTTGTGCTCCATGTCTCTAGTGTTATGCTCCTCAAATAACAGAGATATAGTCACTTGAAAGTTTGTGCACCATTTCCGGAGTTGTGTGCACCTCAGGTAACAGATATAACCAGTGTTGCCAACAGCCTCTGAAGAAAATAGGCTAGATGGCCTTTAGAAATAAGCTTTTTTATGCAAAAAATTGGCTAGATTTTTAACTGCTAACCTATAACCCACATTGCAGATTTTAAACCCCCTTTTTGTGTAGGATTATAATTGAGTAATAGGAAAATTAGAAATGTTGAATTTTATTCGGTGAAGACTAACAAGCAACATACATGACTTTAAATTACAACAAAATCCATCAACAAATCATCTGATTTGTCAAAGTCAACAGCCGCATTATCAGCTGAATGAAATAAGTCATCATCGATTATGTCGCATCTAGCCGAGGAGCTGGAAGTGGATGCACACCATTGTGGATTGGTTGTGTTTCTGTAGACTGCCATTGTCCCAATTTTCAGTAGTACTTCTTTCATCAGGTCATAATCCTTATAAACACTTCTTAATTCTCCGCACACCCACACGAATCATCATGATTGCATTGATAGTTTTCAAGTTGATTGGGTATCTTGTTTCCTTTAATAAACGAAAACAATCTCTGTGGCTTGAAGAGCCAAACAATTTACAAAATTGTATTAGAAAATTTCCTTTCTTGGAATGAAATGCGAAAATTAAAACTATTAAAAACTAGCAACTGGGCCCATTACGGGAGCGACATTAAAATTCTTTCTGAGTTGATGGGTATTGTGAAGTTTTTGTAAATATGTGAGTGGGGAGAGAGAATAAGAATTGAAAACAAGTGCTTGTTGCGTAATAAAACACCCTTTGTTTAGAGAAATCAATCAATATGATAACATAAAAAGACAAATAGGCTATTTTTTTTTTAAAAAAAACTTTATTTTCAAAGAAAAAGTATTTTTAGAATTGATTTAACCCTTAAGAGATCCGGGGTTTTTGGGCTATTTTTTAGACTTTCAGTCAAGCAGCTACTGCATCGTCACTATTTATCCTAGGATCATGGTTCATACCTCATTCTCTTCAGAATGGAGCTGGATTTCAAATGATACCACTTGCATGCTCATACCATATACCAGGAGCGGGAAAAATGATGTCAAAGGGAAAATTTCGGAGGGAAAATTTTTATTCTCGCACTTTGGGCCCCCCTGGAGCAACCCTGTGTGAACGTAGCCATCTAAAAAAATCTGATAAATAGTACTTGCTATACTGAATGTGTGTGCCAAATTTCAAGTTTCTATCTTGAATAACAAGGGTGGGAGAAATTTTATCAGGAATTCCTACCATGCCCCAAATTACCGTAAAACACCATGATCTCAGGTAAAAAATTTCCTGAGACATCCCTAATTACCCTAGGGTCACGTTTCGCCCATCATTCTCTTCAGAATAGAACTGCCTTTCAGGTGGTATGACTCACGTGTCTCCATCATGTATCTGAGGCGGGAAAATGAGGAAAAACGGGATTTTTTGGGTCTAAATATCATTTTTTTCAACTTTTAGCCCCCCTGGACCCCCCTGTTTTAACGCAGATATCTGAAACAAAAATCTGGTAAATACTACTCGGTGGGCTGAATGTCTATGCACAATTCCAATTTTCCAGGTGCAAAGTAAGCCCGCCAAAAAAATATACCGACAATGTCCCATATTCCCGTATACAGAGGGAAATTTTCCCTGAGACAGAGGGAACATTCCCTGAGACATCCCTAATTACCCTAGGGTCATATTTTGCCCATCATTCTCTTCAAAATAGAACTGCCTTTCAGGCGGTACTATTCACTTGTCCCCATTATGTATCTAAGGCGGGAAAATCCCATCAAAGGGATTTTTTGGTAAAAATTTCCCTTTTCCAACGTTTAGCCCCTCTGTACCCCTCTGTTTTAACGCAGAAATCTGAAAAAAAAAATCTGGTAAATACTACTCGGTGGACTGAATGTTTGTGCACAATTTCAATCTTCTAGGTGCAAAAATAAGCCAGCACAAAAATAGTACCGAAAATGCCCAAAATTCCCCTATAAAGAAGTATATTTTGATAAAAATTCCCTGACACTTCCCTAATTACCCTAAAGCCATGTGTCGCATATCATTCTCTTCAGAATAGAACTGCCTTTCAGGCGGTACCATTCACTTGTCTCCATCATGTATCTAAAGCGGAAAAATTAGGAAAAGCGGGATTTTTGGGTAAAAATATCCCTTTTTTCAACTTTTTGACCCTCTGGATCCCCCCTGTTTTAACGCAGAAATCTGAAGAAAAAAATCTGGTAAATATTACTCGGTGGGCTGCATGTTTGTGCAAAATTTCAATCTTCTACGTGCAAAAATAAGCCCGCCAAAAATACTTTACATACCCCCCCCCCAAAAAAAAAGTATTACACGAAAATATAAATATTAGACTTATGACGTCATCACCTCCTATGTCTCGACACAGGAAGGTGTGAAACCATCCGTAATGTCTTCTGCAATGCATCTGGACTTGAAAAAAAAAAAAAAGAGAAAAAGAAAAACGGACGAAAAAGCTCAAATAGGAGAGTTATAACGAAACCATGAAACACCCCGTATGGTACAAATTGTACCATGAGATCCCCAAAGGGTTAATGGCTAAGAAAAAGCCAAAAATGGCGAGAGTTTCATAAAATAAGCTTTATTTAAGGCTATAAGCATTTCGTAGATATGTATGGCTGAATGGCTATCCAAATAGGCTAGATTTAGCCAAAAATAGGGTAAATTGGCATCACTGGATATTATCATTGAACTTAAACGAAGTAACTGCTTGTACATTTAAATAAAGCTTATGTGTTTCTTCTTTACCTGTGCTCAGAAAATTAATTAAAATAATGAATTAGAATGTAAGTTCGTTAATACAATGCACTTGATAAAGTCACAATTCTTTCTCGAATTTTGCAGCTGAAAATTGTTGAGTAACAGAAATTCAATATTTTCTTCTTACACTGGCGTATTTGGGGGCTGGCTATCGGGCTCAAGCTTCCCCAAAATAAATTTGTTATATGCACAACTTCGTTAATAATTGTCGGAATCCAAAAAGAAAAATATAAGTGCTTTTCACTTGTTGTGCGTAGCCCACCCCCGAGACAAAATCCTAAATACACCACTGTCTTCTTACCTCCTACAATGTAAATAAACTGCAACAATGCTTCAAATTCTCATTTCAGAGCTAAATGTTAGGAAAGCACCCGTCAACAATGAAGTTATACAGCTAGTCTGAGGTGCAGAGAGAACAAAAACTGATGAACAAGTGCCTGCGACCGCATTCCCATTTTAAGTGGATAATAATAATAATAATAATAATAATAATAATAATAATAATAATAATAATAATAATAATAATAATAATAATAATAATAATAATAATAATAATGCTATTGAAAGTTCATTTAGAAATTCAAACTATGGGTTTAGTTCTGTACATCCTGTAAATTTCACTTTGATGTCATTTATAATGAAAAAGTTGTGAGACCCTGAAAACGTGCCGCGGGCAACATTGCTTATTTCGACAAATATTGGGCCTACTCAGAGTGGTGCGTATCTTATTATAACTTTGGTTTTATTTACCGGAATGCTTTTAAATTTGGTATTTTATCTCTTAATACTACCCAGCTTATGTGTACAACTTTTCATGAAAATCCATGATGGTCACCGGGAAGACCTTTGAAAATTGGTCGATCTGAGGTGGAATGACGCAAGCTTCTGCTGGAATAATTTAGTTATAGTGCCAATGTCAACGCAGCATACTAGTCTAATTATATAGAAAGCAATAACTACTCAAGTTGATAAAATTTGTCACTTTATCAAAACAAAAATCACAAAACCAAATAAATTAAAAAGAAAACACATTTAACTAAATTGTGCTTAAAAATTATATAACAATTACAACAAACAATAAATCAGGAACATTGTATTCTGCATAGAGAAAAAATGTATTTATCAAACGAGTAAATATTATGTAAGATATACATAAAAACAAGCATTAACAGCTTCCTTAAAATGTTTAAGGTAATAACCAAACTGACAAGCCCTTATATCCATTCTGCGTAATTCACTGCGTTATCTTTCAGTTAAAAAACAATTACTAAAATTTGAAGTAATAATCGCTTGCTCCGAGTTCTAAATCCTTCACAAAACTCGTAAATAACTGCACAAAATTACAATAAAGGATGTCTGCCATAACAATCACCTTGGTCATCTTTATACGAACTTGGGCATTCGGGAGATATAGTAGTTTTTTTTTTTTTTTTTGTTTCTCTGTTGTCTGAGCTATACAAGAAACGGGATATGGTGCACAAGAATGCACATTTGAAATAACAATCGCCGTAGTCGGCATTGTACGCAGTGGGGCAGTTGGCATACGCACTATTTTGAAGGGGCTATACCTCTGTTATTTGAGGTGCATAAAACTCGAAAGGTGGTACACAAAATTGCACCAAAGAAATGCTAACGATGGTTGTATGTACTGCCGTAAATAGTGTTATGCGAAATCCAGTGACAGGCATACGCATTATTTTCCAGTTGTTATATCTATGTTATGTGAGGTGCATAAAACTGGGGAAATGGTATGCAAAATTGCACAAATTTAATACTATTTGATATAATAATTTCCTTGGTCTGTATTGTACGCACTTGGGCTGTTGAGATACACACTATTTTGAAGTAGTAATATCTCGTTTATTTGAGATGCATAAATCTCGAGAGGTGGTGCACAAAATTGCACAAAATAATTGCTAACGATTTATATATTTACCGGGGTAGATGTTTAGCAGACGGGGTTCAAAAGTACGTTGAAAATGCAAAATTTACGGGAGAAATGGAAGATGCAAGTACTTAGACCTAATATAACCTAACCTAACCAAACCTAACCTAACCTAAACTTACTTAAACTAACCTGAACTAAACTAAACTAACCTAATATTAATAGAAATAAGCCAAACTCTATCATTTTTTTTTCGAAAATTATGCCGGATTCCTACGCTAATATAACCTAACATAAAGTAACCTTACCTAACCGAAACTAACCTAACCTAACCTAAACTAACCAGAACTTATCTAAACTAACCTAATGCGAACGGAAACTACCGAAATTGTAACATTTTTTTTTTAGAAAAAATACCTGGACCCCTTCTGCTAAACATTGTCCTTTGCCGGAATTAGTGTTGTGCGAATTCCAGTGCCTGGCATATACACTATATTTCAAGCGGATACGTCTCGGATATCTAACGCACACAACTCGGATATCTAGGGAGATGACGCACACAACTACGAAAATTGGCCCTAGATATTGGTATATGTTTTCAGATTTTCCGGTTGGACGAACTCAGGCCTGTCGTACACTTCAAAAAATTTAACTTAAAAAAAATGATGAGTTATGTCGGACGGGCCAAAACTATGTAAAAAACAGAATGTTTACAGGAGAAATCAGTTCATATTACTGAAGGCTAATAGATCTGTGATCTACGATGACAGTGCAATGTAAAGAAAAGAAAATTTCTTGCCTATTTCAGAATAAGTAAAGAAAATATGCGAACTCAACTTACCTTTCATCAACCGAAAGAAACAAAATAACTTCAACCAAAACACACAATCGCTTCTTCAAGTCGTAATCTTTCTTTTCTCAACAGTGATGATGGAAAGATACCATAAAAATTATAAATAGTTACGGGTAAACAAATCGTTATTTTAGTTAATAATTAAATTCTCCAGTTACCAGAAAGGAGCACTTAACTTCGCAATTGAGATAAAGATTTAAAAAAAAAAAAAAAAAAAAGGATAACAACTCAATGCACAACAATTCCATGTTACAGACAAGTATTTTGTTCTAAGCTTCGTTACTTCTTGTTCTTCTTGGTAATTATTTTTGTTTGAAAGAAAGGTCCAGATAATTATAATAATTAGCTTCTGAAAAACTCTGGAAAGTTATATAATAACAATATCGTGACCTTCCAACATTTCTTAAAGTTTACATTGTAAGAGTTATTGTTTGCTTTCTTGAGAGTTTTTCCTGTAATAAGAAAACTGAAGTCTGTAGTGATGAGATGTTCCGCTAGAGGTTCACAACGTTAGTTTGTTGGTGGGTTAGCGATGAATGTCCTTTTTCAACACAGGCTATTTATGAGACAGGAAGTACTGTTGAAGTTATTTAGCACAATTGCTGCCATGCGTATCAAATTGATACACAAGGTGACTTCCCTGGCAGGCCATGTGCATAAAATTGATACACATATTACAGACTGTGTGTACCTGAAAAAAAGCCTCGGCCTGGTGCATGACCTTGTGTGATTTATGACCGGCAGCCAATGTGTTAAGGTACATTCCAAAAGATTTAACTTTAACAGCATTATTCTTTTCAGTTTAGTTTCATGAAGAATTTTATTCACCCCCATATATATATATATATATATATATATATATATATATATATATATATATATATATATATATATATATATATATATATATATATATATGGTATATATATTCCTTTTTATCTCTCAAGGGATTTTTGTCTTTTTACAACTATTGCTCGTACTGCTAGTATTATTATGATTAATAATAGTAACTCTACTAAATTATTAGCATTAAACGGTACATTCGATAAAGTTCATTTGGGTGTCAAACCTTATGCGTAGTTTTCGACAAACCAGAGAAAAAACAATTAATTTGTAAACCTAAAAATTGATATTGTACAAGAACCATACCACTTATTGAAATGAAACTGATATTGAAATATATCCTTATTAAACTCATCATTTTCACACTAGTAAAACGAGAGCTGTCCTGGTGATTTGGTTCAAGTGGTCATGGGTTCGATTCTTAGTATGAGAACATCGAATATTTAATTACTCAAACATTCACTCTCATTAATCATCCATCTCCTTTAGCCTAAGGAGTATAATTATGAGACCTTAAAAAAAGCAATGTTTAGAAGTTCGGTTTTCCAAAACTTTATATATTTACTTTGTCCGTCCAATAGTGGTCTGCACGAGCTTGGGTCGAGCCCGTGAGCTGGGCTCTGGCCAACTAAGCATAGATTACTTCGGTCTCGGGCCAGATTCGGGCCGTAAAGTTCTAAATATACAACCATATTTCTTGGGCTTTTTCGACCTAATTTTGTAAACATACCGTACAACGATATCTATTAGATCATTCTTTCTGGAGAACTTTTAAAGCACATCTAACTTTGTAACTTGACAAGCCCACACTAAAAATCTATCATTGTGTACTGGAGAAAAAAAATAAAAAATAAAAGAAACATACTTACCTTGTCTCGGTGAGATCAAGTACTGTTTCCTATACCGAATTAAAAGGGACAAAAGCATTCAAAACATGTTGTCTTGTTCTTTTCCCTTCAAGATGATGCTAATTTATATTTTAATTTGTTTATTATTATTATTATTATTATTATTATTATTATTATTATTATTATTATTATTATTATTATTATTTCTTTCCTTTGCTGATATTAGAAACATTTCTTTCACAAATTCTCCACAAGCATTCCCATTTTCACTTGTAAAATGAGGAGTCAAACGTTGCCGAAACTGAATAGCAACAATGGGACCTATTCCACCCACTTTAACTGGTCAAGAGAAAGGAAAATTGATGATTTGGTGAGCATGGGGAAAAAAGAAAACTGCTTTGAGGACTGTCTGAGTGACTTCAGTTGCACATCCATGAATTTCCACACATTGACATTATGTTTTAAATATTTGGAGTATTGATGTTTTCATTTCATAAGCATTTATATAAATGAAATTAAATGAAGAATTTAGTTTAATGTCCAACGATTATGGACCGAGGCTGAGGGAGATGGAATTTATATAAATGATATATATATATATATATATATATATATATATATATATATTAGAGAATTCATAGAGTTAGTAAGCGTAAACGAGAACTTTTATTTCGTTGTTCTCTCTGAATCATGTAAGATTGTAAACTGCAAAATTAAGCCTCTAATTGTTGTTAATAAAATTACAAATTTGTGTTAGTTATTAAGTTTCTGTAATTCGGGCTTATTTCGCGCTCATTTGATCACCCCTCCGACTCGAGCCGGGCTCAGGTCTAAAGGCTAAAAGATATTTCGGATTCGGGTCGGGGTTACAATTATAAATTCACGTGCCGGGCCGGGGCCGGGATAAACATTCCGGCCCGTGCAGACCTCTACCGTCCACCGTCCAGGAGACAAGGAATCTTAAGAACTACTTAACCAATCATCACCTAATTTAGTTAAAATATAAAGGGTCGAAAGCTAAAAACCGAGCTTTTTTTTTTTTTAAGCTAATACTGAAACCGAAAGTGCGGTCTTCTGGAATCGGTTGTGTCCCAAGAATATTTTACATCTTCGTTCTTAGTTCTCTACTAAAACTGGAAGTGGTAGAAAACCACTAGAATTTCTGATTTCAATGTTGATTTACAAGGAAGAAAAATGGATAACAAGAACGAATAAGCGGTTTTATGTAATCGATTTGTTGTTCTAAGAAGAGATACCATATTCTCTCCTCACTCTTTATTTAAACTGGAAGTGGTACAAATCTACCACATCCGGTTTTAATGCCGATCTTTATAGATTGAAAATGGTAACAGATAGCTTGAGGCGATTTTTTGCAATCAATTAAGCGTCCCAGGAATATATTCCACCTCCATTCTAAAATATCAATTAAAACCAGAAGTGTTAGACATTAAGCATTTCCAGTTTTATCGTTGATCACCGTAGAAAAAAGTAGAAAGAGAGAGGTAATTTCCTTCAATTAATTGAGCTCCTTCGTGACTAAACGGTTAGCGTACGCGCCTTTGGCGTGGGAGACCCGGGTTTGATTCCGGGTGGGAGCTCATGTGATTCGGATTCCAAGTTAATTAGTAGGTCCACGTCTCATATGACCTCGCTGCTGAACGGAACGTTAAACACAAAATCAACTCAACTCCTTCAATCAATTAAGCGTCACAGTAATACATTTCAGTTGCATCCTTAAGTGTGTACAAAAACCGGAAAGGACAGAAATCTACTACTACTTCCGGTTTCAGAACTGATCTACATAGAACAAAAACACTAAGAGGTAGCGAGAAGTGTTTTTTGGAAGCGATTTAGCGTTTTAAGAATAGGTAGGGTGGGTGCGCCATTTATGGAATACGTTCCTAATATGAAATACCAGTCTATTTTGTCTGCTATGTGCTGCCACCGAATAGACTTTACGTAAACTTGTACACAGTGACACCCTCAGTCTGCGCATGAGTGGTTTGCTGCCGAACGATTACATAACATTTCCTTTAGTTGCAGAATAGTTTTTTGAAGAACTTGAGTTTTTCGGACGAACATTTCTAGGCTGCTGAATATACGCAAAGAGGCTCATATTGTTGTTGAGTTTGTGATATTTAGATTACATATATAGTGTAACATAAGGGCATAAAGATTCAGTACACAGAGAATCACGTAAGCGTGTGTAGGAAGATAACTATCCAAAATGGCGACTTTCCTAATATGGAATACCAGCAGGATCCTAATATGGAATATTCGTAAATAGGTTCATCCGTATGTGAACTAGAAGTGAAGAAGAATAACGGAATTGTAAGTTATAATAGACCTGACATTGTTTTAGACCGAGCATGAGGGAAGTCTCCTAGTTGAAACGTTTGGAATTTGTGTTGTCTGTCTACAGGATGTCCATAAAGTCTGGATACATGGGGAAAAGCACAATTTAGTCAATTTAATGTTAATGAATAATATTTTCTACATTATTTCCTTGCCGTTCAATGCATAATTTGATGTGCTTTGCAAGATTAACGTGAACTCGATGAAATAGGTCTGAATTGCCGTCGATTTCGAATAAACTTTCTCTTTCAGCATATCTCAGAAAAAGAAAACAAGGGAGAAAGGTCTGGCGAACGAGGGGACCACTTCCCATGACCTTTTCTCCTAATTCATTGAGGGAAATTGTCATTCAACCAATCTCTAACAGCTGCAGCAAAATGGGCAGGGGTCCCATCCTGCTGAAACCAGTCTGGAAGTCCCTCACTCAAACGCTCAATTTGAGGCATCAGTTTGTTTCATCATGTTTAGATAAGTCTCATTAGTTATATGTTCATCAAAGAAGAAAAGTCCTAGCACGGAACGGGGTTTGTCCAATATATTGCCTGTTTCTTTAAACTCGGTGATTAATTTCCTGACTGCTCAGTGGTAGAGCGTTCACCTCTGGTGCTTGGGGTCCCGGGTTCGATCCCAGCCCCCGCCAAGTGAACTTTGTGCTGGACAAACACCGTGTGCGTGGGTTATCTCGGGTTCTCCCGTTTCCTCCCACTTTCTTCATTCCACCATTTCATGCATTACTCATCATCACCGTCTCCTTTAGCCTAACAGGCATAACCGTGGGACGTAAAACTCAGAGATTTCATTTCATTTCATTTCATAATTTCCCGACGGCAGTAAAACAAATAGGTTTGACAATGAAGGTGTCGAAGGTTAAATTCTTGCGCAATTTTGCGATACGATCATCCTTTTCGTCCACTTAAGAGTACCAACTCGACTCGTTCTTCTTTAGTCAGTCATAATTCAACCTGGAAAAATAAACACAAATTACTAGAATTCCCTATTTGCCCAGACTTTATGGACATCCTGTATATGGGTATCTGTTTGTGTGTCTCGCGATAACTCCTGAACGCATGAACCAATTCGAATAAAACTTTCACAGATTAATTATTGGTTTAAATGACCCAACTGCTGTGTCGTCTACAGTGCTAAGTGAAGAGAATAGCACGACAGTACCGATTGAAGTAGTGAGTCCGCCACCACAACTACAGCCACAGCATCGCAGCACACGTAGTCGAAAGCCAGGTGGGCAAAAGTACTTACGAGTACTCCGCACAAAAACGATTTAGAAGCTCCCTCTATTTCATCACAACGGGCATTTACCTCATGATTGCAAGTAATTAAAAAGATGTTTAGCTTTCTAAGCCCCACCTAACAAAATCCAATCGAAACAGCCAAAGAAAAGGACTTCACACTACTACAAATTAGATAGTTAATACGAAGAGTCAGTGAGAAACTTGAAATAAAGTAGTGACAGTTTAAGTGATTCTACTAATGATGTTGACGATGATGATGAAAGCGGACATTGTGGTAAATTGTAGTCGCTCAGTGTAGGGGAGGGAGATTGGTTAAAATGTTGTTTGTAAAAGATAATCCCACGAAATGTCTCCCGTGAAAGGTTGAGAAAAATATGTTTGTGGCCATTGTTCTGCAACCAGTATGTTTGAACTTTTTCTTTTATATAGTTTTTTTTTAACTTTATTTGTCGCACGTAGTTTGATTCCTCGAATGTTTCGTTCTATTATTTTTATTATTGGTTGTAGCTAGTAAACATGCTTATTCTAAGTTAAAAGATATTATAGCTACTCCAAAAGTTAAAATAAGTAGATATTATAGCCTATTACAGCAATTTACAAACATAGACCTAATAATGAATAAGTCTGTTGGATATTAAAAGTGGCACAAAGTGCTTTTAAATGCTACACATACAGTTGAGAAGGTGAAGATTCGTGATTATAGAAATAGTTAAGATATAGAATAAAGAGGTCAATAACGATATTGTGTTTTTTAGTAATAGAGTTATTCTGGACGTGACAGTAATAGTCACACACTTTATGTAACATTGGATATCTAACATTGGCGCAGTCGTTTTGAAGAAATCTACGTTCCAAGAATGTCAACAATTCCGAATTTTCCACCCTTTAACATTGAAACAGATCGTCTACAATGCTACTTAGATCGGTTTGAGCATTTATGCATAGCAGGACAAATACCTGAGGAGAGAAAAGTGTCAACTTTGTTTACAGTGATGGGTACAGAAGCATATGAACAGCTGTGCAATATCTGTTGGCCAGTTTCACCTGCAGAAAAATCGTACACTGAAATCAAGGAAGCAATGAAAGGATATTATGCCACTAAAGTAAATGTGATATCGGAACGTTATCAATTTCACACGATGAAGCAAAAACCATACCAATCAATAACTAGTTTCGTTTTAGACCTGAAAAAGCAATCCTCGTACTGTGAATATACATGTTGTTTAGAAGAGAATTTACGAGATCAGTTTGTCTTTGGTGTGGCAGATGAAGGGATAAGGCGTAAACTATTAAACACCAGAGATTTGACTTTTCATAAAGCTACTGAAATTGCACTAACGATGGAAAGCACAGAACAGCAATTGCGGTTATTCAAGCCTGGTACTGACCATAAAGTGAATTCAATTCAAACCGTGAAAAGTCGTTTTTCAAACTTCACAGATAATCGGGCATCCAGTTCCAGCTCATCATCACCTAGAGCATCTCCGAAGCCCAGGTCAAGTTGTAACTATTGCAGGTTAACACATAAGAAAGGAGCTTGTCCTGCTTGGGGGAAGACTTGTCTCAAATGTGGAAGAAAAAACCATTTTGCACTAGCATGCCAGTACGACAGTTTTGTGACACAAGAAGTTAAACAGCAAACTCTTACTATAGATGAAATGCCGTCACAGAATAATAACGACAGTCAACCAGAACAGGAAGAGTTGATCAATTTGGCTAGATTAATGCATTTAGACACCTTATCTTGTGGAAAGGAAGAAAGAGATAGATTGATGATCCAGACAAGATTACTATGATTACAAATGTTTAATAAGAAGATTTAAGATTTAGATTGTGATCCAAGTAAGATAGGTAGATTATGGAATACGAATAATTTAATGAACCAAGGATAAAGGAAAGGTACAGATTAAGAATAAACAGATTGAACAAAGTAATTGTGTTATTAGGTATTTAACAAAGTCAAGTCAAGTTCGATAATTATCTTTGTACTACGTAAAATTCTGGTATTTCTGCTGTTTTATATTTTAATTATCTTAATGTTATGTAACTTTTTGTGTACTTGTCTTATAGACCTACCAAATATGAGATATATAATACCTACAACGCAACATTTGGATAATTCGAGCATGGGCACGATCCCTGCTCAGACCACCCATCCTGAGTGAAGTTTTTCTGGTTTTCCTCAGTCCTTTCAGATGTATGCCGGGATGGTTCTTTTCCCGATACCTTTCCAATTCGTAGACTTATCTTAAGGGCCGATGTGATGTCGGAGTTAGAGGCTCGAACACTACCTTTGCTCCTTTCCTTGAACTAATAAATAAATTTATTTCTTAAATAAACAAATAAATTGCTCGAATGCATTGCCCATGCTCGAATTATCCAAATATCGCATTGTAGGCAGATGCGCATATTTTGTTCTAGTATTCCATTTTAAGAACAGGTAGTGTTCCATATTAGGAGCGGGGTGTGCCTAATATGGGAAATTGAGTTTCTTTCAATTTCGTAATATTGTAAAAAATCAATAATGTGGAACAAACTTTCATACATGTATTTTGTTTTACAAAGGTACCACAAGTATTATGATGTATAATATTTTTATTCTGGAATACACGTTTCTGAGAAATAAAGAAGAAACAAAAAGTATTCCATATTCGGTACCTTTACCCTACCATCTTCTTTCTTAACCTTCTTTTCAAACCAGAAGTGGCATAAATAAACCATTTTCGGTTTTAACGTTGGTTGTTATAGAGTTAAAACGGTAATAGATAGAGAGAGGGATTTTCTGTCATCAAATAAGCGTCCTAAGAATACGTTGCATCTTCACTCTAATCTCTCTATTAAGATCGGCTGTGATATCTTTTCCAAAAATATAGTACATACACTGTTCCCTTCTTTCATGAAGTGTTGCTATGTTTCAGTTCCAAATTAAGAAAAAGTAAATTCAAACAACTTCTCATCTTGTCTATTTCTTTCTTCTATTGAGATAGAGCCAAGGATTTCTTCATCTTTATATTTTGTCTCATAGATAATAGCCAAGGGTGAAAGGCACCACTGGGAAACTCCACGATAGGTGAAAGCTACACACACAATATATATATATATATATATATATATATATATATATATATATATATATATATATATATATATATTTGGAACCTTAATATGAGGGAAGAAAATATACTCAAAGCAACACCATACGCAGATGTTAATTTCAAAAAAGAAGAACCTTCATTACGGGACATGATATACTTTTTTATAAAGCACAGAGAATTTTGTGACACTTTTCACCTCTGGATAGGACATTGACATAAAAGTAAGTAAGAGTTTTGGGATAAATCACTGTGATAGAAGCTGGTGAGTATATGAAAGAAAATGACTCAAATTTCTAAAATTGACCTACGTACGTAGTAATAGCGTGCTTCTTTTTTTTTTTTTTTTCATTATTTTATCTTCTTTCACTGACACAACTGGTTTTTCATCCACGCATGAATTAACAATTACGTCCAAGTGGAAATATGATAAGACCGAAAGATGTAATACAAGTTTTTCTTTTCACTACAACAGAGGTCATATAAACAGGTTATATAAATATGTCCTTGTTCTTTGTCAAATTATATTAATTCTGATTGAAAGGCGAAGTAGATTTTTTTTTTTTTTTTAATGCGAAGTGGTATTCAAGCACGTATATGTCTTGCTGATGTAGTATGAATAACTGGAGTAAGATCGATTTGTTCTAACTATATAGATCAAATGGCAATGATAAAACAAATACGTGAGATACATGTTACATTCTAGAACGGAATAGACTTAATCGTAACACTTCTATTTGATTGTAAACATTAAAAAAAAATCTATTACGGTTCTTGTACTGCTTCAATCCATAGGTTTTAATAAGAAGAGTTTGGCTAACACACGTTGGGTAGTGAAATCGTAAAACTGTTGTAACAAGCATTTTTGAGCCTTCCGTGAGGCATGACAGGGAGCTGAATACTGTTGCCTCAAGTAGGGTCTTCGAGCACTCGCCCTCTGCACCCTAGAGGCCCTCAAGAGCGCGGGCTTAAGCTCGACCCGGCCACGGACCGGACTTAAGCCAACAAAGCGTATATCAATTCAGGTTCGGGCTGTAAATTTTTAAATATACAGCCATATTTCTTGGATTTTTTCGGGCCTAACTTTGTAAAACAAAATGTACAACGATATTTATTTGACTGCTCTTTCTGGAGAACTTTTCAAGCACAACTGCAAAATTAAACCTTTAATTACTGTAAATAAAATACAATCTTGAGTTAATTATTAAGTTTCCGTAATTCGGGCTTACTTCGGGCTGATTTGATTATCACATGAGCTCGGGCCTAAAAGCTAAAACATATTTCGGACTCTGGTCGGGCTCACATTATGAATTCGCTGGCCGGACCGGGCCCTGGCTAAAATTTCTGGCACATGCAGACCTCTACTGCACCCAAGCCTTATGTACAGAGTTCAGCAACTCCACGAAGCTATTCGAATTTAGCTTGAGTCCCTCAAGCACATGTAATGGCATCACATCACCCTCACTGGGCCCAAGACCCAACACTATCACATTTTTGGGGGAAGTTAATGAACATTTAAGGCAAACCATTTATTGTTCTAGGAGTGATATAACTGGTTTTGACAAAAGTTTCTTTTTCATCAGAGAAAAAACACATTGTTCCAGATTCAATGTTATGCACTAGTTTTTAAAGGAGCTTCTTTGAGTTGATGAGGCGGTTTGCTCGAACCTTTTCTGTAAGCGATTGACTTTTACGCCTCTTATATGAGTGATGCGAAGGAAATTCAAAACGTTTAGCACTTAGTAAATTTTGTAAGTACCACAGAGATGGAATTTAAAATGAATGTATCTAGTTCTCTTATGTAGTCTACCTCTACCTACATAGCAACACATTATCTCCATCTGTACTTCATACTGAAGATCCCCGTTTTTCTAAAAGCTCTATTTTTGTTAATCAAAGATGTTCACAACAAGTTTCAGTTTATTGTCATAATAAAAATACTTTGCGCAAAGCTCGTCTTCCAATTTTGCTAACAAACGAAACTTCGATGGTGCTAAGTCCGGAGAGTAAATGATTCAATTACCAAATAGAATACGGTCCTGGTGAGCAATTCACATTTGTGAAGCGATACATTATGTTGTTCTGCAGGAGAATACCTCGATTTCACATTACTCTTCTCTTGAACTTGATCTTTTCACTTAACATAAAAAGGAGATCGCTGTACCTATCTACACTTAAAGATAAAGGATTTGGCGCAAATGCGTGAAAGCATTTCGGCATCGATTCCTACAATTACCCCAGCAATGTTACAACGTGTATTCAGGTGCGCCACGGAGAGAGGACAACTTTGCTTGGATATGGAATGCGGTCATGTCGAACTGCTGTGATTTCATTGACTTCCAGTGTTTTCTTCGATATTATAAACGCTTCATTTGAATTCACGCTCCTTCCCAGAAATAGGTACTTCACGGCACTCTGTATTTATTTATTTATTTATTTACAAGACTTGTAAAAATAATACAGTGTTAAGTAGCAGATAATATTTATTGTTGTTTGCCTTCTTCTCAAAATGAAAAACATGCTCCTTATAGTGACACATGTACTGTTTGTAAAATGTAATGCAAAGTGTTATTTCAGTTCAGCAGTAGAGAAACAATGGAGCTTGTAGCTTGTTCAGTTTGACTGTGGTGCTATTTCGGCCGGTTCGCACCGGATCGCTAGAACCGATTGTTAAAATATTCCTTTTTCGCAGAATCCTTTATTATACCCAGACATAACATCAAATTTTACCCATTTATACTAGTGCTGTCGAAATCGGTTTTTGAAAAAACCGAAAACCGGTTTTTGAAAAAAGTGAAATTTCATAAAACCGAAATGTCGGTTTTGAAAACCGCATTTGCGGTTTCGGTTTTGAAAACCGCATTTGCGGTTTCGGTTTTAAAAACCGCATTTGCGGTTTCGGTTTTGAAAACCGCATTTGCGGTTTCGGTTTTGAAAACCGCTTTTGCGGTTTCGGTTTCTGAAAACCGCATTTGCGGTTTCGGTTTTGAAAACCGCATTTGCGGTTTCGGTTTTGAAAACCGCTTTTGCGGTTTCGGTTTTTAAAACCGCATCTGCGGTTTCGGTTTTGAAAACCGATTTTCTCAAAAACCGAAAACTGCAGAAGTCACAAAAATTCGACAGCACTAATATCAAGTAACGACAAGGAAACAGCAAAGAATCTTTCCCATCTTCGGCTCACAGTTGCCAGATGGAGGGAAATTTTCCCCGGCGTAGGGAAAAAATGCTCAAAATTTGCAGAGGTGAAAGAAGAGTATTCTTTTACAATTGGCAGAATAAAAAAAAATAAGTTGCAGTTTCTCAGAAAGAGGCACGGCTATCGTTATTGGGAAGTAAAAAGATATAGAATAAAATATGATCGGTGTTCCCTTCACGTATGAACTATTGCAGGTGTCTGGGACTTGCGATAAGAAACCAGTCAACACATGCAAAACCACAGCATTCACATTTATCGGAGTGGCAACAAATCAACAATAAAATTGTGAATTGCGATCTAAATTTTTTTCTTTTCTTTTTTCTAAGAAAGGGAGGTGGTGTTTTTTTGTTAACAAAAGAAAGAGTGGCAGTACTATTTAGAAACAAAGTGAAAGAGTAATGATAATATAAAAGATCTCAGTCTAAGTGGATGAGATTTCAAATTGAATTTCATGAGTTGCAGGTATAGTGATCTTAAATAGGGATATACCTTATTTTCTATTTAGCTTAGTGTTGTCATATTACCCGATTTTTGCGGGTACCACCCGATCGTCAGGTTCTATATTCTTCCCTTGCTATCTTAATCACGAAAAACCACCTGCTTTTTGGGATTGGAGAAAAATCTAAGAGGACTTAGTGAATAAAGTGTTGGTATATTCAACGTAAACCGCTACACCTTTGACAATCTTAATCGCGATTGAGTTAAATTTGGAATTGCGCTCAGGCTCAGGCTGTGAGCTATCTGAGCAGTGCGCGGGTGTAGGGCCATTCGCTAATAAGAGATCTGCTCTAATGCACAATAGTTTTCTTTGTGTAATTCATGTGTTTTTAATGTAATGTATTGGAGGTTCTATACGAATGAATATTCATTTGTAGATGTTGTGACAAACATACTTGAATTATTCATGCCTTCATAAGCTACAAGAATGCCGAACGACAATTTCAAGTGTAACTTTAACGACACTTATAGAAGCGAATTTACGTATGTTAGCCAGGGCAGAACTCAGTTTGAAGCAAAATGTACACTCTGGAAAACTTAGTTTCGTTTGAAAAGTAGGCTGCAGGGAAGCAAAGTGGACCCCACCTGATTTTTATATATTTTGTAAACTATTTATAGATCACGAGGAACACGAATCTGGAGTTTTGACATTCCGACTTTCGGAGCTCGAGATATTAAAACTAAGTTTAATATAGATATATTCTCTATACGAAACATATTATGTCCTGTGAGATATATAAATGTAACCAAAAAAAAGTTCTGTCGCTTTTTGTGAAGGTCTGTGTTCAATTGATCCTTACACCGTGAGTTGAATGCGAATGGAGAAAAGGCGAAGGTCAGATGTTGGTGTGGGTATATCCAACATTCTACCTGCTTGTGGCAGTTCAGTTACAACGTGAACTTGTGTAAGGACAGAGTGAATATGGAACCTCTACAGAGCGTCATAAGGGTGTGTATGCTGTACGAGTTCAAACTTGGATCAAACGCCACTGCAGTGGGGCGGGAGATATCTCAGGCCTTTCGTGAAGGTGTCGTGATTACGCAGACAGTGCAAGGGTGGTTTAGAAAGTTTAAGGACGGTGACAAAACACTCACGAAAGACGCACCACGTGCCGGAAGACCAACACATTTACAAAATGAAGATCTTCAGGTAGCAATTGAGGTGAACAGTGGAGAGACCTGTGAGGAACTGGGGCTAACATTCAATGTGAGTGGAGAAACCATCCGGCAGCACCTCCATCAACTTGGGAAACACTACAATTTGAGTCTATTGGTCCCACATGAATTAACTCCGGGCCAGAAGACTACGCGTGCAAACACCTGTGTTTTTTTGCTGTCTCGTCTGAGGAAGAAGCCATTTCTGGACAGGATGTTGACATGTGATGAGAAGCTCCATGGCGTCGTCATCATTCGTTAAAATCCCATGAACTGGTTCCAAAAGCTGAAACCAGTAATGCAGTAGAAAGTCCTGCTGTGTGTTTGGTGAACTGCTCGCGACATCGTGCATCGGGAACTGCTACCGGCTGGTCAGAGCAGAACATTAATGCAACTGTCTACTGTCAGCAGTTGAGCCGTGTTCAAGAAAAACTCAAAACCCTGGAGCCAGCACTTCTCAATCGCTAAGGGGTTCTCCCGTTACGGGACAACGCTAAGCCCCACATGATTAGAGTGACCCAGGACACCATCCTACGCCTTAAATGGGAAACACTATTGCAACCGCCATACTCCCTGGACAGTGCACCGTCCGATTATCCCTGAACCATTTCTTGGACACTCACATTAGAGAACTAAAGTTCAACTCCGTAGTAAAGGTGCAAAATGCACTTGATACCTTCTTTGCTTCACGGCAAACCAAGTTCTACCGCGAAGGAATCCATGCCCATCCCGAACATTTTTCAGAAGGTCGTTGATACTGATGGGTACTATTTTTGATCTTCCAGGTTCGTCTTAGGCAGGGGTGTAGCCACGGGGGGCCCATCGGTGCCAGGCTCCCCAAATGATTTCCTGGCCCCCCTAATGACCAGATGTTAAAACATCATCGTGAGATTACTTCGCTTCAGTCATTTAAAAATAACAATGTTTACATATAATTAATAATTTACGGTAAAATAGTACGGAAAATTAGTATTTTACCATACCGATCGCAAAATAGTATGGTATTTCTTCCTTATAGCGATCCGGAAATAGTATGGTATACTTTTTGTGACAGTAGATTACACAATTTACAGCGATTTGTATTTGACAGTTTGAAGACAAACGTTTTGATAAGGTACTATAAATTTTATGAAATGAAATGAAATCTTTGAGTTTAACGTCCCACGCCTATGCCGGTTAGGCCAAAGGAGACGGTGATTATGAGAAATGAATGAAATGGTGGAATGAAGAAAGTGGGAGGAAACGGAACCCCGAGAAAACCCATGAGCACGGTGTTTGTCCACCACAAAGTCCACACGGCGCGAGCTGGGATCGAACCAGGGACCCCTGAGCCACCGCGCATAAAACAATGCAACATAAAACAATGTTACTATACTAAATCGTAAGTACATTATATCATTTATATGCTGTAATTAGTGTTTCAAGAAAACTTTTTATCAGATGGAAAATTTGGTGAAAAGCAACGTTTTTATTCAGTTTTTCAGTTTGGATTTCATTCGCTTTTTAAAATGCTATTTCTTGTAAAACAGGAAGTGAGATATAGCTGTTAATAAAATAATTACGTCTTTTTAGTCACGAATAATAAATAAACCTTTTTTTCAGAAAATCTTAAAATAAATTAAGTGCAATTTCAAAGAAAATCAGCCTTATGTATAAAATTAACCAAGAAAGTTCTGTCGCTTTTTGCGTAGGTCTGCGATAGTTGGCCCTCACTGGCGGCCGGGTTTCGTCGAGTCGAAACATATATCTCGCGTCGGGGTCGAGAACTTCGTCTTGGTCCGCACTTCTTAGATTCTTCGCGGAGAATCGTGAAGGGATCAACACGAACTGTCGCCAGTCATGTGCATGCGGTTATTATTATATATTATTTTTTGCTGACGAATTGTTCCTAAAGTGAGCTCCGAGGGTCAAGAATAACCTCTGCCTCAACATCATGACGTGAAAAATCTTGAGATAAGTGCGATAATTGTATGGATTTAGATGACAACTGTCGTCGATCATTAGAAAGTGAGTATGCGAGAACTATGAAATAAAGTAAATAGACACGCGTCATTTTGTTACAAAATTACATGGCGATCACATTTTATCTAATTCCAAACAGTTATCGTCGAATATACACGGTTAAAGGAGCACTGTGATTGACCAAATTAAAAAGATCTTAACGATTTATCCCTTTACAAGCGACGTTTCCTTAATCACCATCGTAGCGAAGTAGGAAGAACACTTGCCTAGTAATCATAAGGTTGGTGGTTTGAGTCCCCTTCGGGGTAATTTTTTGGTACTTTTTAAAAGTGTTTTTTAGACTCACCTTAATGTAACTAAATCACACATATTGCCGATTTAACATTTTGGGGGAGTAATTTTGTGGTTCATTGGCGTTTTGTCGCATCTCTGCCGCTGGTGGCATAATTTTCAAAACGGTAGAGGGGCCACCGGGGATCGTCGCTGCGGCGCCGCCAATGTTTGGCGTGATGTCGCTAATTGCCCATTTGTGGTCCACCGACGCTTACGGCATGGGGACAATTCAGTGTGAGTGGCGAAACCATTCAGCAGCACCTTCATCAACTGAGGAAACACTAGAAGTTGGGTCTATGGGTCCCACATAACTTGATTCCGGGTCAAAAGGCAACGCAAGCAGACACCTGTGTTTCTTTGCTGTCTCGTCTGAGGAAGGAGCCATTTCTAGACAAGGTGTTGTCATGTGATGAGAAATGGGTCCTGTACGAAGTTCCACGGCGCCGTCATAATTGGTTAGCATCCCATAAACGGTTCCAAGACAGCCGAAACCAGTACTTCACCAGAAGAAAGTCCTCCTGTGTGTTGATGAACTGCTCGTGGCATCGTGCATCGGGAACTGCTACCAGCTGGTCATCGCATCAATCCAACTGTGTACTGTCAGCAGTTGAGCCGTGTTCAAGAGAAACTCAAAACTCTGGAGCCAGCACTTCTGAATCCCAAAGGGGTCCTTATGTTACAGGACAACGCTAAGCCCCTCGTGGCTAGGATGACCCGGGACACCATTTTACGCCTTGGATAGGAAACACTATTGCATCCGCCATACTCCCTGGACATTGCACCGTCCGATTATCATCTGTTCCCTTCCTTGGACAATCACTTTAAAGGATGCCAGCTCAAATCCCAACTAGAGGTGCAAAATGCACTTGATAACTTCTTCACTTCACGGAACACCAACCTCTACCGCGATGGGATAAATGGCCTTCCAGAACGTTTGCAGAAGGTTGTCGATCTATTCTTGATCTTCCAGATATGTGTTAGGTGACATATGAATGTCCGGAGGTGGTGGGTGAGAAAGCGATAGAACTTTCTTGTTTACCTATATAGATCGGTTCTGTGTATTGAAATAGTTATGCACAAAGGTATAATGTTTGGTCGGGGGCAGTAGTTCTTGGTTAAATATAATACAAACTATCTGTAATATAATTTATGAAATTATTATTATTATTATTATTATTATTATTATTATTATTATTATTATTATTATTATTAATAATAATAATAATAATAATAATAATAATAATAATAATAATAATAATAATAATAATAATAATAAGCTAAAACAGTGTTTTTAGTTTTCCGGAAGGAAACCAAAATTTTCCAGTTTTTTTCAGGCTTCAAAAACACTAGCTGTAACACATTTTTTCTTTTAGATTGTAGCTGCCCCCCTTCAAAAACGACGGGCCCCTCCTACAGAAACCTGCTGGCTACACCCCTGGTCTTAGGAGACATATCGATGTTCTAAGGTGATAGGTCAAAAAGCGACAGAACTTTCTTCGTTAATTTTATACATACTATGTAAAACTACTGTATAAGTTCTAGTATCTCGAGTTCGGGAAGTCGGAATGTCAAAATTCCTTAAGATTCGTGTTCCTCGTGCTCTACTTTACAAGATATATAAAAATCAGGTGGGGTCCAGTTTGCTTCCCTGCAACCGAAAAGTACCTTGGAAGTGTCATCAAAGAAGTAACTAAAAAAAAGTGCAAATGATCCCAGGTCAGTATTTGTAACACACAAGTTCACATCAGTACTTACGGAGTTCTAAACCGTAAGAAAGTGGGAGGAAACGGGAGCAAATAAAAAAAGTTGAAACACAGACATAAATCAATACAATTGTCTCGATCGATAGATGCTTTCACAATTGTTAAAAGGTGTAATTAAAAACATTGGTTTCCGCTTTGAAAACCGCATTTGCGGTTTCGGTTTTGAAAACCGCATTTGCGGTTTCGGTTTTGAAAACCGCTTTTGCGGTTTCGGTTTTGAAAACCGCATTTGCGGTTTCGGTTTTGAAGACCGCTTTTGCGGTTTCGGTTTTGAAAACCGCATTTGCGGTTTCGGTTTTGAAAACCGCTTTTGCGGTTTTCGGTTTTCAGAAAACCGGTTTTCTCAAAAACCGAAAACCGCAAATGTCACAAAAATTCAACAGCACTAATTTATACCCAGGAGTCGTATATTTTAGTTTAACTATCTTTGTTTTTGGAAATTCTTACAGCTAAAGGGTTAAATATATTATCTCTCAGAACAAGGTACAAGCTTTCATTTCTTAATCTCAAATGCTCAGATATCAAGAATGAGAACTGGGATCACATGAGTGTAGTGCTGAGAATTATTATATCTGAAACGAATACATAACATTGTCAACAATCGTCGATCCATTGCTGGATTAAGGTCTTTCCAATATCTTTTGACAACCATTTATCTTGGATAATTCGTTTCCAAGATATTCGCAGTGATACCTAATTTGTCATACCATCTTGCTGTGTAGGTCTCTATATGTCACTTTTGGTATCTAGTAAAAATTTTGCTTTTGTTTACCTTGTATGGTTTGTTTTCTAAGAGGGTTATATTTATCTACGTATCTATCCATCTGCTATCGCGGTGGCTCAGTAGTTGAATGTTTACTTCTGATGCATGTGGTTCTTGGTTCAATCCCAGTTCGCGCCAAGTGAACTTTGTAGTGGATAAACACCGTGTGCACCGTGGGTTTCCTCGAGGTTCTCCCGTTTCCTCCTATTTTCTTTCATTTCATTCATTTCTCATCATCACCGTCTCTTTTAGCCTAGCTGCCATAATCGTGGGACGTAAAACTTGAAAGATTTTACTTGTATCCATCTATTAATCTCTCTTCCCTCTCGATATTATATAGGACTAGTTGTTTAAAAAAATTAGAATAACACCACTGGTTTCACTATAGTGGAATAGAATCAAAACCCAGAGGAATAATTCATAAAAGTGGTTTCTGCTATGAATATTCAAAGCATATTTAAATATTCCATTTTGTTTTCATGTGAAGTAAAGGCAGTTAAGAAAAACAAACGCTTAGTAAACATAAAACTGCATAATTAGTTTTATGATTTGTGGAAGTTTTGTCGTAATAGGCAACGTTAAGTCGTGGAATATTATTATGTAATAAGAATAAATAATTTCCCCAAGTTTTTTTTTCTGGTAAAGGGTACGAAGAACAAGCTATTGTTTATAAAATTGAAAAATAGAAGTGAAGGCCTTTCTTACTACACGTGTCGACAAAAAGTGATTAAAAACTTAGAACCATGTATGTAATTGTTGAAAGAAGTAATTAACCCTTGATCGTATTTTCACAACTTTTAATATTATCACTGTCGGATATGATTTGCATGAGATTAATTAAGCCATGCATATTGCATAATCGATAATATTCTAGTTGTCATTATATTTTGCGTCTAAAGTTAACAATGCAAATTATCTAGAATTTGATTGACTGCATGCATCTCTTCAACTATATTTTAAAGAAATTCAGCATTTACTTTCTATATACTGTAAAATGGCCAGAACTCCTGTAACTGTATAAACAGGATTAGTTACTATCAGTGCGGACAGCAACACTTACCTAACACCTGTCAGAAACAAGTGTCTAAACTGTTCTGCACCACATGCAAAGTAAATGGGCAGTGAACTGGAAGTAGTCGATATCAGGAAAGACTATTCCAAAATGCAAACAATCATGTAATGAAAATACTTATCCAACTAACTGTAGAGAATTAAAAGAGACCCATATAAGATAAAAAGAAGAGAATAATCTCAACAGTAATGAACCTAAGGATATGGGATTCACACAAAATCAACCAGCTTACTGAAGAAGTTAACCGGTCAGAATGAAATGACAAAATTTACAAGATAATATTCTAACCTGGGTAGGCAGCACTCTCACTCTATTACACATGGATGGTCACCAAAAGCGGTGTTAGAAATTTTCTGCTGGAGGGGAGCAGGCCTTTTGGTCAGTCTCGGACTTTTCATTTCAGGAATACAGATGTTCATGAAGTCAGGAATAAAGATGGTGAAGCTGTCAAAAAGTTGGGGGGAGCAATCCCTCTCATGCCACCCCATAACTCCGCCCATGATGGCCACCAAGATCTGATAACTATTTTACGCAGCACCACAGACGACATCTTTAACGAAACAATAAATATTATGAAATCTAGTGAAGGCATTCTCTACATAGGAAAACAACATTTCACAAGGTAAAAGAAAGAAAACCCACAACACCACAACGAGAGATATCTAGGAGCATCATCATCAGAAGAAGATAAACAATAAAAAAGGGAAAATCTGCGGCAAACTACGTATGATTTTCTTCAACATAGAGGGAGTTAGACAAAAAAATTGAAGAGCTAAAAACCAACATTAAGGACCATGAATACAAATAATATTACTAAATAAGACTATGCTAATACCCAAACATTCTCTATACATACTTAGATATACAACAGTACGCAACATTAGGAAAAATGTAACCAAAGCCGGTGGAGGTACGGCGATCTTAAATAAACAAGGCATTAACTTTACTGAATACCCTCTACCTGCTGAACTTCAAAACAATTTTCAAACCCACATACTTAAATGCATTCATTTTGATAATCTTTTCTATCTTGCTACCTTCCATAGCTCTCCTCATCTGAATGTTGAGTACTCGTATCCTTCACTGAATTGCTTATCAAAATTTAAAAGAATTATCACTGCCACAGACGTCAATAGCCAATATCAACTCCTGGATGACCCAGTTCACCAATCCAAATGGCAAAATAATAATTGAATATCTGGCCATGAGCGCATGGCTCACTGTAAAAATTCATGGTCCTACTAGTAGAGCCCGCGGACCCAATGAAAACCAGATAAAATACCTGCATTACCAAATATGCAATCCGTCACCAAATGCCAAATTCCAGATTTTGACTTTAGATACGATCATGCTATAGTTTCCTTCACGAGTGATGCAAAACACACAGAATATAGAAACAATAAGTTTATTCATGTGTACCACAAAGCTAATTGGGAGGAATATCAAAAGACTTTAGGTAATTTAATAACAAACATAATTATAGGCAATACAAGGGAATCTATTGAAACTGCAAATCAATGCCTCACAGAGGTAGGGTGACCAGACGTACTATTTTCGCAGTACAGTACTGTTTTTCAAAGACCCGTCCTGCTTGTTGCGAAGATGCCTGGAAAATCGAGAAATATTCTTTTTTTTAAATGTCCTGCGAAATGTCCTGAGAAGCAATATATTAATGTTTCATTCTTTATTTACATTTTGAATCATAGGCTTTCTTTTCCTGAATGATGAACCGCTGAACCGCTGTACTTTTTAACATTCCTCAAAAGATTAGAGGAGAACAATCAACAAACCATTGTTTTGCAATACATTGTTTTACTGAGAAGGGCTTGTTGAAATAAGATTTCTTTAAGAAAGATATTTTTTTTTTTTTAAAAAAAAGCAAGACTCACAACACTCTTGCAAGCAAGACCAAGACCAAGACCAAGACTGGGTGTGCAAGACCAAGACCAAGACCAGATGTACAATCCGCGGCAAAAAACCTGCAACATGAGAATGTAAGTTTATTGCGAAACTACGCCTAACAGCACAGGGAATGAACATAACGTCTAAGTGGAACGAATCATGCCAGGATAAACCTCGGCCTCCTCCCGTGCACACTTATTTTGAAGCAAAAGACTTCGTCATTTCACAATAAACTTATATGCTCATGTTGCAGGTTTTTTGCCGCGGATTGTACAATACCAAGACCAATACCAAGACCAGATGTACAATATCAATACCAAGACCAACACCAGATGTAAAATACCAAGACGAAGACCACTCGGGTCTTGATCTTGGTCTTGCATTTGCTCATCACTACTGATGCCTAATCATTATAATTGATACAAAGAAGTCAAAGTTGGTGCAAAATATTTTATTCTTGTCTCTGCTGGGATATAGAATTCTCCCTACGTCATTGACCTCGCAATTTATGTACTTTCACTCCAGGCTCCGCAAATCAACAGGACGACCCTAACCACATGCATCATAAGCAAATAAACCATGTTTTAATTATATAGAAAATACACATTTTACTTAATATTGAATAAAATATAAGATAGAGAAACCGTGAATTACAGAATAAATACGTGTATTGATAAGTTGTTACTGATAATGCGTTAATCTTATCAAATGAAACACTGAAAATAGCGATATCAAGTTTGTTTGCTTGCCAGTAGTTGTTACGTAAGCCTGTAGTTAACTTTCTTATTGCTATTATTATTGTGTTGTGAGTTATTAGATTTTACTCTCGTTAGAACAAGAAGAAAAGTGCAGAAAATGTCTCTAAAGTTTTGTGCAAATCTTTCTTTTATGTTTCAAGAAACGCCATACCTTGTAGAGCGGTATGGGTTAGCCAAGGCAGCAGGATTCCGTGCAGTGGAATGTGCACGACCGTACGAAGTTTCTATCGAAGAAGTGGTAGCTGCAAAAGACAAAGCTGGGGTTGAACAAATTCTTATAAATGTTCCACCAGGTGACCTGAAGAAGGGTGAAAATGGAATGGCAGCTATTCCAGGTAGAGAAAGTGAGTTTAATGAAACTTTCCAACAAGCTGTGACGTATGCTAAAGCTCTTAAGTGTAAACGAATTCACATTACGTCGGGAAAAGTGGAAAATCCAAAAGACATTCATATGCAAACTTACATGAAAAACCTCAAACAAGCTACTAGTGTATTAGAAAAAGAGGACATACTTGGTTTAATAGAACCAATTAACAATATCACTGTTCCAAATTATTTTATGAATAGTTTTGAAACCGGTTTACAAGTGGTGAAATCTATCAATAGTCCTAATTTGAAACTGCAGTTGGATATGTTCCATTTACAACACATTAGTGGGAATTTAACACATAATATCAAAAAATATCTTCCGTATGTTGGTCATATTCAAATTGCCCAGGTTCCCGATAGATATGAACCTGATACACAAGGGGAAATTAACTATCCGTATGTATTTTCTTTACTGAAGAATTTAAATTATGACGGATGGATTGGTCTCGAATACAAGCCTGCTCAGAAAACAACTGAAGGGTTGAAGTGGATTCAAGAATACGGGTTTCAATTATAAACAGATGAGTGTTTGAATGACTTTTGATTTGGGTGATGATGTTGACAAAATGCATAAATTGCTAGTGGTGTGAAAAAATAAAGTGAAATATTTAAATTAACTTTAATTGTGAACATTTTCATCATAATCCGGTTTAATTCTGGTATCCATTTGTTACAATGATGGGATAGTAAACATGAGTGTTTTGTTGTGTGCTTGAGTATATGTGTCTGTTCATCTTGTGTATGAAGGACAAACTTAATTACTATTCACAAAAATGTTGTCCCAAAATCATTTCGGAAACTCCAAAGTTGAATAATTACGTTTACAAATTTATATTAGAAGGAGGCTGAATGTGTTTATGGGATATTTCTTCATTGTAAAATGTGATCAAGTGCGTTAAGTACTACATTAGTTTTTGAGACCAAATTTTAAAACATAAGAGGATGGAAACACTCGAATGAAAGTTAAATGACGTTCAAGGTAGCAAACCAAACACTCTAAGTTTAAAATAGGGCTTGAAGAAATTTAATTTTGGGACAGTGACGACCTCCATGTTGAATCGATCCTGATAGTTTTACTATACCTATTGTCACTTCATTCTTATAGCTTTCCATGTAAAGATGGATTCAAGTTGGCGGCAGTCATCCTCATATTCCCCATAGCATATCCTCTTGCTCTTTAGAATTGAAGGGCGTGGGGGAAAAACAATGGTAATCAGTATTTGGAAAATGAATGAGATGAATTAAAAAAAAAATCAAGCTTCAAACTGACGTGTTGAACTGTGGAAAAAGTTCAAGTTTCAAACAACAACACATTTATCTGCAAATAATCTTACAAAATAAAGATTTGTGCCAAAGATTGAAAAAAAAAAAAAAAAAAAAAAACAATTTGAAAACTTAAAAATTGTAGCAATAGTATATAAAGAAACCCATCTTCGGGACGATCTCGTGAATTTTGATGGATCATTTCCTGTAATAAAATTTATAAATACAGAACTTGTCAAACCGGGATGGAAAGCGTTGGAATCATTTCAAGAGAATATTTCTTTTTGTTACAGTATTTGTTTCCAAAGGCTCGAAACTCTTTGATCATCAATGTTTGTGCTTATTTGTTAACCAGTAAGTAGCATATGCAGAATTTCATTAAGGAAAGGAAGGGAAGGAAGAAGAAGAGATTCAAACTTTCAAGTTAATATAATTCAGGATATTTGTGTTTATAGTTCTTAATATTGGAAGTATTTATATACAAGGTGGCCCAGAACTGTATACACTCCGTACCGATCAAGCTCACTGTATTTTATATCATTTCTTATTGTTATCAAATAGGTCGACCTAGTTTCTTTACTATTTGCTCTCAACTTTTTTTATTTTTTTTTTTTTAACTTACAACTTAAGCCCGGAAAAGTCGAAACAAATAAATCCATAAACTAGAACGTTATATTTGATCAATGCAGGGGTGTATACCTACTTTTGGGCCATACGTATATACAGGTGTTCTGAAAATGGCGCCCACAGACAACAGAGCGCTATTCTTCGGTTCAATGCTATATAATGTCATATCCTCCGTGACCTCCTTCAGTCGCTGTGGGGAATCAAAATTTCACTATGTGGCTACGTTGCGTACCATTATCATTATTCTATGAATCCACCAACCATTACATTGGTTGTTACGCTAATTAGTGATGCTAGTGTCAACATTTATCTACTTTAATTGTCATCTGGAAAGAATCGATGGGAGCCATATCACGTGTAATGTGGTAAAATATCACGGTATTGTGATGATAAATTTGTTAAATTATAAGTTAATATAATAGCTAATAGCATATTTACTACATTTGTTGATTACCTTGTAAGTACAGTAGTAAATGGTTATGATTTTAGCAATTATCGCTTAAGCTATTGCGGGAGAACAGGAGTAACCTTTTGATTAAACACAATAACTAAACAGTAATTAACCTAGGCTATTTTATTTTATTGTAATAATAATAATACAAAGTGGATGAGCACCTTACAGGGCTATTCTAATACAAATACAATTATTAATAGGCATATGGGTCATCCACAGCGAGAATTAGATGCTCATGTATTAAAAAATCTAAATATGCTGCGTAAGATGCATAAATAATATGTTACATTGAGATACAATGCCTTGGCAAATTATATAGTGAATTTATAAGCAATATTCTTACAAACAGATATTAAAAATGCTTTATAAAAATAGCTTCTCTTCCAAGCAACTTATAGAATTAAATGTAATAATTATTATAATTGCAACAATTGTAATAATTATAATAATAGTTTCGGGTTTATCATAACCTTCGGTTATGAGGATTTGATTGATATGTATTGCCTTCCATAATTATGCATCAAAGTATAAAAAAACATGCAATAGATTTATACAATTTACATTTTTGGTCCATTAATGTTAGTTAAAAATAACAACAATATATTTGCGTTATTACGGTGGTCAATTACAACTGCACCACCTGCTCAATACTGTCCAACTTAACAATACAAAACAAATCAAAACGAAACTTTAACCAATTAAACGTAATTAAAAAAACCGCATCAATACAACTAAATAACTAAATCCTCTGGTTTAGAAACCAGGAGTTTTTATATGCGCCTCATTTGTTATTTTTCCTCATGTTCTTTAAAACCAGTGTATTTTAGACTATATAAAATAGTTTTAGTGACGTATGCGGGAAAACACTTGCTTTTACATTTTTTTCACAAAACTGTTTTTGTTATATAATTCTTTTTTTTTCTTTTTAAATTTCTGGTGTCCTTCTCCAAGTTATGTTACTATACCAATAATAACTTATTTGTGTTACTCGTTTTTTTTTCTTTAAGGTAACTACATTTTTATGCACTAAAACAATATTGGAATCTAATTTTCGAAATTATAAAAATTTCGATCAAATCCTTTAGGTTTCCGTAATAATATGTATATTTCGCTTTATTTTGACTTGCAAAATAATGCTCTTTAGTCTGTGGGAGCAATATGTAGGACACCATATATATATTTCAAGGGAGGATGAAAACTCGGAAACGACCTTTGCGTACGTACTGATTTGAATATCTACCTAATGTTAACGCTGCTGAATACCTGCACCATCTTCGCTTTTTAGCCCATTGCTTTATAAGGAAGATTGCCTTTCTGTTTTCTCTGGAATAAGCTGGAATTTTAATGGTTCGATTTTACTTATCTCTTCTTCAAATCTATCTAAATTCACTTACTTCGTGACATTAAAATTTTGAGGTAGAGGATAATTAAAATGTTTATTAATCAAATGTAATTATAAGTAATATTAAATTTATGTATAACACATTCATTTGCGGAAACAAAAGAGGCGCTTAACTAGGTTTGAAGAAGAAATCAGTAAAATTACACCATCAAATTCTACTTCATTTGAAAGAAAACAATGAAAAATCATTTAGGTGAAGATTAAAGACGGCGCGGCGTAAGTAGTCAACATTGTTAAGTTGTAAGATTATGGTCTGTAGATTATTAAGACTCATCGCTGATGTTGCTGGCTTCTTTCACAATATGTATTTAAATACTGTAACAAGGTTTAAGTGTATTTCACAGATTTCAATAACTGAAAGAAGAGAGGCGAAATGTGACAATATATTGTGGTAATGAAATAAGGCAAGAAAACGTGAAAATAATAAGAGAAAAGAATTAGCTAAATCCTAAGATATAAAAATATGAATGCCAGATCAGTGTCTAAATGAGGTGTGATAAAATATACACTGATGAAACTTAAGGACGAGATACATAAAGTAACACAAAATATTGCATGGACGATGGAAATGATTGAAAGCCTGATAGCATGTTGCCAGAGGTCTCACACATGTTCACAGCGCAAAATTGTTTTTTATGCAAATGTTCACACTTGCATGGGGGTGATTTCACTCCCTTATTCTTCATGGATTGCAACTCCAAACAATAGGGTTATTTTTGCATTTTGAAGAAAGGTACTCACCAAAATCAGTTAAATTTTGTGAGAGTTATCGTCAATTAGATGAACGGACAGATAGACAAATATACAATTGTCAGTCAAGTCGAATGGTAGAAGTTTCGCTAACATTCGCATCAATTACAATGATTTCGAAATGAAATAAAAATGAGATAGAAATGAAATGTTTATTTACTTATTCATGCTTAGCATATCTTTCCAGCACGAAGGCTACATGAGAAGTGAACCTACATTTTAAGGTGGAGACCGAACCATCGTAATGTGTTCAACATTTTCATTCGTTCCCACCGTGGACCTCGTGCGCCAAAGGTGTGCAAGTTAACCACTGGACCAGCGAAGGCCTAAAATTTATGGGCCTTATGGAGAGTAGTTCTGGCGCGTGATTAGTGCCATACTAAAGAGTTCGACTAATATATGTTTCCTACAGTAGTCAGGTCTTTAGTATGACGCTAATCATACGTCAAAATGACTCTGTATAAGGCCCTATATCTTGTGTGCTCGTAAATTGTTTTATTCCTATCGTATCTTTAAAAGATACAGATAGGCAGAGTCGAAGCCAAGGGGTTGATGACTTACACCACAGGCAGCTACAGTTCTCCTCTGAAATGTGGCAACGCAGTGAGCGCTATGCTGGTAATCAACAACCTTCTACTTGACCTAGTTTTTAAAATAATTATACATTCTATAGACAATCTTAAGATTCTGTTTGTTTAACATTTGGTGCTTGCACATTAAAAAAATCCTAATATTCCGCGTTTAGTTGCAGGAATAAATTAATTAATTTTGAAGTATGCACTCTATGATCACCTGTTGAAGAATGATTGCTATTGGTGCCAGTGAGAAATTAGAGGACGGGCTTGCTACTTCGCATTAAAACTTCACCCGCCAGCCAAATCAACTGGTCCCGAATGTAGTAGATAATAATGTTGGAGCAACACAAAAATAGTGCAAATGTAAATAATGACTATATAAGAACTTACGTTAGTACATGTAATAAGTGAGAACTACTTAAAGCATGGTATTTTCACATGGCTAGTTGAGCTTATAGCATAAGAAACACATTTCCTTGGACATGTTTTTTTCTTCCCCTTTGACATTGTAGGTTTAATACGAGGTATCCTCTACATGTTCACTAAAATCAACAATATACTTAAAAAAAAAAAAAAAAAAAATTTGAAATCTGGACATATCAAAATTCCTCATAGGACTTCGAGTTTCAGTCACTCTGTATCAAAATTGTTGTGGATTTTTGTTACAAATTCAGGATATTAAACAAATGAAGACTTGTGATAAAATAATATTAAGGTTTCTTCTTTTCGTCCAGCTGTATGAAAAAGAAAAAAATGTTCATTTTTACGCAGGTAGGGAGCTAAAGGCTTTTCCAGTGGGTCGGATTTTTATTATTGTTTACAGTTGAAACGGGTTTTGACACCTAGCAAAATTAGAATCACACGTTCTAGGAAATGTATCAATAAACTATTAATAGAAAAAAGGAAAAAATGTTTTAGGAAGCCCATTTATTTGACTTCGCTTTTATGTGTGTAGATAAAAGGTACGGACCACCGCACTGGACATTCTTGCTCTAATTTCATATACTAAATCATATTGTGCTGGTTATTTGTTATTACTAAAACATTTATTTATGAAATACGAACAAAATTAAGTTTTCAGAAAACATCGTTCGAAGAAAACTCAGCCTCAAAAGTGAATTACCTTTTGTGAACTTTTTAAATGACAATGACTATCATGTATAAAGGTTATGCAGGGTTGGAAAAAATACAGCTTTTTGAAAAAGAACAAAACATGCGTTTAAAACATGAAAAAGGTGTTCAAAATGTTTTAAACATATTTTAAAATCTCACAAAAAAACATGTTTTAAACATTTTGAACAGTTTAAAACATGATTTTACACATATTTCAAAATCGTGTAATAACGTAATAACTTCTTTGCCCTTGCAACCAATCTTTTCATTTATTTTATTCTCGTTCAGAGTATATATTGTGTTGTGTACAGAATATTTCAGTATAGTTTAGTAATTCTCAACTTATTTCATATCACAACCCCTTTTATTACACCCTCTTGCCAGTGACGCACATAAGTATTTTCTTGGTTGTGATAAGCTTTTTAGGTAGATTTTAAAATCTATCTACTATAGAGATATCACACAATCTATCAATATACATGGTGAAACAAAAGCTCACCACCCTTGTGCGTTAAGAACTGGTTGAGGGAGAATAATGAAACTTGGAAGTGTGTCTGACACATCAGATGGCGCTATCAAGCATGCTTGCTTGGTATTCGAAATTTCAAATGCAAAGGAATCGTGTTTTAAGGGGATCTCCTACCATCTCCGCTTAGGTTTCTAACTCTCCATTTGATAACATGTAAAATTTAATATGGTAATTTCTAACAAAGTATTGCAGGTAATAACTTGAAATTTTTAATGCAAATACACAAGACCCATATAAATCCAACCACGGTCTCCAATTTACGTTACATGCGTTAGATTAATTGCAATATATTCTTCAGTAAGTTTGGCAACAGAGAATAAAAAGTATGCTGCAGAGGGGAGAGGGCTGACCATCTGTTTGCTTGTTAGCTGCTTTTAAAAGGACGCTCTTACCAGAAAAATCACGTTGTGATTCTCACTTCTCAGTGGTTAGAATGGTCTGGACTGGAAGAGCCCAAAACCTCTTCTTTCTTCCTTTCACGGTTTGTTTGTTTCTTCCACCCCCTGCTGTCACAAGAAGACAACTTGTTTCGGAAAGCACTTTGAATTAGTAGCGAAAAGCCAAACTGAATGACACCACGGACGGATTAAAGGGAGGGGCGGTCACTCCCTCCGAGAACATTTGAATACTTTGAATAATCGGAGTAAGAAACTAGAAATTGCGTAATCTAATAAGAAAAGTTTGTTGAAGTATACAAATCAAGACGCATTTTAAGTGTCACAGCATTGTACTCTCATCCCCTCCCCTCCCAATTCCCTTCTGAAGAAGTTCTCTTTTGTTTCTCTGTTCCATATTAGCCTTTACACTTACACTTTCATTATCCAGTATTGATTTTTACCATACCATCTGCACAGAAGGCGAATAAGGTTTACGAGTCCTTCCTGCCCCCTTTTTTAAAAATTGCTAATTATAATAAAATTTATCGAAAACAATTCATCTCAACGATAAAGATTTATACACATTCATTATTGCAATTTTAAAATAAACTCGCCGCCTGTCGCGTATGCTAGCGATCTAATATATACGAATAGATGAAAAGTTAGTTTGAAGCGTATTGTTTTTCTGTAATTAAGTCCGAATTCATATTTGTTTCTATTGTTGCATCGACAAAAGTGAGTGCTAAATCGATTTAGGCTCGTTGGTCTTTGCGAGGTCCCTCAAGATGCAAGGCCGTGGGCAGTCGCCCACCACTTGAAACGCCTCTGCACTAGAGGTCTGCACGTGCTCGGGCCTACAAAGAATGTATCACTTCGGGCCTGGGAGGGGTTCGGGCAGTAGCGTCATTTCAGATTTGGCTTGGGGGGTCAAGACCCCTTGATATATGTAAAATTTCGCGTTTTTCACTGATTTACTACTATGCTATTGATAAAATTATATAAATCTCAAACTCGGGAGGGGGGCAAATGCCTCTCCCTGTCCTCCTAAATGACGCCCCTGGGTTCGGGCTGTGAATTTTTAAATATACAACCATATTTCTCGGACTTTTTCGGGCCTAACTTTGTAAATATAGTGTAAAACGATACAAATTGCACCGTTCTTTCTGGAGGACTTTTAAAACACAACTGCAAAATCAAACCTCGAATTGCTGTAAATAAAAATACAATTTTGCATTAATAATTAAGTTTCTGCAATCCGGGCTTATTTCGGGCTCATTTGATTATCACAGAGCCAGATTCTGCAATCCGGGCTAGGGCCTAAATGCTAAGACATATTTTGGACTCGGGTCGGGCCTCACATTGTAAATTCACAGGCCGGGCCCGGGCTGAAAATTCCGGCCCGTGCAGACCTCTGCTCTGCACCCGCACACATTCCTTCCTAGTCCAGAAAATCTCCTCCCCTCCGCATCGTCAATAATGATAAATTTGTTCCTCGTATATTTGCTTATTATTGTAAGAGAAGTTCAAACCAGAACTCTAAAATTTGTTCGTTCTCTGGGGTAATGTGAGTAATGCAAATTAAGAAAGATATGCGTAATATACAAATGTCAGAAAAACTTGATATCAATTTGATTAACCTTTTACGTAATGTTTATTTTAGAAATAATAAACTTATGCAAGTATATCGAGGCATCTGAAATTTAATGTTAAATAGTGGCGATTGAGCCAGAAGGGGCGTGCACTATTCAGTTAGTCAAAGAACTCATATATGTAGCTTGAAAACTAATACTATTTAAACCAATATTGAATTAGACAAATTTGATCACTCTGGCCACAGAAAAGGCGTCACCTTCTATGGCCCACCCATCGCATGATGGGAATGAAAGACAGAGGAAAAAAAAGACAAATTTGTAAAAAGTAGGATAACCATAATTGGAAATAGTGTGTGTATTTTTTAAGGAGGAAACCCAGAAGTACATTCTCGATATAATAATAATAATAATAATAATAATAATAATAATAATAATAATAATAATAATAATAATAATAATAATAATAATAATAATCTTTCTCACTTCAATCATAGGTTGATGCGCAAGAAGGAAATTTTAAAACTTTTCTCTCCCCTGGGAGAGCTGTTTTATAATTTGATAAGGTCTCTTCTTCGTAACTGCATCTATCCCTGATCGGGCCGCGGTGGGTCAGTGGTAGAGCGTTCACCTCTAATGCATGGCGTCCTTAGTTCGATCTCAGCTCGCACCAAGTGAACTTTGTGGAGGACAAACACCATGTGTGGGGTCTTTCTCGGGGTTCTCCCGTTTCCTTCCACTTTCTGCATTCCAGCATTTCCTTCTTTTCACAACATCACTAGAGCTCCTTTAACCTACCAGGCATAACTGTGGGACGTAAAACTTATAGATTTTTCTATCCTTGATCTTCCACTTCCTGGTTTTTCTTCTGCCTTTTCCCCTATCAACATGGTGATCCAATCGGAGTGCCGAATAAGATGTCCAAGCATGTGTTTCTTTTTTTTTCCTATTATCTTCATGATCTGTCGTCCTTCATTAGCTTCCTTTAGTACGTCTTCATTCCTTTTCCTTATACAGTATTATTATTATTACACAACCACACAAAATAAATAAAAGTTCTGTGCACTGGACCCCAGGGTATTGATTCGATGTATTTTGGTACCCAGAATCCAAATTTCGAAACTCCAGGACGATTTGACCGTGTCAACTTTGTTTTATGGGCGAAGAACGTAAGTGCTGTTTTACGTTTGCTTATGTTTATCGCCCATTTAAAAAAATATCACGGTCAATCGTCCTGGGGTTTCGAAATTTGGATTCTGGGTACCAAAATATTTTGAATCCATACCCTGGGGTCTGGTGCACAGAACTTTTATTATTTTTGTGTAGCTGTGTTATTATTATTATTATTATTATTATTATTATTATTATTATTATTATTATTATTATTATTATTATTATTATTATTTTCCATGCGTACATTTTCTCGAAAATATCCTCCCCCTAAGAGATGATCAACAATTCATTCCTGAATAGTACTCAGCTTCTTTTCCTACTAATGACTATTTAGGAGTTTTTCCTTAGCTGAATCTCGTTATATTGTGTCTCCATTGTACGTAGAATAGGATTCGATTGCCAGTGTAAGCTCACAACTTCCGAAGTTGAGTCAACATCGTGAAAGAAATGGAGAACTATCCGAATAAAGTGGTAGCGATCTCTGGCCAAGAAAGACGAAAGGATTGTTTGATGTCATTGCACTGATCACGATCTTCTAGGTTGTGAATGTTTACCAGCTGGCATGTCCAGGCCCCTATGGGCTGTATTGCTGAGTTTAGATTTTAGACTAATAAACAGCTGTCTTTAGAAAATAACCTTGTAACACAAATATGATAGTCATGAGTTCCGAACCATCGTGTCAAGTGGTATAAATCTCACTTGGGTGGTAAAATTTGTTATTAGACATTCGTGGAAATCAACTGCTCTGTTAAAATATTTCAGTTTTCTAACATTGTTATGCCTAATTATTATTAAGCATTAATAATTAATTATTATTAAGAAGAAGCTGAAAATCGAGAAACATGGAAGAAATATTTCAAGGTCTAAACTGAAAATTAAGAAGAAACGAAAAAAATCTCATCAGTCCCAGGACCGGCCAAAAGGCAGAATACTTAATAATAATAATAATAATAAGAAGAATTTTAAAATTTCGTTCTTGATTATAAGAATACATTATACATTATAAAAGTCGTATACAAAGAAATGTATACATCCTAGAAATAGTATATACATATCAACGAAATACCTTACTACTGTCAAACAACATTTGTACTGTATATACATTTATATTAATTCTATAGACTGTCACGTCTTTTAATCACGTGGCTCCCCAGCTTGCCTCACAACGATGAGCAAACGCCAATGATTTGAGTATTCTAGTAGGGAATCGAACCTAGAATCACGCGAACAGGAGTCAAAAGTTCTAACCACAAGACTATGGAACCCCTTAGTATGACGTTATGCTTGAAATTCAAATGATTCTACCAAAAACAATTATCAACGAAATAGTTTATTACATCTCTAACACATTACATTTATACTGTGCATACATCTATATTAATTACATTATGAAAAGGAGTAGAATGACTATATGCCTGAAATTAAAATGATCCTACAAAAAGCATATTTTTCAACGAAATACCTTCCTATTGTCATGTATACGGGTAATTTTATTCGTGGGTGGAAGGAGGAGTCGCCCGAAGTAAGGAAGAAATACAATACTCTCCTATCTGATAATTGAAATCATGAATAAATTTTATTACTATTATTCTTTCTGTATATGTTCATTTTCGAGTTAATCATTCCATATCGGACTCCCGAAGAAAGAAAGAAAAAAAAACTATCGAAACAACTTATTGACCGTGCTGATAGCGACTACTCCCCGTCACGACACCGTTTTTCAGTTTTGTTAGTGTTAGGAAAAAGAAGAGTGAGAAAGAAGAGTAGCAGAGGGAGGCAGAGAAGAAAGGAAAAAGAGAAAGAATGAAGAAAGATAAAGGATTGGAGGAGAAAGGATTACTGGATAATTCAGGAAATAGAGTAATGAACTTGAATGGTTATTAACGAAGGATCAATTCCGAAGTGATCCGGAAATAGACACATGTCCATAAATACGAGCCTGATCTGGGTCCAGGCGACTGCACAAGAGGGAGTTGCCCAAACCCAGCCCAAGCTAGGTGAAAATGGAATTTAATTGGTTGTAAGGTAATCCTGAATGGTAAATATTAACTATCCAGTCTCTGAACTCCATACTCTGAGATCGACCACACATATGAATTAGCTTGGCGAGACTTCTTTTTTGGAAGGAGAGAGTACCAAATTCTTTTTCTCTTTGATTCCTTCATTTTGTCACACTTCTTGCAACACAGATATTATAGCACAACGACAGTAGAATTTCCAGTAAGTGCACTTTGCAGTTCGTTTCAAGACTATTCTAAAACTCAAGGGTCACAAAATCACCCTCCCCTCTTTCCCTTTTCGAAGGGATCTTTCGGGGGGAAAGGTGAAAAATGTGGAAACAATTGGATACAATTACTAAGAACATTTTCCTTCTTCCTTCACAAGTCTCTTGTTTATGGTCATTTCGTCTTGTGTGATAAGGCGGACTTCAGAACACAAAATTGCAACGCTCCAGATTCCCTACCCAAATTGTCACGCGGTTCGTATGTCAGTCTTCGAGTTTCTTCAAAGAATGTTACATTATCTGCTATGAGATCTGCAAACGATCTCCATTGTATAACTGCTATCTCGATAGAGGCAGTGGACAAAACTGAGGACAAAGCTGCCCAAAACAAGTTTTTGACAAAAAAAAAAAGGAAGAAACAGAGACAACATTTGTTTTTAGCCAGAAGCGCTCATAAATCACTACCACGTGACGCGAAGACTATTAGGGCTAGAGGTTCAGCAGAGAGCTCTCAATTCCTGGAGAAATTCTATCCTCTACGTTGCCAAGTGTAAACGGAAGTATACATTATAATTAATCTAAATTGATCTGGGGCATTAAATCAAAAACAGAAACCATGAACATATAGGTATTGCTGTTGGAAAATATCATGGAAAATTTTGAGACGGTAAGTGCAATATCTTGTTAAATATTCACATAGAAATATCTACGTGTTATCTTATAGGGATCCTGAAACACTTGCAAGTGGGTAGACATCCCCTTAAGGCTAGAATTTTACCAGAAATACTGTTGTGCGGTTATTTTAGCCCTAAAGCAAGTCATTTCGGAGCTACCGCTTCTGAAAATCTTCTAGTTACGCCTTTAGGGGCTAAGCTGGTGTTTTGTGGACGCAGGTGAGATTTTTCTTGCAAAATTTGATTACTATTTCAGAATACTGATACTAAAAAAATTATTTTAAAATAATAAATTTTCGAAAAGTAATGTTTGAGTACACTTGATGTTGTACTAATTTTGTAATATTTTCCATAAGCTTATGTAATTGGTTGTTTTTTGAGTCAATAATTTATTGAAGATAGGTAATATTTGGAGCGTTCAGAGCACAATGTATACAAATCCATTTTCAATAAACTTCAGTTTTGCTCAGCAAATGAATTCTATTTCAAAACGTAATATCTTCGCTGTCAAGAGTCCAAAACAAATTTAACAAAAACCATGTGAAAGTGTGTGGGATAGTTTCATATGACACCGCTAGACAGGGGCGTCAGTGAGACAAGAGGGCAACCGCCCCCATCCCCACTCTGGATTTCAGATTTTGAGGGCAGTAAAGGTAGTTTTAGAAATCTTTTCATAAGCAAAGTCCAACAGAACAAGCTTGAGGTCTTTACACCAAATAAATACGGAGAACATGCAAATGATTAAAACTGGAAAGTTGCTTAGGCCCAATTTCCAAGATTTTAAGCAGGCCCGAAATTTAAAAGTAGATACCTTTGGAATCCTTTGGGCCAAAAATATACAACAGAGCAATATAGGCATATAGCTCCTTACGGCCAATGGAAATGGATTATAACTTATCAAAATCCGGAATAAGGACTTCAATCTTTTTATGTCGGACTTTGCTCAGCAAAAGTTTTCTAAATCTGCATTACTGCTCCAAAATCTGAAATTCAGGGTAAGGGGTGGGTGACCTCTAAAACACGCTCCTCTCTAGCTGCAATTATATAAAATTCTAGATTGCATCTTGTCATGTAGTGTTTCTTTCTTTCATCTCGGATTCGTGGTTTCTTTCTTTCATCTCGTGAATGGGGAGCACCTTTTCACAATTTTCTTCCTCTTGCAGATTTTTTTTACAAAAATAAAATAAGAAATTAAGCATGTTTAAAACAAGTTTTAAAAAATACACGTGTTTAAAACAAAACGTTTAAAACGTATACAAAATTTGTTTTGAACAAAATAAATTATATATAAAAAAGTTTTAATCATTTGTTTTAAACGTAACAAGCTGGTTATTTATGAAACATTTATTTACGAGATATCAACAAAATCTCTTGAATCGTATTTGAGGATATAATAAATAAGATAAATAATAGAAAGAAGATACACTTGTAGACATTTTCCTGACAACTGATTTGCGCAACATTGTAGAGTCATTAATGTCACATGACCATAATTCTCAGTTTGTTTTTTGAGAAAAACTCATCTCCAAAAATAAACTACTTGTGATTTTTTTCGGGGAAAATGATTTATGCCATATTGTTAGGTTATTAACGAAATATCTATTAATAAAATATGGACAAAATCGCCTGTGTTGTTTTTGAAAAAACAGTCCGTAAAGATAACCCCCTTAAATAAACTACACCTCGTGAAATTTTCCTAGAGAAAGGACTGGTGGAACATTGGTCGTTTTAAAGAAAAATCGCAAATTCTAATTTTCCCCTTTCAGTAAAGTACAATTATTTTTAGGGATAGGAAGGAAGTTCAAAAATGCCTCTAGAGAATCTTACAACATATAAAGTTTTGTATCCCTGGAAAAGATATCTCCTGAGAAATACCTTGTAAAAATTAACATTTATTCAAAATAAATCATCTTTGTTACAATAAAATCTATGCATTATGAAGTATTACTGAATGGGTATCGTGTAAAAATGTGTGGAATAATGGGTCCTTTCATAAGTAAAGTTTTGGGAAGCACTGGATTGAGTTCAGTTCAAGCAGCAATGATGCCATTCTAATCAAAGATTCAAGAAATATATCATCCAACCAACAGTTTTAGTTTCTCACAATTTTCTGACTCTATTTACGTAGATTTCAAAAGTACACTTTCTATATCAAACGACACGTATCTGTACTATTTGAAGGTTTAGCTTATTGATATGTGCACTCGACTGGCTGATTTAGTCTTGATATATATTCAGTACTGAGGCTATATGCCGTCGTATTTAATGTTTAAAGGAATGTAAACACCACCTCTTGGAATTTTATCCGAACATTCTGAGAAAAGATTGAACCCGTAATCACATGTTCAGAAGACATGCAACCGAACCACTTGGTAACGAATGGCCACTTGAAATAAAAGCAAGGTTAAGTATTATTATTTATGCTTAGGGTACACTGCAAGAAACAAACAAAATATAATAATAAAACATGATAGAAATATACAGGAAACACAGCAATAGCGAAAAATATTTACAAATGTTAGGTTAAGCCCACTGGTCCATAATAGTCTTTCTGATGGAGTCTTCTAGTCTTCTAGAGGCTTGTAAGTCTTCTAGGGAGCTATTGAAACCAGGGCACTCAGATTAGTTGGAATTTTTTTCATTTTCCATTTATTTAGAAGAATGTTGTAGCACCCCTATCCTCTACGTAGAAAATCGATCATTGTCTTTCTTGATAATGTAAAACCTGTTGGTTTTGTAGATGGATTATGTGTCAACCTTCGGTTAGGTACATCACTTGCCTTCCAGATGTCTTTGCAATTCTTATAAATTTCAAAATTTCTTCAAGAGCTGTCTGCCTTTTTGGCTCCTCAGCATTTGACTCATTAAGAATTCGGGAAGGCTTACAAAGTTATTGATATGACCATGGATAACTGTTTAGAAACCTTTCGAATTCCCTTAGAGTGGCAACTTATCTTCTTAGAATCGGAGAGAGGATGTTGGCGAGAACAAGATCTTTTGTACTTTTTTCATATATATATAAAAAAATGTGGCAATGATGTTCCATTCACTTTCATTTTGTACTCAAGGTAAAAGAAGAAGTGTTACAAAGTGGCGTATTTACCAACATATGCAGGTAATTACGTCAAGTCTATGACACTACTAGAAACCTGTAAAAATCTTGCAACTGCTTACATCGTCTGTATTATACGAACTCGAATATTACTACACAAGATGGCTGAAGCAAAAGGTAGGATAACCAAAGTGCAAGATGAAGATAAAAAGATACAATGTAAAAACGACAACCTCCAAAGTTGAAATGAATTTCCAAACTGAAAAAGTTTAGTCCATAAGAAGATTAACAATTAGTATCACTGTACTGTGACTTAAAAAGCTACACCGATATTACGTGGAACATGTGGTAAAAATGAAAACATCTTTGTCTTCCGCAGTCAGTCCTGCACAAACCCTGGCGTATGTTTTTTCTATCCCGCTGCACCATGCTTGGTATTGATTTAGTTGCCATGGAATTACAAATACTGGCATTACACTTACAAAACAAAGTGTTCCTAGACGGACATGAAATAAGGTGTACAATCTGCAATGTTCTGAGTTACCACGGTACTAATAACTTATAATTACCTCTATTGAAATAAAAATGTTCTTCCACGGAACCTTCTCGAAACAAACAACACTGCACGGCGTGGTGGTCTCAGCGCTATCTCCTGCAGGATTCGTCATATCGGACTTGCCCAAGACCGTGGCACATACTGGAGGCGTATTTTAGCAGATTTCGTTGGAAACGTCCCAGCACTGAACACTTTTCGTATTTAGCTGCACTAGTGCAGTTACCTTACTAATTAAGCACAAACACTCAAGCTGTTTATATAGTAAACATCAGTGAAGTTATTCAGGTTAGTAGACATCGTGTAAATATATTCGTAGTAAACTAATGGTGGTTCATGATTGCTAAATTAATTTCATGGTTACTGAAATGATAGACGAAAAATAAGGGGATCTGAAAACATCTGCAGTTGTCGGGAAAATAATTACTATTAAATTACCGAAAAATATAAATACCGTATTTTACAGACTATAAGATGCACTTTTTCTTCGAAAAAATGCCTCCAAAATTCAGATTGGTCTTATACTCGAAATTAGTATTAAAGTGTCCAGTGTTTGATTTAAGATTCCCGCCAGTCTTAAAAATGGCCATATATTCGGTGCCGCAGGAAACCTATCTCTATCTGGCAACATTGGATTCAACTGGCAGCAGCAGTGCACTGATGTGATGAACATGAGTTACGGGGATTCACAAGATTGCTAACACTGTCTCCCTCCTGCCCTGCCATCACAAATCCAAAACTACAGACTAGAATATACAGACCGAAAAGATGAAGAAAGTTCAGATGACGATTTTCAGGGATTTTAAAGGTCAGTTTGGTTTCATAAACTAAGATATTTTTTTTTTAGTCTGGCTTTGCAATTTAATAAAAAGTGGTAAAACTGTTTTTTTAATTGTATTTTTTAATGGTATTTTTTAATTGCTTAAAAGTTAAGGTGCGCTTTATAGTCCGCGGTATTCATTTTCGCGAAGATTAGGCACAACAAGAATTCCTGTTCTGCCTAAAGATAAGATAAAAAATATGCTTCAAAGTGCTGGAAGATCATTAGGCAGAACAGGAAGGCACCATGGTAGAAAGAAAAATAGGTAAAAGAAGCCAAATTGATGAACGATATTAGAACAGAAACCTCAAGACGAAGGAATTATCAGATAGCCGTAGATAATGGAAGTTATTCAGTTTGCGTCATGTATGACCTGCCAATAATCACAGAATAGCTGTACTGTAATAATGATGATGTATTTGAATTCAGAGAGAGTTCATGATACTTAAAGTTCTTTAGTCGCTGGTCTTCTCATTTTTTGTCATTTTCTTCATTTAATATTTATGTACGTTTTTCATTTTGCATCTACCTTCATCTGAACAATGATGGGAGAATCGATTCATATACACGAGTGTTTTGTTTCACAGTGTGAAACTAGGATAGACTTCCAAACTATCCGAGTTGAGTTGATTTGATTTTGAGTTTAACGTCCCGTTCAGAAGCGAGTTTATATGCGACGTGGACCTACTGATTAACTTGGAATCCGAACCACATGAGCTCCAGCCGGGAATCGAACCAGGGTCTCCCACGCCATAATCAGGTACGTTAACCGCTTAGCCACGAAGGAGCTCCTCCAAACTATCCGAAATCAATTCTCCAACTTAAAGTATTACATCTACAACTACAGGTTACAATAGAGTAATAAGATGAAAAGATAGAATCTGTTCCTCGGACGCGGAATCTGTATCAAATAGCTAATTAAGCTTACTCGCTATCCCCTACTCTTTTTGTTCTATGATAATAAATGTTGAAACCGGAAATTGTTAATTAAGACAACTTGCAGTTTGAATAGAGAATTGACGGAGTAGATAGAACCCGTTCTTCGGACTCTGAATAGAGTGTAAGAAACCACTTATCGATATCTGTTATAGTTTTTACTCTATGGAAATCAGATTTGAAACCAGAAGCACTAGAAACATTTCACCCTCTTCCGGTTTCTGGTAAAATATTATGAGTTATGATGTGTTTTCTTGTAACACTGTATGAATTGCAGAAAATAATTCGTCGCTATCTATTACCATCTTTGCTCTATACCGATAAATATTGCAATAGGTAATTGTTAATTTTAACCACTTCTGGTTTCCATAAACAGTTAACGGAGGGGATATAATCTACTCTTTTCACGCTGAATCGTTGCAGAAAAAAATCTTAATATCTGTGACTGGTTTTATTCTGTGGAAATCAGTATTGAAACGGAAAGTATTTCAACCACTTCCAGTTTTGGTAGAGTGTTGTCTATAACCATGGTATGTTGCCTTGAGGCACTGAATCGAATGCAGAAAACCACTTTTGCTATCTTTTACTGTTTTCATATTAAAGACGATAAACGTTGAAAAACTGGAAATTTGACCACTTTCAGTTTGAATAGAAGGTTAACGGAGAAGATGAAACCCATTTTTGGGTATCTGAGTCGATTGCAAAAAAAAAAAAAAAAAAAAAAAAAAAGTTTCTAGATATCTCTTACCGTTTTTGATCTGATACCCACTGACAGACTGACGGACGGACGGACAAAGCCGTTCTATAAGACTTCCAACACTCTACCATAGCTTAGCACAGTTTGAAAGTCTAACAAGGATAGCCAACACAAACATCGCATTTTCTTTTCGTTCTATGTTGGGAGTCAATCTAAGGAAGCAATTTAATAAATTCATACGTCATTAAACCTCTCGAAACTATTGTTGAACTGAGATATTAATTTTAAGATAATCACAGCAATTATTTTCTTTTTTTTAAAAAAAGTGCAATGAACAATTTCACAGGCGTCTTCTTATACGTGATGTCATCACGTTTCCCCTCTTTAGTTTCTTACGCAATTCTTTTGTTACCATTCACCTACCTCTGCTCCACTTAGTGTAAATAAATTCATCGATAAGACAGTTATCTTTGTATGAAATACGCACTCATATAGTCCTGATATTTTATACTGACCACTTCATGGCTTTTAATCATCTCTGAAACGTACGTAAGTATTCTTTAGTTCTAAATTGTAGATCAAAATGAACAAAAATTATTATTTTCTCTAATATTTTGCATTCTACAGTCATTTGCTAGTAATAAAAAATATATGTATATACAGTACAAGTATTTCTTACATCATTAGTTAATAACTAAATAAATGATTCAGTTAAATAAGCATTCTAAGTAGGGTTAATATACAGGTATACACCCCTGTAGTAGACATACACTCCTGTTATATACAGGTATACGTCCAAAAGTAGGTATACATCCCTGCATTGATTAAGTATAACATTCTAGCTTATAGGTTTATTTGCTTCCGCTCTTCCGAGCTTAAGATGTAAGTAAAAACACATTAAGAACAAATAATAAAGAAATTAAGTTTACCTGATGGATAACAATGAGAAATAATATAAAAAGCAATAAGTTGATCAATACGGGACTGTATACCTACTTTTGGGCCACTCTGTACAATGTCTAGTTTTAAGAATGACAATCCCAGTTTAAAGGCTTTTGCTCTGATGTCCCACCGATTTACATTTTGTCCCTGTTTTCAACTGTGAGAATATTTTCACCCCATTTCTCTGTAATTTACCTTCATGGCAGTATTTTAAAATATAATTTTTTGTATTACATACTTTTACATTGAGAACTAGAGAGCCAAGTCAGTTTAATGGATAGACATGGAGTTGGAAATATATCAGATATCCGGGTTGGCAACGGTCAGGCGATAATATAAAATGGTCTACCTTTCTGATTTTCAAAGAGATTAAATTGTTAGTACTCACTTATATGGTTCGAGCGTGACAAGAGTGTAAGTGCCCATCTTGATGACATAGTCCGAGGTGATGGTGGCCTACAAAACTCACAGGTAAACCGTATTGGTCAAGAGGAACAGTAATCAGAAAAATCCTCATTACAGGTTCAGCGGATTGTTACTCAGAACCGTTCTGCAACTGCTTTGCTAGCGACAGAACTTTAGATGCACCCCACAGCCTCTATTTACAATCACAGTTCACCGCGATTTACATGAGTGGACATCGAGCTCGGGTTGTACGGGCGGAATCACTTATAAGGGATCAACATGCTTTTAGAATGACGCTAGTAGTGCCGCGAACCTGCAATTCATAGACCACTGATGAATGGAAACATGTGATATTTTCGGCTGATTCAACGTTCACCTGATCTCACACAACGGAGTGTTTATGTGTGGTGGACGCCTAAAGAAACATGGTACGCAGCTCCAACCGACCATGAAACATGGCGGCGGCTGTAGGATGCTGTGGACTGAAATATCCTGGTTTCCAGTGGGTCCTCTGCTGACGCTTACCATTCGAGTCATTACCCGTAATTATGTTGCCATTTTGTACTTGTTTCTTTATGCCGCCATTTCTATATGTAAAATCATTATTATAGCTGATAGGTGACGTATACCTTTCTGACGCAATCCTTGATTATAAGTACGTATATGTATTAAATGAATAAAATGAATATAAATTCCATACACATAATAATTCTATAATATTAATATTACTCTGGGTATTAGTAATCATATGCAAACTAAGCGTTTATATTATAATAATAATAATAATAATAATAATAATAATAATAATAATAATAATAATAATAATAATAATAATAATAATAGGAATTTAAACATTTATATATAAATACTTGTAATTAAATACTGATTAAAGGACATAGTCCGTTAATTTACATATTGGTAGTCTATATGCAGATTTTCTAACAGGATCACTCTGCACTTCACAGTAGGTACGAAATCTCCAAGAGTTTCTTTGCCGAGAAAGAAAGGACCGTATTATTTCTCATGGGTTATAGTAAGAAATACATTATATTGGGGGTTGTGTCCCTATGCTTCTGATAGACATATTTGGTTTTAACTTTCCAGATTCTAACATTAGTTTATTCACTGACTTCGAAAAGTGAAAAATGTCTTCATTACTAAACACTATTGATTCTATTAAACTCTCGGTTTCTATTACAGTTGCAAACACTCGCTGAGAGAAAGTTGCTTCATTTTGGCAGCTTCGAGACACAGTTCAATCCGTTGAAATAAAATTATAAACCTTAGCGCACAATCTTCTACGTTTGCAGAATATTCAATTCTTTGTAAGCTCTGATGGGGATTTCTCTGGACTTCATCGGATTCTGGAATACCCCGACTTCACCGTTTCAGCTTTTTCTAGTGAATTTTGGTTGCAAATTTAACCTTTCTCAATTAACTCAGAATACCAATTGCGAGCTGTGGTCCCAGTGGGTGCGTCTTCACCAATGTCCTGTAATATAGATTATCTTTTCTTTCTTTGGTTTCAGAAAATAATATTATATTTTAATTTTGCATTTCCCTGTTAGCCCTCGGTGGGAATAACCTATTGAAGACCCAGTTATGATATAGAATTAAAGATAAGCATGCTAAACATCTGATAGTATTTTTTAAAATATTAGTTTTGAAAAAAATTCGTGACATGATTCCTAACTCACCTGTTCAACCGATTAATAGAAATTAAAAGAGTATTTATAATTTTGTCGTACTTTTCTGTTGAAAAATGAAATATGACTATCGTCTATCTCATATTTAGTGAAACTTTTATAAATAGGAATAATTGTAATGGAACATAAATACAATTATACCAGTTACTGTGGAACAATTGATGCGTTCAGTGCACAAGGGAATCAAGTTTACTTTTGTTATTTAGTCACACTTCATCTTTAATCTCTAACTCAAGTTTCTTTCAGAACTTAAATGATTCAAGTCCAGATATTGTAAATAACTCTTATAAAGTAAAAACATTTATAACTTTTCATGTATTTAAGCGTACCGTGTAAAATGTATATCTATTGTTCTTTAAACTTTGGTAGTTAGATTTGATTCTTTCTGAATGTCCTACATAACCTATACTCATTCTGCTGTTGGAAATTTGTTGTATACACAAGTAAATACAGAATTCCGAACTCCCTGTAGAACAATCTGAAACAGAATTATTATTAGTTTTCAAACATCTACCGAAATATTGAAGAAAATTTAAAGTTTCTTGTGTATACGTAAAAGGAAGTGGATTATGAGTGCAAATCAATTGTTAAGAAAACTGAAAGTATAAACGGAAAAAATGCTCTTAGGATATGATTATTTTCATCACAAGATCATTTGATCTGGAATCGAACCACTGGCCTCTGGCACTAGAAATATCACTCACGCAATGTTTCAAGGTTCCTTAACATTGGATTTTGAATTTCAACTTTCTACTCGGAGCAGCAGTGACTCAGTGATAGAGCGTTAAAGTCCTTAGTTCGATTCTTGCTCACGCCAAGTGAGATTTGTAATGGATAGATACTGTGTACTTGGATTTTCTCGGGGTTCTCCCGTTTCCTCCCATTTTCACTATTTCATTCATTCTTATCATCACCGTCTCCTTTAGCCTACAAGGTATTATCGCAGGACATAAAACTGAAAAAAAAATTCATTTTCAAGTTTCAAATCAGAAGAATCTGTGATCTTAGGCCTATGTCCAAGTTATATTCATCTTTATCTTCTACAAATTTTGTGTTAATGTAATTAGTTAAACTGAGTTAAAACGTAAGCTACAAACTTTTCAAAATCAACACATTTTTCTTTGCAGTTACTATTTCAATGCAAAAGCTAATATGGCTTTGATATTTGACTCATTACTTGCTGACTTCGTCCTCGCTTTAATTGTGCTCTTCGGAGCATTCTTCGTATACTTCAATTACTCAATGACTTACTGGAAGAAAAAAGGAGTACCGTATGTGGAACCAGAATTCTTTTTCGGAAACACAAAAGATGTGTTTTTGTTCAGAACATCTTGTGCATATGCTTATGCAGATTTGTATAGACAAATGCCAAATGAGAAATATTTTGGACTTTATCAAGGGACAAGACCAGTATTTATAGTGAAAGATCCTGAATTAATTAAAGCTTTTTTAGTAAAAGACTTTTCACATTTTCATGATCGTGCGTACACCGCGTCAGAGGACAATGAACCACTACGGTCTAAGAACTTATTTATACTGAAAGGACCTCGTTGGCGACGCTTGAGGACTCAGTTGACGCCAACTTTTACTTCTGGTAAAATGAAAAGAATGTTTAATCTTATCGAAAAGTGTAGTGAGGATCTACAAAAATATTTCATAGTGCACGCAGATAGTGGAGATCCAGTCGAAATTAGAGATGCAATGGCCCGGTACACGACTGACGTAATAGCATCATGTGCTTTTGGAGTGGAAGGCAATTCGCTGAAAGACCCTAATTCCGAATTCAGAAGAGTATTACGTGAGCTCATGGAGGATAGTAGTATTGGAAGGCTTTTCAAGACTTTTCTTCTTCGGTTCTTCCCGAATTTGTATAAAACACTGAAGTTGAAAATGATACCAGAAAGGTTATCCCAGTTCTTTTTCAATATTGTCAAGGATACTATACAATACAGAAAGGAGAATGGTGTGGTGAGGAACGATTTTATGGATCTGATGATTCAGCTGCAGAAGAAAGGAAAAGTTGATAATGAGGGTGATGATGAAGAAGACCAAATAGAAACAAAGGATTCTATTGTTGCCAAAGTAGGAGGTAAGTTTAATCATATATAATTATAATGTTTTATACTATTATTATTGTCTACTGAAACACATGCAGTTTTTTTCAAATGTTGATGAAAATTAAATAATTAGAACATTTATATATAGAGATCCGGAAGGTAGACTTAAGGCATTGCACTCTTTTGTAATTTTAAACCTTATATTTTATATAAGTAAGAGTTGTGAACTAGAACGTAAATTATTACTGTAACATTTTAATTAGGAATTAGATTTCTGGGATTCCGGTATCTATGGCCATGTTACCCCGTTAGGTATGACGGATGACGTCCCTCGGGGATCACACTATCCGAGAGAAAGGAAAGAATAAAGGATTGGGGAAGGAAGGAAGCGGCCTGGGACCTGTATGTTAGGTACCATACCGGCATTTGGCATTTTCCTGCTGTAAATGAGGAAAACCCAGGGAAACCTCACTAGAATGGTTGACCTGAAAAAGCTTTTACACCTTTTTGACCCAGTGTCCCCCAACGGGAATCCAACCAGGGACCCCTCTCACCAAACACGAGAGCGTTCGCAACTACGCTGCCCAGGGCCACTGTAACATTTCAACTAGACACTATTGCAGATTTTTATTTACCTATCTTAAGGAAACTTTAATTGTATTCAAAAACTGTTACCATATGTAAACGGGGATGCGGCACAGGATCGACACGGCACAGGATCGACACGGCATACGACCGACAATTCAGCTCAGAAACCTGTTTCGGTCCTGTGCCGTGTCGATCCTGTGCCGTTTCGGTCCTATGCCGTGTCGATCCTATGCCGTGTCGATCCTGTGCCGTTTTGCTCTCACGCCGCTGCTCTGAAATAATTTAACTTTTAATTATGTGCCTAAAAAATAATATTTTTATTATCTGTTTAATCTTTGCTCTTACAAATTATAAACTCCTGTCGATTCTATGCCTGTGCAAGTTATATGCATAGAATACGTACGATCGAAACGGCATAGGAACGAAACGGCACAGGATCGACACGGCATAGGAACGAAACGGCACAGGATCGACACGGCACAGGATCGACACGGCGCAGGACCGAAACGGCATAGGACCGAAACGACGCACGATCATCCCCACTGCGTAGTATCTATAAAACCAAATATTTATTTCTCATAAAAGCAATCAGAGACCTGTCAATTGATTTTAAAATATAAGAATTATAAGATATTTACTATATGAATATTAATAATTGTGAGTGACAAAAGAATGATAGTGCTAAATGGACAAAATATAATTTCTTGTGTGCTTGGTCAAAAGCATTTCTATATGTATGGAATACTTATATTTATTATTATTATTATTATTATTATTATTATTATTATTATTATTATTATTATTATTATTATTATTATTATTATTATTACGTTTTAACTCGTTTTGAAATCATGGCCTGATTCCACTAGAAAGCGAAAGCCATGAGAAATGTAAGCTAAGTAGTAATATGGAATACTTTTAATGTTGCTCACTAGAGGAAACATGATCGCATGTCTTCTCGTCTCGATATCGAGACCACAAGAGACTTTTTTAATAAGAAGCTCAGTTGGGAAGTAATAACTGAGCCGATGGCTCGAGCCGGTTCGCTTGGGGTGAACCATCGGCTCGAGCTGGCTTGGTTGGATGAACCACCTGCTCGGTTCGGCTCATCTGGGCCGAAGGCTCTTGCTGACACGGTTCGGTGAGCTGTTGGCTCGGCTCACTTCTCGGTTCGGGTCCATAGTGAGTGAGCTGTGAGCCCAGCTGCTCAAGTTGTTTACAATTGTAAACCCGGGCCGAACAGTTTTGAAGATATTTGGCCAGTGCCCTATAACTTTTAACAATGTTTGGCTCGAGCCCGAATACTCAACCTAAACCCTCAACCCAAATTCACAAGCTCGTGAACAATATCCTTGACTCCTAGAATTCACGACTACCGAGGTTAGCAATCAACTAGTTTTTTAGTATTCAAACACAGACCGCGTTTCTTTCATGTTTAAACACAGTGTTGTTATAATTATAATTATAATTATTATTTATTATTATTAATAATAATAATAAAAGTTGTACTAGTAGTAGTACTAGTATCATTGATAACCTATATTGTCTATGCAAGATACTTGAAGAGAATACTCGAAACTACAAACCAGATTTGGTTCGACTCGACCCGAATTCGAGTCGAGTTGGAGGAAATTTTTCGAATCGCGTTCAAAGATGTCTGTTTTTAGTCGAATCGAGTTTCAAAGAATACTCGCTCGTACTCACTCGTGCCCATCGTAGGATGACCACATTCTAACAATCGAAAAGTAGGACACAAGTATAATAGTACTGTATATGATATCTTACTGCGTCGGCAATACGCATATCATTATTTCAATTAATGTTAACCTTAAGTTAATGAACATTTTTGTTAAGAAGAAGCACTGAACAAAATTATTAAAGGAATTAAACACAACTCCAAATGCTTTGATGAATAACAAATTGGTTTATTTTATGAACGTACAGTCAAAGTTCGTGTTGGGCTAAATAATAATAATAATAATAATAATAATAATAATAATAAATTTCGAAGCGTGGTATTATTTTAAGAAATGAAAGAAAATTTAGACCGGCACAAAGGAACTTCTATTTAACTTGGTTAGCATCACTGTCATAAGTTCAATAAGAAACCTTTCCTACTTTACCGATATCTCAACAAGGCCTTCTCAGTAAAAGCGATGTATTGTAAAAAATGGTTTGTTGATTGTTCTCCATCCCTAGTCTTCTGAGGAGTGTTAAAAAACACAGCGGTTCATCATTCAGGAAAAGAGTGTGTTTGATTCAAAATATTGTGAATAAAGAATGAAACATTAAGATATTGCAAATAAATTAACTCTGGACATTTCGCAGGACATTTCAAAGAAGAAGGATATTTCTCGATTTCCTAGACATCTTCGCAACACGCAGGACAGCTCTTTGAAAAACAGTACTGTACTGCGAAAATCAGTACGTCTGGTTACCCTAGCCCATCCGTACGAGTAACGCAGTATGGCATTTTAGCCAATGTTACCTTATATGAAAATATTCATAACTTATAGCTGTCAAGTAAAAATGTGTCCTTGCATTTACATAAAGCAATTCAGAAAGGGAAATAATAATAATAATAATAATAATAATAATAATAAAAGCGATAGTAATAGTAGTACGGAAAATTGAAGTGATAACATTTGTTCACATATTCTAAGTTTCAGACCTAAAAGTAACGCGTTACTTTCGAAGTAAAGTAACAGTTACTTTTTGGGGGCAAGTAACGCGTTACATTTTAGGAAAAAGTAAAGTAACTTGTAACGCGTTACATTTTTACATGTAACTTACCCAAAACTGTCCATGGGAAAATTGTTCACTGCTCGGGCCAAGATTGTTTCTGACTGTCGACAGATGGATGCCGTTTATGGCAGACCTTTGCCTGAAGTACTGCCCAAAGTTTGTAGTCCAACGGGTTAAGATCCGGGCTGCTAGAAGGCCAATCAATGGTAGAAATGAAGTGAGGGACGTTCCGCGCCAGCCAGTCCTAAGTTGGTTTCGCTGTGTGGCCTGGAGCGGAATCCTGTTGGAAGGTCCACCTTTCTCCAGGGAACATGGTAGCAGATAGTGGTTACACTATAGGTGTTAGCACTGTGTTCTGGTATACCTTGGCAGATGTTTTAACACCTTGTTCGCAAAAATACAGCTGGGTTGTGCTTGAGTAGCTCACTCCCCACCAAACCATCACTGAGGCAGCATGATGTGTTGGGTGTCATCCAGAAGTCCTAAACGGCAGAACTCCTAAAAATATAGGCACTAGACCTGAATTTTAGTACTCCTGCAGTTTAGGACTTGTGGCACGGTATGATTTTTAGGATTTCTGCCGTTTAGGACTTGTGCCGCGATATGATTTTTAGGACTTCTGGCGTTTAGGACTTCTGCCTTTTAGGACTTGTGCCGTTTAGGTCTTGTGCCTTTTTTATTCACTTGCTTTAGTTCTGAAATTCGCCACCACCCCACGAAATTGCGACGATGCAGCAACTAGTTGGCAATAATGTCACGAACGTAGCTAATTCCAACAATAACAACTATATTTGTACTACTAAGATTATTATTATCACTATCTGTTCTGCACTTATACGTGAATTACATAATACAACTTATTTCATTCTAAGAATTAATTACATAATTAGTTAAGAAATTCGTTTCTTTCGAATGGAGATACGAGAATCCCAAGACAAATTCCTAAAACAAAAATAAATAAATAAAAAATTGAAAAAATGTTTAAAAAGCATATTTTACCAGACTTCTGAAAGCAAGAAAACATTCAGAATTTCAATATATACTGTGTGGAGCGAATTTTATTAAGAGTAAGACAAAAATCCACCAAAGTTTACTTAATTAAGACAAAAGCTCACTAGACATTTCACGAGTGAACATTAAATACCAACGGTATACATAAAGAACGCAGTAGATTTAAAATTGAACAAAGAACATTTACTATGCAATACATTGGGTGACATTCATAAGTTCTAAACGGCACAAGTCCTAAAAATATAGGCACTAGACCTAAATTTTAGGTCGTGTGCCATTTTTGCAGAAATTACTACATAGTCATTTAGGGGTGTAGCCTGCAATTTTTTCTAGGGGAGCTTGATTTTTATATATTAAAAGCAAATCAAAAGTTTATTTTCAGATTACAAAAGCTTCAATAAGACAATAAATTTATACATATTACACATGTACATAAATACATAATATTATTGTATTTCCAGTTACTTCCTTTTTGAAACCTGGACCTTGACAGAGCGTAAATTTAAAACCACAGCTTGTGGGAAATGTACGAATAAGTTAGTTATAAGAAATCGGAAACTGTTCATGGAAGTCCATTTGTTTGACTGTATTTATCTTCTGTACTCTTATATAAAAGAGTAAAGATGAGTGATTTTTGGGCATACTACTACAAGTAGAGTCGATAAATTTTAGTTATAAAATATAATTTTCTTATGAAAGCAGTACATAAGAAAGAATTTTTGGAAATAAGTATCGTAAAAAGGGTAGGGTAAGATTTTTTTAAAGGGTAGTGTATCTCGCAAGTTTCTAAAGCTAGTAAAATAAAACTTGGCATATAAGCTTTCCTATTAAAAAAAAAACTGAAAATTGAAAATTGAAAATTGAACACATAAAAGGGAAAGAGCAAAGGGAGCACATTTTTTTATGTTCGATTTCCCCATTACTTACTCAGAAAATATGTAAATAAATTAAGGAAGGATTTGTTTAAGCTAGATGCGTGAAACTCGGCATTTGAACTTTTAACTAAAAGTAATAAAATACTATATGTTTCAGCGTCTTGAAAATTACACTTCTAAGCGAAAGGAGGGTCAGTTTCTATAATATTAAAATATCCCACTGCTTATGAGATTTGGGCAGAAAACTCTTTTTCCTTTAGGCCTCGGTTCATCCAGTTAAGCAAACGAGAGTACAAAGTGGCTGATTAATTAGGTTCTTTTAATTATTTTAACATGTTGACGTAGTTTAATTCTTTTAAAACTGTATTCTTTCACATTCTATTATAAACATATTTCATTTGCTGTAATTATTAAACACGTTTAATAAACATAAAACAGACTAACCTCCGGTCCCGGCCAGAATATGTTTTTGGTGTTAAGCCATCATTTGCCGTCCGTAACATAACCTTTGATTTAAACTTCACGTTCTATCAAGACTCAAGTCTCAGAAATGTAGCATATATGAAATATACTACTTCTACTACTACTACTACTACTACTAAATATTAATAACAATAATAATAATAATAATAATAATAATAATAATAATAATAATAATAATAATAATAATAATAATAATAATAATAATAATAATAATAATAATAATAATAATAATAATATGTACTTCTGAAATACATATGTATCTATGTGTTATTAATTCTTTCATAATCTTGAAAGAAACTTTTGATTTGTTTTTAGTTTGTAAAAATGAAGGCCCTCTAGAAAAACTTGCTGGCTATACCCTGAATGACTATGTATTGGTTTCTGTACACGTATTGTGTTATCACTTACTAGTCTAGTGTTATTTTTAGAACAAGACAATGGTTCTTGTCTTGGAATATTACTAGTTTGGTTTGGTAGTACAGTGATAGAGTGTGACCTATGATTTTATTTCCCTGTAGGGTATGCTATCTGCAATGCAATAAACTGTATATGCTTCTTCTTCCTAACAAGGCTGGGCGATAAGCCCCTGCAATTCCATTACAAATAAGGACGATATTATTTTATAAACTACTTGGTGAACCTTTGTTAATATAACGCTATTAGTTCTTACAACCTTTTGTTAATCTTATTTAACAATTGCAAAATGGAATAAGAGAGAAAATATATAATGATGATGATAGTTTATTTACATAAGGTATACATACAACAAAAGGGAATCTGTTGGTCACTACTGTGTATCTGCTAAACCAGGGTCAAACTCTGTGTGTCACAAAGGTTAGTTTAACAGAGTTTAAAATAATAATAGATATTTTGTTTGACTTACAAAGATTATCATATTAGCAAAATGATTTGAAATAACACGCCAGACATAGGATAAGCCTTGGGCTATATCGCTTAGAATTGTTTTAAGAGTAAATATATCATTTATGCATTAAATTTCATTACTGGCTACTTACACGTTTCGGCCTCGTATTGGAAGTCAGCTTCTCGTGTTCTTTTCATATTCCACGATAACTGTTTTAATTGCACACTTCGCCAAATTACCTTTCCGACCTTACAATACTTTCTTGGAAAACTTCGGCTAACATATATCAGCAGACGTTTGGAAAACCGACATCCTTTACTTCAGGATACAATGCGTTATTTAGCATTTCACCCAACACCTCACCGTTACTATCATTCTCCACTTTCGCTCCTATAATCTACCACCGTTAGATCCCTCTTTACTTATCATCGCCGATTACGTCATTCATGAACATCTTCCTCTCATTCACCCATCATTTCCAGCACAGTGATTACCATTATTTACTAACATGGGACTCATTCATTTTCGTCATTGAATAGAGCAGCCTCTAGGCTAAAGATAAGCTCATTTGTCTAACTAATATCACCCACGTGTTGTCCTGTGTATGCATCTCGCCACATCATTCACGCCCATTACTATATCATACGTATCGTGCCTTCTATACCTAATCCTTCGTTATGATCATTAATGATCTTTCCTTATAATATACTGCCTGATTATTTTCTTATTTATCTTCTTACTAATAACAATCATATATATGTAAAGTAACTTGGCTTCAGTTACCGCATCCTTATTGGTATGCAACCGTGCACATCACATGGCATCAGTTTGAGGGAATATTATTGATGAATTGGCAATGGCTTTCATGTTCTTGACGCTAATCCTTACATTTCCGACGATTTGAACTCACGTTTACTGAGTATGAGTGCATTCTGGGGATTTTTCGTAAAGTGTTTCCACACATTTGAATCACCCTGCTTCACTGTTATGCTCTACCGACATTGCAGATGTTTTTCTAGAGCATTTGAGTACAAATTCGCTATACTTAATACTCAGAACATCACTGTTGTCCGGCATCCATACCTGGCGATTATGCAACCACACACAACGGGCATGGTGTCCGCCATTTTATATTTGTTCCAGATATCGACTTAATACAAACGAATTATTGTTACCTGGTACAAGCTTATCAATTCATATCCATTTAGACCAAGTTTCACTTGGAAGATTATCCGGGACTCCCTACGTTCCTTTGGGGAACCCTTGCGCGTGCATGGTAGGATTGTGAAACATGCAAAATTCAATGGAGCAGGTATGACTTCTTCAGTGAATTTTTTACCCGCCCTCTTTATGTTGGTTAGTTTCCGAACTATTGGCGTCCGAAACTCATTTTTCCACGCTTTGTAGATGTTCGATAGCCGAAAGTTCAAGAGAACTTTTTTTCTTGTCTCAGTGGCAGGAGTCACCTCTCAAGAGTTGTAACACTTATTTTGCAACACTCGATATCTATCTATCTATCTATCTATCTATATATATATATATATATATATATATATAGTAAGTAAAGATCTAAGGGTTTACTTGTCCCTACCATAAATCCTTCATTGTAACCAGATTCCGGCGTTGCCGCTCTAACTCAGGTAGAACTGTATAAAGTTCTCAGTATGGCTAGCCCCATTACGGTTATCATAGTAGCCCGAGCCCGTGCAGACCTATAAACACATTACCCCACAGAAATGAGTGCCATAAGTCCATGCCTTCTAAAGGCTGTTGCGCCATGAATTTAGTTATCATTATTATTATTGCTAATATTAATATGTAATATTAGTAATAGGCTTAATAAAGATTCTCTGTATCTCTTTCACCCTATCAATTGAGTCAAGCGCTGCTAAGCGGAGGAATTCGTAACTATTACAGAAGCTGACCAGTTGCGGGAGAAAATGCAATCGCAAGAGAGCAATACGGGAAGATAGGAGCGATGCAAGAATAAATCCACTTCTCCATGTTAAGAAATAGGAGCTCGCTGCCATATGCTCAATGTTACTGCTTCCAGTGACAACGTTGGCTGCCACTGGAAATGTAAATCATCTCTTTCTTTCCGTTTTTTAATTGACTTTTTTCAGAAATGCATCAATACTGTTTTGCGCTCAAGATCAAAGGTTTATTTTTCACTGATACACTACTTTAATACTTAAAAATATTTTAAGTATTAAAAAAATGTCCGGTTGCACAACCATGCAACATTAGTACCAGCCGCCGCTGCTATTTGGTATTCTATCTTACATGTTATATGCTTAATACTTACATAGAATGGGTCTGCGTCATTTATATGTATATTGAGAGATCGGATTTTGTCTGCACGTGCACGAAAAGAAAAGCAAATTTCTACATTTTGTGACTGAATTTTTTTGAATTTCTCCGGGGGGGGGGGATGAATTTTCTTCGGGGGGAGATTCCCCCGGGCCACCCCCTGAATTCACCCCTGCCTGGCTATATGTCCTGCCCACCTAAGCCTTCTAGAGTTAATGATCCTAACAATGTTTGGTAAGCTGTATAATTTATGTAGTTCCTCGTTATGAAGTTTCCGCCATTCCTCTTGGGTCCGAATATTCGTCTGAGCATCTTGTTCTCAAATACTTTCAGTCTATGTTCTTCCCTCAGAGTAAGCGACCATGTTTCGAAACCATACAGAACAACAGGTATGATTACTGTTTTATATATTTTAAGCCTCAAACTCCTCGACTGAATTCGCGACGACAAGAGATTTTGAACTGAATAATAACACTAATTCCCTGTTTTAGTTGACATTTAATTTCTTCGTGAAAATGATTTTCGTTATCCTAGATATTTGAAAGTATCCACTTTATCAGAAGTATTATTTAATATTTTAACGCATTCATAATTGGCCGTATTACGTTCCCAACTCACTTCCATGTATTTAGTTTTCTCTGCATTTACTTCTAAACCCTTGTCCTGCAAGCGTTTAATAAGACCTTTGCATTTCTTTCTATTGTTCTCCCATCATCCCCTATTAAATTTACATCATCAGCGTACGCATAACCTGGTACCATTTCTTTCTTTACTATACCTAGTGCTCTCAACGGGTCGGGTCGGGTTCAAGACCGACCCGACCCGACCCGTGACTAGAATTGACTGACCCGACCCGACCCGAGTGACCCGACCAGTGATCCGATCCGATTGACCTGACCCGACTAACCCGACCCGACAACCCGACCCGAGCTGACCCTATTGACCAGACCCGATAACCCGACCCGATTGGCCTGACCCGACAACCCGACCCGAGCTGACACGATTGACCCGACCCGACAAACCGACCCGAGCTGACCCGATTGACCCCGATCCGACAACCCGACCCGAGCTGACCCGACACGACAACCCGACTTGAGCTGACCCGACTGACCCGACACGACAACCCGACGCGAGTTGACTCGACCCGACCTGACCCATTTGAGAGCACTAACTACTCCTTACATATATGTAATAACAATAAGTAAGATGTAGTACCCAAATAGTATAACAGTTGAAGTACAATGACATTATATTTCTGTTCCCATGTTACCTGCTATTTAGTGGGGAGGAAAGCTTTTATATATAAATATTTCGATGGGGTAACTTGCAACATCTGTTGCAACATGCCGCATGCCATTGAAATAGAATTTTTTGCGGTTAAGCATTGTTATATGAACAATTGTTGTTGGTAATAAAACTAAGAGTATTATTATTATTCCATTATTATTATTATTATTATTATTATAGGACAACAGTGATGGCTTATTGCTTGCAGTGCCTAGTAGTAGTTGTTTCCTTTCATCTTCTCAGTTAGAACTTCAGACTGCAGGTCAAAGTGAGCTTCATGGATCACCTGCAAATGCATCTAAGAAGATAGTGTAGAATCCTTCAGATGATCTCCTGAACATGTATGGTTCTATCCAAAATCTGGAACTAGAAAACTGACAGCTCGGAAAAGGAAAAGATGTGCTATTCTTACAGACACTCTAGAAAAAAGTACTTTCGAAATGAAAAAGAAGCATCTAAAAGCAACCGAAAACGTAAAATCATCAGCTGAGAAGAATTTATTCTCAAGTCGTCTGTTTGGTTTCTGAAGAACCGTACGAAGAACAGGATACAGAAGAAGACTGGGTACAGTGTTTATGTTGTGAGAAGTGGTCTCATTGGTCGTGTTCCGAGAGAAATCCGTACTACATCTGTATACATTATAGACATTGACTGCCACAGTGAAAATGAGTGAAGCGATGTTCAAGCTGTAGATTTGATAGCATTAAATTTCTGAATCAAGTCCGATTGTTGCAACTTACCCCAGATGATGTTGCAATTTACCCCATGGGTGGGGCAAGTGTCAACAGTCGGACTTAGTTCAAAAAGTGGATGCTATCAAAACTGCCGTTCGATGTTTTGCACTTCTCTTTTTTTGGTATGTAGTTAAGGCATGTACCTTTTAGTACACTCAATATAGTTTTTATATCTATAATAATTTTCGAGTAAAGAAACAGACCTGAAAATTGTTGCAACTAGCCCCATCTTCCCCTACAATCACTTTTTCAAAAAAAAAAAAAAAAATGTATAAAGCCAGTAAAGCAATTAACATGTAGGTCTATTTTCGAAGATAATATAGGAATTTTTCGTGCTGCTAATTATTTATTTTTAAAAAATCAGATGCTGAAACCAATCGATATAGCGCAGTTTAAGCAATTCAGTTTGTTTTATTTAAAAAGAAAACTCTCTATTTACAAATTTGATTGTTCCCATGTATTAGAGCAGTCTTCGAAAAATCAGTGCCTATTGTATTTCTAAAATATAGCTGGAGCCGCGGTGGATCAGTGGTAGAGCGTTCACCCCTGGTGCATGGGGTCTCGGGTTCAAACCCTGCTCCCGCGAAGTGAACTTTGTGGTCGATAAACGCCGTGTGCGTGGATATTCTCGGGGTTCTCCCGTTTCATCCCACTTTTTTCATTCCACCATTTCATTCATTTCTCATAATCACCGTCTCCTTCAGCCTAACCGGCATAAGCGTGGGACGTAAAACTCAAAGATTTCATTTCATTTTCTAAAATATAGCTGTATTGATTTATTGGTATATATTTACCTTCAGTTTGTTTGAGAGAAAATTATTACAAGAACTAAAAAGTGTTTCTCTAGTAAATACGTTTTCATAGTTTAGCTTTTTACGTTACTAAACAAATTTGGTTTTTTTAATACATAAAATGGCGCCCGTATATATATAGGGTGTAACTTAATTAATATAACAAACGTCGTTAGGTGATTCCTGACACCGAAATAAAACAAAAACTATACAACAACCTGGGTGTAACACCCGAAAATTTGTCGGAAAAATGTATAAACCGCCATAACTCATGAACAAAACGTCGGATTGAAGTCGGGCAAAAGAATGTCCATTGTTTTTAGTCGTAGATTCGATTAGTGTACAGTGACGATGTAAGGATGACTTCCAAAGAAACTGGAGTATTCCTTTGAGTATTTTATCAAACGTTGAATGAAGAAATGATCAATCAAGTACAAGATTTAACATTAAAAAATAATAGTGCATCGTTCAAGTTAGAAGAACACTCAGAATTCGAAAGAAAGAGAGATACACATGTGTGATTCATCTATTTTGTCTCAGTACATAATGACGTCTCGGAAGAAGATTTTAAATGGAACGAAGTCTTTAACGTATCACACTTATATCTTCTAGGCTAATGGTAACGGATGATAAATGAACGGCTTCCTGTCCAAGAGTGTGTGAAAAAGGAAAAATAACTTTGATCCAGATTAGGTTTAAAACGACTGTGCATAGGACAGTCAGGCGGCATGTAAATAAATATAACATCGAAAAATGCAAAGATCATATGTGATGAACGAGTGTACAAGGAATTCTCCACATGACCCAGGGATTCCAAATATTGTGTGAATAGATATGGGGCAAAAGTAAGCTGCATGAAACGGTTTCTTCCTCGTAATATGTAATTCCGTGGAATATGGTACTTCTGTGCACAGAAGCAACAAAAGTGGGGAAACAAGGGATGTTGTACACGTTGCATAACGATACCAAGAAGTGCGCTGGAATAGTATACTTGATTTATCCGTTAGATGAATCTTCTCCCAGGAATACTTTTGATGGCGTTTTCCCCTTCCTTCGAGTTGGCAAACCTCAACTTTTCCCTGAGCTATGAAAAACTTCATTGCTATTGTGAATATACCAAAATACTATCCTAGTGCAGACCACTTACATTTTGATTTTATCATTGCCGGAGAAATTTTCTCAAAGGAAGCTCGTTGAAAGTACATTTTAAAAAAAGGATAGTCTTTTTTCGACATTCTAATGTACAAACCTTAGAGCTGTATGGAATACCTACACGGAGGAATACCTACGGAACTATCGTCCCTTGTGTGCCAATTGCGAGTGGCTTACAGAAGGCTGTCTTGAAGTTTTATTGTGGAATGGCTTCAGTTAGCATGGCTGAGTTGTAATAAGCATCTACGCAACTTGTGAGTGATATACATAGTCAGATGCTCTACTGTTACACGTGTAATTGCTGTATAACAGGATGGGAAATGTTGTGTTCAACGGTAGAGGGTTGTGTCCAGGTATTTAAGGTCGTGTAAAAGTGTAGACGTTGGTGTTTAAGTAAAATTGATTGTGTTAACCTGTACACGCCTGCGCGATGGAAGATTACCCTGTCCACGAGCTGGCAGATATGCAACTCATTTATGGAGTAGCAAAGGGCAATAGCCCAGAAGTGAGGCGTTTACATCGTGACCGTCGCCCTCAAAAGAGAGTAACTTTCCTTGTATTTTTCCACGCCTCCATATTCGACTTCGAGAGAGGGGTCCCTTCGGTTTCTCGTACGTGAAATCGGAGGAAATAGCCCCATATGGACAGCTGAACTTGAAGACAGCGTACGTCGAATGATCAAAACCGTTTTGAAACTATCATGTGTATGGCGTAAAAACCCACATGCAACTCTAGTAAACGATCAGCAGCAGAAATTTGGTGTGGTGTGGTGGATAATTTTGTGGTAGGATCTTATTTATTATCCGTCTGCCTGTGTGGGAGTACGTATCTTTTATTTTTACGCAATTGTCTCCCAAAATTGATAGAACATGTGCCCTTGAACATAAGACAGCAGATGTGATTTCAGTATGATAGTACACCTGCACATTTTGACAGGAATATGCAGACTTACCTAAATGAAACATTCCCAGATTGGGAGAGAAAAACCTGTGTTATGACAACCTCGTTCATTCTACCTCACGCTGCTTGATTTTTTATTTCGGGGATACGTATGAAACTCCGGCCACGACAGTCGAAGAACTTGTAGCTCGATTTAATATAGCTGCGGCAATCATCTACGAAATTTCAGATGTGCTTGATCACAGGCGGAAAAATTTGCTTCGCCGATGTCATCTTTGCAATGCGGTCAACGGTCGACAATATCAGACTGTGAACTGTTATTCTTCATAGCTGTCTCGTGTACACATACTGCATTGCGCAAATACTGTACAAGGTACCTCTGAGTATTTCACAGTTATCCTACCTTGTACGAAACAGAATAAATCGATAATTTGAAATTGTATTTCTTTCTTTCCTTGTGCAACACGCGCAACACCTTGAGTATCGTCGAATTTCATTCCTTCTGTACTCGTAGTTATTATCTTCCACGGATTTACGCATTACGGGGAGGAAATCTTTTAATCTAGCTTACTTTGGCTCAAATTATATTCACATAATTTGTGGGAATCACTGTTGTTATGTGAAGAATCCCTTATACTCTAGTTCATCGTACATGATCTTTTGCCCCTGACTGTCTTATGCACAATCGTTATAAACCTACTCTGGATCAAAGTTATTTTTTTCTCATTTTTACACACTCTTAAGTTGAACAGGAAGCCGTTGATTGATCATCCGTTACCATTGGCATAGAAGTTATAATTATGATAAGCTAAAAACTTCGTTTCATTTAAATTCTTCTTCCGAGTCCAGGAATCACCTCCAGACGTTCATTACATTAATGAAGTTACACACTATATATATAATGATAAAAAATGATACCGATATTAGTGTCGATGAAATAGTATTTGGAGTCACTCAGATGAACAGTAACACTCCCGATGCAGTTTAAATCCATACTCAGATTCCATTGCCCTTTATGCTCAAAATGAAACTATTCTCCCCGTGCGAAGAACGGGTATTCTGTTAATAATTTATTATTAAACATCACACCATAAAATACAAAGTGTATCACGTAATGTACACGTTATACTGTTACTTGCTTAATGTATAAATGGAGGATGAAGGACTATTATTGGATCAAAAGATCCAATATATTTCAGACAATAAATTTCTTGTAGGCTTTATATCTGGAGAACAACATATAGTGTACCCAAACCTAAACTATGACTGAACTCAGTATGATGTGCTTAGTGCCTGAATAAAACGAAAGCTCGATTTAGGGGCCATTCAAAAATTCTGTTGCCCTTGATCCAAAAAATCTAATATATTTCATTCAATAAAAAAAAAAAATCTTGTACGTCTTATATCTGAAGAACTACATATAGTGCAGTCAAACCAAAACTATCACTTAACTCAGCATGATGTGCTTATTCCGAAAGTAATACGAAACCTTGATTTAGGGACCGTCCAAACGTTTGTAGCCCCTGATCCAAAAAGTCCAATATATTTCATTCAATCAATAATTTTATTGTATGTCTTATATATGGAGAACTACATATAGTGTAACCCAACCCAAGATATCACTTAACTCAGTGTGATATGCTTATTGCGTAAAAAATATGAAAAGTCGATTTAGGGACCGTCCAAAAATTTTGTGGCCCGTTATAAAAAAAAATCCAAAATATTTAATTAATCGAAATTTTTCTTGTACTCCTTATACCTGGAGAACTACATATCTGGAGAAAACTCGATTTAGAGACCGTTCGAATATTTTATGGCAACTGATCCAAAAATTAATATTAGCCAAGATCATAATACTTTGATCCATTTTTTAGATCATTCCTAAAATTCTTGTTTTCATCCAATCTTTCTTTTAAACAGTATCACTCTCTTTGTTCTCAATTTGAAATTTATCAAGCAATTATAAAGCATTGCTTATTATCCAATTTGTATTCGGTGTAGAGCTTCAATTTTCTCAAAGTTTCAAATAAGATAATAAAATATGATTTACTATCGGAATTCGTGTCAGGTATTATTATTACTTTTATTGGTGTTTTCCTTTCTTTCAATTGTTAAAACAAGAAACTACCTTGCACTGTCATAAAATATGTGCTCTTTTCCAATAGCATAATAAGTGCTCATATAATTTTGAACTTTAAAATTAAGGATTGAATCAGTACAAGAAGTACAATTTGGATAACGAATGACTTATAATTGATGTTTAGTGGCGTACTGAAGTAAAGGGATTAAGGACTTTGAAACCCCCCTTGAGCAAGGTATTATGCAAAATTAAGCACGTTTATCATATTAGCACGTTTATATATATAAACACTTGATATTATATAAACTTGTGTTCCTAAAGCCCCTGAACCCCCTAAACATTTGCGTAGAGTACTGATTGTGTTTCTCTTATTATTTTAACCGTTTTATGCTTTGAACGAAATTTGAAGTGCAGGAACCCTGTGAAGGTGACCACCTTTACTATAAAAATTTCTTTAATGGTTCTTAGTTTTTCTTCAAAACAATCAATAACGAACGAAAAATAAATGATTGAGTTTGATTTTAAATCGAAATTTGAAATACCACCAAAAAGTTGGCCCACCCAACCTTATTTTGTAAATGACTCTTAATAATTTTCAAAACAAACTATTTCCTCTTCAAACCAATCAATAAGAAAGGAAAACATGTTATTAGCTTGAGTATTGAATCGATATTTAAAAGCAGAAAAAACAGTATGAAGTTGACCACCAAATGTATCCTGGAAATAGATATATTTTACTGGTTGTTTTGAAACAAGTGATTTTTTCTTCAAAATAAGCAAACCGCCCCGAAACAAATCACCTTCATCAACATTATTTCTTAATTATATTCTTATGTTTTTCGAATCAAATTACTTTTCTTCCAAACAAGCAACAACAAATCCATATCAAACGATTGATTTTGGTCTTGAATCGAAATTTGTAAGTAAAGGAATCAGATTGAATTTGATCACATTCTAAATTTATTTTGTAAATCTCTTTCTCTATTTTTTCGAAACAAGCGATTTGCTCTTAAAAACAACCAATAAGAAACGCTTGGCTTCGGTTTTGATTCGAGACTTTAAAGTGGAGCCAAAATGAAATTCCATCACCCATTTCTCTTGAAAAGACTCTTTATGTTTTTCGAAACAGACTATTCTTTTTCAAAATAATTAGTAGCATACGCATATCAAACAATTGATTTTGATTTTCAATCAAAATTTTAAGTGGAGGAACAAGGGTAAATTTGGCCATATACCAACTTTATTTTGTAAACATCTCTTTATGTTTTAAGAAAGGTACGATTTTTACTATTTTTCTTCAAAAAAGTCAATAACAAACGAAAAACAAACGATTGGCTTCCGATTTCAATTCGAAATTTGAAAGGAGGCAACTTAACATAGGTGCATTGCTTCGCTTAAAAAAAAATCCAAACGCAAATTCTAAGCCTACAGTTTTAAAATTGCAGTTACATGTACATACTTCAACTTAGTATACATAAAAAATTACAGCATTATAAAAATATCAGACAAATAATATTATTTATTCGATATTGAAAACCTCGAATCAACTATTGGAGTATTTAGCGTATCTTTTTTAATATCACAAAATTAAAGGTGTATTTATTACGGCATGGATATATTACGCACAATATTTTTATACAATTTGTATATATATATATATATATATATATATATATATATATATATATATATATATATATATATATATATATATATATAATTTTTTTTAAAAATAGACCATTTAGAATTATTTATCCTTACAATTTTTTATATCCACAAATTCAAGGTGAGGGATATGCGATATTGATATTTTCAGGAAGTGTTGACCACCCTACAGAATGTCGATCCTGTGCCGTGTCGATCCTATGCCGTTTCGGTCCTGTGCCGTGTCGATCCTGTGCCGTTTCGGTCCTATGCCGTGTCGGCCCTGTGCCGTTTCGGTCCTATGCCGTGTCGATCCTACGCCGTTTCGTTCCTATGCCGTTTCGATCGTATGACGGTTCTCTCCTATATATCCTTGAGAAAATAATTGTTACTTAATATTGCGTAATTATAAAATAATGTATTTTTTATTATTTCGATCGTATGAAAGTTCTGCTGTCGATCCTATGCCGTGTCGATCCTGTGCCGTTTCGGTTCTGTGCCGTGTCGATCCTATGCCGTGTCGATCCTATGCCGTGTCGATCCTACGCCGTGTCGATCCTATGCCGTGTCGATCCTACGCCGTGTCGGTCCTGTGCATGTAACCCTATGTAAACATCTGTGTCTAGATAATGCAATTAAAATTCACAAAACTAGGTAATTCTAACAGAATAAAACTTAGAGTAGATCTAACTTATTTTTTCTTAATTTTAACGAAACAAATATGTAAAGATGTATATCGTAAAAAAAAGTATATTTTCATATGTTTATAATCTATCTAAAGTATGGACTACGAAAAAGTCTAAACTGTTTTGGAGATCTTACTTATCAATAAATAGGTTATTCTTTAATATATTATAAGCTAATAAATAGGGAGAACATTCTGCAAAATAAAGAAGATAGAGAAGTGTCATTTACTTTGTTTCATCTCATTCTTTATTAGTTTGCTATTTTGCATAATTTTTGTAGCTTTTAAACTATTGATGATTATTTATGAAGAACTCTATATAAAAAAGCTATCCGTTCGGGTCGATTTGGTACCCCAGTTTCCAAAGTCGGGAGGATGAAGCTTAATGTACATAAATTATGTTAATAAAATGTTTTAATTGGGAAAATTCTATATATTTTTTAACCATCTTGACGTGTATCCTGCCTGTGGAAGCCAAAACTGAACTGATCCTTCTCGAGGTATTAGTCAATTCGTTGCAATAGAATGTAATCCTGATATGGGATGATTAGGAAGACGGCGATACTTCTATTTTGTATGTAGACATCTATCAAATTTGGCCCGGCATCAACGGAGTCGCCACTCTCTCGCGTAACGGCTTGGGAACTTCAGAAGATTATTAGATTCAAAATTATCTTAAAACCTCAAAATTTGGAGAAATTTGTAATTCATAACATAGGAGATACATACTCAGAGAAAAACAAACTTAGATTTTAATTCAAAATCTAATTCTAAAAACCTAGAATATAAATAAAGACGTGAAATTTGAATGCAGTTTTATAATCAATTGTAAACATATTCTACATGAAAGACAATAGTTACAATTGGCTAAAACATTCCGTCATAGGTAAATTTCGATTTTGGATTTCTATTGTTTCACATTAACATTTAGGATGATTAGAACAATTGTCATTATATACTTCCATGTTTCCATCATCACAACACATACACATACTATTTCAGCAATACTAATTCTTCTTCTTCTTCTTCTTCTTCTTCTTCTTCTTCTTCTTCTTATTATTATTATTATTATTATTATTATTATTATTATTATTATTATTATTATTATTATTATTATTATTATTATTATTATTATCTGCCAAACTATTGTTCATCTCTGCCGTACCGTAGACAATATTTTCTCCTTTCGTCGTATATATTAATCATATTAATAAATACTCATCATATTACTCATATTTTTCCATTATATATATATATATATATATATATATATATATATATATATATATATATATATATATATTATTCATCCTACTATATTACAATCATATCTTACTTATCTTTTCCTACTCATTTGTAATCTTTATAACATTGACATCACCTAATTAGCTTTCGGCAGATTGATGAGTTATATCAGAATAAATAATAATAATAGTTCTTTAGTAAGTCAGTTTATACTATCAATATTCTCTTATGTTAAAACTCATTTGTTAGTATACGGAAACATTGTCAGTATTACATCAGTGTCTAGCTTGGATTAGACTTTCATTAATCTCTTTAGCAAAACATAAAACTTAATCATCCTTTCAGTATAGAAATGTTCGTAATATAAAATACATATGCAGCATGTATTTTCCAAAATTCAAATAATGTAGCCTATAGACATAAAAATTTTGAGAATTTGATAAATAATATAGTTTTATTCAACATTATTAATATCACCATTATTATATCAAACCAAGATTGCGATAGAAATATAAATATTCGTATTTCCAGTAAGTAAGTAACATCTGAGAAAACCAAATAAAATTGTTACAAAAAATTAACCATAGGAGCGATACTTTTCAAAATAGAAAGTTCTATGTTTAATTTATGTAGTAATTTTGAGAATTATTTTTAATTTTAAAATTTTATATCCAATCAATTCATATTATATAAATCGTGGCAGCATATTTTGGAGAAAAGGAAGAGGGAAGTCTCTCCCGACCTAAAATTTAGATTAACGCTGCATTTTTATTTTGATTACTCTTCTTGGAAAATTTTTAACTTTTCTTTATTTACTAAGTTTACCTGGAATATTTAATTCCCTTTTCCAGCACTTATATATATACATAAGTTTAATCCAAGGATGTTATAAATAAAGGATCTGCCCTTACAACAAAATCTTGATGCCATACGTCACAGTTTCGCCACCCCTACTCTCCCCACTCCGCCCAATAGGATCACAATGTTTTGAGCCAACAATCATGGCGGAAAGGAAAGTAGCCAATCAGACTTGCCGATGCTCGGTTGTTTTTTGGCTTCATCGATTTAATAGGATGACAATACATATGGGCAGATCCCCTATTTATAACATCCTTGGTTTAATCACTCTTCAGGTACAAATTCTTAACTCATTTCAAAGTTGTTCTAAATTATTATGTTTAGTTTAGTTTAATTTCGATTAGAAAAATTTAAATTAAGAATTATATCTTCTGATACGGACCGATGTTCACACTGCCACATACAATTTAGAAAATTTGTAATGCGGTGCTGATGCACAATAGCGGGGCATTACAATCTTGGTAGGTTGATCTCGCTTTTTTGGGTTGTTTGGTTGATGTAGAGTTTAGCGGCCCTTTCCAGCATCGAACCTTTATGATGCACGGACGTGCAGCTTAACATGAGATCCGAACCACATGAACTCTCATAAGCTCATCTCTTTGGTTTCAAAAAGTCATAAAAATATTTTGGGGTAAATAACAAAATTTTTTTCAATTAATTCCACCTCTCTCGATTTACCAAAATCGAAGGCTTATGATGAAAAATAATATTTTCTATTCCGAATGATATCGGTGAACTTACGGTGCCCTCAAAGCAGCTAGTAGTAGTTTCTGATGACAAGATGAACTTGGTTTTGAGATATTTGCTGAATATGTAGATAGAGTCTCACACGGGAAGAAGTACTGTTGGTTACTTGTGATTTTTCATGTTTCACATTTGCTTTATGAGTCAGGTATTGGTTTACTATTCTAAATATGGTGTTGTTCTAAACACCTTTAATAATTTCCACCATAATATTGTCTTCATCAAATCCACAGGCGTGCAATTCATGAGTTGGGTTTCTTCGCGAATGTCGTGAAGATCTTTTTTTTTTTTTTTTTTTTTAACTATCTACGTTGACATTATGGTATGAAATATTTGAATATTTTTTTAAATATATTTAGAACATTTGTCGGCTCGCTCTTGGAGTATAAGAGTCTTGGAATACGTTATTTGTAATCCCGGACAAATTTTGATCGCTCGTGGAGTTGTAGTGTCTTGGGGTATGTCATTTATGATCCTGGACAAATCTTCCTTGAAACTTGACACTTTCCAAAGGTATGCTGAGAATGTTTTCAATACTTTTGCCGTATTGCCTTTATCATCACATTTCTGTCTGTACGTATAGTTGTTCATATGTCTACTTCTTTAGTAAAATGTAGGTCCTTTTTCTAATATTAATTAACTAACAATTAGACCCTACTTTGTAGAGATCACAGATGAAGACGTCGCAGCGCAAGCGTTCACCTTTTTCGTTGCTGGATTTGAAACATCTTCAACCACCATGACATATGCTTTGTATGAGCTATCATTGAATCCTGAATTACAGCAGCGGTTACACGAGGAAATTGACACTACATTGGCTAAGTATGGTGGCAAACCAACGTATGAAGCAATACAAGAAATGGTATATTTGGATATGGTTATTTCAGGTAGGACTATAAAACTACCGTACTACATACAGTCCTTTATTAAATTTTTAAATGAATTGATTTGTGTTGTTCGTTTCCTGTATGAGGAAGGTGAAATTTTATCTGACAAATAAAATCTTATAACAGCGTTCCTTATTGATAACTATTAACTACAACTTATTATATACATATTTTATTTACAAAGTTTACTGTTTCCAAACTTATGTACCTAGTGATCCATATTGGTCCCTTACGGTCAATCACGTTTAGTTTTGCTCCTTTTCAGAAAAAAAATATATTCATATATATGTGGGTTGGCTAGAAAATAATATACAATTTCACATATCGCCTAGATCATTTATTTTCGTCTGAATGCTCTCTGACGTCATAGCTTGCTTCTCCTCTCAGTAAACCACACGCAGAGGGGAACGATATGACGAGTAACCTGAGATTCATAAAAGATAGTGGTGAGAGGAAAATAAGACTATCGATAACATAGTCGATGCTTTGCAGCCATAATAATACTCGTAGATCCGTGACTACGCATACACTGCCAACACTTGATCTTCTTGGTCATCTTCCACCGTCGTTTAATCATTGTCTGTTTTTCTCATATAGTAATTCCGCTCTCCTACGCCATACATAGACTAGTTGTCCAATTGAAAATGACTTATGTTGATCAATGCAATGTATGCAGTGACACAATCATCATCTAAGGCTATATCTCCCCCTTCAATACAAAGATGCCAAGATTAATGGAACTCCACTTACACTTTTTTTGTGGCTCTCTGATAAGCCTCCGCTTGCTGTCACTATATGGTATACTTGGCACCTCTGCTGCTTCACGGCGTTGAACTGCTTATCCTTCCAGATTCTATATATCCTTCAAATTTGAACACCCTACGATGTTTCCTTCTTGGTGTTGCGTTTTTAATGTATTTTCGAGAGTTAACAGGCATATACTTTTGAGATGAGATAACATTTATATGAGACGAGACGACATTTCTAATACAGTTGGCCAATTTGGTATAAATGCGTTTGTTTTCAAATGACACTACGTATCAGAATGCCATCATATTGGTGAACGAAATATGCGGTCTCACATGAAGCATATTGCAAATACCAAGAAGAACATGAAGATAGATCATGATTGCAGAATACATGAGAAAATTTTATTGGAAATAGTAACAATTCCAACTAATTTACTCACACTTTATCACCCTTCCAAAGAGTTAGGGAATTGTTCCAGAATAATGTCCTATATTACATTCATTAAAAAAAAATAAAAACAAAATAAACTTTGTGCTACATTAGCTGCTATCCTTTTCAAGAGATTTTGATTTGATTCGTGCTGGTCAAACAAAATAGATTACTTTTGTTCATGATTTCAATAGTTCAGTTTCATAATCTAAAATAAACTAGCTCAACCTGTGCTATCTACTGAGCGCATCGTTCTGTTATGACCATGAATCTTCTTCCCACTGTGCATGTCTCGCTACTAACACAAGTAAAGGATAGGAGACTCACAAAGGAAGTGAATTGCTAGTATAAATGTTGAGTGAATATGTAGCAAATTTGTAGAAGTAACACGGTATCAAGTGGAAGTATTTTTTCTAATAGATCCATATCTTCTCCGAGTATTCCTCATTGCGTCTCTTGAGGCCTTTGAAGTTGCCAGCATGCAATACGTTTTGCAGTTCAGATTTAAGCAAAGAGCCTTCAATGTCCGTCAACCCGTCATACGTATCTTCTCTACTGGTTGCCTAACACCGTAGTTTCGGCTTCAACAATGTTACTTTTATAGGCTCAAAACGGCCTCTGAAATGTTGAATAGAACAATAACGACACCGTTTTTGAAAATTTGAATGAGAACTGGACAATCTAAACAAAATTTGGAATCGACCAGTGGAAACGGCATGTTTCTACGTAGCACTTGCGGTTTTCGAGATCTTATTGTCGAAAGGATTGGAGACAAACACACAAACCTAACATTTTAATACATAGATAATATTGGTTATTTAATATATTGCTCCAGTTACAAGTTATGTGTCTCTTCTTGTAAATTATAACTTAGTGAGTGATGAATAATATGCATCAGTTATAGTAAAAGCCACCTCTCGATATAGTAAGTGTGCTCAGGAAGACTGATAACGCAAGTGTTAATGATAAATGATAACAGATAGCAGAAAGGAGCCGTTATAAACCACTTCAAAGTGTTTACTGTATATTAAAATATTGTATTATCTCAAAACACACTATATACTGATGGCACCAAGGATATTATCTTCTACTAAAGCAGTATTATAAAATAATTACATCATGACATTAATAGGTCATACAATTGGTAATAATTACTTCTTGAGTAGAATTTATCAATAAATGAATGTATTAAAATGGAGTGAAAGTGCTGTTCGATTTTTATGCTATTTTTGCAAGTTACCTGCTTTGATTCTCTATGCTGAGACTAAGCTGTAGAAACAAATTTTCTGTACTTCTAACAGCGCATTATATATATATATATCCATGTTAAATTTGTGATGGTAATAACACTTTTCATTAATTCTGATTCAGACTTTACAAATAACGTTAAAAACTACTCCACCGTTCGGGACAGGCCAATGTATAGATACGGGCAATGTGAAAGAAAGATTTCGTTACAGTCATTTCCAACCGGCCGTTGTATGACATAGGAGCGCACTTTACAATCTAAAATTATTATTTAGGATCAGCGTTCTTTCGATTGGTTTCTCGTGTCTTTCCACTCTTCCTAATCTTGTGACAAATTTTTCATTTATTCGTAGCTTTTCTTCTTTATATCTTGGGGGGCCGCGGTGGCTCAGTGGTACAGTGTTCGCCTCTGGTGCTTGGGGTCCCTGGTTCGATCACAGCTCGCGCCAAGTGAACTTTGTGGTGGACAAACACCGTGTGCGTGGGTTTCCTCGGGGTTCTTCCGTTTCCTCCCACTTTCTTCATTCCACCATTTCACTCGTTTCTCATCATCACCTTCTCCTTTAGCCTAACCAGCGTAACTGTGGGATGTAAAACTCAAAAATTTCATTTTTCTTCTCTAGGTCTTGTATTAGCCCGTATAGACCTATTTCAATCGTAGCCTTCCATTAAGTATTTTTTCTTCTGCAATTCCTTCTCATTCTTCTCCTACCATTTTGAATACTCTCTCATATGATACCTAGTCCACCATCTAATTTTCAACATTCTTCTATAGCTCCACATTTCAATGGCTTTCATTCTCCATTTTTCCTCTTCTTTTACAGTTCAACTCTCACATCCAGACAATGCCATGCTTTACTCAAATGCTTTAATTAGCCTTTTCTTCAGATCTAAGCGATGCTTCCGGTTAGAAGCTTTTGTTTATCTTCGAGTGTCTTCTTCGCTTTTATCAACGCTTTTTTCAAGTTCATCAAATGCTGTAAAACTAAGTGAAACACAATAACCAAAGGAGGTCAGGGAATAAGGCAGGAGAATAGAATAAACAAGTATTATACGAGTCTGTGCATTTGTTTTGTAGTGGCGCTGCTGTTGTGTTTTATGTTCTGGTACTGGGCGAAGGGGGTGGTGGGAAGGAAGGCAGGAATGGTTTTCTCTATTCCTTTACAGGGTTGCAAGAACGTCTTCCTACAAAGTAGCAGGCCTTGTGCCTCAGCTAGATCTTCCGTCGTCAAATACCCCCGTTTCCCACATAGAGTATAACATGCATATCATTTCCCTATTTTATTCTGCTGCCGACCAAAGAACAACTCTCGTGTGTTTCAGCTTCTCTTCCGAAGTTCATGGCGGTCATGCCAGACTTGCCTCGAAGAGGCGAGATGAGTGCTTTCGTTCAAGAGAAAAAGGAGAAAACGAAATAGTGAAAGTACTCCGTAACTATAAATAAGCTATCGCAAACAATATGAATATATTTATATATTTATTGTTACTATACATGAACATAATCCTTCAAAAAAAGGACAAAATGGAAAGTTCTATTTTGTCAAGTTGAATTTTATATGCACCATCAACACAATACTGAATGAAAATATTCGTTTGCCCTTTTGACATTCGAGTAATAAAGGAAGGGGGAAGTGTAAAATATGTACACATTATTCTCACGCAAATTTGATTCTGTTCCTATCCTTTTGATTTTCTCGAAAACCTGATTATAAAAGAAATCTCAAGAAACTAGTGCCTCTGACAACTCTGCCATGTTCCCAACTTCGCCGCATGTAGAGAAAAATCAGACGAGTAATTCATGGATCCATAACTAGCATGTCTGCAAAACTATCTACAATATCATAGCGCTACACGACCTCTCTACCTTGAAGTTTACTCTCAGGTAACCATTTGAAGAAGCTGGATAAGCGCCTTGAGTTGTGTTGTGGAAGACAATAAATTAAGAATATGACACATCTCACCTACACTGAGGATCAAATCCAGACCGTTCCAGTGGTAACCTTACTAACTACACCACTACACCCTTGAATTCCGCTGTGTCAAAAATTCCCTTTTAACTTTGGTAGCTGATTCTTCTCAAAAAGCAATTAAGAACTATATCTGAATATAAGTCGCAATCGTCCTTGTCTCTTAATTTGAAACAATCCTCAACAAATATTACGCACAAACGGTTAATCACACATCCACAAAATATAGATATTTTCTACATAACATACACGTGTCGAGGATAACACTGTAAATTTGCTTGAATTTTTTAGATTGTATGATGACAGTGATCAAGGTTAAAACCGGAAATCATTGATTTCTACCTCTACCGGTGGAATGATCGCCTCCATCAACAAACCCAATTCCTTTAGACTCTCTACATCTTGACTAAAATTGATGATCCATCAATTGTTCAGATTTATTATTTCCCGAACGGAGGGTCACATAGATAAACAGTTGAAATATGTAAAGGAGTTTTTCTTGCTCAAATAAAGTAATTAAAAAGTACTGTATAACGTATGCTGGCAAACACCTACAAAGATTAAGAAAGCAATGCCACTAAAAGTTTTCTCCCTTCTAATGAAATCACGTATCATATTAGTACTTGGCAGTTCCCTCCCCTCTCTTGCCACATAAATATAGACCCTAGCTATACTACTGATCACACGTGAAATATGTTAAGCACATTCATACATAAAAAATAGTAACCATCTTCAAGAATCAACCTCGAAGTTACTCTTTAGTTAATACATTTTCCGAACATGTAAATATAATCATTGTTACGTATTGGGGCAATGACGATGCTGGAAAAGGCGAATAGGCTGGCGGGCGGGCGTCCCACGACTTCCTCTGACATCTTATATTGTAATGTAGGTCGCGGTGGCGGCCATCCCCCAAAGACTTGGGTGCAACCCCCATATTTAACATTATCACCGTCAAATTTACCATTTACCCCAAAATTGACCATTTTACCATCCAAATATACCTTTCCCCAAAAAACGTTACCATTCTTCAGTTTGATTGTACCATTTTCAATGAATAATTATGTCCCGCAAATAATCCCATGGGTGCAACCCGTGTCTTAAAATCAGGCTGTAGGCACCCCTTGCAGGCGAAGTAATATAAAATTATTATTTAGGGTATACAAAAAGTAACTGTCCCCCAAAAAGTCTTTCTGCCCCTCCACTTGCCTTCCCCTAAGAAATTAAAAATGATATAATTACTGATTGGAGGTGTTCTGGATATAGCATAAAGGTTAGCAAGAAGTCGTAACCTCTGTGCTTTACTCATGTTCTATCAACCAATTTAGTAGTTCCTCCAAAAATAAAGTTTCGTTCATTTGTTTCAAGAATCGTGTAGCTTTCTAGGGCAGACAAGCTTTTGAACTTTGTTTCCGTAATAATACAGCACTGCGCAGGGCCGGATTTCCCAATAGGCCCGGTAGGCCCGAGCCTATGGGCGCAAGCTCCCAGGGGGCGCACGGCCGAGAGAAAAAAACAGAAAAATATCTAGAAATAAAAATAAATAGCCATAACAACATTTTTTGAATTCATTAAGAAAATCAGGCTAATAAAGCATTCTGATTTTGAAGTTCATTGGAACAAATAATTGTTGGTAACAAATAATTGTTGGTTCACCAATCTTTTGTTAATACATTAACGGTATTTTGTTAAGCCCAGAAACAAGTAAATTCCTCAGAAAACCTGCAATGATAAAATTGCATCGTGGAGTGGTGTTTAAGTAATTAACATATAGGCCTGATATTTTTTTAAATAAAGGTTTTTAGGAAAGTAACTTTAACCAGACTAGGGGGCGAAAAACATTATTGGGCCTAGGGGCGCCAAAATGCTAAATACGGCCCTGGCACTGCGCTTTCTTAATAATACAATATCTGAAGCATGCAAAAAGAGCAAATTCAGGTTCTTACCTATCATCACTGTCGAACCGTATCTAATACTTGTTTCACATCCATTAGTTTCATAAATATCTTAAATAAGCTATTTATTCTTACTTACATATGATACACTGCGATCTTAAACACTCCAGACATAATGTCAATTATTCACACTTTCCTTTCAGTCAAACATATTGCCACCAAAGTCTTCAGCAGTGATCCAATTTCTATATTAACTGATTTTTTAAAGTTTGGTACTGAATACCGAGCACGCTAATTCTGTAGTTACAAACCTTTCTGTCTAAATGATCTTACTTGAATACAAATGCCTTGCGTCTTGTTATTGTTATTGTTATCATTTGGTGCGTTAGGTTTTTGTTATGATATTATGTTACTATGGTTGTAATTAAGTTGTTGCACATATCTCTGGTTGTTTGGATAGTAAATATTTGTAAATAAATAAATTAAAATATTTACACTCACTTAAACAAAAAGTAATAACAAGTAGTCATCCAAAAATAAATACACTTGAACAATGGTTTTTGTTTTGAAAGATATTTTCTTGTATATTCTAAATAGTATGTTGGGGTTCATAGGTTCCTAAGAAATGTCATCAAGATGTAAAAAAAAATAAAAAAAAATAGCTGTATCAGAAATCTCATACATAGATTTAACAAATAACTAACACAGTTTCAAGGATATATATTTTAGACTTTTTGTATGACAAATACAAATACATCATTCATCATCATCATCATCATTGATATGAAGTGGAACGTGAAATAAAAGCAAGGATAGGAATGGCGAAAGAAGACTCTAGGACGAAGAAAAGTATATTTTGTGGAACTTGGGGAAAAAAAGTTGAGAAAAAGACTCATAAATTGCTTGATGTGGAGTATGGTACTATATGGGTCAGAAACATAAAGATTACGCAAAAGTAATGAAAAACCATTGAATGCTTTCGAAATGTGGATGTGGAGAGTAATGAAGGAAACTAGTTGGGTTGAGTGTTAAACGAATGAGGGAGTGTTAGAGACGGAAGGGGGGAAGAACAATTTTAGATATTATTGAAAAGAGAAAGAGAAACTGGGTGGGACATTGGCTAAGAAGAAAATGATTTACGAGGTTTTAAGCGGTGTTTTCTAAATAACAAGTAATTATCCACATAAATTTAAGAATTATTCAATTATGTCCAAAGTATGACTTTTTTAATCGGTCGATAACTCTAAAAATCAACGTAACGTTTCTTCCAATGCAACAAGTTTAGAGAATACAACTGTCATGTATGATGAGTGATGTGAGCATAAAACGGTTCATTTCTTTCCGAACATGATTCAATTCTCGTTGGAGAAAATTGGTTTGTTAAAAAATATCTTAGCTCTTCTGTGTTATTGTTATTGTTACGGGCCTAGTTCTTAGAATTGTTTGTGCGAGGCTTCATATGAACCAGCTTCTATATTCTTAGTAGACCCGTAGATAGAGGTTGGTAGTGTGGTCTGGAACCCCATGCGACCACCATCAGTCCACTTTTTTTTTTTTTTAATTTTTAATTCTGTGTATAGGTAAATATACGTATATTCAAAACATAAGCAGTCAAGAATGTAAATAAACTGAAGTTAGCCCTCCCTCCAAAAGATCTCAGCTCACTGTGTTTTTTATTTTTTGTTACGGGCCTGGTTCCTAGCTATGAGTTTTTTTAAAGTCTTGCTTCATTTCTGATTTCACAAGCACTTATTTTATAAACTTTGTTCTCGTGGATAATACTAAATCTGCTTTTGCTCGTCCCTAATTAATTAGAATTAAACCTGTCTAACTTTTTAACATTGGTTCCGTAGGAAATTAGTAACTTTATAATGCTCAACTTCAAGCGTCATAATAGTAATGCATCCAATATTGATTAAAATTACAATGAATTATTGTCAAAAGAACTCTCACAACATCATTACTGTCACTGTATACAACGTGTTGTATGTTATCTACCGTTTTTTTTATATCAATCAAGTTTATTTTCATATCAGTCATATAACATGTAGAATGCTTATTTGTAATTTTACAAAGAGTACCAGCTTTGCCATTACTTCTTTTTCTAATTTTACAGAAACATTTTACAGTGCGGCTTCACGTTTCGATAGTCCAATTAAGAATATTTCGTACTTAAATGTTCTCTATTGTATTTCATTTTACTTATGTAATCTGAATCAATGAGTGGACGGAGATTTCACGATGTGAGTTTAGGGAATTTCTTCTGTTCTATTTAAAATTAGGCTCTACTCATAATAAAGCAAAGAAGGTTGCATGATTCTTCTATCTGCAAACTATACGTGGGTTGCTATATATATTTCTGGCCTAGGCAACACTAAGTGTTGCCAGGTGCAATCTGACATTTCCATTGGAAAGTTTGACATTTTGTAGCATAAATGTACTCAGAACTTTTTGACTTACGACAATTTTTTTTTCTTTTACAGGTACTTGAAGAAATCAACTTGGCAAAAAAATGGAATTAACTCGTGAACATTTTCGTGCGATCATTTTTCACAACTTTCGACGTGGATTATCACGACAAGAGTGCATCGATGAACTTAAATCTTTGTATGGCGACGAAGCACCATCCTATAGCACTGTGAAAAACTGGTACAACGAATTCAATCGTGGCCGACGCTCGCTCAAAGACGAATTCCGTGAAGGTCGTCCAAAAACAGCCGTTGTGCCAGAAAACATCGATGCCGTACGTGAACTGATAATGCAAGACCGTCATGTGACTTACCGTGAGATAGAGGCATGCCTAGGCATTTCTTCCACCAGCATACATTCGATATTGCATGAACACCTGGCCGTAAAAAAGGTTTGTTCTCGTTGGATCCCGCACAATTTGACAATCGCTCAAAAGAAAGCTCGTGTGGATTGGTGTAAAGAAATGCTGAAAAAATACGATCGCGGTGCTTCAAAAGACGTTTATAAGATCGTCACAGGTGACGAATCATGGATCTATGCGTATGAGCCCGAAACAAAACAGCAATCGACCGTGTGGGTCTTCCAAGACGAGCCAAATCCAACGAAAGTTGTTCGTGGAAGAAGCACTTCGAAGCAAATGGTCGCCTGTTTCTTCGGCATAACTGGTCATGTGGCGACTGTTCCGCTTGAGCAACGTAGGACGGTCAATTCTGAGTGGTACACCACCATTTGTTTGCCTGAAGTCTTCGGAGAAATTCGAAAAATGAACAAGAGAAGACGAATCATTGTGCACCATGACAATGCGAGCTCTCACACATCGGCTCAAACCAGCGCATTTTTGACCGGCCAAAACGTCGAAGTGATGGGTCATCCGCCGTACAGCCCTGACTTGGCACCCAATGACTTCTTTTTATTCCCACACATCAAGAAAAAAATGCGTGGTCAACGATTTTCGTCGCCAGAAAATGCTGTTGAAGCATTCAAAAACCATGTTTTGGAGGTGTCTCAATCGGAGTGGAAAAAGTGCTTCGAAAATTGGTTTGAGCGCATGCAAAAGTGTATAAATCTTGATGGAGAATATTTTGAAAAACAATAAAACCATTTTCGTTGATAAATATTCGTATTTTCATTATTAGGCCAGAAATATATATAGCAGCCCTCGTATTTCATTTGTTGAAATGTAATTATCTTTATTCTTGCAGAAACGTTTAGGAAGTATCCAGCAGGAGCATTTCTAAGTCGCTGCTGCACCAAAAAATATACCGTTCCAGATACCAACATAACTCTAGATGAAGGAGTGTCTGTTGCTATACCAGTATATGCAATTCACTATGATGAAAAATATTATCCGAATCCGAACAAATTTGATCCTGAGAGATTTAATGAGCAAAACAAGAGTAAAATTCCTAATTACGCTTTTCTTCCGTTTGGAGAGGGACCAAGAAACTGCATCGGTAAGTACTTTTATAAGTATCACATATACAGCAGTATTTTTTGTTGTTTGTTTAGGAAGAGCTTAAATATCCATTATCAGTACAAAACTATAAAACCTGAACCTATATGGTTTATCGTTGAATCCAAACCAGCGAAACTGAACTTGTACCTTAGGTTATAGAGACGAGATTGATTTTAAAATTACAAGCTTTACCATCGGTTTTACCACATTCATTATATCTACTTAACAATTAATCCATTTAATCAAACGAAGTCTATAATGTTTTGAAAACAAATTAAGGCTCTAATAAGTAGTAATATACTATAGCTGACGTTAGTAAAGTATTCATTCTCTTAATGTGACAATAAGTTTAACGATTGCTTGTGACGCTAGCAATCATCAATCTTAAATATCCAATTTAGGTTTTTCATTACAAAATACTCTCCTTCAATGTATGAATATGTACAATTATATGAATTCAGTATGTATTTTTTATAACACTCAATATTACATTTTTTATTCTTACTATGTTCATTATTGTCACAAAGTTTGTTTCCTAATAAAATTACCAGTATAAAGTGTTCATACTATTTTAAAGTACGTATATTTCTTATCAATGGATTAGGAAAAAACTAACTAACTATATGGCCTATGGAACGCAAAGGTTTAATGCCGCGTTAACAAAAGCTCTCTATTGACTTCTGTCCTTAACCAACTGGACCCAGTTTCTACTTTGTATTGGTATTTTTGCGAGATTCATCTTCATATTGTCCTCCTATCTGCTCCTAGGTTTTTCTAAAGCTCGTTTTCCGATTCTATTTCTAGTTAAAACTTCTAGAAAATGTTCCTATTTTCTTTCATTCTAGCTAAATGTCCTACCTCCTGAGCCCCCTAGACTTTATAACCCAAACAATGTTTGGTAAATTATATAAAATATGCAGTTCCTCTTTGTTAAGTTTCCGCTATTCTTATTTCCCTTTCCTCTAGAATTCAAATATTCGTCTCAGGATTTTATTTTAAAATAGTTTCAGTCTGCGTTTTTCCATCAGAGTAAGAGACCATGTTTCGCAACCATACAGCAGAATGGACATAACTACTGTTTTATATACTTTAAGCTTCAAATTCCTCGACAGAATTCGCGACGACAAAAGATTTTAAACTGAATAATAACACGAATCTCCTGCTTTCAGTAGACATTTAATTTCTTCATGGATATGGTTTTGGTCTGAAACTTGGTAATTAATATTTCCTATTCTGAATCGGTCAGAATTTGTACCGTACCATATGCAAGGCCGTACGTCCTAGAAATATTCAAGTAAGGTGATTTGATTAAACATCTAAGAAAATAACTTTAAAATGTCATTTTATCAGGTGTCAGCTTGGATATTTTTAAGAGAAAAGATTCGGACTTTGTTCCAACTTCCCATTCACTAGATACTGGATACAACTTTGTGCTTTTGTAATACTTTAAGAATGAGATTTGCTGGCTGGAACTTTCAGTCACTAATTTTACTAAAAAGTTGAACTGAGATTTAACACTGTGAACATTTATTATATTATATTTGAACTATGTGGATCGAACAAATAGTTCCGTTTATTTTAGCTTAATTTTCGATACGAGAGAGTTCACTAAAACAGTCAGAGCGTATTACATACATAAAGTTACAAATCTACAGAAGGAATGAACAGCAAAAATCATATTGCAAAAATAATCTTGAGAAAACCATGACAACAGCATATGATTTGAACGAATAACTTGTTACAATATATGTTTATATACACAAGATATACTGGAATTCCTGATACAATTTTTAGGAAGTGATTCTGCACACATACACACATGAATCTCTCTGTATTTGCACGGAAAGCCGGCATCTGAATAGAATATGTTTATAGACATCAATGAAAATAGAGAAAGGTGAATGTCATTCAATAAGGCCTGTTCTTGCATATAATTTATTTATTTGTTAATTATTATTATTATTTTGCAGGAATGCGATTTGGTTTGCTACAAACGAAACTAGGACTGGTTCAATTGCTGGCAAAGTATGAGTTTACTGTCTGCAAAGATACACCAATCCCGCTGGTTTTCAGGACAATTGGAATAGTTTTGACACCATCTACAGGAGTTTGGTTAAAACTCCAAAAGCGCAAAAGATAGATTATAATATTCTGAGTTCAATTCTGTCATGAAATGTTTAATCTAAGTATGTTTTCCTAATGTTTTTTAATATATTATTTAAAATTAGATTTTTATTTGTTTCAGTAGATCATTTCCCATCACGAAACCATGTCTGTTAACCAGAAAATATAAGATTGTACTTCACATTACATTTTATGCACCAACAAAACGAAGTCATTTTTATAAAAAAAAATATTTTGAAATATACTTAAGATAATGGTGTATTTAACACAATCAATCGTCACAAATGCTTACATTTTAGAGTTATATGATGCATTATAAATCCACACCTATACGTATACGTATACCCAGGGGCGGATCCAGGATATGATCAAGGGAGGGGCTGAACCATATTTTGCCGTTTTATCCAGTGTAAAACAGAATTGAAGTCCATTTTATCCCGTGTATATCTGAGCGTCAAGGAGTTATAGGCCCCCCCTTGGATCCGCCACTGCGTATACCTATACGTATACTATGCATCAGTTTCAAAATGAAAATAATAATAATAATAATAATAATAATAATAATAATAATAATAATAATAATAATAATAATAATAATAATAATAATAATAATAATAAACTGTTGATGAGTAATGTTTTAAAAGAAAGAACGATAAAAGGATATTGCTGAAATAAACGGATATGATTGGCAGTCACTAAGTGATAAATGGTGTATGTAATGAGTATTTAATAAATATATATGAGTATTTGATATATATCTACATGTGTAACTCTTGTATGTAAGAAGTACTAGCAGATTGCCTGTTCTTCGCACGGGGACAATACGTTTGATTTTGGACATAAAAGACAATGGGGGCTAAATTTGGATTTAAACAGCATCATAAGTGTCACTGTTCGTCTCAGCGACTCTGAAAACTATGGATTCGGTACTAATATGTGTCATTTTGGATCATTTTTATTTATCTCCCCTTCCTCCAAATTGCCGACCTGAATTTGGATTAAAACAGCATCGGAAGTGTCACTGTTCATCTCAGCGGCCCTAGAAACTATGGATTCGACACTAATATTAGTCGCGTTCGATCATTTTTAAATATCTTCCCCTCCCCCTTCTCAAAGTTGCACCACCGAAGTGAAATGATAAAAACCATCCCAGGCACGAACCTCATCTATGTTGAAAATATGATCGAGATCGGTCGGGTGGTTAAAGAGTTATGAGGTCATAAGCATAGTCACTTTTAATATTATATATATGACTAGCTGAATCTACGCTCTCTACAGAGCGCCTCATTCACATATGAGCATGAATCTCCTTGTTATACCTCACAATATCTGTATATATCCTATTACAGAGACAAGTGAAAGAAGTCTTGATAAAAATCGGCAAAGTTACCATAAAGGAGAGATTTTCTCGATTATTTTTTCAATATCTCACACCGTTTGCAGGATTTGAGCCAACTTCTGTTTGGAGTTTCTAATTCATGTATGACCAGTCTTTTCTTTCTTCTTGCATGCACTATGTAATAAGCAAATACTTACACATACAATTAATTATAATGTCAGTGATATAGGTGTTCATTGGGCAACACACACTAAACAATAAAGATTCATCTTAGACTAGAGAAATTGTTATTCTTCGTTTTTCATTATCATTTGCCCACGAAAAAAACGCCTGAGAGATATACAACCCTTGTTTACAACTATGTGGTGTTGGAATGTGTAACTCGTAAGCTATGATGCTTTACTTTATAAGATAATTTCAACATTTCCAGTGTACTAAAAAAATGTAATAAAGAAATAACGGCCCTGTTTTCCAAATATTAAATTAAAACTGGACAATCTACACAAAATTTGGAATCGACCACTGAAAACAGCACGTTTCTAGCACTTGTGGTTTTCGAGATCTCATCCTCGAAAGGATTGCAGACATACATATAAACCTAGCTTTTTAATATATAGACTAGCTGATCCTGTGCTATTTACTCAGTGCATCGTTCTGTTATGACCATGAATCTCCTTTCCATTGTGCATGTCTCCTTACTCACACAAGAAAAGGATAGGAGACTCACAAAGGAAGTAAGTTGCTATGTATAGATGTTGGAGTAAGTTTTTAGCAAATATGTAGAAGTAACACCATATCAAGTGGAAATGTTTTTTTTAAAAAGAAATCCATATCCGTCCAAGTACGCCTCATTACGTCTCTTGAGACCGTTGAAGTTGCCAGCATGCAATAGGTTTTGCCATTCAGATTTAAGCTAAGCGCCTGCAATGTCCGTCAACCCGCCATAGTATCTTTTCTACTGGTTGCCAAACACCGTAGTTTCGGCCTGCAACAATGTTAATCTTATGGGCTCAAAACGGCCCCTAAAATGTTGCATAGAACAATAACGACATGGTTTTTGAAAATTTGAATGAGAACTGGACAATCTACACAAAATTTGGAATCGGCCAGTGAAAACGGCATGTTTCTAGCACTTGAGGTTTTCGAGATCTCTTTGTTGAAAAGATTGGAGACAGGGTGTTTCGAAACAACACCGACAACGTTTGGGAGGTGATTCCTGACACCAAGATAAGACAAAAAGTATAGACCAACCTGGGTGCACAAATGCTTCCTTTCGGAGTTATAGGCGGCCGAAAACATGAAAAACTGAACTTTAACTGTCCATAGCTCCAAAACTATGTGACCTATCGTAGTCGAGTCAAGGCTTAACTTAGGAACTACTACGTGTGCTATCCAAAAATACATGTTTCAGAATCCTAAGGTACTCACGCAACAATTTTTATAGAATGAGTTTAGCTACGGGCTTATAATTTGAAGTACTCAACAACTACCTCTGGAAAAATTGTTGCGGAAGTACCACAGGATTCTGAAACTCAGATATTTGGATAGGGCACATACTAGTTCCTAACTGAAGTCTTGACCCGACTGCGGTAAATCCCATACTTTTGGAGCTATGGACCTTTAAATTTCAGTTTTTCATGTTTTCGGCAGCCTATAACTCCGAAAGGAAGCATTTGTGCACCCAGGTTGGTCTGTACTTTTTGTCTTATCTTGGTGTCAGGAATTACCTCCAAACATTGTCGGTGTTGTTTTGAAACATCCTGTTTAGATATTTATAATTCATTGGAGCTCAATGTTTATCTTCAGCATCGAAGATACTGTATATATGCGGCAGATACATAGGTTGTTAGTTCAAGTAGAATCCGTAACACTATTCGAGTTTGGATTGGAGACAGTGGCGGGAAACAAAACATTCTTTGGCTTCCCTGCAGAATACACTTTTTGCCAGTTTGGGACCTCCAGTGATATTTCGCTTGAAAACATACTTTAAATACTGATGTAAGGAGGCATCAATTTACATATGTTCCCGGTTTTAAATTTAAAGTAATGTTTTTTTTTTCAACTTTTCTTTCTTTATTATCAATTTCTGACCTTTCCTTAACAGATTCGAGTCGGAGCCCATTCCTGCGATGTTTTTCCTTCAAGTTGGTGGGTTTTTTCATGCTTTTCGATTTTTATAAAAAATAGTGTAAAAACTTAGAGCAATGAAATATTTATTTTCTAGAAATATGAACTTAGTACTATACAATACAACATTATCAACCTGTTTTCTCATTTTTATGTATCTTTTTATATTTTTATAAGTGTACTTTTTTCAATTATAAAAAGAGTCCGAGAAGCATTATGATTGATTATAAGTATGCATATATGAACTTTTTGGGGCATTACAGCTCTTCAAATGTTACAAACCGTCAATACAAACATTAGATTCTTAGAGATGGGAGAAAGGTATAAGTATAAAGTAAAAATATAGTTCAAGACCGATTATTTCTATTTTTCGTCTGGAGTCGCCCTTTTGTCGTTCACACTTTTTGCATTTGCTCTTCTGTCGTGCTACCTATTGCCAAAAAATATACAAGAATATAAATAAATAAATAAATACGATTGTTATATCTAAGAAAATATTACAAAGTGAGAACCCCACACAGTCACATAAATGCTTATGTTACAGTCATTCTTATTGGTCAGTAATAACAAGGTAAAAGAAAGAGAGAGAGAGAAAAAAAAACTTCCTTTCATAGAAGCCCCGCCAACATAATCTGGGTCAATATTTGAATCATCAATTTTAGATCCAGAATCAACAGCAAACTCATGAAGCATATTCCATATTTCTTCTCCGGATAAATCTCCCAATTTGAGTCAAACATGCATATAAAGACGCGAAAGTAATGGCTGCTGGCGAAGGGAGGATGCTACTAAACACGCAGGAAGCGTATGCCAAGCCAATTGTTATCGCTCTAACTAACTCTGCACTGGATTCACTGCCACTTTGATTTTTTTACAAGTACTAAAAGCATCACAAAGTATATATAGGAAGTCGAAAGTCGTCTATGGATAGCCATCCAATGTTCAAATTAACGGAAATTTCAGCACGTCGGGGAGACTTAATCCGTCCACTCAGGGAAAGAAAAGCATCACGGCTATGTGACGTGCTGAGACTAGAATGTGATAATACATCACTTGTAAAAATATTTTCTTTTTCCATAGAAGGGGAAAACTAAGTTTTCAAGTGAACCAGGCAATAAATTCAATCGCAATGATTTGAAATTATTCCTTGTTACTAAATGTGTAATCATTAATAGCTTAGTTTAATAACATCACGAAGCGAAATCTTGAAGTAAATTGGTTCGAGGATCGTTCGACATATACTAATGTGGGCGGAGGTATATATAAATTTTAAAACTAATTCCAATGCTGATCATGTTATTTGTACCCAGAAAAAGCATCATGCAGGATGTATTATGCATTACATATGAAAATGTTAAGAATTTCGTTATTCGTTTGAACTCCTATCTACATCATTTAAAAGATTCCTATGGTTAAAAGTGCATACGATAATGAGAATTCTTATAACATTAGTTAGCTTTTCTTCGATATTTGAAGCCAAATTACGTATTCTGGGATTAGAAGTGTTTTTCGAAAATTAAATTTCAATGGAAAATTGGTCTCCTTAGAAACATTTAACTCATTGTTTGAAACGAGTGCAGCAAGCCCTATCTTTGACATAAATCCAAACTTCTATCTTAAAAAATAGTAAATTGAAGGTAAACAAAGCATTGAGTGCTGCAGAGCAGATCCAGGAATATTGAACCTAACTCAACTAAACTAAACTAACCCAACCTAATCTAAACTACCCTAACCTAACCTAAACTAACGTACGACTTAAACTGCTGATCCTACTCTGCAACACAAAAGGTCTAATAAACTATTATATTATTCAATAACTTCGGTTTTCTTTAGCGATCTGTAACAGATAGAGAAGCAAGTATGTTATTTCATATTTTAGATTATTTAGCTTTTAAAAAATGATAAGGAGTGAGGTTTGTTAAATTATAGAAAATTCGATTTTAAATGCAAAAGCCAAAGTAGTAAGATAGTGAAACTTGTTTATTCTAAAAAAGAAGTGAGAACACCGTGTGGAAGAGACAAAGTTAGATGCAGAAGAAACTAAAAGTGCAACAAGTAATTTTTCGAAGAGACCCATAAATTGAGAGAACTATTTTATCTAAGAAACGTTTTATGAGAGTTATCTTTTATTTCACTTCTTGTAAGTTTTTTTTTTAAAGGAATGTAATTATCTTTCCTACATTCAACCTTGAATGTAAATGGATAGGCGCCTAGCAAGGAGGTACTAATGTTCAGATCCACCTACCTTTCCCACATTGCCACCAGTAAGACGTTTCATTGCGCCTAGCAGGACAGCGTTTGGTTAATACAGTACGCAAGCCTAACATTTGGGGTCCACTGTAAAAGTCAATACTGCAGAATCAGAATTATATAGAAAACTATATGGCCGTATATCAATCATAGGGGAGTAAATTATTTAATGATGCAATCCAGTTGAAGCTGGAATTAGTTCTAGGTAGCCGTCTTGTTTCCGAGAAATACAAATTTAAAGTGGGTTAATCCAATATAAGTTTTAAGAAAAGACCAATTATAAACAACTACAGCCTATATCTGGCAAATAACATATTCTGTTTAGATCTCTTTGCTATATTAACTTTATTGTGTGTAATTGTCATTATCAACTTTGACCAAAATACTATTTGTAATGTAATTATTTTCAGTAATCCAATTAGTTTTCAGCATTTTAATAAGTAGTAAGTTTCATATCAATTATTAAAAAGTATTTACAAATAAAAAATCTAGAGAACAGAAACTTCACTTTTTTATAAACACTTATATTAATTTATTGAGAAAATAATTTGTAGTAAACTTTGTACAAAAGCTAATAAATAAAATGGTCAAGTAATTTGACATCAATAAGAGTCATTACAAATATATTATATATAGAATAATAATATTTACATAATCTTCACGTTAAAAATAAATGTAATAGTATTAAGCTAACTTCGTTTCGATATTTGAAGCCAAATTCCATTTTTCGCACTAAGAATTATGTTTCTTGGTTCGAATTCAATCGGAATATTAGTCTTCTTACAAATGCTGAACTCATATTTGGAAATAAGAGAAGCTAGTCCCAATTTTGATTGCATCAGTCCAAATCGCATACCTGAAATAAAAAATGTAAATAATGTTATTGTTAGTTGTACACCTATTTAGTACTGAAGTATTAACAGAACTTAGAAATTATAGTTATTTGTACTGTTTTCTTAGAAACATGCTTCAAAATGTTTAATAGTTCAAAGGATAACCTTACGATTTCTGTAAATAATATTAAGGGGGCAGACTACTAAATATTTTTCAAAAGCTAACAATCTTTCTTTTGCCCGTTTTTCGTAAGTGAAAAGAGGTAATGAAATGTAACTTACCACGTGGTAGATAATGTTATTCCACACCCGAAAATACGAATCGGAAGAATTTTTAGTGTTGCTATCCATAGAAATTACAGTATGACCAAAATTTGAATTACCCAAAAATCTAGGTTAAAGTAGCGACTAGAAAAATGAACTCAACTGTAATTGATGACTTATCAAGCTGTCATTGTTCCTTGTTAACTAATTTTTAAATAATATTTATACTTATTTTGTATTAACTTATTTATTTTGTAATATCTGATTTAAGTTAATATCTTATTTAAGTATACTATTTACTTACTTTTCAATTTCTTCGCAGTACACTTAAATTTGCTTGATAAATCACTTAGTGCTCTGAGGAGAATAATCTTGCTCAAGAGAATAATTGGAGACACTGAAGCACAAAATCTCCTTTTATATTAGACTTTTTCCGTTTAATGGTATAAAATTATAGATTAAAATTACACGGAAATACAAGTATCCGTCTTCAGAACACGTTATCTATAGGTTTCTTTATTGCATATGTACTTACCAATACATATTCTTGGGCCGCCTCCGAATGGAAGATATGCAAAGTTAGGTCGAGTTTTCTTATTTTCTTCTGTGAAACGTTCTGGATCAAATTTGTCTGGATCTGGAAAGTACCGTGGATCTCTTTGCATAGCATAAACTGGAATAAATACTCTTGTTCCCTTTTCTATAACGTGTTTGGAGTCTGGAATTTTATAGTCCTTCATGCACACCCTCATTCCAAATGGTAGAGGAGGATATTTTCTCATAGACTCTGCAAATACAAATATAGTAACAACATATTAAAGAGCAACCATCAATACCCTCCTGTTAATTTTGTTAATAATACACAGCTATTGTAAACTATGTTCCCATTGTTAAGTTTAATAACTCACGTTTATTTAGCACAATGACATGCAATTTAAATTAAAGAAAACTCAAAAAGTTCCAGGGATTGGCAAATATGATGTTTAGTTACAATTCTCTCATTGAGCGGCATTCACTTTTAGTTCTCGAATTTCATGTAAAAGAGTCTGTGGTTAGCGTTTAACAAAGTTTCAGGACGAAGTTTGAGTTAAATCCACCAAACGAGCACTCAATACGGAAGTCAAACTGACAATTTATATACATATATCTGCAAGAGGAAATCAACAAACTGGTCAGGAGTTGGTGTGCGTGGTACTTTCGAGAGAACCCACAAAAAAATAACAGTTCATGCAAGAAATAATTGAACTTGTGGAAGATTGCGCGAAAACGTTTGAAATTTTCCCCATACTGACTGAAATTGTTGCAGGTACTTAAACCTACTGACAAGGATAAGAGACGAATTTTGTTGCGATTTGAAAGCTTATGGAAACAAGTGTAGTTTCATTGAGTCAGTTGTGTTTAGTGATGAAACTTAAACTATGTTTTACGTTTCAGGGAAAATAATCAAACGAAATGTTAGGATCTGGGGTTTGGGAAATCTCTTTATAGGCCTAGTTACGAAAAATTTATTCGTGATCCTCCCAAAGTGAACATGTTTTGCGCAGTTACTCGCAAAAACATTTATGACCAAATGTGCTTCGAACAAAACACTGTTAAACGTACTTTTCTACCTTCATGTGCTGCAGACATGTTTTTTTTTTTTTTTCCCGCAACTGGAGGAGAACATGGAAACTTTTACTTTCTAGCAGGACGGGACATTTCCACAATGACATCGGGATGTCAGGAGAGAACTCAACAGAAGGTTATCAAATCAATAGATAAGACGAATTAGTCGTAAAGATCAGGTTCTGCTTTCTTGATACCCACGGTCGCCAGATACCACTCCGTGCAGCTGTTTTTTTGGGAGGGGAGGGTATGTTAAAAACCAGTGTGTCAACCACTCCTACGAAACAATTTACCTAAACTTATGCATTCAAGAAGCAGTTGTACCTATTGACTCCGAGATGTTGGACAGAGTGGCAAGAATTAGACTATGGGATTGATGTGTGTCAAATTACAAAAGCCACACATGTTGAGCATCTTTGACGTGGAATGCAAAACTTAACGTGTGTGTTTTTTAAAAATTTTTCTTTCATTTATCATTGAGTTGGTCATTGCGAATAAATAAACCTCAGTTATTAAAATTTAAAAAATCAGGAAGATCATTTACAAAATTTCTGCATTAGAAATTAAGTTAGAATTAAAATTATTTTGTCCGTGTGTAGGTATCAAATCTTACTTGGTTGTACTATCGAAGATATTGTCAAAATACAAATTCTAATCCATACCTCTAGTGTAGCCAGCCATGTACAGTAAGCTAATGAAGCAGAGGTAGTGTGATCAGTTTCTTTTCCCTGTATATTTGCACGATAAAAGTATATGAAAAACCGAATTACATTGCGTGCATACCGACTTAGTAATTATGCTTCCTGTTGCTTACATACATCATTGTCTCCAATGTAAGGATTGTTTGTAAAAAGAAAGAGAAAGAAAAGAAAAGAAAAATAGGATTTATTGTAACAGGTTTAGGAGATCAATCATTCCTTCCTTAAAGTGGAGCCTTACAAAAATTCTCAAAATAACCGAATATTCCTTGTCAGTTAGTTATAAATATTTGTTTTCCATGATGTTATACCCACAAAAGTCTAGAAAAGAAGACAAGAATGAACCGAAGAATGATTTGTTTTAAAATCGTCACACTAAAGACGAAGTCTAAGCATAAGGAAATATGCAATAACAAACATATACACTGCAACGATTATATATATATATATATTTTTTACGTAAGATGCCACTTTTTGTGTGGCCAGACCTGCACATTTATGCTACTTGTACATTCATGCTGTTAAGATATAATAAGTAGAGATGCAATCAATTATAGATGTGTTTTTGAGATATACGACGAAGAAATGATAAGTATTAAGGAAATATAAAATTTTAAAGGAGCAAAAATAGTTTAATTTCTTGTAGTAACTATCAAAATAAATTTTGGTGGTTGTTAAAGCTAGTTTTATTGGACTGTGGACCTTATATTTAATTGTGTATATACATACAGCTAGGTTACAACACGAAGCATTTTGCATTATTTGCGTAACGAAATAAAAAGAAAAATATACTTCCTTGTACTTAATCTTTCAAATACGAAAAACAAATAATTATAAATACAACCGCTATCAGGTTTCTTCGAAAAACGTGAACGGGAAAATATAAAAATCGTGTCAGATTGTGGAGTAACAAGATTTTCTTTCCTACTAATCTGTCAGATAAAATGTTGTTCCAGCAAAGTATTTTACGCTATGTGACAGTAGTGCTGTAAGTTCGTTATCTCTTCCTCTTCGTTTACGGTGTAAGATAGCATATACATTTTTATTTTTGTGAAGTATCAAGTTTACACAACAAAATATCACTTTTTATTGACCTACACAGACATTTTCAATTTTAGTTCATTTTTAAATTATCATATCCTTTTGGGGGAAATGGGGAATGTTTTTTATGATAAAATATGGTTTGAATGTCTGCACTTGAATTTAAATTAGCAATTACTTCTATTAATGTTGAAATAATATAACATATCCTCTAAAATAAAATAATGCTTTTCATTTATTGATTGATTTTAGTTCTTGTTCTTGTAGTCATTATTTACGTGGACTTCGAATACCACTGAGTTTCACAAATGGTGCAATTGGTGAATATATAAACCTTAGCCTGGATCCCACCATAATATCTCGTTAAAATACTAGTAGCAGTGGTACGTGTACACCACGTAAAGAAGTTTGGTTGGTATGGTGTGCTATTTTATAAATTAATATCGAAACTGGAAGTGACAATAGATTTCTATCATTTCTTGTTTTAGTAAATCTATTAGTGAAGATAGTATATACATTCTTACGACGCATTAGCCCAAAACAACCAACGTTAAAACCTAAAGTGGTCGATTTGTCCTGCTTCTGTCTGAATAGAGTTAATAGAAAAGAAGGTACTCGTTTTCGAAACACTAAATGGATTCGAATAAAAATGCTTCTCGCTATCTATTCCCGTTTTTGCCCTATAGTGAACAACGTAAAGTGCTGAAATATTAATAAATCGTAACTGTATCATACAGCGGCGCAATCTGTCTTCAACATTGAGGGGGACAAAGAAGACCTTTTCCTTTCCTTTCTTCTTTTTCTTTTTTTTCTTTTTTTCTTTTCTTTTTTTCTTTTTTTTTTTGTTAAGCGATGCTCAAAATATTTTTGAAGTTCAAAACCATCCTCTGGAGGATCACAGAACAGAGTTGTCTTCAACATTGGGAGGCGGGCAGATTTGAGGTTTATTTCAGGGGAACATCAACTTCATCTCACTTTCCTTTGTGGCACTCGGACACAAATCATCACATTTTTCCCCAGAAAACACATTTCAAATCAATTATTGGGAGGGACAGTCCCCCCTAGATCCAAGATTGGAAGAGACATGTCCTCTTCATCCCCCGGGACTTGCGCCAGTGGTATTATACCAATAATCGCGTAACTTCATGAATGAACTGCGGTTTCATTTCAGTCGTACTGTTTCGCAATGCTTAGCTCTAATTGTAGCTACTGTTCGTGAAATTGTATGGCACGTGATTACACACGTTAACTTGGAATCAAAATTTTATTACTGAAGGCAAAATCAGTTAACCACAATGCAAGTCTGGGTAGTATTGCTATCCCTACTTACCCCTGCTTTTGTTTATATTGACAAGTGAGTTTTCATCAATCATTTTAAAGTAATGGCTTTTGTTAGAAAAAAAATCACCTGAAGTTTCATATTTCGAGGAGTTAATTCCTGATGAATAACCAGTTTAAAGAGAGAGATTATTGAAGTTGTGCACTTCGGAAACTACTAGCGGTACTAATTTGCTGGAATCACAGCCAATCATGTCAGAGCTGTTGAGAAATAAATAACCTTAACCAACCTTTGTACGAAAATTATCTCCTCACACACTAAATATCTCACGTCGATTGAGCATTGGCAAAACGGGAATACCGATGGGATAAGATGGAGATAATGAGACAAATTGGTAGTTAGGCCAGTAAAGGAAACGGAAATAGTCCAAACGGGTATGAACCATTGATCAGTTAATTAATTAGAGGAAATAAATAATCCAACTGGACAATACAAACCTTGTACAACCATATCAAGATACTGCATTTCAAGAACAGCTTCGTAAGTAAGTTTTCCATCATTCTTCTTCAACACTTCATCTATTTCGTCGCGAAGTCGTTGTTGGATATCTGGTTGCAAAGCGAGTTCATACAAGGCAAAGCTTATAACGGAAGACGAGGTTTCAAAACCTCCAATGAAAAATACAAAAACTTGGGCTGTGAGATCATCTTGACTAAGTTCTGAAAGTAAGCAAAATTCAACATTTATTAGAATTCAAATAGATACATTTGTATATAGATTAATTACTGTAGGCTAAACTTATAGCAAAATATTACTGAATATAGTTTTCAACATTCGAAAATTACTAAAGCCTGGACTTCAGACCATCTTAACTATGTTCTAAAAGTAAGAAAATTCAAAATTTACTAGAATTCCAATAGACAATATATAAATTGATTACCGTACACCACTTTTGTGGTAAAATATAATTGTATGTTTTTAATTAAGTTTTCTACATTCTATTAACTCGAAAATTATGAGAAACTAACCATCTTTTGTTGAATTATCAGGTAAAAGTTTCAGATAAAAGTATGAATTTGGCAATTTTTTGATTTTTTTAAAAAGGACTGTAGACCCAAAAGCCTGGTCCTAACAAGGGACATCACCCAAGTGTCCGGCTCCGATTTCAAAGATTTTTCTGATAGAGGGCATGTATGCCATAGCATATATATATATATATATATATATATATATATATATATATATATATATATATATATAATTTTTAAGAGTTGTGGTTATTTGGTTATTAGAGAATACTGTCAAGTCCCTTACTACCCTTTGTAAACGGAGTGTTAATGAAAAAGTGAAGAACAACCATGTGGATACATAGAAGGCCTATGGGGAAGTCGTCTGGTAGGTATTACCTTGACGGCAGGAAAACAATGGTGAAGTTAGTTTTAAGAAACGCACATTCGGGGAAAAATTACAACCATATTAATTGTTTATATTTACTATGTGCGTAAGTCTCTTACCTCTGTTTCTAACCCACGTAATAATGATAATAAGTAGATAAAAGCTTCGGTAATACATATTAGGCCTAGATGGAAGTGGTACGGTATGAGTATCCTTGACGGCAGCCATATTGAAATCCTCCCTTTTTAATTAAAGTGAAGTTCTGACAAATGAAAACCATAGCATGTAACACCTCATTTTAATAGTAAATTTTCCTCAAAAGCAGTGGTATGCTTATTTTTATTCTATAGTTAACCAGTATGAATTTAGGACTGTTTCTAATGTGCACCAAACGTCCGTTATGCGATCTTTCAAATTGCCAAACACTCCTAATTTTCACCGCATGTTTTAAGATTTCAACTGGCACTTTGCAATTGTTGCCATGGCTCATGTTTTTCTAAATTTATTACATTTTTTAAGAGTTGGGATTTGTCAGTTCATGAATAGTGTTGGGATAAGCATCCAGGAGTCTTTGCAATGTAATTATTTATTTCAAACCAGAATACATGAGAAGTCTTATGAGACGTGAACATGAGATGGCTTGAGAGACATGAACAATTGTAATTGATTCTTGCACTATTCACAATTTAAACATGTAGCGTGTATACCACGCGAAGAAGTTTGGCTTATGAGGTGTAACATTTTCTCAATTAATATTGAAACCGAAAGTGGTAATAGATTGCAGGCACTTTCGATTTTAGTACAGCGATTAAAATGAAGATAGAATATGTCCTTGGGACATTTAGTTGACTGCAGAAAACCGCTAGAATTCTTAGAGTGCTAAATCCATTTAAAGAAAAAGAGTTTCTCGGTATCTATTACCCTTGTTACTCCATAACAGTGAACATTAAAACCGGAAGTGGTTGATTACTGACACTTTTGGTTTGAATAGAGGGTTAAGAGATAAATAAGATGGCACACATTCTTAGAAAGTTCAATCAGTTCCAAGAAACAACTTTCCGCTATCTCTTATGTTATTGCTCTATGTAGATCAATATTGAAACCTGGAGTTCTAATGAATTTGTATCATTTCTGGTTCTAGTGGAGAATTGACGATGCAGATAAGATGTATTTTTGGGACGCTTAATTGATTGCAGAAAATCACTTCCCGCTACCTATTATTTCTCCTTTTCTCCCCTTAATGGTCAACATTGAAACCGGAAAAGGTTGATTTCTCACTACCAGTTTGAATATCACCTCCACGAACTAACTGGAATCCTAACATTTGGTCCTCTAAAACCTGGCCAAAATTCATCCTGACTCATCAAGTAGTTCTCAAGATTTTGTGTCTCCCCAACGGACACAGACAGTGTTTTGAGGAGCCAAACTCTGTTATTAAAAAAAAAGAAAAAAAAGGAAGCATTTCTTACTATTCCATATGCTATATGGTGTTCACTCAGGACATTAATCACACAGTTTCAATGAGAACAAAAACTTAGAAAAGTATCTGATATAGTACCATCTTTGAAATGACATAGTTTTATATGTGAATTAACTTTTCAAAGTAAAAGTGAACTGTCAGGGTTGAAGTAAAAGAGATTAACATTGCATGTCGCCTGTTTATTTCAAGTGACATAACTCAAAATTCCTAACTTTTCAGAAGCGTTTGAAAGTTCGAAACGCCGTGGAAACGACTTGGCGCAAGAACGACACAAGTACTCTCTAACGCCAAGTTTTGGAAGCACATCTGATTTTTTTTTTTTTTTTAAACAAGAGATAGGCATCAAGATTAGCTTTCATTTTCTGCCCATAAGTCAATAAGGGCAATTTTTGAGTTATGTCACACTTGAAATAAACAGGCAATATATATTCTGTTATAGCAAACAATGAACTAGTATTTAATTAATTAATTCTACAAAATACTCTTTCGATAAAAAAAAAAAAAACTTTCCTAAAATGAAGGTCGGTTATTTTGAATTGATTGTAGGCTTATAAATTTAAAATATAAGAAGTGTAAAACCTATCGTGCTAGAAACTGTATAGACAAAACTGATCTATATCTAGTCATTATTATTATTATTATTATTATTATTATTATTATTATTATTATTATTATTATTATTATTATTATTATTATTATTATTATACATAATTAGAATAAGATTTTTTTAATGAAACGAAATTCTTACCGAAAGGAGATCCTTTCCCTGATTGTGTACCATTCTGAAGCTTTTCTTCCGGTTCATCATCGTCTTCAACTTTACCAGTATTCTTCAACTGAATTAGAAGTTGCATAAAGTCATTCCTCACAATATTATTTTTCTCTCTGTAATCCATTGTATCTTTCACAACAGTTTGGAAGAAATTTCTTATCTTCTGTGGCATAACACCAAACTTAAACCAACGATGCAAGAAAGGAATTGATCTACCAATCAAATTTATTACAGCCTTTTTTGTAGACGGTTCAAATAATTCTTTGCCAACTCTCCTAAACTCAGAATTAGGATCCTCTAAGCTATTACATTGTATTCCAAAAGCACACGAAGCGATTACATCTGTCGTAAATCTAGCCATCATATCTTTAAGTTCGATAACTGCTTTGTCTTTCGCAGGTTCTTCAAGGTACTGCACCAATTGTTCACTACAATCATGCATTAAATTATACATTTTCTTCATTTTCCCTGATGTAAAAGTGGGACTTAGTTTATTGCGAAGAAATCGCCATTTTTCGCCCTTCATGGTAAATAAATGTTTACCATTTAATGGATCTACATTCTCGTCTACAGATGCACCCCGATCCATGAAATAATCAAAATCTTTGACGTAAATTTGTTTGACTAATTCAGGATCCATAACGAAAAGAATAGGTTTTCTCACTGAGAATATTCCTGCATATCTTTCACCACGAAGTTTTTCATAGAGTTCTTGATGTTCTATTGGCAATGCCTTCTGTAATAAGACAAATTGTTTACTGTTCCCGAAAACAGGCGTTGGAGGCAGGTAAGGTATTCCACGTTTCTTCCAATAATCAAAATTCCATGTGAAGTAGAAATACAAAACTACAAAAAGTACTCCTATGGCCAACGCAAAATCAACAAATCCCATTGCTACCTGGATTGCCATTATGTGATTCTAGTTAGTATCCACCACTCTTGAGCTAAAAGAAAGAGAAGATAAGTGTTAATGGGATGTCTAAGAATGCTATAAAGTAAAATATATTTGCTTAATTGAAGGGAGCGTTAGGGAAGTTTCTACTATTCGATTAGATTGGAATTTGTGTGTCTATCTGTCTATCTCATGATAACTCTCGTATATCTTATCCGATTTTGATGAAACTTGGCATGTTCCTTTTTTCTACTTGCAAAAATAACCCTACTGTTTGGGGGTTGCAATCCATCAAATATAAGGGGGTAAAAAAGGTAAAAATCTACACATGTTGCAAGTTTACACATGTACATGTAAGATAATTTTCCCATTTAAACCATTTTTTTTTTTTTTGTTTTGATTATCACAAAATTTGGTATTTATTTTCTTTACGGTATTACGAATATTCTTCCAACTTGGGGGTTAAAATCTGAAAGGGATAAAAGTATTAATTCACTCAATTCCCCTAATTTCAAAAATATGATCCACGATCATTTTTGTTATAGAGTGTTCGATTTTGGTGTAATATGTTGTACATTTTCTTAATTCTCCCTGATCATCACATCTACGGGAAGTTAAAATGGGTAAAGAATAAAATAATGGATTTACACTCCTATCCTCTCCCTATTTCTTATAATTTTCTTCGATATTTTAAGAAGAAAATCATTCAGTTTTGATCCTTTTTACGTAATTCTTTGTGCTTGGGATTAAAATAAGTCAACAATGTGGTATTGGATCACTCCTCCACTAATTTCAAAAATATATTTCACGGTAATTTCCGGTACAATTGTTCGTTTTAGTGTAATATTTTGTACAATTTTCTTTAAGCAGGGGTGCCCACAAGGGGGGGCTATGACGCAAACTGCGTCATTGAAATATTTGGGGGGGGTTAAAAATCTATATAAATATGTTTGAGGAGGTGTAAAAATTAATCGAAAATATTTTTTTTTCATGGAAGAACACCTACGGATAGACAATTGAGGGGGGGTGCGTCATGGACATGAGGGGGGGTGGGCACCACTGCTTTAAGGCTTAACAATCATTTGCTCAACATGCAGCTGAAATCAGTAAAGAGTTAAGTAGTGGTCCCCTTCCCCCACGATTTGTTTTAGTTTCATGATAATTTATATAAAACTCATTCGATTTTGATACAATATTATGTATATTTTCTTTGACTGTTTTCCGTAATCCTTTGTGCTTGGGATTAAAATCAGTGAAGAATGAACTATAAATTTAATTTCCTAATGTGGTATAAATCACTCAGCCGCTCCCTCAGATAAAAGAAGTATGTCTAAGGTATTTTTTTTTTTCTCTAAAATAATAGAGTCTTCTGAAATATTGCTTATACCTTTTGGGTTTTCAAAATCACTTCCATTACTTGGATTTAAAAATCAATGGAAAACTAAAAAGTGAACTTCGCTTTCCAGATTTAAAAATACGTTCAATTATAACTTTTGTAAATATTATTCGATTTTAAATAACACAATATTATGTATGTGTTTATTGAAGTTTTCGCACAATCTTCTGACCACTTTTATTTTCAAATAGCCTATATCAAGTTATCACGTATAGAGGATAACTGGACTACCATAAATTAAAAGAATATTTGTGTAATACGTAGAAGTGTCGTAAATTTTAAAAGAAATTTGAAAAATTCGTTGCTCTAGTCCTAATGCATAGTTTGCAAAATATATTAGAATAATTTATGGTTTTTGATTAAAGTAGTTTCAGAAAGAACTATTATAGCCTCAAATACAGAAGTGTATACACTGAGCAAACAGTGTTGTCAGTGTAAACATATATTTAAACAGTTTTACAGTCGTTGTTTATTGAAGTTTATTGTATTGTTTCATCATGAAGACTATAGAGACGTTGACTCATAATTTAAGGTGGAATCCGAACCCCCGTAATGCGTTCAATACTCTCTCCAGCAATTGAACCAGAGATCCGTGCTTTCTAAAGAATATTTCGAATGGGATAGCTGTCAAACTAATACGACACATTTCTCACATCAAAATATCTCGAGAATACAAACCAAAGAAGACCACATTGAATTAAGTAAATTAATAATCCAGGACTCAGACCAGAAAGAAAAAAATGCATGAAAATCATTAGGGGAAAAAAGTTCCGTTTGCCAGTACTCAGCGTGGATAAATTGAAGACAATAGCCTAGTGGTCTAAAAATAAACACAAAAAAGTGGTCTCGGGCGTTCGGCCTTGGATTCCAGACTAAGAAATAGTTTTCGCTAAGAAATAATGCAGGGGATAATGTCCCGGTTGAGACAAACTTCTTCTTGGCTTGTACTTCTGTTACATAAAGTTTACCTTCCGTACGTGAAGCTTACTCGTACGGGTCTTGGTACGGGAGACCCAGATTCAATTCCCGATGGGAGCTCGCCTAATCTGGATCGCATATTGAGTTGTAAATCCACTTCTTTTGTATAGCCTCAGTGCTGAGAACTTCCTTTCTATTTTGATTTGTAATTTTCGCTTCATTTTAACGTAATTTACTATTTGTTATTATCAACCTTTAAATTGGCCTCTTTTTAGATTGCATTTATTTCAATTTTCATTTAACTAATTATGAAGTAATATTTTGTTAGTACTTAAGTCTTTAACTAAGGTTTTCTCGTAATAAAATACATACTTGAGAGAAAAACTTTGCTTTAGTCCCACCAACATAATTTTAGAAAATCACTTATTGGTTTATGCGGAAAACTGATATAACTCAAAATTAACAACAAATTATAAACTTATTCAGGTACCAGTATTCAAAGTTGCAAAACAAACTATGCCAGGGACAAACACATATCCCAAAACAAAAAATACGTAAAATGTATTCTTCGTTTGTTTACAGAATCTAATTATGAGTACAAATATTGCAATCCCTCTCCTAAATGTTTATGAGTTTGAGTTCTTTCACTTTTCTATTAATTGAGCATAGCCTAATGCATGCATAAACGATCTTAGTATACGTGAGAGATGAAATACAGTGAAACCTGTCTATGTTGGCCACCATCGGTTCAATTGAAAAGTGGCCAACTTAGACAGGGGCCAACTTACAGAAAATAAGTGATTTATGTAATTTTAAATAGGATTTCTAGTATAACTTGATTGTAAAATTTTAATAAGCAATACCACGACAGCTACTTTTAAATAAAATATATAGAGTAATCATAACAATACACAGTACTAGAAAAAATACTACAGTATGTTTAATATATGTGCCTTTTTCTTTCTGAAAACTAGTCTGGTACACTGAATTATTCGAACGGAAAACACAATCACACAACCATAAAATCGAAACATATGTACGCAGTTAATTGAAATTGATATTGTAGCACATTGCGTTATTGAGATTGAAAACAAGAAAAGCAAAATTATAAATTCAATAATTTATATGCAGTTTATATGATTTTTTTCGGCAGTGACAAAAATTTTCTGTAGATACCTTTCAAAAAGTAGCAAATCAGTTACTAATAACAAATTTATTCACGGTGTTTCATTCTAGACGTATGTCTTTTATTTTATTTATTTATTTATTTTATTTATTTATTTATTTTTTTTTTTTTGCACATATGCACCTTCTAATTTTGTAGTAACTACCTCTTGTTAATGAGCTACAAGTGTTTCCCTTGGAGCAAAAGATGTTTTGAGAAAATCTTAGGGGAATTCATATTTGAAAACCTCCGCTACCTTTCAACAAGCCGTCAGGTGCCAATAAATTACAATTGAGATCGTTAGCTTTAACCTTGAGAATTTTTCGGAATTACTAAAGCTCCCCACTGATGAACGGAGCCGATATAACTAATGGTTTTACCAAAACAGACAGGGTAAACAAATATGTACTACCATTTCCTGAATTCCTGTACGTGCGTTTTCTTATTCGCCACTTCCTTCACCACCCCTTTGACAGGGTAGTATTCTGGGCATTGACCTCCAAGAACAAATCGTGGGAGTCTATGCTTCTCTGTCACCAGTAACAAATACAGAACATTTGGCTCTCATACGGGAAGAAAAATAACAAAACGTATTCGCGTGGCCAAGACACGCAGGTAAATTTATCATTATCATCATAGGGTAAACAATGCTTCAATGTGGCCAACTTCCAAGATAGACAGATGGCCAACTTACAGAGTAATGAGTAATGAATGTGTTATGGGAAAATGCAGGTTCAAGACGAACCAGGCCAAGATAAGCAGGTGGCCAAGTTGACAGGTTTTACTGTAATAGGCCTTAATATACAACATTCTGTATGACTAACAGTGCTATTTACTTGTGTAACTATTTTGTGAAAATTTTACGCATATGTCTTTAAAATTTAGTTATATTCCAACATATTAAAAATAATAATAAAAAAATCATTAAGCAAATAGCATATATCCTATTATTTACTCCAAAGCATTGAACGAAGAAATACCGCGAAACCAGCTAACTGAAAACAACAAGCGTGCCTCAACTGAGCAACTGCTATTACTTACGTGTCAGAATTCTCCGACCTTGATGAGAACTTCTCACGACAAGGTGAAGGTTTATGCTCAAATACCATCGTAAAATGCCTACAGTGACTCACATTAATATTCGGACACCATAGGTATTACACATACTTTGCTTGCTGTACAAGAAAAAAAAAAGTATAAATGGGAAACCAACGGAAAACAAGCAAAAAGGCAGTCGAGAAAAAAAAAAAATGCTATCAGTTAATTAAATTATGCAAACTAAGACCATTTTATGAGCATGCAATTGCAATATACTGTATTCTGGACGTCACTTTAATATTCGGACAGTTGTTTTGACGTTTGTTTATTTGCAAAAGCATGGTTTATGAACATTGTACAACAATTTAATAAAGAGGATCGAATCGAATCAGTGGCTTAAAAAAGGTCGACATGTGAAACTAAATGATTGAGAGAAACGCAAATTGATTCGGAAAGTGAAGGCAAATCCATAAATACACCGAAATCAACATTAGAGCTGTACGAAGACAAAGGAAGAAGGTGTGTCCTGAAACTGTACGGCGAGTATTGCGAAGTGAAGGATTTAATGGGAGAATAGCTAGGAAAAATCCTTTTATTAGTAAAATTAACAAAGGTAAAAGAGTTAAGTTCAATAAAACTCATATTGAGAAGCCTGCAACTTTGTGGAATGACGTGTTATTCACGAACAAATCAAAATTAAATCTGCATGAGTCCGATGGCAAGGTAATGGTGTAGCGGAAGCCAAATATAGAGTTAGATTCTGCAAATCTTTAATCTACTGTAAAGTATGGAGTAGAAAGTGTGATGGTATAGGGGTGTGTGTTGGCATCGGGAGTGAGAGAACTGGTGTTTATTGAAGAGATTATGACAAAGGAGATTTATTTGGATATTCTTCGGGAAAATCTCCACCGAAGTGCTGAAAAATTTTGAATTAGGGAGACTTTTAAATTTTACCAGGACAATGACCCGAAGCATAAAGCGCATGTGGTGCAGGAATGGTTGCTTTATAATTGTCCGAAAGTGCTTGAAACACCACCACAGAGTTCCGACCTTAACCGTATAGAGCATATCTGCGATGACCTACAGTGTAAGGTCAATAGGGTACAAGTAACGTCGCGAGACGATTTGAAAAGTGCTCTCCGCACTACATGGGATGACATTTTGCCCCATTCTACCAACAAACTTGTTGCAACCATGCCTAACCGTTTAGAGAAAGTCATGAAACGCCATGCGTTTCCTATTAAGTATTAGTTAAGCGTTTGCGAGCAAGAAACAGTGTCCAAATATTAAAGTGACGCTGCAAATACACAACGTCATCTGTATCTCTACGTTTTTATGCTTCTTTCGTTTAAGACACCGTATTTGTACTCCTTTTCTTTCTGTAAATATATGAATATTCCTTAACTACTATCGTTTGGTCAAATTTGACCCCAGAAAACATATTTCTAGCTGTGGACAAAATATATTTTGCTTCACTGAGGCATGCAGTCGTCTATTCTCAGTTGGCCTTGAGATCTCGTAGTGAACGCATGTTCTTGCCCCTGCGCTTTGTTGTTTCGATGTTGGAAGACCTCTGGGGTCAAAATTGACCCCAGAATAGTAATTGCGCTGTACTTTTTTCTGCATGTCGTTTTTCTGTTGTTTCTTGAATAATGTTACAGAGATGTGTGCAGCATTCCCAACTGACAGATGGTGCAGCAGTTGGCCTTTTGAAATTTTCTACAGAATATTAGACGATGCATGCGTAAATAGTCATGTTGTTTACCATCTTTCCAAAGACACAAGAAGGCTTCAGAGACGAGACTTCATGAAGACTATTGCGATCAGTGGCGGATCTAGCCTGGGGTCGGGGGGCCTAGGGCCCCTAGTTTTTTGAGTAACAAATGTAATTTAATGTATTGTATATATTTTTCAAAGTTTATAGTAAACTCATGATATACCTACCAAAGTCTGGGTTCTGACTGCCCCCACTCCAGTTTTTGCCTTCTAGATCCTCTTCTGATTGGAATGACTCTCATTCAAGATAACGTAAAAGAAAGGGTCGAATGCAGGAACACTTCCTCGTAGCCTTCGGCAGTCATTATTACGACTAATGACTGGGAACATCAATGAAGACTGTCCGCAAACAGATGCTCCAGCTAAAAGGAGGAGATATGCTATTTGTCCTCGAGCTGATGACAAAAACATCCTTGCATTTCTTCTGTGTGCAACCAAAATGTGTGCAAGGGTCATTCAAGACAAACCTCTATATGTACTAACTGTCAGTAAAACATGTAAAATGTCTGTATTTGTTCTGTCTAACGGATATGTGATCAAGACACATTAAAAACTAAACATTGTGTGTCTTGATAGTAACCAAGCAACCGATGAAAGGCAAAATCATCAACTGTCAGTTTTTTTGAATGACAGGTTATGACATTTTTTTCTCAGTGCTAATAACTGAATGCTTTCCTTATATGAAAATAAGTGTATTTTCATACTTTGTTATTTTCGGATAACGAAAAAAAATATTTAACTTTAGTATGTTTTTCCGCTTTGTAAAATCTATTACCAAAAAACAATTAGTAAAAAAATTGAAAATATTTTTTTCCTCAAAACTATTTAAATCCATTAAAGTATAGTACTAGTAAACAGTCTACAATGAACTGCTAATGGAAATACATTTTGGCATATGTTAATTTCAAAATAAATAATGGGGTCAAATCTGACCCCACGATAGTACTTATGTAGTGTAAAAATAACGATAGTAGTCAAGAGATAACTAAATACGTATTATTTTACTAACACAACTCTCATTTATTTCACAATCTTTTCTACTCTTAACACAATGCAAGTGTCCGAATATTAGTGTGAGTCACTGTAATTGATAACAATACAAGTATCTTTACTACATAAAATTGCTCCCATTTCTGTCATTTAATGTTTGAGAATGAAAGCGAAACGCGAGGGTAGGACTCTGGGAGGAATTATCCTCCATGTGTACTGTCAGAAAGATAGTTCCGTTTTCTGGTACGATCTTTAAATTATAGTAGATGTCATCAACATATATACTATAAGTAACTTATTCACTTCATTCAATGCTAACCGTATTTTGTTATTTTTAATTTTTCTCATCATCCATTCTGAGGCAAAGTTACACAAACCATGTGTATAATATCCGTTTGCATTTCACTATTGGTCGATTTACTTTTTTCCTTCGAAAGTCTAATTCTTTCAAGATATTACATTATATATGTATATAGCCCATTTCCCCCTTGTGGTTATATAATGAGCATGGAAGACCTCGGCGGAAACTGTTTTTCCGCCATTCGGATACCACGTTCAAATATAGATCAACGTTTCATATAACCTCGCTGCTGAAAGAGGTGCTAAAGTTTAATACAACCAACCAATCATCTAAACAGTAGGGATGGCCACATTTTTTCGAAAAATACTTTTTCGAAAAATGGCCCTTTCGAAAACGAAAAACGAAAAATTTTTCGAAAAACGAAAAAAATCGAAAAAGGAAAAAAGAAAAAATTCGGAAAACGAAAAACAAATAACGAAAATTTTTTCGAAAAACGAAAAAATTCGAAATAGAAGGACGAAGTTTGGAGATGGAACACGAAGGGACGAAACGAAACTGAAAAACGAAACTGAAGAGAAATTTCAAGTTGCGAAAGAGCAACATTTCCTTCCCTGCCTGGTTTGATTGAAGTTATAAACAAAAGAAAAGAAACGCATTATTACATACAGATAATCTTTACTCCTGGACTGAAATTGAATAGTATCTTATTTCGCTGATGCGGCGTGTTCTAATCGTAATAGCTATTTGAGACTCTTTTAGCTAGCTATCTCGTACTCGCTTTTGCTGATACGGTACGTGGTTTCATATTCGCTGTGACTGAATATTTTGGTAACAATAAAAGATTGTTGTTTAGAGAAAGGACACGTGTCCTACGATATCAACACTTCTGGTATGTTTATTGGCCTAGTGGGAGAAGCATTAGTTCGTTATGAGGGATACCCAACTGACGTTCATTATATCAGTTACCAACGCAGAATGTTCGAATTATATAAGAGAACTGCAAGAAGAGATATATTTTCGGGAAGTATTTACAATGGGAAAGTCGAATATATGGGAACATTTCACTCGTGAAAAGGGTGGTGTTTCTTCAAAATGCAATTACTGTCGATGTATTATTCACAATCGAAATTCAACGACTGGCTTGTGGTACCATTTAAGATCACGACACGTTGGTGTTATACAGGAAACATCAAGACAGCAGTTACTGGAAGAGATTATTGAGGCCGAGGGTGATCCAGAGATGGAGCCACAAAAGAAACAGAGGTAAGTGATTGTACAAATCTATTGGTGTCATTTGAATCTTCTACCCCCCCCCCCCCTCCCCGAGTGGGATAGATAAGATTTATTTAGAGGACACTTGTGTTTAACACTCTTAAGGTAAAAATGAAAAATAACGTGACACGAACACACTTAGTGGACTAGTTATCTTTACACTCTTGTAACTTTTAGAATAATATAAAAAAGGCTGAAATTTTGTTACAAACTAAGGATACTACAGTATCACGAACATTCACAAAGATCCAAATGTTTTAGGCTTCTATGAGAGTAATAAATAATAACATGGACGGGGCATGCACATCCACAGTACAATAGTGTTACATACTACGATCATAATATGATTTATTTCAAATAAATAGGTACAAAGTTGTCATTATAGGTATTATGCCATTATTGGCAAGTCACTTGCCGCAACTGAGAAGCTTCCATGCTCCTTAGTCTTCACGTAAGGGATTGAAAATTTCACTCTTTTTTCCCGAAAGATTTTATTTCGATAACTGCTTGGATGAGTACGAGTATCATATCCAACAACATAGAAGGTTTTCAACGGACGTAAAGATCATAATGCAGTTTAACAGCAATTTGATATCTCAAACTGATCTGGAGATATTATACACATTGGTAAAGTTTGCAACACTGGTTAAAATTATGTAATTGCAAGAATTTATTGTAATTACAAGTACCAAAACCTGTTTCTGTTTCTGTAATGTTATAAAAGCAAAGAGAATCAAGATACATTACGAATAATCCCCAAATATGTCATTTTTAGGAGTATCACTATCAGTATACACGTTTTTCATATCTCCTGAACGATTTGAGATATCAAATTGCTGTAACGGCTCCGAGAAGTTTACGTCTTTTGAGAATCACCTACGTGATTAGACGTTCTGTTTATGTAAGAAATTTTTCGAAAAAAGTCTAATTTTCAATTTCTTGTATTCATTCGAAATAAGCCATGGTCATAGTATTCGACACTAAGGTATTTCGGGTTTGCATTTCACTGTCCGTCTCACTTCTATTCATAGACAGATCTAGGGGGGAAAGGTTATTTACCTCCCTGAGTTTCACAATCACCAGTGCTGCAAAAGTCGGTGAGAGAGAAAACACAATCTTTCACTGCCTTCTTTCCTCACCGTTGAGTTCGTCCTGAATCCGCCTCTGCTTTTATTAATACTATTATCAGGTTTCTGAAGTTTATATGCTTGTCATATTGCAGCGTACTTAATTTGCAACAGTAAATAACAAATTTGTGTTGTAAGTTTTCGTTTAACATTTAGATTTGAGATATGTAATAACATGGCATAGTGGCGTAAAAATATAACTTTATATTATGTTTTCAACACTATTAATTTGTTGGTACTGCAGAGTTTATTAGACAGAGTTCCCTTGTCGTTATTTGCATCTTACAAAATTCCAGCCATTTTTATCAATTAGTTTTAAAATTACATGGGCGTATCAAGATAAATGGCCCATCTCAAATTTTTATACTATAAAGTGGAGAAGTTCCATATAATATAAGCCTAATTAATCATTTTTTTTCTTTCTTTAAGTGTAAGATCTCAAATGATTGTTGCGTTTCCTTCTTTTAAAGAGACTCAAAATATTTTTCAAGTGAAAAGAAAACGTATAAATAAAAGAATCGCAATCTAGTTCTTATTTTAAGATTAAGACCTTGCAAATGTGTCCCGATGATAATGAGGATATTGGTTTTAGTTTAGCGTCCTACTCAGCTATAGAGAAGTGAACTCAGCGTAACATGAGATTCAAACCACTTGAGCTCCAGTCTGGAATCGAACCCGGTCTCCCGAGCCGAAGACGCATACGCTAAACATATAGTCACGAGGGACCTCGAACTAAGGGAGATGCTAATGAGCAAAATAATGGAATTAAGAAATTTAAAATAAAGGGAAGAGCCCGGGAAAGCCCACATGCACGGTGTTTATCCAGCAAAAGTCTATACAATTAGCGACGACGCCAAAGAGGGGAAGGGGGTAGTTCTTTGATGCAATGCTACGCCCCGACTGCCGCCTACAGACCTATTGTAATGTAGGCTAAACAATATCAGGATTATTTGATAGTCCCAAATTCATCTGTGCCTGAGTGATTGATGGAAGATAAGAGACCCCAAAACAGTTCCAACATAAATAGAAATTGAAAGCTAATTACGAATATTTATTAACGTTTATTTGTGATTGAATGAACATTTAAAACATAACTTTGAACACTTCTGGTGTAAGTTAAAAGCACTTTTTTAATTTTCTACTTTATTTTCTCGGAAACAAAGGTAAGCAAATATTTTTTTCCTAATTCTGTACCGAAGCGTCGCTTCTCCCTCAAAACCTGTGCTCCTCAGTTGTATAGAACGATCATTTTCGGTGTACAAAACATAGATCCCCACCATCACCAAAATTTTCTGTCCCTCTCTTTGCCCCTTGAAGAAATTAAAGCTGACGTCGTCACTGATCTTATACTTAACATTCATTATAATACACGATTTTTTTTCTAATAGTAACTTAAAGGTTGGTACAGAGATTGCCGTAGTTGCGAGCAGTAGTTTTGAATATTTGATAGCACGAAGTAATTATCGACTAGTACTACGGTTTTCAATGTTTTAGTTAGTGGCATCATTGCCACATTGAGTAGGGACCAGTGGTTGGGCCAAGTTTATGAGCAGTGATCCTAGCCCCCAGTTTTCCTGTAGCTTACCACTGAAATATGACTCGTCAAATTTTCTTCTGATTTAGGCGCTAGTTGTAAGAATGAGGAGCCAACTCAGAAACTATTGGCAGGTAAAAATTGGGAATACTAATTTTTAAAAAATAGCTTGGCGCCCGGGACTTTTCGTGAAACTACTATATATATATATATATATATATATATATATATAGTGGTGGATCCAAGGGGGGCTATAGCCCCTTTGACTCTCAGGTAAACACTGGATAAAATGGGAAAAAAATGAAATGAAATCTTTAAGTTTTACGTCCCACGGTTATGCTGGTTAGGCTAAAGGAGACGGTGATTATGAGAAATGAATGAAATGGTGGAATGAAGAAAGTGGAAGGAAACGGGAGAATCCCGAAAAAAACCACGAGCACGGTGTTTGTCCACACAGGATCCACACGGAGCGAGCTGGAATCGAACCAGGGACCCCAAGCACCGGAGATGAACGCTCTACCACTGAGCAACCGCGCAAGCGAGTGAGACATTTTCTCAGGTCAACATGTTCTCTCAAATTATGAAGTATTGACTGTATCCTATCGTCAAATTTCATATACATGGCTTTTCTGTTCTTTTGAGTAATGCTCAGCATTTCCATTCTTCTGAAAACATGATTACATATAGAATCTTCCCTCAATAGTCTTCACAAGACTGGAAATGTGCAGGGGTTGTGCATAATATTTTGTTTAAGCGTTTGTGTCAGTCTTCTACTGCTTTATTTATTCGATTCCTGTGACTGCTACAATTCCAACTTTCCGGAGAAAAATTTGGATTTTCCAGCCATTGCTCCGTAAAGTAATCATTGAAGACTTCGACGCTTCATCTAATCGGACAGCCTCCATGTTGATCAACAAACCATCAGAAATATACTCTACGGGTACTAGTGCCAGTTTCACGTAACCTGATAGGAAAAAGAAGATTTCCCCCACTACGCTCAAGTACAGGTGAACGTTGGTATTACGTCTTCCACCGTCAGCCCCCCCTCACACATACACGGAGGTATAGAGTGTATCTAAATATGTCTAAATAACAAATTACAACCTTCATAATAACACTACGTTTTTTAAAACAATTACATTTGCCTGTATTAGTAAGGTAAGTAACAGTTGCAGTGTTATTCTAATGGAAATTTTATTGAACAATTGTATTGTTTATTTTTCTTCTTTTTGGCAATCGGGCTTGTGACATAATGTTGGAATGGCAAGGGATGGCAGGGTTGGTAATTGAATAGGTATTTACTTATTGATATAAGAATTTCATAATATAAAATCAAAAACCGAGGAAACCGGAGAACCCCGACAAAACCCGCGCACACGGTGTTTGTCCACCAAAAAGCTCACTTGGCGTGAGCTGAAGTCGAACCAAGAATCACATGCACCAGAGGTGAACGCTCTACCACTGAGCCACCGTGGCCCCAAACTCATGGTAGAGCTTTCACCTGTGGTGCATGGGGTCCCTGGTTTGATTCCAGCTCGAACCAAGTGAACTTTGTGATGGCCAAACAAAGTGCGTGTGGGTTTTCTCGGAGATCCCCCGTTTGCTCCCACTTTCTTCATTCCACCATTTCTTTCATTTCTCATCACCATCCGTCTCCTTTATCCTAGCCGACATAACGTAGGACATAAAACTGAAGGATTTCATTTCGTTTCATTTCTACCACTGAGCCACTGCGGCCCCAGGCGTGCAGGATAGTCTAATGTTGTAGCAAGAGTTGATTATTGTATAAGAAAGAAACAGTAACGATAAATATGAGTTCGTTCAATTATACAAAAATAGCGAACGCTTTGGCTTAAAGAGCTTAAAGGTTCATCGTAGCAGAAACAAACATTTCCATTAGATTTTAATCTGCGAAAAGTCAATGTATCATGTTTGTTATCAACCATCCTTTAAAGATCCTGCCTTACGTTCTCCGGAAGCCTTTTCTTTCGCCCAGCTAATAGTCTCCTTTTCGAATAGTCTGTACGACTTGGTGGCTTGGTGCGTATTTCCCATACAAGCAACGTGTCATGTTTAACTTGTACGTATTAACTTTACTATTTCTATAATACTCGGTGACCTGTAATTGTTGTGAAATAAAAGCTTGTATAGTTTTAATTCACCTAAATGTATGCCCCTTTTGCTCCAGATATTTTTATCAACATTTTATTTTCGAAACCCTGCAGTTTCCATTCTTGTATTTGTGTTAGGGATCAACTTCCACATTCATATAAAATTGGGCAGATTAAGCTATAAGCTGTTATTGATTTTAATGTTTTCGATATTCCTTAAGACAATAAAATGTTTTAGAATAGGGTAAAATTTAGTACATAAATAATATGCAATACTTTTCTACAAGACAAAAATTAAAAACAGTAAATGTTTGTTACTCGGGATTGTCAGCTAAAAGGAACAGCAGTGCTTTCTCAACATCGGGTGCGAGTGAATCGACGTACGAATTTAGAGTTTACACGATTCTCTTTATTCGAAAAGCTTCCCTCCCTGTGAAGGTCAACGACTTCCTTTTCCCTTCTGCAGTGGTAAGTGGTGAGAGGTAGGGGAGTTTCCTATCAGGTTGCCTGGAACAGACTTTAGAAGAATGACACGCAGGGATGCGCACGAGACGAGACGAAATATAATTTTTCTGACAAAATTCGAGTCAAGACACAGCTCTTCCAATAGAAACATACATTTTTCGAGTCGAGACATCACTTTTACAACTTGTCTCGTGCGTATTCCTAAATGACAGACAAAATGTAATTTACACTTTAAAAACTTTTAGCTTTAAAATCACTCTTTCGATCATCACTAATTGCACAGCAGTAAGATCACCGATCAGTCAGACAATTTTATATTTGGATGATATGTAAATGTAGACATTGAATGCAATTGGTCAAATTTCCGGCTTTTTAAACTTAGGCCTAAGTTTACTGGTTCTTAATTTTAAAAAGGCTTTAATCGCCCATAGATCAATGTATAGAACTCTATGCTCGCAGCAGAAATCAAACACTCCTAACACCACATTTGCTCCAAAACAGTTAATTTGTGTTAATTTAATGTGCATTTCAACAATGAAGCTACCTGTCACGTGATCCTCCAATTTAAAATGAAATCTGAAGTACACATCCTCCCATCGGGATTTATCCAAGGAGTATACGACTTGTAACTTAGCAACATGCGACAAAGACACGTATGTTTCACGGCTACTCGGTAGTATGTTTATTATTATTATTTGCTAAAAGAAACTAGAAAGAACTTACTTATTTTTAAAGAATCCAATCTACTCGTAAAAAGCAAACACCTAGTTACAAGCAGCTACGAAAGATGTCAGCACATCAAAGAGACTGCAGTGAGGAACATTCAACTCGACGCTGAACTATGTTCATTTAATGTCACGGTCGTAAATATACTGCAACTAAACACCAAACAACTGGAGACGAAAGTATTTACTTGTTTGTAGAAAACGTGAAGTCATGGTGACTCCACAAGATAACGTGTAAACACAAACTTTATAAATTACATGAATCATCTCCAAAAGAGAAAAATGTAATGATGACGCGCGAAAATAACAGATCGCATGATTGTGTATGTATGTAGGTTATAGCTATCAGAAGAAAATTACATTACTGTTTAGAGTTCTACGAAGACTATCATTAAAATTGATTTTGCAATTTTATTGTAAATTCAATAGATTCTAAAATGTGGTTTCAAGTGGCGATTTTTTGTTTCGCTGAAATCATACCTTGTAATAATCAGTCTTCCAGATAATGAAGGTAACTGTACTGAGAAATTACAAAGCGGATTGCGAAAGTTTATGATAGCAATGTTCTGTACATTATTGCATGTAGCCAGATGTATTGGATAGATTTTCAACGAACTTAAAAATTCGTTACTTAATTCTGAATGTCTGCGTATGTGCGTGTGTTATTTGTGGTTTTCAAGTTTGAACTCTCCGTTCGATAGAGTGTCAATAACTATCTTAAAGAAGTTATGGTATTTTTCGCATCACTCTTACCGTTCTCAAGATATTGATAAAAAAAAAAAAAATCTGATTTCGGGAGATTTAACGAGCCATATCTCGGGAACCGTAAACCATAGAATGATGATGTTGGTGTTGATCAATACCTAAGAGGATGGTGAATATTTTGGTACCAAATACTAACCGGTGACCACTGGGTATATCTGCATTTCCAGTATATATAAGGTGATTAAAAAAAAAAAAAAAGACAGCTCAATATAGCTAATTCAAAAGATCCCCTAATATGCAGGTTCCAAATACGTAAGTGTATTATCTACTGAATTTAATCGAATAAATTTAATATACAATTTCATATAAATTATTCTTTTAAGTTCGTTCTAGCAATGCTCTTAGATCATTCTCAATTAGTAACAATATATTTTCGTACAGTCATGTTTATCAAAACTTAGACTTACAGTTATTACTTTGGAGTCAAAAGGTTCCGAGTTCAAACACCGCAATTGGAGATGTTTATTTAAGTTTTCTAAGAGTTTAACATTCAACTACCAACACAATGTCAAGTTAATACCTTTGTCGATGCTGAGTATCTGCGATTAGCCAGGGATAAAAGTGGATCTGAAAAGATAGGGGAATGGATGACGTCACGCCGTCCCCCATGCCTATCATTGCCCATTGTATTTTCAGGAAGTGGAGGAACGCCATATATATTTTTGGAAGTGAGGGAACGTCGTTCTCTCTCATTCCCCCTCACTTTGCCCCTGCTTTCAGCCCAGAGATTTATAATTATTTTTCTGATCCTTTGAAATAAACTTTGAAATAAACTTTTTAAAGTCTAATTATAATCTAATTAAGTTTAAGAATAATCTAATTAATCATCCGTCATGTTTTTTTCTTTTCAAAAAATTATTTATTTATTTATAGTGTTGCCCTTGCGATGAAGAATTCTTCGAATCGTTTCAAAAACTAGCAAGACGAGAAATTTCTCGAATCTCATAGGCAATACTACTAGTTTACCACTCCAGCTTTAGATTTCAAACACTGTTTCAGTACTACATGATTCGTAATACAAAAACCATAAAGTTATATAGTGATTGTACGAACTTAATGAAGAGCATTTGTAAGCGTTTAAAGGTGCGCAATTCATTATACAATATACTCAAATAATGAATATCGTTAAAATATTACTATATCATATCCTTCGTGGACCTCTTGTGATGCGGGATTATTCCGGTACGTAAAAAGAGTTCTACAAATTTTACAAGTCCAGACGAGAAAATCTTATTTGTTGTTTCGCATCGTCTCGTCTCGTGGACAACACTACTTTTGGCCCATAGATTTATATGGAGAATTCTTTTTCTCTTTCTCTTCTCAATTGCATCTAATATTGGTCTTTTGTTCCCTACTATTCCTAACACCTCCTTATTCGTTTTCCGTTTGATTCAGCTAATTTTCTCCATTCGTCTCCACACTCACATCTCGCAAGCTTTCAGTCATTTTTTTTTATCACTTTTGCGTAACAGCCATGTTTCTGCTGCATAGAGTACAATACTCCACGCAAAATATTTTGTGAGTCTTTTCCTTAACTGTTCAAGATCCACAAAATAAATTTTTTTCTTCTAAAGGATTCTTCTGCCATTCCTATCCTTGCTTTTATCTTAGTATCCCATTTCATATCATCAGTAATAATACTACCCAGGAGACGACAGTGGGTAATAATAATACTACACTAATAATACTACCCACTAATAATACTTACTTCTATATTTGACACTTTATGCGTAACAGGATATTTTACACATGATACATATATATTCTGCTGGCGAAATTTGCATTATGATTTTTTGTTGGTAGTCTATATGTAGTTATTCCATTAAAACGAACATCCTTGTTCTTGTGACTCAAGGTTTGCGTTTGTTCGGTGATAAGTTTGATCCAAGTTTTTCTGTTCAAAAAAGAATTAAAGCAATATCCCTTAGGGTTTACGGTGGCACAGTGGTAGGGAGTTTACCTCTGGCGCTTGGGATCCTTAGTTGGATTCCAACAGCCCGCGCCAAGTGAGATTTTTGGTGGATCAACACCGTGTGCGTGAGTTTTCTAGGGGATTCTCGCGTTCCCTCCCATTTTCGTAATTTCACCACTATCATAATCCATTTCATCATCACCGTCTTCTTAGCCTCGTTGCATAATCGTAGGTCGTTGAACTAAAAACAAGGACAAAAATTTCTCTTAGAAATGAAAACTGCGTTACGCTTCTAATTTTGGTGGGATCTTACTCTACATATTTGTCATCAGGTGTGATTTCTTCAAGTTCCATCTTACTATCTTCTTGGGGTTCTTTATTGATTCACTACAACACGTCAAATATATTTCAACGTAGTTGTTCATCTGAATTTCCAACTTACTCGAAATGCCTTTTACAAAGAACTCAGATTTTCAAATTGAAAATCCGAGACACCATATACAATGACACAGAGCAGATTATTTCTATCAAATGAGTTTCGATGACTAGTAAAAGTGGAATTGTTTAAAAAAATTCACACGAATGATAATAATTTATGTTTTGAGGGGGGAAGCACGATATTTTTAATTTTCAGCAATTTTGGGGAAACATGTGATGGTAATCTGGGAATCTCCTAGCTATACAAGGACGTCTGAGAGCCCTATTCTTACAGGAACATCATTCAATACATATTGTGTATGTCTTCCTCATTCAACACAATTCCCGGTTGGAGAGGTATTCACACCAGCGTCAATTTTTTGATAGAACTTCTTCAGTATCCAATTGTACTACCAATAACGTAATGCTTCTTTTCGAATGAGGAACATGTAGGAGGTCGAAAACAAGCAGTACATAGTTTAATAAATTAACATTTTCACTGTTCATTCAATACCAACACACCATAACTCATAGACAACTGGCATGCAAGGTGTAAGTTTGTACGTGGGACTAACGCTAGCTTCATCTCTCGGAAAAAATATATTGCTCCAATGTGCCCATTTCGGGAGCAGTAAAATGAAACGTGTACCGTATAATATAAAGCTGATATCTTTACTATTGCAATACATGCGTATGTTTGCTGAGTATGATGAGTCCCGGAAACTCAGTTTCTAGTGTTTCAATCTAAAATGAGAATTTGTTAAAGGTGAAAATTCAGATTTTAAAAACAAAATCGAAATAATTTTAAACATACAAAAGAAAAAACTAGATATGTGCTTTAAAAAAAAATACGCAACAGTATTCAGTATATCTACATTTGAATGAAAAAATCTTAATGCTTTATTACAAAACACACGTTTCAAAAACATTTCGCAAAATTATTTTCCCGCTACGGGAACATTGGAGGCTGATGGGTTTAAGATTCTTTTTACATTATTACAATGTCTGATGTTACCTGCAATATCTGGATATGAATCTTTTAAACTCTGAAAGAGTTTCAGATGCCCAAAATGACTAAAAAGTGGACTTGATCCCCTTGTGCATTGAATGCGCCATATACAGATATCGGATGTTTCAAATGAAACATCCAATGATTATATATAAATTACAAACAGTTGGAGATAAAAGAATGAAACAGGAAGTGAGGTAGGAAAATTCAGAGGGCGCGTCGAATGGAGTGTTCTGCTTGCCACACGAGCTCCCCTTTCTGTGAGATAGTTTTTGTTGAAGATGTCTTCGTTGTAAATGTTTCCTCCTTAAGAGGGGCTGAATTATTTCCTTGTAGTAGGTCAACTTGGGAATTGAATTCTCAAAGATGTCCAATATCCAATTTTTAAAGCTTTTCCAAATAAACTCCCTACAATTTACACAACAACGGCCAACATTGACCATTATAATGATCAATACCAACAATAGAAATAGGGAGAAAAGTGGAAGAAAGTAGTGTAGAGCCCATATTTAGTAGTTTTCACCTCAAAATGCATCTTGTAGAACTTAGAAAATAACAGTGAAAACGTCATTTAAGACTGCAAGCCAACGCATTCAAAGCCAGAAGAATGTTCTGATTTCATGCAAGAACACTAGTTACTAGCCTACACTTGCTCGGCTCCATAGAAATAAGATAATCGTAAACTTTTAGTAAATGATATTAAACATATTTTATTAAGACAAAAAGGAGATTCATTCTTTGACCTTGACTAATCTCTGCCATTTCACTCGCTAGGAATAAGCTTATTTGCGAAATTTACAAGAAAGTACACATCAAGTTTAATAGAATATTAATAACAGAAAATAGTCGTGGCACATATAGACGGAAAGATGCCAAATAATCCCCCCCTTTTTTATCTCTCTTGAACAGATATGAGCTTTCTCTCGTGGTTAAGAGGTTAGCCTTTCGCGTGAGAGACCCAGGTTCGATTCCCGGTGGGAGCTCATGTGGTTCGGATTCCACATTATTCAGTAGGTCCCTTCTCATATAGCCTCGCTGCTGAAAGGGACGTTAAACTCAAAATCAACTCAACTCTTGAGCACATATACAATACATACAAATGCAAGTTATGTCAAATCACAGAGACTTACTTTAATTACATTACAAAATCTGTGTTCTTGCCTTTAAAGAAAGTCAGAATAAGAAAAATAAACACACTGCTGAACAAGACTGCACTTATTTAATATAAAAACAAATTTACACGTGACGTTTCGATCTTCTAGCCAAGATCCTCATCAGACGTACACTCTGATGTGGAGTGTACGTCTGATGAGGATCTTGGCTAGAAGATCGAAACGTCACGTGTAAATGTGTTTTTATATTAAATAAGTGCAGTCTTGTTCAGCAGTGTGCTTATTTTTCTGATTTTATTCGCAAGACGTTGACTATGATTGTGTGTCAGAATAAGAAGTATATCGGTAAGTAACTACCTACACTTACGATGAACATAAATAAAACTGGAAGAAGATGTGCAGTAAGAAATTATTATTTATTATTCTACAACATCTTTTGAACACAAAGACAAGACAAATTTACAGTTACAGTGTCTGATAAGTGAACGAAGCTTTCATGTGACACCGCCCATAAGCTTTTGCATAGTATTGCAGGCACTTTTGAATTTTTGAGATGCTACAGGCCAGTATCTTTTGAATTCAGCCATGTTTCGGACAGTTTTACCAATCTGGCAATATTCTTCACAATTTCCAAATATCATTCAATTCGTCGGAGCTGTGAGCAGTTGGATGGGTTCATATGTTTTTCAACAAAATCAACCTTGTGTTTCAAGTGCCAGTTTTGCGTAGATTTAGCGTAGTATGCAGTTGCCGAATCTGGCCAAAACAATGAGGGGGGGGATATTGTATTTTTGGATGAACAGATCCAATATATTTCAATCAAAAATTTTCTTGTACGCTTTATATCTGGAGAACTACATACAGTGTAGCTAAACCCAAACTATCACTTAACTCAGTATGATGTGCTTACTCCATAGAAAATACGAAAACTCGATTAGGGCCAATTCAAAAATTTTGTGGCCTCTGATCCAAAAACTAATTATTGGCCAAGATCGCAATTTTTTATGCATTTTTTATCATTCCTGAAATTCTTTTTACATAAAGAGAGCAATCCTTTCTGCAGACATTCCTTTTCATAAATGTCTGAATTTCTCCCTTTGTATAGAAAATACCCGATCGTAGGCCAGACGAACAAATTACTTACCACACGAACACTTTTGGTCCAAGTCTTTCCACTGACACATATTGGTTTTATTCATCCATATCTTCATCTTTGTCTTCTGTACAATATTACGGGCCAGGAAATGTTTGGAAATCCTCTTTCACGTACGTTTCATCGTCCATCAAAATACATTGTCCTCTCTTTTTCATAATATTCATTCATACAATTTGCTATCTCTTGATTGTGCACTTCCTGAACTGATGAGGGAACTTATTGCGCTATTTTTTTGCGTTTTGTGGATTTTCAAATTGTGTCTAGCTTTGATTCGTTGAATCGTTGCGATTGTGGTATCTGCTTGTACCTTACCAAGTACCTACCTCACGTTGGAAGGCACTGTAAATGTATCGAAATATGTGCTTTAGAGGAAGTGTTTTAACCGGAATTTTAGTTTCTACAAGATACGGAAACCACACTTCCGTGTAAGTGCTGCTTCTGTTTCATTTACGTGAAATTTGCGTACTAACATTCTAAATTTCTATTTCAGCAAATATCAGAGCTAAGATTTTCTGACCAATACTTTGAACCTAAAATCTCAGCAGATGCAAGCAGATCAGCATCATTCTCTTTAAGAAGACACTTTATAACAGCTTTTTTCAGACCTTGAAAACAGAGATTTTACATTAACAAAATGAAATGAAATCAAATACTTTATCATTCTAAAACTTTAGAGAAAGTTACCGGTATTGCGTACCGTTGCGTATCTTCAGGGAAAAAAAAACACTGATTATGGTTATTCAGTACCTTCATAATGAGAGCAGTACAGAAAACTTTAATACTTTAATAATATCCTCTACCGCTACACTATCAGTGTATTTGTTGACACAAATGTTATATTATTAATTCTTTTTTATGCATCTCGGATAATAAATGCGCATTAAGGGTATAGTCAGATGTGAGGAGCAAGTAACGCCGAGAAAACCAACTTCCTCTTGACCATATGGTTTGGAATCGAGGTAAGAACATTTTCACACCAGAACTGAGCACCCCATCATATATCTATCATGCTTCTAGTATGCTTTCGTTTTCGTTGTTAAGTGTCCTAGATTTAATCAGTACCGGTAACTTTTTTAAGAATTTTACTGATAGTTGTTGTAACAATTAGTGGATTCTTTTCTTATAATAACCACCTAATTTGTTTTCTTAGTTTGAAACTTGGACAAATAGCTTAGCCTAATGTAGATTTGAAATCTCTCTTCATCTTGCTAGGAAGGATTACAAAAGTAAATGCTAATCTTGTTCAAAATTATATTGTTCGACACGAAGTCCTATATGAAGGATGAATCAGGTACATTTTGAACAATGGACGTGGAGTGAGTTTCGTTCAAATGATTTTTTAAAATATATATATCTGTAACTACTATCATCATGTTTGCATCCATCATACATACATCAACGGAGGTAGAACATTACAAACTTTTGTTCGGCAGCAATATTCTAGATGGCCCATAGTACCGACACCAAACAGTGGAACATTGGACTATTTACATTTACTACCGACAGTAACGACACGCTGCAGCGCAACTGTAAAGACTTTGCTGCCATCAGAGTCGATGGTGACATTGTTAGTGCTTAGTTAAGATTATATACATTAAATTAATTACAGTACTGATTTTTTTTTTCAATTTGCATATCCTTTCTTTCCCAGGAGAAAATGTGTTGGGTGTAGTTGTATAGTATCTGATTTGATTTGATTTTGAGTTTAACGTCCCGTTCAGCAGCGAGGCTATATGAGACGTGGACCTACTGATTAACGTGGAATCCGAACCACATGAGCTCCCGCCGGGAATCGAACCCGGGTCTCCCACGCCAAAGGCGCGTACGCTAACCGCTTAGCCACGAGGGAGCTCTCTATAGTATCTGAAAATAAGTTATAAGTATAATTACAAATTACAAGAAAATGAATATTCAGTAATGAAACACAATATAACATAGGTTAGATATTGATATTTATAGACAAAATAAGTTTCCTTATAAAGCTAGATTCATACAGTAAAGTGGTTGTCACATGTACAATAAATATACGTCACAGAAAAAAAAAAACAAATCAAACAATATTCGGTGTCAAATTTTGTTCACTTCACTTGCGGTTTGAAATTTCTAGCCAGATTCCACCTTTGGCCATCAAAATCATAGATGCAGGCTCAAATTCTGGTGGTATTTTAGTTAACTTTGATACGTGGAATTCGTATTTGGAAATCAATGAAGCAAGTCCTAGTTTTGATTGCATTAGACCAAATCTCATTCCTGCAAAGAACATATATGTATAAATGAGCAAATATTTTTAGAATATATAATATTAAAAAATAGGTCTATATAAACAAATCTCATTCCCAGAATAAAATTGACTTAATTCAAAATGTTTTAAATTACTATCAATTTTTAATGTAATAACTATAATTTGTATGTATTTAAGAAAGGCTTCCTTGATAATAATTAATACTCTACATCAGTGGTTCTCAAACTGGGGTCCGTGGAACCTAGCTAGGGGGTCCGCGACACCTAAAAATTGAAATGTGTTGTAATGAAATGGAACTCACAGCTGTTATGCAAGAAGTATTTTTAAGATTAACCCATTTGGGACCAAATTATTATTTTTCTGATTTCTTTCACTTTAAGAATTCAATTTAGTTTATTATTGCCTAAACATCACGAAAATATAACATTTTGATTTTACCTGCGCATCGGATGTGACTTACGCCCTGTCCTATAAATAGGACGCTGGTCCTTTCTGATATACTAGAAAGGCCATATTCCTAACTAATTGCATACTATTGCTTGAGTGAAGCAATTCAAATTTTTACCGCTAAGTGCCTCAAGGCATTGAGTGATCACGGCCGGTCTATCGAAGCACAAAGTCTTCCTGATTTATATATATATACTGTATATATGTACTGTATATATGTATATATATACTGTATATATGTATATATTTATATATATACTGTATATGCGTGTGTGTTTTGTATTGATGTTTATTTACCAAAATTATACAAAATAAGATATATGACACATAACTAAACATAACATACAAATAGCAGTATTTAGAACACTAAACTGTTACGTTTGAAGATCAGATAATTGCTATTTTGTAATTTCGATCTACCTGTGCTAGTTTGTTACACGTGTTTGGCTTTGATTCAAAGTTTATTTTTCTTTGCCTTCTTGGTATTTCACGAAACGCTTTGAAACACAATGTGACATTACACTTTTCAAAGTATGATAATGATATTCAAGTGCATCTATTGGCATCTTTACGTCTTCCTTTCCATAATGAAGTAACCACTTCCAGCGAGACTTACATCATTGCATACATTTGAAAATGTGACCGCCAAGTTTGATATATGTGATAGATATACAGATATGTTGCGTGTAAATGTCAGAAGATCCATATTGAACTGAGTTGGTTTCGTAAACATGATTATGAGTTTACGATCATCATGTTAATAATTTGTGAAAATATCACCCAATACCACTTCTTGCATCTTATATCAATTCTAATATGTCCATCATGTAGTCGGGTCCATCTCATCGTTCACGAAATAGGATGTATGTTGTCAGAATTTATGCCAATTACAACACGTCAATTGTCATTCCATTTGGCAATGAGAACTTACCATCCCAATCGAATCTGTATTCATATGAACTCCCTGCATATGTATTTACTTAACTCTTGAAACAGTCAATGAATACTGAGACACACGATTGCTTTGCAGAGTACCGGTTGCTCTGAATCCCAATTCACGAAGATGTATTAGCAGATCTCTACTTGCGAAAAAATTCTCAAAATATAGCAGATGACTATTCGGACCATTTACAATATCTAGCATATTGAAAACCACTCTGGAATCTTAAGAAAAATCGTCTTCTCTATCATGATATATATTGTCGCTAGCACTAGCCTTTATTTTCATATCCTTTCCATAGCAGAGATCAAATTTTTATGACAAGTTTTATAATCGTACAACAGAAAATGATGATTGTTCTTTATATGTACATCATAACCAACTGTTTCCTTCACTATAGCTATATTGCACTGAGTCACTGTTGAAAATACAAAAGAATATCTCTGCAGGTGATTTGTTTACAACATTCCTCTTTCAGTTCGCTGAAGTTTGTCAGTTTGTACACCAACTAGTGGAAGCTTTGTGTATGATGCGTATTTTTTTTTCAAATTTGAACATTATTATTCAGCACTTTTCTTTTTCTACCACTTATTTCTCTACTGTAGTTACAGTAAAGCTTAGATGCAAATTGCATTCAATTGAGAAAAGTAAAAAAAAAAAAAAAAAAAAAGTAGTATTTAAGTATTGAACAATGAATAATAAGCGTAAGAACGCGAAAAATCAAGGGCGTCAAACTATCTATACATTCGCTTTTATTACTTAGTAGTATATTGCTTTGGACCAGTGTCCTATTTATATGACACTAATGTTTCAACATTTATAGCACCGAAAGTAATAACAAAACTAAAATAAGTTTTTTATAGTCTGATTGCCGCGTACCTATTGCTGCCTAATACATATAAATTGAACGCATTGTTTGTATTAAAAACAAAAAATAACGTTGCCCGAAACATACCCAAATAAAGTAACTTACACAGATAAATTTAAGTGTCCGTCTTTTACAGAGGGAAAGGAAAAAATGTATCAAAAAATCACAGTGCATTATGACAGGTCTCCAATTGCTCCCTGTAATTAGCAGAACACGAAAACCTTATTCTTCTTTGTTATAAAAAATAAAATATCAAGTGTCCTAAAAATAGGACACTGGTCCCAAATGGGTTAAGAAATTGCAGCTGTGGGCTGTAAAAGTACAAAAAATTAACCATTCAACATTTGCAGTGCTCAAGGATTTCATTAATTCTTCAGGTGAAAAACCCTCTGCTAATATGCAAAAAATACTTGTAGAACTCTTGAAAGAATTAGCTGTAAGTTTTCGAGAATATTTCCCTGTCCTACAACCTGGTAATGGTTGGATTGAAAATCCTTTCACTAATGTAGAAATCTATGACATACAAGGTATGAATCGTTCTAACACAGAACAAGAACAGCTATTGGAACTATCCTGCGATACTTCATTGAAAAACGTTTTCAAAGAAAATAAACTTTGTAGCTTTTGGTTGTGTGTGCGCTGTATGAAGAGTTGTCTAAAAAGGCATTGCAACATTTGATGCATTTCCCTACTCCTTATTTATGTAAGCAGACCTTTTCTGCTCTTTGCAATATTAAAACCTTAAAACGAAATAGTCTTAATGTGGAATCGGACCTAAGATTGATGGTGATAAAACTTATTCCAGCCTTCAGTGCAATTATGGAAAGACACAAACCGCCTTATGCAGAGTCGTTTTGATGTAC